>NC_086129.1:45634969-46238025 GCF_963921235.1 Mobula hypostoma
TCTATGATATTGTAACTGCTCTGTCATAACAAATTGAATTAGTCTGGCACAATATTGTGGGTCAAAGGCCTTGCTGTGCTCTTCAGTGTTTTGTGATGCCCACTATTGCTGGAGTTCCAAGTATTATCAAGTAATTATATTGTATTCTCTGCTCCTTTATGATGGTCATCTCAGATATCATTTGTAATGTGCCTATATTTAATATAGTTAGCCTGACCTGCAAAGCAAATTATTGAAATACTTCAGATAATATTTTCAGCCTTTTCCATTTTGTACTGCCACTAGTAGTTGTGGTGCAGTTTAATTTTATCTCCATATGCTCAATGAGAAGGTAGAGTCCTTGAAAAGATCAGCCCCTCTAATCCTCAGTGGCTTTGTTATGATCCGCCAAGATCCTCATCAGGCAGACAATTCAAAGACACAGACACAAGAGATTCTGCAGATGCTGGAAAGCCAGAGCAACACACACAAAATGCTGGAGGAGCTCAGCAGCTCAGGCAGCCTCTATGGATGGGAATAAAGAGTCGATGTTTCAGGCCAAGTCCCTTCATCAGGACTTCATCGTCGATTCAAAGATCCAGGCTTGACAAGAATGTGGAGGCTTTGGAGCGGGTACAGAAGAGCTTTACCAGGATGGTGCCTGGACTAGAGGGTACAAGCTATAAGGAGAGGTTGGATAAACTAAGGTTTATTTTTTCCGGAGTGCCAGAGGTTGAGGGTGGTCCTGATAGAAACTTATAAAATTAAAAGAGGCACAGGTATAAAGGACAGAATATTTTCTTCAGGATAGAAATGTCAAAAGCTAGAGAGCATGCACTTAAGGTGTGAGGGTGAAAGTTTAAAGGAGATTTGTGGGGTAACTTGTTTTCACACAAGAGTGGTAGGTACCTGGAACGAGCTGGCAGATGTAGTGGTGGAAGCAGAGATGAAAGCGGCATGTGCGAGGCAATTAGATAGGTATATGATCAATATCACAAACACGAGACAGTCTGCAGTTGCTGGAAATCCAAAGCAACACACAAAATGCTGGAGGAATTCAGCAGGTCAGGCAGTATCAACAGAAAAGGGTAAACCGTCGTCATCTTGGGCCGAGACCCTTCATCAAGCCCTGACTAACTTGCTGAGTTCCTCCAGCATTTTGTGTGTGTTCCATATGATAGATACCTTAATTAGATCTTGTACACCTCTTCTCGATAGATTCTGTCTGACCTGCTGACTTCCTCCAATTGAGTGGACAGCCAGAAACTTTTTTTCCTGGGCAGAAATGGATAATACCAGGGGCATATTTTTATGGCGGAGGGGGGATCTCAGAGGTAAGGTTTTTTTTGCACGAATTGTGATGAGTGGAATGCACTGGCAGGGTTGATGGTAGAAGCAGATGCATTAGGGGCATTTAAGGAATTCTCCAGAAGATGCATTGATGATGGAAAAATGGAGGATTATATGGGAGGGAAGGGTTAGATTGACCTTAAAATAGGTTAAAATGTCGGCACAACATAATTTGTCGAAGAGCCTGTACTGTTCTGTAGTGTTCTATGTACAATAAATAAGCAGAGAATGGAGGGATATGGATCATGTGCAGGCAAAAGAGATTTAGTTTATAGTAAATCTATTATCAAATTATGTACTTCATATATCACCATATACTATATATATATAATTTGACATTGTCTTCAGCACAGACATCATGGGCCTGTACCTGCAAGGTCCTGTTCCATACCATTGTCATTCAAACCTTGTCGTATTTTAACCATGAGCTACAATGCTCAGTGCTGAGCCCAGATACTCTTGTTTTTTAATCCCATAATTTATGCCGCACTCCTTTAACAATTGTCATTCTAATACATTACAACAACTTTAGGGAAAAAAATCTAAGCAGGATTCTGACAGAGGCATTTAACCACAGAAGCTAGTTTTGCACCATTGTCTCCTCAGCCAAGCACATACACCCATTTGTAGGAAAAAATAACTGCATCTACTGGAAATCTGAAATAAATTTAAAAAGAAACAGAAAATGCTGGAGATATTCTAAAGCTCCAGCAATGGAGAGGAAAGAAACAGAATTAACATTTCAGGTTGACAAATTCTCATTGAAGCTTTTCCAGAATATCCAATCCAAAATCAAATTATGCATCAAAGAAAACAAAATAAGGAGAGGGAAAGGAAAAAATGAAGAAAAATGAAGAAAAATCGATCAATAATTCAAAGCTGTAAAAAGAAAAATCCACACTTGTAAATATTAATTTACAAGCAGCAACATTTCTTGGCAGTAATGAAGATTCTTACTGGTTTTAAACTGACACTAAAATGAGAAAGCTTTAGCTTTTTAAAGTTTAGTGAATATTTCTGAAGTATTACAGGTGTAAATCATGGATGTGTTTGCATGCCAGGTCTCTCCATGAGATACCAAAACTGTATAGTACAGTTTCTCGAGGTTAATATGACCAAACTTTCTGATTTCTGCCTTCAACTAACACACATCAAAGTTGCTGGTGAACGCAGCGGGGCAGGCAGCATCTCTAGGAAGAGGTACAATCAACGTTTCGGGCCGAGACCCTTCGTCAGGACTAACTGAAGGAAGAGCTAGTAAGAGATTTGAAAGTGGGAGGGGGAGGGGGAGATGCAAAATGACAGGAGAAGACAGGAGGGGGAGGGATGGAGCCAAGAGCTAGCTCTTTCTCCTTTTTCTCCCTCTGTCCCTCTCACTATACCGTTTGTCCATCCTCTGGGCCCCCCCCCCTTTTCTTTCTCCCTAGGCCTCCTGTCCCATGATCCTCTCGTATCCCCTTTTGCCAATCACCTGTCCAGCTCTTGGCTCCATCCCTCCCCCTCCTGTCTTCTCCTATCATTTCGGATCTCCCCCTCCCCCTCCCACTTTCAAATCCCTTACTCACTCTTCCTTCAGTTAGTCCTGACGAAGGGTCTCAGCCCGAAACGTCGACTGTACCTCTTCCTAGAGATGCTGCCTGGCCTGCTGCGTTCACCAGCAACTTTGATGTGTGTTGCTCTATGTTTATGAGCTATCTTATGTATTTATATTTATTGTGCTTTTTTATTATTATGTTCTTAATCTTAGTATGTTGTTTTGTGCTGCATCAGATCCAGAGTACACTTGCCCTTACACTTCCTCCCTCACCACCATTCAGGGCCCCAGACAGTCCTTCCAGGTGAGGCGACACTTCACCTGTGAGTCGGCTGGGGTGATATACTGCGTCCGGTGCTCCCGATGTGGCCTTCTATATATTGGCGAGACCCGACGCAGACTGTGAGACCGCTTTGCTGAACACCTACGCTCTGTCCGCCAGAGAAAGCAGGATCTCCCAGTGGCCACACATTTTAATTCCACATCCCATTCCCATTCTGACATGTCTATCCACGGCCTCCTCTACTGTAAAGGTGAAGCCACACTCAGGTTGGAGGAACAACACCTTATATTCCGTCTGGGTAGTGTCCAACCTGATGGCATGAACATCGACTTCTCTAACTTCCGCTAATGCCCCACCTCCCCCTCGTACTCCATCCGTTATTTATTTTTATACACACATTCTTTCTCTCACTCTCCTTTTTCTCCCTCTGTCCCTCTGACTATACCCCTTGTCCATCCTTTGGGCTTCCCCTCTCCCCTTTCCTTCTCCCTGGGCCTCCTGTCCCATGATCCTCTCGTATCCCCTTTTGCCTATCACCTGTCCAGCTCTTGGCTCCATCCCTCCCCCTCCTGTCTTCTCCTGTCATTTTGGATCTCCCCCTCCCCCTCCCACTTTCAAATCTCTTACTATCTCTTCCTTCAGTTAGTCCTGACGAAGGGTCTCGGCTTGAAACGTCGACTGTACCTCTTCCTAGAGATGCTGCCTGGCCTGCTGCGTTCACCAGCAACTTTGATGTGTGTTGCTTGAAATTCCAGCATCTGCAGATTTCCTTGTGTCTGCCTTTAACTGTACACTTCTGATACTGGAAGGTGCTACCTGATTTGCACCTTTATATAAGTAGTGTAGCAGGCTCCTCCTTTTTTTGTTTTATTTATGTATTTATGTATTTAGAGATACAGCACAGGACAAACCCTTCCAGCTCATAAACCGCATTGTCCAGCAACCCACTACTCACAGGACCAATTAACCTACTAATATGTAATATATGTCTTTGGACAATGGGAGAAAACTGGAGCACCCAAAGGAGCTCCATGCCTTCACAGGGAGAATGTACAAACTTTCTTACAGAAGACACCAGAATTGAACGTCAAACTCCAACAACCCAAGCTATAATAGCTTTGTGCTAACCACTACACTGCTGTGGTGCCCCACCATAAAGCCATGCACAAAAAGAGGCCCTTCAGCCCAACTGGTTCATGTCAACCAAGGTTTCCATCTACTCTCATCCCTTCTGCTTGTGTTTGTCTCATATTTCTCTAAACCTTTTCTATCTGTATATCTTATTATTAGCGCAAAATCCACAGCCATATTAGTGACAGATTTTCAATATCTCCTGTACCTAATAAAGTGGTCACTGAATGTATGTTCACGATCTTCTGCTACTGTAGCCCATCCACTTTAAGATTCGATGTGTTGTACGTTCAGAAATGCTCTTCTGCACACCACTGTTGTAATGTGTGGTTATTTGAGTTACTGTCACCTTCCTGTCTGTTTGAACCAGTCTGGCCATTCTCCTCTGACCTCTCTCATTAACAAGGTGTTTTCACCCACAGAACTGCTGCTCACTGGATCTTTTTTTTGTTTTTTTGCACTATTCTCTGTAAACTCTAGAGATTGTTGTGTGTGAAAATCTAAGAAGATCAGCAGTTTCTGAGATACTCAAACCACCCAGTCTGGCACCAACAATCATTCCACAGTCAAAGTCACTTAGAACTCATGTCTTCCCCATTCTGATGTTTGGTCTGAACAACAACTGAACCTCTTGGCCTTGTCTACTTGCTTTTATACATTGAGTTGCTGCTACATGATTGGCTGATATTTGCATTAATGATCAAAAGAATAGGTGTACTTAATAAAGTGGCTACTGAGTGTGGATGTGAATGATGCCAGTGAGGCTTGTGATACCTCTGCTCAAAGGGTAATCTTGCTCCACACTCACTAGTTCTGATGCCCTTTGCATACTTGTGTCTCCACTCCATACTTTTATGTTATCCCAACAGACCCAATCCTTATCAGGCTTTACTCCATGACAGAAGGTCAATATGTATTTTACCAAGGTTAATATGATTTGATTAAAAATCTTCATCTAATCTACTGCCAGTATGACTACTGGGTGAGTGAGAGAGTGTGAGAGAAAAAATCACAACATGAATTTAATAAACAATGAAATATTGCCTTCATTAGTGTGGCCTGAAAGGATTTGTGCTAAGCTCACTACATCCCTCTGCAGTAATGCATATTAGATGAAGAATTAGCTGAATTCCAAATTCACTTCCATTGCAGGCATCACAACATAAAACCATGGTGTTATTACTGGAGGTTCATGATTATATTTGGCCTCCTCATACAATCTTTTTGAGTTAATTTTAAATTGTTAACTCAACCTTGGAGGGATCTTCTACTGTGGCTCTTCGTGTCAGCCAGGAGGGAGGGAATGCCCAGAAAAGTCAGGACATCAATTCCAAGCAAGAATCATTCTTAACTCTCACTGTACACATTCATATCTTCCAGGGAAAGCCAATGGATGACACTAAGGACAAAAAATTCAGAATAGAATCACAGGAGCATTGACTTTTAATATGCAAACAAGGCCATTTGGTCCATCATGCCTATGCAATCTAAGCAAAGGGATCCAGCTGCACCCTATTCTCAAGTTCTTGAAAACAACCTTTAGATTGTGGTGTTCTTATGCCTTTCCATTTACTTTTAAAATGGGTACAGGTTTTCTGACCTTGGTAACATTCTAGGCTGTGGGTTCCAGATTTCCACTACCCTTCGGGTAAAAAAAAACTCCATAGCTCCCTAATTCTGTTAAATACCTACAGTTTATTCCCTGTAATTATTGACAATTCTGTAGTGTGAAATAGCTTCTTCCTATTCAATCTCTGTAGCCCCCTCAGAGTTTTATATATCTGAAGTAAATCTCCCTAAGCATGCTTAGTCCGAAAGAAAATCCTCTCAGCCTAGCTCACCTTTTCTTATAGCATTGCCAACATCCTTGTATATCTCTAAACCATTTCTTGCTGCTATGTGGTGATTACAACAATGCACACTTTGCCTTACCCAGAGTGCATTGTTCTAATCACCACACCTTACTTATTGCAGAGGGTTATAAGCTCCTCCAGCTCCATCACGGGCACTAGCCTCCCCAGCATCGAGAACATCTTCAGCAGGCGATGTCTCAAAAAGACAGCATCAATCATTCAGCACCCTCACCACCCAGGATATGTCCTCTCATTGCTACCATCAAGGAGGAGGTTCAGGAGCCTGAAATGTTTTAGGAACAGCTTCTTCCTCTCCACCATCAGATTTCTGAATGGACATTGAACCCATGAACACTGCCTCACTATTTTTGCTCTGTATATAGTATATCTACAACCGTAGATAATGAAGGTTGTGAAAGGATGCAGAGAAACATAGATCAGCTGGAGTGTTGGGTGGTGAGCAGGCAAATGAAATTTAATACAGACAAGTGTGAGGACTGTCAGGAACTAAGGACACATTCAGTAAATGGCAGTGGCCTTAGGAGTGTTGATGTATGGAGCAACCTGTGGGTGCCAGTTCATACTTCCCTAAAATTGCACACAGGATAGGGTATTGAAGAAGGCATTTGGTGCGCCTGCTTTCATTGACTGAGACACAGTATAAAAGTTGGAAAGTCAGATTCCAGATTTAGATTTGTTAATCAGATGTACATCAAAACACACAGCAAAAAAGTGTAATTTGCATTAACAACCAATACAAGGATGTGCAAACGTACTGTAGCATGCCCACAGTGCTTGGTATAACAACACAGAACACAGCAAAACAGAACAGAACGTGACAAGCAGGTGTAGCATTGGTTAGGCTGCACGCGAAGTGTGCGGTTCTGATCACCACTCTACATGAAGTGTGTGTTAGCAGTAGAAAGAGGGCTGAAGAGATTCACCAGGTTGTTGCCTCAGATGGAGGATTTTTCTTATAAGGAAAGATTGGAAGGCTCTGATCTTTCTCACTGGAGCACTGAAGGCTGAAGGCTTATTGAAATTTATGAAAAAGATTAGCATTATTTGCCACATAACTTATTAACCCATATATCCTTGGAATTTGGGAGGAAACCGGAGCACCCAGAGGAAGCACATGCAGTCACGGGGAGAACATACAAACTCCTTCTAAACAGTGGTGGGAATTGAACCCTGATCTTATCACTACTGCTGTAAAGTGTTACGATAACTGCTACACTACCGTGCCGCCCAATCGCCGATGAAGCTGTTCACAGACATAAGGGGAAACATAACAACCAACTTATATGGATTATTGATTTTTATTTTGTAGATAGTATTTGAGGGATGAAGCCTGTTTAAGATGCCACAGGATTCACCTGGTAGTTATTGAACACTAAAATGGATCTCTCATCTGAAAGAGCAAGCAGAACCTTGGCTGAAAATCTCACCTGAAAGAGAGACTGTGACAGTGTAGCATGGAAATGTCAGGCTTTCTTGCACGCTCAGATGTCTGCAAAAGCACTTGAATGTAAATGCCTGAATTCAAAGGTGAAAGTGCGAGGGCAATGCAGCAAGTACATGGTATTATCATTGATCCCCTTTGCTCTTTCCACCTTTACAAGTGTAAACATATAGCGTCTCAGCTTGTACTCGGAGCACAGAAGAATGAGGAGAGATCTCACTGAAACCTACCAAATACTGAAAGGCCTAGATAAAGTAGATGCGGAGAGCATTTTTCCAATAGTGGGATAGTCTTGGGCCAGAGGGTACACCTCAGAATAAAGTGACGTCCCTTTAAACTGAGATGAGTAAGAATTTCTTCAACTAGAGGGTGGTGTGTCTGTGGAATCTGTTGCCACGGAGGCCTGTGGAGGCCAAGAGTTTTGATAAGTATGGGTAGTAAAGGATACACGGCTAATGTTGATGAAATAAAAGTCAGCCATGATTGAATAGCAGAGCAGACTTGATGGGCTGAATGGCCTGTCTGCATCTATTGTTAGGGTCTTAAGGCATGAAGTCCTATTACTAACATATAGTTGATGGAATAAAGCTATATCTTAATAAATCTTACATACAGTTATCGCTCCCATCGTGCAAAGTATAATCTGTAGGCTTTTAGAGGCAACAACTATGGGCACCTAGTTGAGGTAAGCCTAACCAACACTCCCTCATGAGATTGTGAGCAATTGAAGATTTGAAGATAGGTAGTTCTTTTCTGTGGAGTTGTGTTATTTTCTTCATATCTTGCTTGATCCAACTTTCCACCCCAGTAACGAGCTCACAATGTAGCTGCAGGCTGTGAAGTGGGCCTGTCTTTCACCCTGGGTAACAGGCAGCCAGTGCAGGACCGGTGGAGGCTTGCCTTCGGATTGCTCGTTTTGTGATCCATATCGCTGCCAATGTCAGTGCCCACAAGTGTACACATTTAATCTAAAATGTATTTTAATCATAAAAGAGCTGAACCATTGGGATTTTCCAGGAGCCCTGCTGTTACCCTGATGTTGACTGTGACATTTGTCTGATTTGTTTTCATGAATACAAAATTAGTCACACTTATCTCTCTCTCAATCTCTCTTTCTCTCCCCCCATTTCTCTCTAACCCTCTTTCTCTTTCACTCATTTTTTCCCAAGGTGCCACTGAGCTGCGACCTCCACTGAGTTGCAGCTCAGATTTAGCTGTTTTCTAACCGTTTAATTGGTTAATTTTTCATACTTCTTAGGTTTATAAGGATGGTTTTGGGAACAGAAGGGAGAACTAGGGGTCAGGTTAGTGTTTAGAAACAGGGATGTAGGAAATTAGAGGTTGGGAGCAATTGAAGACCAGTGACACAGATATGGGGTGTCCATGGTTGCATGCTGGATGTCAGATGTCAAATCTCCGTGAACCATAAGGGAGGTTGAAGCCCGTTTTGTTTGCAGGCCCAAAACTGCTGGAGGTTAGAACTGGAGGTCTTCCTGGGTTGAAAGGACTGTGTGTGTGTGTGTGTGTGTGTGTGAAGAACAATGATTGTTTTTTGCTGCAGTTATTTTGTTGCTTGTTGAGTTCTGAGTTGTTTTGCCAAGCATTGTGGGTATGCAATGTTGGTGCTGGACTGTGTGGCAATCGTTGGCACTGTAACGCGTTACACTAACCGCAACGCTACCATGCTGCCCCTGTCATTAACAGCTACAGTGCTGTTCAGTGCAGAGTTCCACGGTTTTGACTCAGAATGGTGTGTGGCTTGGGGGGTGGGTGGCAGCTTCTCTGTGCTTTTGCTGCCTTTGTCCTTCTAGCAGATAGAAGTTGTGGGTTTGGAAGGTGCTGTCCAAGGAATTGCAGCAGTACTTCATTATTGAAACAGACCAATCAGTAGACATGTAGAACATACTCCTGACTTGATCCTTGTAGGCTTTGGGGAATTATGGAAGGAGTTGCACACTGCAGGATTCTCACCTGTTCTTAGAGCCATCTTCAAATAATGAATCTCAAAGTATATGGTGACAGAGGTACTTTATTATTAAAGTATATATATGTGTGACACCATATACTACCTTGAGATTTGTTTTTTTGCGAGGAATCTCTTGGTACAACATGGTGACATATACTGTATGTACTTTGAGCTTAGTTATGACTACTCCAGAGTTGCTTAAACTGACAGATTTCAAATATTTCCATATACTATCAGAGAATGTATACAGTATACAACCTGAAATTCTTACTCTTCACAGACATCCACGAAACGTGAAACCCCATAGAATGAATAATAGAAACATCAGAACCCCTCTGTCCTCCCACACACAAACAGCAGCAGAAGCACCGACCCCCACCCCTCCCCTCCCCACCGTGCAAGCAACAGCAAAAGTCCCCAAAGAGACCTTGATCTAGAGTCCATCAAAACTACAGTCCATAACCCAGTATTTCGGTATCCCAGACAGACTCTCTCTCTCCTTCCATCGTGAGAGGGAGAGGTCACTACTGCAACAAGGAGAGTGGAGACCAGCAGCTTACTGTTCCGATGTTACAATCTTCCACATTGCCCCTCCAAGTCTACTGACTTAAGGACCAACAGGCCCTCACTCACCATCAAAAGAGAGGGAGAGAGAGGGATCGCTCAAGTACAGGGGCTATCCTCCACCAGCAGCACATACCACCTGCTGTCTTCTT
Source organism: Mobula hypostoma (assembly GCF_963921235.1). Classification (NCBI taxonomy): domain Eukaryota; kingdom Metazoa; phylum Chordata; class Chondrichthyes; order Myliobatiformes; family Myliobatidae; genus Mobula; species Mobula hypostoma. The sequence continues at coordinate 45,645,244 of NC_086129.1, forward strand.
GATGTTTCAGTCTTCCACGATGCTTCAGTCGGCGAACTCGGCGAGGAACCGGATCATCTACAGGGCCACTCCCTGAAGACACACATCTTCCAGGCCATTCCTGGAGACAGCAAAGTGTGCACAGCTGATCCAAAGTCCCACTTGTGAAGAACTGTAGTCTGAGCTGTAGATCATGTACTCTGACAAAACCACAACCATCTTGAAAAGAAAGAAAAGACGTAAGAGAAGAATAAACTGTTTCATGGACAACTGGGTCTGCAAAAGCCCCTGGTGCCATCTCTTCTAGCATCTCTTCCAGGTAAAGGGAGAGGAGGAGACTTCAAATAGAGAAGAAATAACAGCATGTATTAGTTGGGCTGAAATTAGTTGTTTCTGTCCTATGTTGAAAGGATGGGTGTAGACAGGATCTTTCCTCTTGTGGAAGAATCTTAAACTTGATTACTTGTAAGAGGTCACCCATTTAAGACAGTGATGAAATTATTTTATTTTCTCCCAGATTGTCTTTGAGTATTCTTAAAGCAGAGGTAGACGTGTTCTTGATGAGCAAGAGGGTGAAAGGTTACAGGATGTAGACAGGACAGCAGAATGGAAGTCACAATCAAATCAGTCATGATATTATTAAATAGTGGAACTGGCTTGAGGGTCTCGCTGACCTATGACTGTTCCTGACTCATATATATGTAATTTAATTGAAGCAGCAGATAAAAGGCCCTAAACTACATTCTTGTTTCATTTATAATCCAAATTCCCTTCAGTTCCCTGAGAGGTTGGAGTCCATGCCGGTGAAAGCTATTTTGCAGATAAGGGGCAAACATTTGAGTTGCAATACATTTGTGAGTGGAATTGGTGAGTAATATGTTCAGTATTACAGAGGGAGAGGTGGGGGTGCTGAGCATGCTCGTTGACTGGTTGACAAAGCAAACTTCGAAGCTTTTGCTTTAGTTTCTGACACAGCATGAACACTTCCCAGAGGTCTGCTTAAGGATTTAATGCCAATGTTTTTCCTGAATGAATGATTTAGTCAAATTTTTGTTATTGTTGTTCATGGACGGAGGGTAAGTATGTTAGAACAGATCTCAGTACCACACAGGAACAGGCCCTTCGGCCCACAGTGTCTGTACCGACCATGATGCCAATCTATACTTATCCTGGCCGCCAGCACATTGTTACTATTCCTCCTTTCCTTGACTGATTATGTATCTGTCCGAATGACTCTTTAATAATTCATTTGCATCTGCTTCTGTCACTTCCCTTGACGGCGAGTTACTGGCAACTACCATTCTCTGTGAAACCTTGTTATTTAGTCCATAAGACCATGAGGTATAGCAGCAGAATTAGGCCATTTGGCCCATCAAATCTGCTCTGCCCTTCAATCATGGCTGATTGATTTTTCAACCCTGTTGTTCTGCCTTTACCCTGTAATTCTTAACCCCTTTAGCAATCAAGGAGCAAACAATCTATTTTTTAAATACACCCAATGGCTTGCCTGCATAGTCCTCTGCAGCAAAAAATTCCACTGATGCACAACCCTTTGGCTGCAGAAATTCCTCCTCATCTCAGTTCTAAAGGGATGTCCTTCTATTCTGAGGCTGTGCGTTTTTAACAGTGGCTGAATATGCTGTTGGAGTTCGCAGATTAAAAACATTAACAAATTCATGGCAGTCTGTCTGTAACCACTGGGAAACACTGATTTCAAGTGAGGAGGTGAAAAAGACAAAGTTCAACATTTTAGATTGTTTAATGTCATTTCCAGGACGCAAGTGTAAAGGAGAACAAAATAATTGTTACTCCAGATCCAATGCAGCACAAAAAAACAGAATAAGATAAAGTACACAATAATAATAATAAAACACAATGAATATAAATACATAAGATAACTTATATACATAGACTGATTGTATTTCCATAAAGTGATGCTAGACACAGGAGTGCCTGTACTTAAAGTGACCCTGACAGAAAATGATAAAGTAGTGGTGGCTGGGGGTGTGGAGGGGTGGGTTAATGGGTGGAGGTATTGATCAGCCTTACTGCTTGTGGAAAGTAATTGATTTTTGGGTCTGGTAGTCCTGGCATGGATGCTACGTAGCCTCATCTCTGATGGGAGAGGGACAAGCAGTCCATGAACAGGGTGAGTGGGATCCTTCATGATGTTACTGGCCTTTATCTGGCATCTTTCTGTATCTAGGTTTTTGAAGGTGGGTTGGCTAGTGCCAGTGATGCGTTGGGCAGTTTTGACTACCCATTTTCGAGCCTTCCTGACCGCTGCAGTGCAGTTTCTGTACCATGCAGTGATGCAGCTTGTTAGAATGGCTCTCTATTGCACATCTGCAGAATGATGTGAGAATAGATGTGCAATTAATTTGAACATTCTCCAAATATGTTCCCTGCTGATGTATAACACCATTAATTTCTTCAATACTGCAGTTGACGGGACCTGAGGAACAATGTTAGCCAAACAGAATCAAGTTGTGAAACAGGCCTGACAATGTCCTCATTTCAAGTTTGATCCTGCTATATCAGTGAGTCTTGTCTCTGGCAGTTTGTTCTTGGCTTTAAATTTGAATCTTTACACCATTCTTTATCAAGAATCTGGAATCTGTGTAACAGGAAGCCTTTTGTAATGCAAAGTGTTGTGTATATCAGTGCTTGCTTATAGCTACATGACCAGCAATCTGAGTTAAAAAGCATGCAGAAGACAACTTGAAGCTGAGAGCAGCATGTGTGTGGGATCACATGATGGCCCTTGCACTCCCATTTTTGGCTACCCAACTTGTCCATCACCATGGCACTTCTCCTTCCTTGGTGCTTTGAAAAGACAGAACTGGATGGGTTTGGTTGTCAGTCAGAATCAGAATGAGAATCAGGTTTAATATCACTGAACTATGTCATGAAATTTGTTGTTTTTGTGGCACTGGTACAGTGCAATACATAAAGATGAACTATAAATTTCAATAAGAAATATATGTATATTTATTTTAAACATGAACACATAGTGCAAAAATAATGAATTCATGGGTTGGTTCATGGACCATTCAGGAACCTGTTGGTGGAAGGGAAGAAGCTGTTCCTAAAATGCTGAGTGTGTGTCTTCAGGCTCCTGTACCTCCTCCCTCATGGTAGTAGTGAGAAGAGGACCTTAATGATGGATGTCATCTTTTTGAGGCATTACCTTTTAAAGGTGGCCTTGATGCTGGGGAGGCTAGTGCCCATGATGGATCTGGCTGAGTCTGCAACCGTCTGCAGCTTTTCCCAGTCCTGTGCAGCTGCCCCTCCATATCAGATGGTGATGCAACCAGTTAGAATGCTCTCCATAGTATATCTATACAAATTTGCTAGTCTCTTTGGTGACATACCAAATCATTTATAACTTTTTATACCAAGTTTAGTGCTCTTTCATCTCATCAGTAGTAAACAGGGAATGAAAGTAATGCACAGTGGATCATGGCGGTAGTATTCTTACTACTGCCAGCAATCTCCTATTAGAACTCAGTCAGAACTTCAATACCCAACAGGAGCATTCCTGCGCAGGTCCATCAAAGAGCTTTTAAAAACTCAGTTTCTGTAAAAGAGAGGTGCAGCCTAGCAGAGCGATCATCATCGGAGTAGTCTGGATTGGATTGATTGGACTTATAAGCCATTTGAGAGCCCATAAATAGATCAACAGAACGAAGACCATCATCCTGGACCTCGAGGGATAGCCACGACGACGAGGAGTCTGGAGTCAGAGTAGTGAGGCTTTGGCTCAAACAGGCTTCAATGAGAACAGGCAGAGTCTAGGTAAGTTCATTCCTTATTTATTATTTAACCTAGAGAGAATAGGGGGTATGGCTACAGAGCCAGGGTTCTGTTCTGGGTGTCAGATGTGGGATTTTCAGGAGACTCCCAGCCTCCCCAATGGCTTCATCTGCTTCAGGTGTATTGAGATGCAGCTCCTTAGAGACCGTGTTAGAGAAATGGTGCTGCAGTTCAATGACCTTCGGCTTGTTAGGGAAAGTGAGGCAGTGATAGACAGGAGCTACAGGGAGGTAGTCACCCCAAGGCTACAGGGAGGTAGATAAATGGGTGACTGTCAGGAGAGAGAAGGGAGAACATCAGATAGTGGAGAGCCATCCCCCTCAATAATAAGTACTCCATTTTGAGTACTGCTGGGGGCCTGGGGAAATGACCTACCTGGGGGAAGCAACAGCAGACGTGCCTCTGGCAGAGTCTGGCCCTGTGGCTCAGAAGGGTTGGGAACTGTTCACGTGGCCATAGTAATAGGGGACTCTGTAGTCAGGGGGACAGGTAGGCGATTCTGCGGACATGAAAAGGAAACGCTGTTGGTAGTTTGCCTCCCAGGTGCCAAGGTCCAAGATGTTTCTGGACACACCCACAAATATCCTGAGAAGGGAGGGTGAGCAGCCAGAGGTTGTGGTACATATTGGTACCAACAACACAGGTAGAAAAAGGGAGGAGGTCCTGAAAACAGAATACGTAGAGTTGTAAGGAAGCTGAGAAGCAGGACCTCAAGGGTAGTAATCTCGGGATTGCTGCCTGTGCCACGTGACAGTGAGGATAGGAAAAGAATGAGGTGGCAGGTAAATATGTGGCTGAAGAATTGGATCAGGGGTCAGGGATTCAGATTTCTGGATCATTGTGACCTCTTCTGGGGCAGGTGTGACCTGTACAAAAGAGATGGGTTGCACTTGAATCTGAGAGGGACCAATATCTTTGCGGGCAGGTTTACTAAAGCTGTTGAGAGTGGTTTAAGGGAGATGGGAACCGGTATGATAGAGCTGGGGATGAGCCAGCAGGTTTACAAGTGGATGATGGACGTAACAAGAATGTAAGGAAGGACAAACCAATTATTTATCTTCTATATTACATATTGCATTGAACTGCTGCTGCTAAATTTCATGACACATGCCGGTGATAATAAACCTGATTCTGATTCTGGGCACAGGATTGATATGACCCACAGAAGAAGTTGTTCTCAAATGGCAGGGGTAGTCAACCGTGGCTGACAAGGGAATTTAAGGACTGGATAAAAGCCAAGGAAAGGGCATATAAGGTAGCAAAAGTGAGTAGGAAGTTGGATGATTGGGAAGCTTTTAAAATCCAACGAAAGGCAACTGAGAAAGCTATAAGAAGGGAAAAGATGAAATATGAGAGCAGACTAGCCAATGATATATAGCAGGAAACTAAAAATTTTTTCAGTTATATAAAGAGTAAAATGGAAGGTGAGAGTTAATATTGGACCACTGGAAATTGATGCTGCTGAGGTAGTAATGGGGGACAAAGAAATGGCAGATTACGTTAATGGGTACTTTGCATCTGTCTTCACTCTGGAAGACACTAGCAGTGTGCTAGATATCCATGAGGGTCAGGGAGCAGGAGTGAGTGCCACTGCTATTACAAAGGAAAAAAAGCAAGGCAAACTCAAAGGTTTTAAGGTGAATAAGTCACCTGGATCAGATGGACTACATTCCAGAGTTCTGAGAGAGGTTGCTGAAAAGTTAACAGATGCATTGGTCATGATCTTTCAAGAATCACTTGATTCTGGCATGGTCCTGGGGGACATGACTCCATTCCTTAAGAAGGGAGGAAGGCAAAAGAAAGGAAATTATAGGCCAGTTAGCCTAACCTCAGTGGTTGGGAAAGTGTTGGAGTCTATTATTCAAGATGAGGTTTCGAGGTACTTTTGAGGAGACTAATGATAAAATAAGTCAAAAGTCAGCATGGTTTCTGCAAAGGGAAATCTTGCCTGACTAATCTGTTGGGGTTCTTCGAGGAAGTAACAAGCAGGGTGGACAAAGGAGAGGCAATGAATGTCATTTACTTGGATTTTCAGAAGGCATTTGATAAGGTGCCTCACATGATGTTGCTTAACAAGATAAAATCCTATGGCGTTACAGGAAATGTACTGGTGTGGATAGCGGAATGGCTGACGGGCAGGAGGCAGCGAGTGGGAATAGAAGGGGCATTTTCTAGTTGGCTGCCGGTGACTAGTGGTGTTTCTCAGGGGTCAGTATTGGGACCTCAACTCTGCACACTGTTTGTCAATGATTTAGATAATGGAATTGATGGCTTTGTGGCAAAATTTGCTGATTATACAAAGATATCTGGAGGGGTAGGTAGTGCTGAGGAAGCAATGTGATTGCAGCAGGACTTAGACAAATTGGAAGAATGGGCAAAAAAGTGGCAGATGGAATACAGTGTTGGAAAATGTATGATAATGCATTGTGGTAAAAGGAACAATAGTGCAGACTATTATCTAAACGGGAGAAGGTTCAAACATCAGAGGTCCAGAGGGACTTGGGAGTTCTCGTGCAAGACTCCCAGAATGTTAATTTACAGGTTGAGTTGTGGTAAAGAAGGCAACTACAATGTTGGCATTTATTCAAGGTGAAAAGAATATTAAAGCAAGGAGATAATGCTGAGGCTTTATAAGACACCAGTCAGGCTGCACTTGGAGTATTGTCAACAGTTTTGTGCCCCATATCTCAGAAAGGATGTGTTGTCATTGGAGAGAGTACAGAGGAGGTTAACGAGGATGATTCCCAGAATGAAGGGGTTAACATATGAGGAAAGTCTGGCAGCTTTGGGCCTGTACTCACTGGAATTTAGAAGAATGTGGAGAATCTCACTGAAACCCACCAATTGTTGAAAGGACTAGATAGGGTGGATGTACAGAGGATTTTTCCTCTGGTGGGTATATCCAGAACTAGAGGGCACAGCCTCAAAATTGAGGGGCGACTTCTTGAAAAGAGGTAAGGAGAAATTTTTTCAGCCAGAGAGTACTGCCACAGACTGTGGTAGTGGCCAAGTCCATGTGTATATTTAAGGCAGAAGTTGATATTTTCCTGATGGGTCAGGGCATCAAAATTTATGTTGAGAAGGCAGGTATATGGGGTTGAATGGGATCTGTGATCAGCCATGATAGAATGACAGAACAGACTCAATGGGCTGAATGACCTAATTCTGCTTCTCTGTCTAATGTTCTTATGGTCTTATTCTTTACACAAGTTGAAAAATGTAGAAATCCGGTAAGCGAAAAAAATGCAGCGATAAGGGCGGTGGCATTAAACCTGCCTGTTTGCTCCTTTGATAGTGCCGGACACTTCATGGGACCCAGTAGTGTAGCCCTCACTAAGTGGGATTCCCCAACATCCTGCTGGGAAAGTTATCAAACAAATCAGAACCAGCAAGGGACCTGAGACGCATCGTGTCTAAAAACAAAGTTGTCGGTTGAAGGTGAGAAATAAGAGTTTTGGAGGGGACCTGAAGAAAACAAAAGTCATCCAGAGGAAAGTTGGAATCTGAAACACACTTCCTGAGAAGGTTTTGGAAGCAGATACACCCACACCAGTTAAAAACATCTGGATGAGCACTCGAATCACCAGGGTTTCCAGACCATGTGCTAGCAAGTGGGATTAATCTAGCTAGTGACATAAGAGACTCCGCAGATGCTGGAAAACTTGAGCAACACACGCAAAATGCTGGAGCACTCCTGATGAAGGTTTTCGACACAAATGGTCGACTGTTTATTTCCCTCCAGACCTGCTGCCTGACCTGCTGGCTTCCTCCAACATTTTGTGTGTGTCAGTACCTGATTGTCAGCATTGATGTGGCAGGCTTGTTTCTATCTTGTTTGTCTGTATGTGATTGGATGGAGGAGGGGCAGGAGATGTTGATGTGCCTGGAATCTATACTTTATTGCTGTCGTCACATCTCACAAATTGCTGCAGTTAACTTATATAATGAGTCAGTGCTGAAAGATATTGATGCAGTCATGGCAAGATTGCCAGTGAATGCAACTTCAATTTATGTAATACTTGGTGAAGTAAAATGTCCCAAGGAGTTTCACAGGAGCATTACTGAATGGATGTTGACAGCTATAGGGAGATAGCTTACACGTCCCAAGAAGTAGACTTTGAAGTCATTAAGGTAAGAAAAGTCGAGAGATCAGGACAACTGGGAAGAAAATTTCAGATTAAGCACCTTGCCAGGTGAAGACTTGGTTTAATTCAGAAATTAAGGCTTTCTAATTGCTAATAGCATGATCTGCATTTGGAAAGATCCCAGGGCTGTGAGAGGGTCACATTGTACCTGTCAATGGGAAGGTCAATGATGTTGGTGGAATGGAAGAAGAGAATAGTAATAATTCATAATAAGAATAATAATCGGTGATGCATTGGAGCGCTGAAATAGGGTAGACCTTATGAGGTTTGGAGCCAAAAGAAGTTGCAGTGATGAGGGTGGGATTTGAAAACGATTAACTCAAGTTCAAGTTTATTGTCATCTGACTGTAAATATATACAATCAAACAAAACAGCATTTCTCTGGACTACGGTGCACCCATAGATCATATATCACACACAGCACATAAAACAAAATATTAACACAAATACATTAATAAAATATAATTCAAAGTGCATGTAGTACACATCACAGGTAAACAGTAAACAGCTCATTGTCCTAGTGACAAGACCTCAGTGGTGGCAGGGTATTCATTAGTCTCCCAGTCTGGGGAAGAAACTGTTACCCAGTCTGACAGTTCTAGTCCTGATGCTCCTGTAACTCCTTCCTGATGGTAGTGGGTTAAAGAGATTGAGGGATGGGTGGTAGGGATCTTCAACAATGTTTCGAACGCTTTGTCTATAATGCTCTCGGTAAATGTCACAAATACGGAGTAGGGAGACCCTGATGATCCTCTCAGTGGTTTTTACTGCTGTAGAGAGTGAGCCAGTGCATTCAGCAAGCAGAGGAGTGGAGTGAAAAAGGGAGTTTTTGTCAGAAACAAAAGAGATGGTTGTTGACTTCAGGAGAGCACGGAACGACCACTCTCCGCTGAACATCGATGACTCCTCCGTAGAGATCGTTAAGAGCACCAAATTTCTTGGTGTTCACCTGGCGGAGAATCTCACCTGGTCCCTCAACACCAGCTCCATAGCAAAGAAAGCCCAGCATCTCTACTTTCTGCGAAGGCTGAGAAAAGTCCATCTCCCACCCCCCATCCTCACCACATTCTACAGAGGTTGTATTGAGAGCATCCTGAGCAGCTGCATCACTGCCTGGTTCGGAAATTGCACTATCTCGGATTGCAAGACCCTGCAGCGGATAGTGAGGTCAGCTGAGAAGATCATCGAGGTCTCTCTTCCCGCCATTACAGACATTTACACCACACGCTGCATCCACAAAGCCAACAGCATTATGAAGGACCCCACGCACCCCTCATACAAACTCTTCTCCCTCCTGCTATCTGGCAAAAGGCACCAAGGTATTCGAGCTCTCACGACCAGACTGTGCAACAGTTTCTTCCCCCAGCCATCAGACTCCTCAATACTCAGAGTCTAGACTGACATCTACATCATTTATTATTATACTGTAATTTGTCCTCTACTGTGCCTATTGTCTTGTTTATTAATTATTGTACTGTCCTGCACTGTTTTGTGCACTTTATGTAGTCCTGTGCAGGTCTGTAGTCTAGTGTAGTTTTTATGTTGTTTTACATAGTCTAGTGTAGCCTTGTGTTGTCTCACAGAGTCTAACGTAGTTCTGTGTTGTTTCATGTAGCACCAGGGTCCTGGAGGGACGTTGTTTCGTTTTTACTGTGTACTGTTCCAGCAGCTTATGGTCGCAATGACAGTAAACTTGACTTGAGAAATGATATGTACAGGAGGATTTTGGATGACTTCAAATTCTGGTCAGATGGAAAACATATGGTATATTCACAGTGCAAAAATGTACTGTGGGACACATAGTTTCATAAGAACAAGGAGGCCAAAAAGTCCTACAGAGCTAAAGCAGACCTTCAGGCTATTGTGCCCGTATTGGCTTTAATAGACCATTTATTTGTACATCCCAAAGTCCACTCTGACTTTATAGATTACTACTTTTTAATCCTGTTACTTTGCATTATTAACACATCACACCTGTAACAGGGTGTCAGAGATAAAGTGACCTGTCTCATCATAGAGACGTAATTCTATTCTCAGTTTACCAGTGGCTGGAGAGCAATTACTCTGGCTTCTAGCCAAGTTTCTGAAGCCAGCAGGACTTGTTACATAATCTTTAATAACTTCCCTAACACATAGTGTCCCAAAACCTTTTTATCATTGTGCTTTCTTAGACTTCAAAGTCAGAACTATACAGAACAGCACAGCACAGGCCTTTTGGCCCACAATGTTGTTCTGACCTTTTTAATCTTTTTCAAGTGTTTTCCTAATAACAGTTGCCATGGTAGCGTAATGATTAGTGGGACGCTATTACAGCTCAGGACATTTTGGAGTTAATTTCTGGCGCCAACTGTAAGGAGTGTGTACGTTCCTTCCCATGTGTACGTGGCTTTCCCCTGGGTGTTCCAGTTTCCTCCCACGGTGCAAACACATACCAGTTAGTAGGTTAATTGGTCATTATAAATTGTCCTGTTGTTAGGCTAGGGTTAAATAGATGGGTTGCTGGGCAGTGTGGCTTATTGGGCCAGAAGGACCTGTTCTGCACTGTATTTCTAACTAACTAACTAACTAAATAAATAAATAAATAAATAGAGAGAATATATCACGTCGAGTATGTTAGTAATTGGGAGATGAGGAAGTTAGGGAATATCGTGGTGAGAGCCCTGAGAAGTTGTTCCTGATATTAAAAAAAAGCATTGGGATTATCGCCTCTGAATTTGTTCTGCAATGATGCTGGTTGTGACATTGATTTAGAGGAGGGGATGGTTATGTAAATAAATCAGGAAGTATATGTGAGGCTTTATCTGAAACAAATTCCCAGCCTTAACTGAGCTGAAAATAATGGCGTGTGTTACCTGTCAGTGAGACACTAGTTATGTGTAACAGTGCCACGGCTAGTTCATAAAACCCGGTATATCGATTCCCAAGGAGTTAAAATAGCACTTATAAGACAGAAATTGGCCCTCAAATACCCAGGGATGGGGAGCTCATTAATTGGATGAACTGCACAGTATATTTTGGCCTGAAGTATCGTCCTCATTATTTTTATAAATCTGTATTGGATAGAGCAGAAGCTGTAACACTTATTGATTGTTCCTCTTCTTGCTGTACTTGTATATCCCTCTGGGCCGTGACTTACTTGTCTCTTCGAGTCAGTGCATCTTGCAATAAATAGCTACTCTCCATTTAGTTACATTAGAAGACCTTGTTCAGGTAACATGCGATTCTTCTTTGGTGAGCAGGAAATTCCTTGTTGATTGCCCTCGACAGATTGCCAAGGCCATTCTGCGTAAAGGGTAAGCTTGCAAACAAAATGGCCCCTGGTAGAGAATGAAAATTCAGCTGGATTTTTCCTCTCATTGTGGAAATTGCCAACTAATTCTGTCACTTTTCTGGAGGCTGGAGGCCCAGAGTTCAGTCCTGGGGTTGGAGAACTGTCTGTGTGTGTGAGTGCAGTTGTGGATGAGTTGGTGGAAGGAACAGGGTTTATTTTGCTGTTGTTGTTTCGTTGGTTGTTGTGTTCTGTGTTGCTCTGCCGAGCATTGTGGACATTCTACGTTGGTGCTGGAATGTGTGGTGACACTTGCAGACTGCCCCCAGCACATCCTTAGGTGTGTTGGTTGTTAACTCAAAAATGGTGCATTTCACTGTATGTTTCGATGTACATGTGATAAATAAATCTGAATCTGAATCGGATTTGGTTCTTGAAAACGAACTTGAAATCCCCGAAGTAAAGATGGGAAAATTCTGGGAATACTCTGCAAGTCAGGCAGCACCTGTGGGGAGAGAAGAGCAATTTTCTGTTTTTCCTTGTTATTAGGTCAGTTGACCAAGATTTGCATTGGCTTATTAATCAGAAGTAATACAATAATACAATATTATTGTACCAAACTAATAAATAAACTACTTTGGCCAATGTGCAGCAAAGCAGTATCATAAGAAGACTACCAAAATGCTGGAGGAACTTAGCAGGTCAGGCACTATCTATGGAAATGAATAAACAGTTGACGTTTTGGGCTGAGACCCTTCTTCAGGAGTGAGAAGGAAGGGGGAAGGGGAAGATTCTTATATCTTTCTCCCTTCCTTCTCAGTCCTGAAGAAGGGTCTTGACCTGAATTGTTGACTGTATATTCATTTCCATAGATGTTGCCCGATCTACTGATTCCCTCCAGCATTTTGTGTGTGTTGCTTTGAATTTCCAGTATCTGCAGACTTACTCATGTTTATAGTAAGACTCCTATATTTTGAAAATTGACCATTCCTTTGAATATTAACTTGCCTCTTGTTGTTTGAGGAACGCTTCAGAAACTGGAACCAAGACCAACTGAAGTTTTAGAAGGACAATTGCCTTCACCCACTTTCAGTAAACTTCATCTCCATGGGCTTAATTAGGCCTGGTCCCAGAAAATGATGGCTGTAGTAGCAGAAGGTGGCAAGGTCAGATTTTGGATTTATTTATCACATGAACATTGAACATACAGTGAAAAATGTCATTTGTGTTAACCATCAACACACCAAGGCATGTGCTGGGGCAGCCCTGAGTGTCACCACACATTCCTCTTTCAACACAGCATGCCCACAATGTTCAGCAGAACAACATAAGCAACAACAATAACACAGAACAAGACAACAATGGCAAATCAAGCCCCTTTCCCATCCTCTCACCCATCCACCCTCTCACACATACAGATAGGCCTCCAGCCCCAGGACAGGTATCTCTGGGGCTTCAACCTCCAGTGCCTAGCCCAGACTCCCTGACAACCTTTGGGCCTGTACCTCTGGATTCGCGGATTTTGGCTATCGACTTTTTGTCCTTTCTACCTCCAGACTTGCTGAGCTCTAGATTTCAGCCTTCAGCATTGTCCTCCAGATTCCGCCAACATATAGGAATCAACCTTAGGACTCACTGATTATGGGTTTAACCTTCGGGCCTCGACCCCAAGACTCACTTATCACAATTTTGAACTTCAGGCCTCGACCAACCTGCACCATTGGTGTGAAAAAGTAAAGTTCTGAAAAATCAGGTCAGCACTGGATCTCAAGAGAGAGAATTTGTAGAATGTCTGCGAGATAGCTTTTTAGAACAGCTTGTTGTTGAGCCCACTAGGGGATCGGCTGTACTGGATTGGGTATTGTGTAACGAACCGGAGGTGATTAGAGAGATTGAGGGTAAGGAACCCTTAGGAGACAGTGATCATAACATGATTGAGTTCACTGTGAAATTTGAAAAAGAGAAGCTGAAATCCGATGTGTCGATATTTCAGTGAAATAAAGGAAATTACAACAGCATGAGAGGGGAACTGGCCAAGGTTGACTGGAAAGGGACACTAGCAGGAAGGACAGCAGAGCAGCAACGGCTGGAGATTTTGTAAAAAATGAGGGAAGTGCAAGACAGATACATTCCAAAGAAGAAGAAATTTTCAAATGGAAGAAAGACACTACCGTGGCTGACAAGTGAAGTCAGAGCCAAAGTAAAAGCAAAAGAGAGGGCATACAAGGAAGCCAAAGCTAGTGGGAAGATAGAGGATTGGGGAGCTTTTAAAAACTTGCAGAAGGAAACTAAGAAGGAAAAGATGAATTGTGAAAGGAAGCTGGCGACTAATATCAAAGAAGATACTAAAAGCTTTTTTAAGTATATAAAGGGTAAAAGAGAGTTGTGGGTAGATATAGGACTAATAGAAAATAACACTGGAGATATTGTAAAGAGAGATGCAGAGATGGCAGAGGAACTGAATGCATATTTTGCATCAGTCTTCACAGTGGAAGACACCTGCAGTATACTGGACATTTAAGAGTGTCAGGGAAATGAAGTATGTGCAGTGAAAATTACGACTGTCAGGAAGCTTAATGGTATGAGGGTGGATAAATCTCCTGGACCTGATGGAATGCACCCTCGGGTTCTGAAGGAAGTAGCTGGAGAGATTGCAGAGGCATTAACGATCATCTTTCAAGAATCTGGCATTGTACCGGATGACTGGAAAATTACAAATGTTACTCCACTATTTAAGAAGAGTGGGAGGCAACAGAAAGGAAACTATAGACCTGTTAGCCTGATATCAGTGGTTGGAAGTTGTTGGAATCAATTGTTAAGGATGAGATTATGGAATACCTGGAGGCACATGATAAGGTAGGCCAAAGCCAGCATGGTTTCCTGAAAGGAAAATCCTACCTGACTAACCTACTGCAAATTTTTGAGGAAATTACAAGCAGGGTAGACAAAGGAGATGCAGTGGATGTGGTGTACTTGAATTTTCAGAAGGCCTTTGACAAGATGCTGCACATGAGGCTGCTTAGCAAGATAAGATCCCATGGAATTACAGGTGAGCTACTAGCATGGGTGGAGCATTGGCTGATCGGCAGAAAACAGAGAGAGGGAATAAAGGGATCCTATTCTGACTGGCTGCCGGTTACCAGTGGAGTTCCAGAGGGGTCGATGTTGGGACCGCTGCTTTTTACGATGTAGGTCAATGATTTGGACCATGGGATTCATGGATTTGTGACTAAATTTGCTGATGATAGAAAGATAGGTGGAGGAGTGGGTAGTGTTGAGGAAACAGAGAGCCTGCAGAGAGACTTGGACAGTTTAGGGGGATGGGCAAAGAAGTGGCAAATAAAATACAATGTTGGGAAATGTATGGCCAAGCACATTGGTAGAAGAAATAAATAGGCAAACTATTATTTAGATGGGGAGAGAATTCAAAATGCAGAGATGCAAAGGGACTTGGGAGTCCTTGTGCAGGATACCCTAAAGGTTAACCTCCAGGTTGAGTCAGTCATGAAGAAGGCGAATGCAAGGTAGGCACTCATTTCTAGAGGTATAGAATATAAGAGCAGGGATGTGATGTTGAGGCTCTATAAGGCACTCGTGAGACCACACTTGGAGTATTGTGTGCAGTTTTGGGCTCCTTATTTTAGAAAGGATATACTGACATTGGAGAGGGTTCAGAGGAGATTCACGAGAATGATTACAGGAATGAAAGGGTTACTGTATGAGGAACGTCTGGCAGCTCTTGGGCTGTATTCCCTGGAGTTCAGGAGAATGGGAGGATCTCATGGAAACATTCCGAATGTTAAAAGGCCTGAACAGATTAGATATGGCAAAGGTATTTCCCATGGTAGGGGAGTCCAGGACAAGAGGGCATGACTTCAGGATTGAAGGACGTCCATTTAGATCAGAGATGCAGAGAAATTACTTTAGTCAGACGGTGGTAAATCTGTGGAATTTGTTCCCATGAATGGCTGTGGAGGCCATGTCATTGGGTGCATTTAAGGCAGAGATAGATAAGTTCTTGATTAGCCAGGGCATCAAAGAGTATGGGGAGAAGGCAGGGGAGTGGGGATGACTGGAAGAATTGGATCAGCCTATGACTGAATGGCGGAGCAGACTCAATGGGCCGAATGGCCTACTTCAGCTCCTATATCTTATGGTCTTATGGTCATATAGAAGGTGCTTCATGGATGTTTAATCCTCAAGTTAGAGTTTAACTAGGAAATTAATCTTAGCTAACCATTCAGTTATTTAGTCAGTTTTATAGGCAGGTGATTGACGGATTAGAAGGCAGCTCCTGTTCGTGGAGGATTTGGATAAATGGCTTCCAGTATGGAAACAAATGTATGACAGTAAAAGGTGTTTGGTGGTTTTAAAAGAAATCTATCTCAGGTGACTGAATTTTGCATTTATCCTCCTGAGGCAGTGTACAGATATCCATCTTCATTGAGTCCTACATGCAGAAACAGACCCTTTGGCCCACCAAATTTATGCTGATCATCAAGCATGTACTTACACCAGTCCTACTTTATTCCCTCAATAGTTCCATGAACTCAGCGTGTATTTGGAATATGGGAAGGAACAAAGGTCCTGGAGGAAGACAATGTGCAGTTTGCACAGGGGGAACATGCAAACTGCACACAGAAAGCACCAAAGATCAGTATTGATCCCAGATCAACTTGAGTTGTGGGGATACAGCTCTAGTAGTCTGCATTCCATGAGAGCATGAGCTTCTGCAAAATGTTATCGTGCCGTATCTCTGAATAAAATGGTTTTCTTATGACTCATATTTCTGTCACTAAACTTCATGCTTCAGTCAGTTGCAAACTCAGCCAGCTCCACCATGGGCACGAGCCTCCCCACCATCTTCAAAAGACAATGCTTCAAGAAGGAAGCATCCATCACTAAGGATCTTTATCATCCAGGACCTGCCCTCTTATCATTATGCCAACTGGGAGGAGGTACAGGAGCCTGAAGACGCACACTCAATGAATTAAGAACAGCTTATTCACCTCTGCCATCAGATTTCTGAATGATCCGTAAATCCATGAACACTAGCCCACTACTTTGTTCTCTCTTTGCACTATTTATTTGCTTATTGTATAGTTCTTATTATAGTAATAGTAATAAAATAAAATATTTTATAAATTATAGTAATACAATAAAATATTACTGTAATAGTTATCTTATATGTATTACATCATCATGGAATAAATTTCAATACATGTGTCAGTGATAATAGATCTGGTTTGGATTCTAATACCAAAGGCTCTGGAGATCCTGGTGTCATGGACAAACACACTTTGATCAAGTGTGCTTGATCAAAGTTGTGTACATCAAGCAAAAGCCAATAGTGGAAGTCTGCTCTCCCCAGCTCAATCATTTTCTGACAATATCATACAAGATTGACAGGAGTACAAGGACCCATAGATGCTGGAAACTGGAGCACAAAACAAGCAGTTCAGACAACATCTGTGATGGGACCGATCACCTCTCAGCTTCTCACTTCATCCCTCCTCCCCCACCCACCTGGCTTCTCCTATCACTTTTGAGCTTGTACTCCTTCCTCTGCCTCCCTCCATCTTCTTATTGTGGTTTCATGCACTTTCCTTTCCAATCTCGATGAAGGGTCTTTGCCTGAAACATCAACTGTTTATTCCTTTCCAAAGAATCTGCCTGACCTGCTGAGCCCCTCCAGCAATTTGTGTGTGTTTCTCTGGATTTCCAGCATCTGCAGAATCTCTTGTATTCCTTTCCTGTTTAAGATTAATTCCTCCTTCTTTAATGAGTATTGGAAGACTTTGTTACATGAGGAGATGCTTTTGAAGATGAAAATTCACAAGCATTTTCCTTGTGATTTGCAAAGGTTTTCTTATCGTCCAGTAGCACTTACATCCACAGTGATGAAGTGTTTGGAGAGGTTGGTGATGAAACATATCAACTCCTATCTGAGAACTGACTTGGATCCACGCCAGATTGCCTCCCATTGTAACAGGTCCACAGCAAATGCCATTTCATTGGCTCTTCATTCAACCCTGGAACATCTGGACAGCAAAGATGCATACACCAGAATACTCTTTATCAATTACAGCTCAGCATTCAATGCTATCATCCCCTCAAGACTAATCTATAAGCTTCAAGACCTTGGCTGCAATACCTCCTTGTACAACTGGATCTTCAATTTCCTCATTTGCAGACCTCAATCAGTTCAGATTGGCAACAACATCTCCTCCACAATCTCCATCAGCCCTGGTGCACCACAGGGCTGTGTGCTTAGCCCCCTGCTCTACTCTCTTTGTACTTATGACTGTGAGTCTACACACAGCTCCAATGCCATGTTGAAGTTTGCTGATGACATCACTGTTGTTGGCTGAATCAAAGGTGGTGATGAATCAATATATCGGAGGGAGATTGATAATCTGGCTGAGTGGTGCCACAACAACAACTGCTCACTCAATGTCAGCAAGATCAAAGATTGCTTATTTATTGACTTCAGGAGGAGGAAACTGGAGGTCTGTGACTCAATCCTCACCAGAAGTGGAGAGGGTTAGCAACGTTAAGTTCCTCGATGTTGTCATTTCGGAGGAATTGTCCTGTGCTCAGCATGTAAGTGCCATTATGAAGAAAACATGGCAGTGCCACTACCTTAGAAGTTTGCGAAGATTCAGCGTGACATCTAAAACCTGACGTCCTGAAGAAGGGACTTGGCCTGAGATGTCGATTGTTAATCCCTTTCCATAGATGCTGCCTGACCTTGAGTTCCCCCAGCGATTTGTGTGATTTCCAGCATCTGCAGATTTTCTTGTGTTTGTTATTTATTTATTATTAATTTTTCCTTTTGTATTTGCACACTATGCTGTCCTTTGCATATTGATTGTTTGTCTGTCCTGTTGGGTACATCTTTCATTGATTCTATTGTGTTTCTTGTACTTATTAAGTATGCCCACAAGAAAATGAATCTCAGGATTGTATATGGTGAGATATGTGTACTTTAAATTTAAACTTTGAACTTTGTAAAACTGAGAGTGTAGATTCAACTATATACTATAGAGCAAGATAGCACAGGAACTGGCCATTTGGCCCTTGATGTTGTGCCAGACTATCTAAACTGAGTAATTAAAAGCCCAACTAAACTAGTCCCTTCTGCCTACATATCCATGCCCCTTTATTCTCTGCATACTCATGTGCCCACTTACAAAATGTAAAGTTATATACAGTTCAGTTTATTAGTCTTGGAGATGTCAGCTCTGGGACGATGGTGGGGAAAAGCCTGAATGAATGGTGTTGCTGGGAACAGAAATTAGGTGCCTATCAGGTATAACTAAAAATGCTCCAACATCTTCTATAGATGCACAGTGGAGAGTGTCCTACCTGGTTGCATGATGGAAACATCAATGTCAGGAATGGAGAAGACTACAGAATATGATGGACATCACAGGCCAAGCTGTCCTACATTTAAGTGGAGCGCTGCCACAAGAAAGACCCCACCATCCAGGCCATGCCCTCTTCTCACTACTACCATCGGGCAAGTGGTATGGAAGCCTTAAATCCCATGGCACCAGGTTCAGGAAGAGTTATTACCCTGCAACCATCAGGCTCCTAAACTGGCATGGATAACCTCACTCACCACAACTCTGAACTGTTTCCATGACTGACAGACTCACTTTCAAGGACTCTTTACAACTCATGTTCTCAGTATTATTTTTTATTTGCAGTTTGTCTTCTTTTGCACATTGGTTGCTTGTCAGTCTTTGTGTGTAGTCTTTCACTGATTCTATTGTATTTCTCTGCTCTACAGTGAATGCCTGCAAGAAAGTAAATCTTAAGGTAGTATATGGTAACATATATGTACTTTGATAATAAATTTATTTTAAACCTTGAAATTTGAAGACATTTCCAACCCCATTGTTGGACTTAGGGTGAGTGGAATGTCATTTCTCCTACTCCCTGGGAGAGCTTGGGCCTCTTTCCTGTCAACCAACTGTCTGCATCTACAAGAAACTGAGCCATCAATATCACATTTTTCTTTTCCTGGCATATCTTGCTCTGATTTCTCTTGCTCGATTGCCCACAGCAGTCTCTGGGAGATCAATCATTAATTCCTGTAGACCTGGGAGATTGAGAGCTAGGAATGGAATGTTAGAAACAGGAGCAAGAGGAAGACATTGCTCTGGAAGGCTGCTCCATCGGTCAATAAAATCAGGGCTGATCCAATTCTGGGATTAACACCACTTCTCTGCTCTCCCCTTACCCCTTGATTTATATTTTATTTTTATTTGGAGATACAGCATGGTAACAGGCCCTTTCAGCCTAAAGAGTCAGCGCCACCCAGTTACCCCCATGTGACCAATTAACCTACTCGCATGTACGTCTTCGGAAAATGGGAGGAAACCAGAGCACCCGGATAAAACCCACATGGTCATGGGAGAAAGCAACAGGAATGTCTTGAATGTGCTTCACCTCCAGGTCTCTCTGGGCCAGAAAATTCCATGGATTCACAACCCTCTGGGATACTAAATTTCTTCTGACTCTGAAATAGGTGACTCCACATTGTCGAGCTCTCAGCCTTATCACCAAATCTCACAAAAGTATCTCCTATCACACTACACATGTGGCAGAAACTTACTTAAAAGTGTATTGATATGTATCCTACGGCTTCAATTCATCCATGAATACGTTTATAGCAAATGAACTACTTTTGTAATTATGGTGAAACATGGAAATGATTGGAACACGATTTAGTTGCGGAAACTGAAGTGTGCTACTGACCAGACCATATACTTTTTTTGTAATGTTGATTGATTGACAACTATTAGTTATAACTTAAACAAAAGAAAAAAATGCTGGATATAAAAGCAAATGAATGGCGTTCCTATGGAATGGAGATGAGGAGGAATTTCTTTAGCCAGAAGGTGGCGAATCTGTGGAACTCGTTGCCACAGGTGGCTGTGGAGGCCAGTTCATTGGATATATTTGAAGCGAAGGTTGTAGATGCTTGATTGGTCAGGGTGTCAAAGGTTACAGGGCAAAGGCTGGAGAATGGGGTTAAGAGGGATAATAAATCAGCCATGATAGAATGGTAGAGCAGGCTTGATGAGCCAAATGGCCTAATTCTGCTCCCATGTCTTATGGTCTAATGGTCTAAAAGACAGAAATAATTAATGACCCGAATCATTTATTCCTTTTCTCTTTCCAAGCACATCAAGTGCTTAGCTCTTCCTGACTGCGCAAAAGCAAGCCATTCAGCCCATTGGATCTAGGCTATCCCTTCACTATCCCTTCATTCCCATTTCCCTTGTAACCCTACAAACTCTTTCTTCTCATTAGCCCATTAACTTCCTTTTTTTGGTTATATTAAGGGTGAATTCCAATAGCCAGTATTAATATCGGCTTGTTATTGTCATATCTCCCAAAAAACAGTGAAAAACTTAGTTTTGTAAATCATCTATACAGATCATTTCAAAACGTAGTACCTGGAAGCAGTACTGGGGAAAAGCAATATCAGAATGCAGAATATATTATTGGAGTTACAGAGAAAATGCAGTGAAGATAGAAAATCAGGTGCAATGGCCATGACGAGTTAGTTTTGGAGGTTAATCAACCTCCTTCACAATGTGGAAGGAAACTGGAGCAGCTTGGGTAAAACTCATGCAGTCATATAAGAAGTTGCAAACTCCACACAACAAGCATCTAAAATCAGTACTGAACCCTCAGTGCCAGAGCTATGAGTCATGCATGTAATATTAATTTTTTTTGTGTCAGAGATAACTCCTCTGCTCTTCTTCAGGTTAATGACATGGGGATCTTTTACATCCATTGAAGAGAGCAGGCGGGATTATGCGCAAGACGGCTCTTCCTCTCTGCCATATTGATGTACTCTGGGATTTTAACCCCATAAATCCATCACCTGAAAGAAGAGAGACTTATCCCCTAAGTCACAGCTGAATTTGGCCAATAGTGAAATGAGATGCATCAGCAGCTGAAGTGTTCTCAATGTTTCAAAATACAGTATTCTGTGATTATATTCAGAACTTCTGTTACTATATGCATTGCTACATGCACAGATGCATAGCAATGTATTTAGCAGTGAAACTCTTGAGTTTACTGGCTGGGCAGAAGCCAGCTGTTGCCTGATAATTAAATCCCAGAATGCACTGCAAACAGGAGCCATGTTGATCATCCCTCCCATTACCACGTAGGGAAATTTTCAGTGGCATTGATGCTGGATTTCTTATTTGCAAAATGTTTACCAAAAAATATTTTCAACAAGCCACAAAAAGCCAGTACAGATTTTCATTGAGGTGAAAAGTATGGATCTGATTTCAACTCTTCCACCTCCCTTCAAAAATCACAGTGATCATTAAATACCAGGATGCACGGTAAGCAGAATGATGCAGAAAATAATTTTTTGTTTGACTGGTTCAGTCTGCAGGGTAAATGGGAAAAAATAACAACATAATCAACTGCAGGGAGTGTGTGACATACAAGTGAGCACCTTGTTTGTTTAGAGTGATTTCCCTATATAGAAGAGAGTTGCTCTTAATTGGGGTCTAGGCAGCTAGAAGAGTGCCTGTCAGCATCACTGCTGCTGGAGGTGATGCTCTGAACGGAAATGCTCCTGTATCCCGCTGCCTCAGTGAAACAGTGCAATCTCATCATCCGTAATGAATTTGAATACATCAGGAAGGAATCAGTCTTGCTTGTAAAAGGGTGAAACTGACAGATGTGCCAGTGAATCCATGATGCTCTTCAGCAATGGCACAGAATGTGAAACATACTTAGCAGCATCATAATAGCAATTTATAGCCTCTGCTGGAATTCAGTCTGGGGTAGTACAGATGCCTTCAAAGTGCCAGTTTAAGGCGCAATACCTGAGTATCCTGAATGCAAATTCTAAAAGATGAATCGGACTGTAAGAACCTTTTAAAATACAATCTGTGTCTATTGTACAGCTCGGTGAAGAAATAAAAATATTATTGCAATGCTGGGTGAGTATTTTCAACTGGAAGCCTCAGAGATTGGGTCATAAATCAAGACTTTGTTTTCCCCCGCTCTGGTTTTCAATTCAAAGAATTTTAAAAATACTTTCATGTCTCTGAGGATGCAGCAAATGTCTTTACAACCAGTGATTACTCCTGAAGTGTGGTCACTGCTGTAATGTGGGAAACGTAGCAAAATGTAGCTCACTCACAAATGATCCAGGTTATTGTTAAGTCTCAGCCATGGTGCATATATCTCTCATCACTATTGCTTTTATAAAAATTTACGGTCCCCATGTTACCCATTGTAAGCTCATTTCCATTTTAGAGTGTAGAACAGTACAGCACAGTACAGGCCCTTCGGCCCACAATGTTGTGCCGTCTGAATAACCTACTCTAATCAATCTAGCGCACATAATCTTCCAATCTTCTTTCTTTATGTGTCTGTCTAAGAGTCTCTAATGTATCTGTCTCTACCACCCAGCGAGTTCCACGCACCCACCACTCTCTGTGTAAAAATCCTACCTCTGATATTTTCCCTATGATTTCCTCCAAACACCTTAAAATTCTGCTCCCCTATATTAGCCATTACTGCTCTTGGAGAAAGACACTAGTTGTCCACTCTGTCTATGCCTCTTCTAATCTTATACACCTCTATCAAGTCACGTCTCATATCCTCCTTTGCTCCGAAGAGAAAAGCCCTAGCTCACTCAACCTATTCTCATAAGACACGCTCTCTAATCCAGGCAGCGCCCTGGTAAATCTCCTCTGCACTCTCTCTGAAGCTTTCATCCATAACATTTTCCATCAATAACATTATTTAATGTGACTGGTGGAAATGTGTTTTAAAACTCTCTTGGTTGGATATCTGAATTAAGATTCAAAAATTTTCACGGATTTTTGTCATCATCTACATAGTGCCCTTTTGCTTCACATCAGAGTCAGAAGTTTGTGCAAAGGATTGGTGTACCAGTTCACAGTGGATTGGCTTTATCATTTCTACCACCATTTGATGGCTGTGGCTTACAACATGTGGGAAGAGATTACACAAGTCTAAAACACGTGCCCTCGAGTTTAGATGGTGGAAGATTGATTTATTGCTCTGTTCACTTTATACTTATGTCTGTGAGGCTAAGCACAGCTTCAATGCCATATTTAAGTTTGGTGATGATACCCCTGTTATTGGCTGAATCAAAGGTGGTGATGAATCAGCATTTAGGAAGGAGATTGAAAATCTGGCTGAGTGGTGCCACAACAACCACTTAATCAGTGTCAGCAAGACCAAGGAGCTGATTATTGACTTCAGGAGGAGGAAACCAGAGGTCCATGAGCCAGTCCTCATTGAGGGATCAGAGGTGGAGAGGGTCATCAACTTTAAATTCCTCAGTGTTAACATTTCAGAGGATTTGTCCTGGGCTTAGCACATAAATGCCATTACGAAGAAAGCACGGCAGTGCCTATACTTCCTTAGAAGTTTGTGAGGATTCAGCATGACATCCAAAACTTTGACAAACATCTATAAATATGTGGTGAAAAGTATATTGACTGGGTGCATCATGGTTAGGTATGAAAACATCAATGCCTTTGATCAAAAAATTCTACAAAAAGTAGTGGATACAGCCCGGTCCATTATGGAAAAAGCCATCCCCACTTTTGAGCACATCTACCTGGAGCGCTGCTACAGGAAAGCAGCATCCATCATCAAGGACCCCAACATCCAGACCATGCTTTCTTCTTGCTGCTGACATCAGGATGTAGGTTCACAAACCTCAGGACTCACACCACCAAGTTCAGTTATTACCCCTCAACTATCAGGCTCTTGGACCAGAAGTCAACTTCACTCACCCCGTCACTGAAATGCTCCCACATCCATTGGACTCACTTTCAAGCTTTGTTATTATTATCATTATTATTATTACATTATTATGTTGTCTTTTGCACATTGGTTGTAACTAACTTTTGCTTTGTCAGATGTTGAAGTTGTATAAGATGTTGGTGAGGCTGAATTTGGAGTATTGTGTGCAATTCTGCTCGCCTTACTCCAGGAAATGTATTAATAGTCTTGAAAGAATGCAGAGAATATTTACAAAGATGTTTCTCGGATTTGATGGTAGAAGAGGTTAAGATTGTATTCCCTGGCATGCAGGAGAATGAGGGGAAGTCTTATAGAGCAGGGGTTCCCAACCTGGGGTCCACAGACCTCTTGCTTAATGGTATTGACCCATGGCACAAAGAGATTAGGAACTGTTATAGAGGTATACAAAATTATGAGGAGCATAGATAGAGTAAATATACTGCGCTTTCCCCCCTGAGATTGAGTGAGACTTGAACCAGAAGTTATAGGTCTAGGGTGCAAGGTGAAGTAGTTAGGTAGAATCTGAGGGGGATCTTCTTTGCTCAGAGGGTGGAGAGAATATGGAACAGGCTGCCAATGGAAGTGGAGGATGTGGGTTCATTTGCAACATTTAAGAGGAGTTTGGAAAAGTACATGGATGAGAGAGGTATGGAAGGCTTCTTGGATAGCTATAAGGACAGGACAGGGTGGATTATGGGCTGAGTGCAGGTCGGTAGGACTAGGTGAGAATAAGAGTTCGGCACGGACCAGAAGGGCTGAGATGGCCTGTTTCCATACTGTAATTGTTATATGGTTATATGGTCTAGGTGTGGGTAGATGGGATGAGGCAGAAACAAGTCAGTATGGACGAGATGCACTGAAGAGCCTATTTCAATGTTGTAGTGCTCTGTGACTCTGTGACATTGGTGGTTCAATATTCCAAACTAAATTGTTCCATTTCTCTTCATATTTGCCCTCTGATACCATTCTGAGCATCATATATAATTAACCATTGATATTGGTAAAGATCTCATGTTAAAGTGTCAGCCGGCTAAGTGTAAGCCATGTAAATTGAGTGATCTCTGATGCATTGGCCGAATTTTTTAAAAATGTAATGAAGAAAAGTGGCATAAAAAGATGCAAGTGAATTATATTAACTAAGCATTGCTAATTTAATTGCTTTGAAATCCTGCTTTAATGGCAAAGACTTGGCAAATCTTGTCCTGCCTAAGGGTTTTGCCCCGAAACATCGACTGTACTTTTTCCATAGGTGCGGCCCAGCTGGCTGAATTCCTCCAGCATTTTATGTGTGTCTTGTTAAAGACTAGTGTAATTTTAGAGACACAAGAAACTGCAGATGCTGGAATCTGGAATCTGCGGGAAGAATTCAATGGTTGAACTGCATCCTTGAGAAAAAATGAATTGTCAACATTTTGGATTAAAATCCAGGACAGTCCTGATACAGGCTTTTGACCCAAAAGGTTGACAGTTCCTTGCCTCCCACAGTTCTTCCAGCAGATTGTTTGCTAGTCAAGAAAGGGACAAGATGGAGTGGAATGGTATGCATAGGACTATAGGTTGGATCTATCAGGTATATGGTCAGAGGAGTGTATCTTTCGTCTTCAAAAAGCCATTGGAGTGTAAAATCAGTTTTCATCTGACCCTGTCAACTTCACTTCACTACAGGGCTTGCCGATGACTCTGAAGCCCAAGCAAGTCACCATAGTGCTCGTTGTAAAGCTATACTCCAGCCAGAGAGCTATTCAGCACAGAAACAGGCCCATTGACCTACTGAGAACATGTCTACTATCAAACACCCACACTCACACTGCACAAGTCATATCTTATTCCCATATTCCCATCAACTCCTCCAAATCCTAACTCACTACAAAATCCTTTGCGCAGTTTACAGACCCCATGTGTCCTACTAGCCTGCATGCCTTCGGGCTCTGGGAGCATCTGGAGACAGCTCATTCAGTCACAGGGAGAAAGAATTTTAAAAGGTTAACTTTATTTGTCATGTACATTAAAGCATACAGTGAAATGTATTGTTTGTGTCAAAGACCAACACGATCTGAGGATGTGCTGGGAGCAGCCCACAAGTGTTGCCATGCTTCCAGCACTAAACATAGCATGGTCACACTTACTAACCCTTTATGAACATCTTTGGAATGTGGGTAGAAACCGGAGCACCCTGAAGAAGCCTAAGCTGTCACGGGGGTGAACATACAAACTCCATACAGACAGCAGCAGAACCGAACCGGAGTCGCTGGTACTGTAAAGCATTATGCTAACTACTACACTACTATGTCGCACACAAAGTGCAAGCTCCACACAGAGGGCACGGAGATCAGGATCCAGCGTGGGCTGCAGGAGCTATGTGGCAGCAGTTCCACTAGACTGATCACTGTGCTGCCTCAATTTGTACTGAGTTCTACTTTCTAGCGTGTGGGTCACTTTATAGCCTGACCTTCTGAGGAATGAGAGGAATAGTGACAAAAAGAGCTGATATTATACAGTTGCTGACTTCTTGATGAGGTTGCTTAGAGTGGCCACAGAGTGTATGTTCATGGTCTTCCGCTGCTGTAACCCATCCACTTCAAGCTATGACATGCTGTATATTCAGATACTTTTCTGCACACTGCTGTTGTAACACGTGGTTATTTGAGTTACTGTCGCCTTCCTGTCAGTTTGAACTTGTCTGGCCATTCTCCTCTGACCTCTCTCATTAACAAGGTGATTTCACCCACAGAACTGCTGCTCACTGGACTTTTTTTTGTTTTTTTGCACCATTCTCTGTAAACTCTAGAGATTGGTTGTGCATGAAAATGCCAGGAGATCAGCAGCCTCTGAGATTCTGAAATCACCCCGTCTGGCACCAACAATCATTCCATGGTCAAAGTCACTCAGATCACATTTCTTCCCCATACTGATGTTTGGTCTGAACAACAACTGAACCTCTTGACCATGTCTGCATGCTTTTATGCATTGAGTTGCTGCCACATGATTGGCTGATTAGATATTTGCATTAACAGGCAGGTGTACCTAATAAAATGGCCACTGAGTGTATACCAATAACCTTCAGTTCTTTGTCAGGCTGTGAATCTAGAAAAAAAATGATTTGTTTTTTTCTCGCGCAGAGATAATATCTTCATATTACAGTGTAGAAAAGGGTAGTAAACAAATGCTTGAAGATTTCACCTTGTGGGTATTTCTAACATAATGGGAAATACATTCCATTTAGGACATGTTTTAAGTTCTTCTAAAAAAAATCTTGCCAGAGGAAACCTTTCCTTGTCTGGTTATGATCTGCACAGCAACCAAAGGAAATCAGCCGACTTGCTTGTTCCCTCTCTGTCTCATTCATTTTTAAAAATAAATTATTTTCTCCCACTCACTACCCCCTTCGCACACCTATCCCTCAGCTTCATGTAATTGTATTACACACCACAATATTCTTCATCCGGCAAGAGATCACACAGCAATTACTCACAAACCTATTGTGGATCACTGCCATAAATAAATAATTTGCCTTTCCTTTGAATTTATTTAAAGATGTTCACTAAATCTTTCTCTGTGCTTAGGTTTTTCTTTTTCATGCCATCTATGTTTTCCTTCCCCTTGGGTTGAATGCTAAATTATTGGAATTCATCTTCATTCACTTAGATCAAGTTGCACCACCATTTTAGAGACTGTTTTCTATACAGGCTTTCTTCACTTAATTTTCCTCAGCTAAGCAGTGCTTGAATGAAACTCACATACCATTTTAAGTCAGGTTCCCTAGTCCAGGAACATGGAATAAAGAACTTCTAAGTGGTGTCATGTCCCTGGGGATACATTATTGACAGCAGTACTAAGGTAGGATCCTTCCAAAGTTCAAAGTAAATTTATTATCAAAGTACATTTATGTCACCATATACTACCCAGAGGTTCAAAAGGGCTCGAAGGATCATTGGGGACCCGGGTCACCCCAACCACGAACTGTGCCAGCTGCTACCATTGGGAAATGGTACCGCAGCATAAAAACCAGGACCCACAGGCTCCGGGACAGCTTCTTCCACCAGGCCATTAGACTGATTAATTCATGCTGATACAATTGTATTTCTATGTTATATTGACTGTCCTGTTGTATATAATATCTATTATAAATTACTATAAATTGCACTTTGCACATTTAGATGGAGATGCAACATAAAGATTTTTACTCCTTATGTATGTGAAGGATGTAAGTAATAAAGCCAATTTAATTCAATTCAATTTTCTTGCAGGCATTCACAGTAGAACAAAAAGTACAATAGAATCAATGAAAAGCTATATACAAACCAAGACAGGCAGACAACCAATGTGCAAAAGAAGATAATCTTTGCTAATGCAATAATAATAATAATGATAAATAAATAAATAATACTGAGAACATGAGGTGTAGAGCCTTTGAAAGTGAGTCCATAGGTTGTGGAATCGGTTCAGAGTAGAGTTAAGTGAAGTTTTCCACGGTAGTTGAGAAGCCTGATGCCTGATGTTTGAATGTGAATAACTCTACCTCTGTCCTGATGGGAGCACGGCCTGGATGGTGAGGGTCCTTGATGATGGATGGTGCTTTCCTGTGTCAGCAGCACTCCATGTAGATATGTTCAATGGTGGGAAGGACTTTGCCTGTGACTGGCTAGGCTGTATCCACTACTTTTTGTAGGATTTTCCATTCTTGGACATTAGTGTCTCCACACCAGGCTATGATGCAACCAGCTAAGATGCTCTTCATTGTGAGTGATTGAGTGAGGCCTTCATCGGTCAGGGCCAGCCATGGATGTTGTGTCCTAGCTGTCTAGATAAGCAAGCCTGGGCAGTAGGATATAGAGAGCAAGCTGTTGCAAGCTCCCCCTCTCCATGCATCTGATGAACCCAAAGGAACGGCAGAGATCCAGTTTGGTACCAGAGGCATCACAGGAGTTGCCACTCAGTGTTGAACTCAACTTAGGACTGCCTTAAGGACTCCAGCTCTTAATTTTTGCCTCGGGGTTTACTCCCAAAGCCTTCCCCATGATGGATATAGCTACAAGGCAGAGGAGGTTTGAGATCAGAGTTTTCCTTCTCCTAGGTGAGCTGCCAACCATGGCTGACAAGCCCCATCTGCCCAAAGCGACTGGTTTTAAGGTGCCAGTAACCCACCTTTGCCCCTTCTCCTGTCAGTAGAAACGGTCCCGCTGGGCTTAGTAGCTAAGCCACACGTGAAGGCCAGGAGCTGGACTTGGTTGCCAGAAGCTATTTGAGACACATGCCATTGGGAGCATTTAATAGGTAGTGGGAGCTTGTTCCCATTACCACCCCCGGCTATAACAACCTTAAGGAACCACTGTGCATCTATAGAATCTTGTTAAATTTTTAGATGACCTGCCGAATCTGAACAAACTTCTTAGAAAGTAGAGACTCTATCTTGCCTTCTGTGTAAAGGCATTTAAATGCTGGTTCCAGGACAGATCCTCTGATATGACAACATCATAGAATTTAAAGTTCCTTCCCCTTTCTATCTGACTCACAGACTTCCAGTTTCTTCCTCCTGTAGTCAATAAACAGCTTGTTGGTTTTGCTGATGTTGAATAAGAGGTTGTTGTTGTGGCACCATTCAGAAAGATTTTCAAACTCCCTCCTATATGCTGATTCTCTCCCGTCACCACTTGCCCTGCTACATGTTTCAGATCAGTTCAATCATCTTTCTGTTACCTCGTGGTGTTTGGGTAGATGTTGGCATGTGCCAAACAAAATATCCAGCCTGCTTGTTATCAGTTTGGCTTCAGAGAAAATTGGATTGCTTTTAGATTGTTCTCAAGGTGCAAAGCAATGCTGGAAAGAACAGAGTTTTTACCCATCTTGTTTTCTCACTCCATTGTCAGAGTGATCATTTACCACAGTCAGGTTAATCTAGTGTCCTTTGACATCACTAGAGTTTTCATTACATACTTTGCTGAGAAGGTAGATCTTTTGGGGCTTCTCCAGTGTACAGTTGAACAATGTTTGACTTCTTCAGGCCATGGTCAATGTGTTGTTCAGGTTATTGCATCTAAGAAAATAATTTCAGCAACTCCTTGGGGAACTGAACTTCTTCTTTGTCTCTTATCACTTGTGACCAGATGGATGTTATCATTTCTCCTTGTTGTTGCCAATGTTCTAACAAAAGCACCAGCAGCAACCAGCCAAAGACGACTAAATGTTCAGATTTAAAAGAGCAAGACTGCATCTTTCAGAGAACTGATTTGTGAGGTTCTACGACTGTCTCTGTTTCAGTAGAAACCTGCTTGGTTTCAAATATCCAGTTGCTTATCTTCATATGGACAATACAATTGCCCAAAAAGTAGTTAAAAGATTGAGTCTATTTGATTACACTGAGCTCAACTTGTTCAACCTGTCCATAATACTTATGCCTTATCTTACAATGGAACTTGGTAGCTGTGTTTCAGCAGATTACAGAAGTCACTTATTGGACCAGGCAGCATCTGTGGAAAAGAGTATATTCGACGAAGCGTCTCAGTCAAAACATCGACTACTCTTTTCCATAGATGCTGCCTGGTCTGCTGTGTTCCTCCAGGATTTTGTGTGTGTTGCTTGGATTTCCAGCATTTGCAGATTTTCTCTTGTATGTGAGAGGTCATTTATTTACTGTTTGCTGTCAGCACGTGGTCCTCTTCATACTGATGAGTTGTCCAGGTTTGGTTATCTACAGGAGGAAGGAAGTATAACTTCGTAGTTATGTTCTAGGAGGAGAAGATGGCAGCGCGACGCAGCGCGCAGCGGCCACTCTGGTGAATGATATCTGTTATCTGTCAAGTAGGGTGCCGTACACAGTTCTGATTTGATGGAGACAGACGTGAGAGCACGGAGGAACATCTGGTGAAACTTCTGAAATGCCTTCTTCGCTGCCGCTGCTACTGTGTGGTCCAGAATCTCCGGAGAAGGCCCCGAATCCTCGGCTTTGCTTGTTGCTCGGCGGCCGGGGCGGGATCGAAGCGCTCGGCAGAGGATGGCGCTCGGGAGGCTGTATCGGAGGGGCTGCTCGGAGGCTCGAAGTTTTCGGACCGACTCAGAGTCAGCTGTGGTCGGTGCTTCCAATGCATCGGCAGTTGTTGGCGCCTGGAGGTTTATGGCAGGGAGAGTTTCTCCCTTTTGCTGTCTGCTATTGGGACTATCAGGAGTCGATCAGAGCTTTGAAACTTTTTTTTTACCGTGCCCATGGTCTCCTCTTTATCAAATTATGGTATTGCTTTGCACTGCTGTAACTATATGTTATAATTATGTGGTTTTGTCAGTGTTAGTCTTTGCTTTATCCTGTTTTTTTGTGATATCACTCTGGAGGAACATTGTATCATTTCTTAATGCATACATTTCTAAATGACAATAAACGAGGACTGAGTGTCCTCATAATCTAATCTAATCTAATCTAATATACAGTAATCTAGAACTCTGGATGAATAACCTGAAAACAAGTTCAATTCCCATCATGGCAGCTGCAGAGTTTAACTTAATTAAATAAATAAATTGGGAATTTAAAGCTAGAATTGTGAATAGTCAGCATATCCCGATGACACTCACTAACATATACAGATGCATTATCGAAAGCTACCTCTCTGGATGTATCACAGCATAGTATGGCAACTGCTCTACCCAAGCCTAGAAAAAATTTGTGAGAGCTGTGAACACAGCCAGGTCTATCATGAAAGCCAGCCTCCCTTCCATCAACTCTGTCTACACTTCCCACTGCCTCGTGAAAGTAGCCAACATAATCAAAGACCCCTCCCACTACAGTTATTCCTACTCCATTGGACAGAAGGTGCAAAAGCTTAAAACCACGCACTATCAGGCTCATAGAAATCTTCTAAACCACTGGTATAAGACTCTTCAGTGAATCTTTGTATGATAAAGATGAACTCTTGATATCTCAATCTACCTTGCCGTGGCCTTGCACTTTATCTAGCTGCACTGCACTTTCCCTGTAGTTGTAACAAGATGTTCTGTATTCTGTTATTGTTTTTCCCTTTGTACTACCTTGATGTTCTTATGTGTGGAATGATCTATATGGAAAACAAAGTCCTTCACTGTACTTAGTACTTGTCACAATAATAAACCAATTTCCCAATTCTAACAGTAACACTGGAATGATAGGATTATTATAAAAGCCTATATAGTTCACTAAGTCTGTCAACCGTACTTTGCAAGTCCATAGACCCACTGCAATGTGGTGGACTCAGCAGCAGTTAGGGTGGACAATAAGTGCCAGCCTTCTAGTGCCTTGAAAGGATAAAAGATGTTGCAAGTCCAAAGTTGCTGACTCCTGGGGAATCTCCTGTCATTAATCCAAAACATATGTGTGCTAAATTTCAGTAACCTTGAGACAGAAAGCCTTGCTGAAAGGGTTGCACATTTTGTTGTTGAAAATAAGCCATCGGGACAGAGATCTAGTATGGGGATCAAGGGAGGGGATGGTAAAAGACCTGAGTCATAGGTCAGGAATGAAATCCTGGGTGTGGTAGGTGAGTGGTGAGTGAAGTGTGGGACGTGGGCCCGTAACCAAGATTAGGTCCAAGCTGGAGATATTGTCTCCCCAGCTAAGATGTGGTATGGAGAAGAATTAGCTCTTTGTGGTCAAATTGTGATAGTGGGAAGGCGGGTCGCACGAATCACAGATAAGTATGGAATTTCAATACCCAGTCTGTGTAGGGAAGGCCTAGCTGACCCAGTGACACAAACTCCCAAAACAGTTCAGAGAAAGGTGGCCCGATGTGATCCAAAGTAGCCAAACAAAAAAAAAGCAAAAATAAGCAAACGTTAGAAATCTAATGTAAAACCAAATACCAGCAGTGCTCGGAAGGCTGAGTAGCATCTGTGGAGAGA
Source organism: Mobula hypostoma (assembly GCF_963921235.1). Lineage (NCBI taxonomy): Eukaryota > Metazoa > Chordata > Chondrichthyes > Myliobatiformes > Myliobatidae > Mobula > Mobula hypostoma. The sequence goes on from NC_086129.1 coordinate 45,678,142, forward strand.
GAAGCAGAGTTTAGGTTTCTGATCAGTGATGTTCTACCAGATCGGAGAAAAATTAGAAATCAAGTATGTTTTTATTTGATGGGAAGGGCAGGAATGTCTCTGATTGATGGGGCAAAGAGAGACTGATTGTCACAAAACTTGGCAGTGCTGGCTGAAAAAGATAATGTAAATTTGTTAATCCTAATTAATCTATGAGGAGAGATATAAATTGAAGGAGATGCATGTAATTAGAAGAGGAGGAAGAAAGGAAAAAAGAAAACATTGCCACAACTGCAAGATATCAACTGGAGAAGCAAAGCCCTACAGATGTTGGAAATCTGAAGTAAAACCAGAGTACACTGTAAATATCAATGGAGGGAGAGACAGCATTTCAGGCTGATAAACTTTCCTCAGAAAAGGCTGCTTATCTAATATTTAAAATGAAGTATCAAGTCCTGAGCGCCTTTGTGGACAATGAAGCCTTGCTCCTCAAGCTTCTGGTCTTTGCTGGAAAAGTGTAAGAGGCCAAAATCAAAGAGATCAGAGAGGATGGAGAATGAAAGTGACAGATGACTTGATGCTGATGATCTCCCTTTTGAACAGAGCAGTGGTGTTCTGCAGTACAAGCGCCCTATCTACATTTGTAGGATAGTGAGACACCAAATGAAAGTTGCACTTGGAGAAACATTATTCCACGAGCAGCTGATGCACAGATCATGTCAAGCAGATGAGGGGGGATTCCTAACTGAAAGCGGCCAGTTGAACTTCCAGAATGACACAAAACATTTCCAACGTGGTCCCTATCTTGTTCCACTCGGAGAAACGAGTGATTTTCAATTGTGTAAACTGAATGAAAATGTATTCAGAGATTGAACTTCCAGGCACACCCTTCCACTGAAGAACCCCTGATGAGCAATAACGTAAATCCATAGTTGGCTGTTAATTCATGAACCATGTTTGCTGGTCCTGGGGTTAAGCTCTCAGATTCTTTTCGTTGATTGTTTGATTTCTCAGCACACCAAGCAGCCAGGAGACCCAGTTGGAGGATTTGTAGCTCTGTTTAGCAGGCTAGGCGTAAAATTCAATGTTTACTCCCTCTAGATCTCATAATCCATCATAAAGACCAAAAGGTCCATATGATAGAGAGGTGATCATTGTCAGAATCCATCCTATGAGTTAGATTTTTAACTTTTAAGGTGGGCACAGACATGCTACAGGAACAAACATATAAATTTCATTCCACATTTTCATAAATGTGCATGAATCTCAATAATTCTGATTTAGCATTAATCCACCTCAAAGGTATCAGAGTTAAGGCCAGCTCTTTGCATGCTTCCAGACCCAGAAAATCGCAGCAGTTTAAATTACCTGAAATGAAATATAAATGTTATAAGTCTTGATATTGAATTCTGTGACTTGAGCCACCTGTTGTGCAATATTAATGAGAATTGGCCAAATTCATAGGTGCTCAGTAATTTCTGTCAGACATCTCTTGTTTTACATGCTTTAAAAATCTAGATTTTCTTTTTTTGTTCTCATTTTTCTGGTTGCATCATTGGAGGGCCACTGCACAGGATTAGAAAAAGCTGCAGAAAGTTGCAAACTCAGCCAGCCCCTTCATCTAGAAAATGTGATGCCTCAAAGAGGTGGCATCCATGAGTAAGGATCTCCAACATGTTCGATATGCCTGCTTCTTATTGCCATCGTCAAGGAGGAGGTACAGGAGCCTAAAGACACACACTCAACGTTTTAGGAACAGCTTCTTCCCCTCAAATTTCAGATTTCTGAATGGACAATGATCCAACCCATAAACACCAGTTCACTATTTTCGCTCCCTTTTTGCACTACTTACAGGGCATGTAGATGTGTGGAACACCCTGCCAGGGTTGCTGATAAAGACAGATACATTAGGGACATTTAAGAAGCTCCTAGATAGGCGCGTGGATAAGAGAAAAGTGGAGGGCCATGTGGTGGGGTGGGAGGAGGGTTAGCTTGATCTTGGAATAGGTTAAAAGGTCAGGACAATATTATGTGCCGAAGGGCCTGTACTGTACTGTTCTTTGTTCTTTAAAACAAGATGTCAGAGGAACTCAGCAGGTCAGGCAGCATCAATGGAGAATGACCCTTTTTCAAAAATAAACTACATTTGTAATAAAGGTTGTATTCTTATTAAGTCAGTCAAGAAGTATTTTTATTCATGGTCAGTGTGGACATGTTGAGTCAGGGGGCCTGTTTCGATGTTGTATGACTTTGACTAAGATATACAGTATATAGAACATTAGAAAGTTTTTAACAAGAACAGGTTATTTGGCCCAACAAAGCTTGCCAAATTCCTATTCACATAGTGTGTTGAAATAACTATATTGAGTTTGGATTTGATAGTCTCTAAGGTACCGCTCAGCTACACAACTAGGTAGTTTGTTGGTGTGTTCACAACAGTCATGTGGCCTTCTGAAATTATACACCCTCTCAGTGCTTGAGGGGCTTAACAGCCCCTTCATATCCAGGACTGGAAAGAGCCTAGACTGTATGGATATTTAGGGTCAAGATCCTTCATCACCACTGAAATATTACAGGGAAGGAGCCAGTGTAAAGAGGTGAAGAGAAGGAATGGGTTAAGAGTTGGCAGGGGATATATGGATCCAGATGAGGAGGGATGATAGGCAGGTGGAGGAGGAAAATAACGACAGAGGCTGGGAGGTGGCGGGTGAAGACGACCAGGGGCTGCAGATGGTGGAATCTGATAGGAAAGAAAGGCAGAGCATGGGATCAAGTGAGGGAGGTGGGGAAGGTAGATGGGAACTGAGGGGGAAGGGAACCAGTGGGATGAGCGTGTGGATTCAAATCTAGGGTTCGCGTCAGTTCCTGAATCAAATTTTCATTTAGTATGCCTCAACCACTTTGTTAGAAAATATTCAAACACCATCTGAAAGGAGAATCTTTCAGCTTAGTAGCAATTTGAAACTGTTGACCCACATAGTTGAATGCCTAGCCAGTCTCTCTCTATTCACCTTTATAAGTACTTACTAAATTTTTAACTTCTGCTCTTACCCTTCTGTCAGGCGTCATCAGACCTCTGGCAGCTCTGCAAAAGGCAATTTCTTCATGTGTGAGTCCAAGCAGAAACCACCATTCAGCCTGATTTATAGTCATGAGGGACATTGTTTGAAATGCAGCCCCTGGCTCTTTTCCCCTAGTTGCTACCCACAGTAGATACCATGGCTTTACTCAGCCCAGGCCCCAGCACCAGTCTTAGTTCATACAGGCCTTGTATCCTGAATCGTCACAACCTCCCAGTAAAACCGTTTAAGGAAGGCTATCAAATCTGACCTAATAGCTTAACTATAGTTTTCTTTGTAGATGCAAGCATCATAAAGAAAGATTCATTTTTTCCTATTTCCCATGCAGAACATGCAAAGCACTTTATAATCACCAAAGGTCTTTTTTTTAAGTCTGGTCACTGTTGTCACAGAGTCAGAGAATAATACATCGTGGAAGCAGGCCCTTCAGCCTGACTTGTCCGTGCTGAACAAAACGTCTACCTGAGCTAGTCCCATTTGCCCTCATCTGGCCTCTAAACTTTTCATGTCAGTTGTAATTGTACCTGCCTCAACCACTTCTTCTGGCAGATCATACCATGGACACACCACCTTCTGTGTGTAGAAGTTGCCCCTCATGTCCCTTTTATATCTTTCCCCTCTTATCCCTCTAGTTTTCAATTATCTTTCTCTGGAGAAAAAGTTCATGTGCATTCACCCTATCTATGCCCCTCATGATTTTATTCACCTCTATAAGGTCACCCTTCCTACTCTCCAAGGAGTAAAATCTCAGCCTGCCCAAACTCTTGTTATAACTTCGGCCCTCAAGTTTTGGCAACATTTTGAAAAATCTTTCTTGCATTCTTTCCAACTTAATGATAGGGTAACTAAAACTGTACACAGTACCCTAAGTATGGCCTCATCAATGCCTTGTGCAACTGCAACGTAATGTCCCAACTCAATGCTCTGAGCAATGAAGGCCACCATATCAAAGGCCTTCTTCACCACCCTATCTATCTGTTGCTCACACAAAATGCTGGAGGAACTCAGCTGGTCAGACAGCATCTATGGAGAGGAATAAAGAGTCAACGTTTCAGGCCAAGACCCTTCAACAGGACTCTCAGCCCAAAATGTTGACTTTTTATTCCTCTCCGTAGATGCGGCTTCCATGTCTTCCTTTCCTTCTTCCCTTTGTCTGACCACATAGACGAAGATGCAAGTGGAGAGCTGCTTTGATAAATAGTTGGTTGCCTGTCATGTCTGACGATGACATGCAACCTGTGCAAAAGAGTTTTTAAAGTGGCAAGGCATTTGTACTGTCTCAAACTTAGCAATCCGAGTCCAGTGGTATGAACAAGTGTCACAAACTGGGGTCTTCCTTGGTTGCAGTGGATGACTATGACATCCTCTGTGCCTTATCATACCCTTTGCTCTCCACAGAGGCAGGCATGATTGGCAGCTGTATGTTGGGTTGCTTCCTGCCATCGTATCCACTTTGTACAGCAAATTATTCTCATTGTGCTGTTGACTCTGTGAAGCATAAAAGGGAAAAGTGAAGGGAGGAGGGAGGGGATGTTCCAAACATCTAGAATGTGTAAACATCTGACAGGATCTTATAAGGATGAGTTGCCATCATCCACAGGGTGTGCTGACTACTTTACCCTGAGAGTTTGGGAACAGATTCTACAAAGGAAAATAAGGACATGGTGGTTTGGGAGGAGGTGGACATGAACTTAATGACATGGGTAGGACCTCTGGACCATCCAATTAGCTGTGACTAACCTGCATCACTACTCCATCCCACTAGTGAGGTTTTGCTGAGCAATAATCATTCAATCTCAAGTTTTAATTTAAAGCTTTCAAGTAGCCCCCTTCCCCAATCCCCTGTGTACCATTAATATACAGGAATGGCAATCTGTGGGACTCCTCAAATCCCACCTCTAGTTTTAACATTTTACTGTTGTATTCTGAACTTGTCACACTTTTCCCTCACACTCATACCCAATTCCCAAAGAAACAATTCTCTGACTCTACCCTAGTTAGCTTATAAATGTAAATTATATCACCCTTTCCTTTCTCTGTTTAAGGCCTTGGAATACTAGAACTGACCTGGATTTAACCCTCTTAGCCTTGGTTTCAATCTAATGAATACAATTTAGCTTTACTCTCCAGACATTTAGACAAAGGAATTCAAGAAGTGCTGTGTGAATAAGTCAAGTAATTGTAGCCCTGTGAGTCTAACGTCAGTGGTAGAGATGTTATTAGAAAATAATTCTGAGATACAAGATGAATCTACACTTGGTAAAACAGAGATTAATCAAAGATAATCAGCATGGGTTGCATATTGAGGGTGGTACAGTTGATGTAGTCTACAGGGACTTCAGGAAGGCCTTTGACATGGGAGACTGATCCAAAAAGGTGGAGAGTAATGATGGAGATGACTGGAGCTGTTTGTTATACACTCAATCACCACTTTATTGCTTCTGCACACCGCTGCTCTAATGTGAGGTTATTTGAGTTACTGTCACCTTCCTGTCAGCTTGAACCAGTCTGGCCATTCTCCTCTGACCTCTCTCATTAACAAGGTGTTTTCACCCACAGAACTGCTGCTCACTGGATGTTTTGTTTTTCACACCAATCTCTGTAAACTCTAGAGACTGTTGTGTGTGAAAATCCCAGGAGATCAGCAGTTTCTGAGATACTCGAACCACCCCGTCTGGCACCAACAATCATTCCACGGTCAAAGTAATTTGGATCACATTTCTTCCCTATTCTGATGTTTGGTCTAATAAGAACTGAACCTCCCGACCACGTCTGCATGGAGACATGGAGTTCACCGTGGATGTTGTGTGCCAGGTGACTATGTGATATGCAAGCCAGGACAGTATGATATGAGAAGGCTTCGGGAGTAAATCCCGAGGAAAAAATCTGGAGCTGGAGTCCCTAAGGCAGTCCTACATTGAGTTCAACACCGACTGGTAACTCTTGTGACGCTGCTAGTGCCAAACTGTTTTGGTCTCTGCTGTTCCTTTGGATTCATCGACTGTGTGGAGAGGGGGAGCCTGCTACATGGGGGACAGTTTGCTCTCCATATCGTACTGTCCTGGCTTGCACATCTCATAGACAGCTGGCTCAACATCCACGGTGAACTCCATTTAACTAATTATGTGACTTTTCAAACCAATTGCCTGCGCTAGTGATGATTTGATGTGTCATATTAAAGGGGGTGAATACTTAAGCAATCAATTATTTTGTGTTTTATATTTGGAATTAATTTATATCACTTTGTAGAGATCTGTTTTCACTTTGAGTCAAAGGAGTCTTTTTCTGTTGATCAATGCCAAAAAGAGCCAAATTAAATCCACTGTGATTCAATGTTGTAAAACAATAAACCATGAAAACTTTTGGGGGGGGTGCATACTTTTTCTAAGCACTGCAGACATCCCACCCTGCAAAAACTCATTTCAGGGAGGTAGCACCCCCGCCCACCGCAACCACATATACCCCCCCCACCCCAGTCAACCTCCAAGGGTGTATGTAATACCTTGTTTAGTGATTTTGTCTGATCTGTAAACCAAGTTGGGAATATGCAGAAAATGTGACACTAAAATATGTACTTATATTACCATGTTTATTCTATTACAACTTTAAGCAAGTCTACAGGGAGTTTGGCATCATCACGTAGGACATCAATAGAGTAGCTCCTTAGCAGCTAGCCAGCTAGTTTAAATAACGTTAGCTATGTTAATTAATGAATGACACCTGTTAAACTCACCTCAACATGTCTTTTACATTTTAACCCACCATGGGCAATAGAAAAGTCACTGCTGCAAACAGTGCAGCGAGCAACTCTGTCATTATTTTTGAGGTCGACTGTAAAGCCCGCCCACGGAGAAAACTGATAGGTCTACTTGGCACAAAGAGACACCAATCAGGATGCTCGCTTTCCCTCTCCCTCTCAAAAAATCGATTTCCCGGATATTGTATATAATTTCTGCAGTCTGAGAAAGAGAAGATAAAGTCAGATGTACAGTACTGTGCAAAAGTCTTAGGCACCCTAGATTTTTGATATGGTTCCAGATGGTCTGGCCTCCACAGAGCTCTGATCTCAACATCATCAACGCTGTCTGGGACTACCTGGAGAGACAACAGCACGTGAGATAGGCAAAGTCTGCAAAACAACTGTGGCAAGATCTCCATGATGCTTGGAACAACCTACAAACTGATTCTTTTGTAAAACTGCACAACAGTGTACTAAGAGAATTGATGCAGTTTAAAAGGCAAAAGGTGTTCACAGCAAATATTGATTTGATTTCATTTTTTCCTGTTTACTGCTCTTTGTAGTAATATTTTTGATATTTAGATTTATTATTTTTGAAGGCATCTTCACGTAACAGAATTTTTCTACATGTGCCTAAGACTTTTGTACAGTATTGTATGAGTATTACAGTGGAGTAAAGGGAATTACAGAGGCATGAGAGAGTAGCTGCCCAAAGTTGATTGGAAGGAGACACTATCACGGATGACAGCAGGGACGGCAGCAATAGCTGGAGTTTCTGGGTGCAGTTCAGAAAGTGCATGATAGATAAATCCCAAAAGTGAAGAAGTATTCTCAAGGGGGGGATGAGGCAACTGTGGCTGACAAGGGAAGTCAAAGACAGCATAAAATCAAAAGAGAAAGCATATAACAGTGCAATAATTAGTGGGAAGTTAGAGAATTGGGAAGCTTTTAAAAACCAACAGAGGGCAACTAAAAAAATGGGAGAAAAGATGAAATATGAAGGTAAGTTAACCAATAATATCAAAGAGGATATCAAAGTTTTTTCAAATAAAGAGTAAAAGAGAGATAAGAGTAGATATTAGAGCACTGGAAAATGACACCAAAGAGGTAGTAATGGGGACAAAGAAATGTTGGACGAACTTGCTAAGTATTTTGTGGCAGCCTTCACAGTGGAATACGTGAGCAGTATGCCAGAAATTCAAGAGTGTCAGGGGCAGAAGTGAATGAGTTGCTAACACTAGGGAGAAGGTGCTTTGGAAGCTGAAAGGTCTGGAAGTAGATAAGTCACTTGGACCAGATAATCTACAGTCCAGGATTCTGAAAGAGGTAGCTGAAGAGATTGTGGAGGCATTAGTCATGATCTTTCAAGAATCACTAGAGTCTGGAAAAGTTCTGGAGGATAGGGAAATTGCAAATACCACTCCACTCTTTAAGATGGGAGGAAGGTGGAGGAAAGGAAATTATAGACCAGTTAGCCTGATTTTAGTGGTTGGGAAAGTCCATTTTTAAGGACAAGGCTTCAGTATACTTGGAGGTATATGATAAAGTAGGCAAAAGTCAACATAGTTTCCTCCAGGGGAAATCGTGCTTGGCAAATCTTGGAATTCTTTGAGGAAATAGCAGGCAGGATAGATAAAGGAGAGTCAGTGGATGTTCAAGCAACACACATAAAAGTTGCTGGTGAATGCAGCAGGCCAGGCAGCATCTCTAGGAAGAGGTGCAGTCGACGTTTCAGGCCGAGACCCTTCGTCAGTGGATGTTGTTTACTTGATTTTCAGAAGGCCTTTGATAAGGTTCTGCACATTAAGCTGCTTGACAAGATAAGATCCCATGATATTATAGGAATGGATACAAGATTGGCTGACTGGCAGGAGGCAAAGAGTGGGAATAAAGGGGTCCTATTCTGGTTGGCTGCTGGTTACTAGTGGTGTTCCGCAGGGGTCGGTGTTGGGACTGCTTCTCTTGAGGTTGTATGTCAATGATTTGGATGACAGAATTGATGGCTTTGTGCCCAAGTTTGTAAATGATACGAAGGTTAGTGGAGGGGCAAGTAATGTTGAGGAAGCATGGAGTCAACAAAAGGACTTAGGCAGTTTGAGCGAATAGGCAAAGAAGTGGCAGATGGAACAGAACGATTTCAGGAATGAAAGGTTTGATATATGAGGAGTGTTTGGCTCTGGGCCTGCACTGAATGGAGTTTAGAAGAATGAGTGGGAAATCTCCTTGAAACCTATTGAATATTGAAAGGCCTAGATATAGTGGATGTGGAGAGGATGTTGCCTATACTTGAGTGAGTCTAGGGCAAGAGGGCACAGCCTCAGAATGGCGGGACATCCATTTAGAACAGAGATGAGGAGGAATTTCTTTAGCCAGAGGGTGGTGAAACTGTGGAAATCATCGCCACAGATGGCCAAGTTATTGAATATATTTAAAGCAGAAGTTGCTATGTTCTTGGCTATTCAGGGCATCAAAAGATATGGGGAAAGGGCAGGAGAAAGGAGTTGAAGGGGACAATAAATCAGCCATGATGGAATGGCGGAGCAGACTCGATGGACTAAGTGGTCTAATTCTTATGTCTTATGGTCTTATGGTCTCACAAAGTCATAGAACCATACAACATGGTCCTTTCACACCAGTCAAGACCCAGCGATATTCATCCCATCTTCCAACGCTTGGGCCACTTAGACACTTCTTTGAAAAGCTACAGAGAGACTAGTTTGGGTTTGCATTGCACCACTGGGGATAGAGGAGGAGACAAGTTCAATAGTAACATTAAAAAGGGGGCTGGTCAAGGATTAGAATGAAGAAAAGTTTATAGGAAGAAGATTATGGGAATGGGGGGGGGGTAACTGAATTGTTACAAAGAGCCAGTTTGAACTCGATGGGTTAAATGGTCTACAACAAATCATGCTAAAAAAATAAGGCAGGGGATTTGTAGTTAGAGACTCTTTCAGTGCTCAGTTGTAACAGCATTCTCTGGAGTGCCCTCATGCAGAGTTCAGCAAGGCCCTCATGCAGAGTTCAGCAAGGGAAGCCAGCAGGTATTGTCAGTGATTCCCTGCTTACCCAAAGGGGTCTCATTTTGCAGCTGATTTCAATATAATCCTCAAATGAGTGAAATCCCTAAAAATGTCAACTACCTGCATACCTTGTAAAAGAAAACTCCAAATGTTTTATTTTTGCATGAGATGTGAGTAATTTTAATAACATACTAAATCCTCATTCCTGCTTATTGACCTCTTTTCCTTTTGAACTTAATTTATATCTAGAGATTGTCATTTTCCAAGATAATTATTTAAAAACTTGATAGATTAAAAAATAGTTTTACTTTTATATTTAAAGAACCTTCATTCCAATTCCTGACTTAGTCCCTTGTGCATGTTCCAATCCTTAGTCATAAAGTCAGAGTTGTAGAATTATACAGCAATCATTCAGCTCACCAAGTCTGCATTGACAATCACATACTGATTTGTACTAATCCTATACTAATCCTATTTTATTGTTTGGAGCTCTATAAAATGTTTATAAAGTTAGTCAAAATCTTTGCTTTTTATGTTAGTCTTGATGTCTGATGGTTTATTGATGTCACAGTCATAGAGCACAGAAAAAGGCCTTTTGGCCTGTTGTATCAAGTACCCATTTACACTAATCCTAAACTAATCCCTTTTTTCCCCTACATTCCCATCAACTCCCCCTAGATCCGACTGTCCACCAGAGGCAATTTACAGCAGCTAATTAGCCTGCCACTGCTACATCTTTAGGATATGGGATGAAATCTGGAGTACCCTGGGAAAAACCACGCAGTCACAGAGAGATCTTGTTGGCTTCACACAGATAGCACCCAGGTCACTCTACCAGCTGCGCTTCTCTCTCACTCATGCTTGGTCTGCTCAGTCAGACTCTTGAATGGACTTCTTGTGTGATAACATGGACTCGACTTCACTATCTACCTCATTATGATCTTAAACTTCATCATTCACCTGCACTGCACTTTCTCTGTTGCTTTCATGCTTTATTCTGCGTTGTTATTGTTTTACTTTGTTCTACCTCAATGCTCTGTGTAATGACTTGATCTGTATATGTGACAAGTTTTTCAATTTGTCTTTGAGCATGTGACAATAATAATCCAATACCAATACCGATATCACAAGGACAGGCAGGTAGGTAGAGGGGTTGGGGTGGCTCTGTTGGTAAAAAATGAAATCAAGTCATTAGAAAGAGGTGACATGGGATGGGAAGGTGTAGAATCCTTGTGGGTAGAGTTTAAAAACTGCAAAGGTAAAAAGACCCTGATGGGAGTTATATACAAGTTCTGAACAGTAGCAGGACCTGGGCTACAAATTACAATGGGAGATAGAAAGGGCATGTTAGAAGGGCAACATTGTGATAATTATGGGGATTTCAACATGTAGGTAGATTAGAAAAAATGGGGTTGGTGCCAGATCCTAAGAGAGAGAATTTGAAGAATGCCTGCAAGAAGGCTTTCCAGAGCAGCTTGTGGTTGAGCCCACTAGGGGAATAGCAATTGTGGATTGGGTGATGTGTAATAACCCAGATTTGATAAGGGAGCTTAAGGTAAAGGAAGCCTTGGGAGATGGTGATCATAAATTTTGAGAAGGAGAAGCTAAAATTGATGTATCAGTATTACAGTGGAGTAAAGGGAATTACAGGGGCATGAGAGAGCAGCTGGCCAGAGTTGATTGGAAGGGGACAGCGGTAGGGGTCATGGCAGAACTGCAATACTGGTGTTTCTGGGAAAATTTGGAAGGTGCAGGAAAGATACATCCCAAAGATGTAGAAGTATTCTAAAGGGAAAATGAGGTAATGTTGGCTGACAACAGAAGTCAAAGATAGCGTAAAAGAAAAAGAGAAGACATATAATATTGCAAACATTAGTGAAAAGGGAGAGGATTGGGAAGTTTTTAGAAACCAACAGAAAGCAACTAAAAACATAAAGAGAAAAGATGAAATATGAAAGTAAGCTTGCCAATAGTATCAAAGAGGATACAAAAAGTTTTTCAGATAGATGAAGATTAAGAGCGAGACGAGATTGGAGATCTGACCACTGGAAAATGACACTGGAGAGGCAGTAATAGGGGACAAGGAAAAGGCAGACAAACTTAAGTATTTTGCATCAATCTTCACTGTGGAAGATACTAGCAGTACTCCGGAAGTTCACGAGTGTCGGGGCAGAAGTGAGTGCAGTTGTCATTACTAGTGTGAAGGTACTTGGGAAGCTGAAAGGTCTGAAGGTAGATAAGTCACCTGGACCAGATGACACCTCAGGATTGTGAAAGAGGTGGCTGAAGAGATTGTGGAGGCATTAGTAATGATCTTTCAAGAATCACTAGACTCTGGAATGTTCCTGTAGGACAGGGAAATTGCAAATTTCACTCCACTCTTTAAGAAGGGAGGAAGGTAGAAGAAAGGAAATTATAGGCCAGTTAGCCTGACTTCAGCAGTTCAAAAGATGTTGGAGTCTATTATTAGGGATGAGATTTCAGAGTACTTGGAGGCACTTGATAAAATAGGCCAAAGCCAAAATAGTTTTCTTAAGGGGAAATCTTGCCAGACAAATTTCTTGGAATTCTTTAAGAAAATAACAGACAGGATAGACAAAGGAGAGTCAGTGGATGGTGTTTATTTGGATTTTCAGAAGGCCTTTGATAAGGTGCTAAACATGAGGCTGCTTAACAAGATAAGTGCTGATGGTACTACTACAGGAAAGATACTAGCATGGATAGAAGGTAAAGAGTGGGAATAAAGGGGCCTTTTTTGTTTGGCTGCTGGTGACTAGTGGAGTGCTGCAGGGATTGGTATTGGGACCTATTCTATTTAGGTTATAATTCGGTAATTTGGATGAAGGAATTGATAGCTTTGTGGCCAAGTTTACAGACGATACAAACGTAAATGGAGGAGCAGATAGTGTTGAGGAAGCAGGGTGTCTGAAGCAGGACTTAGACAGATTGGGGGAATGGGCAAAGAAGTGACAGATGGAATATAATGTAGAGAACTGCATGGTCATGCACTTTGGCAGGACATATAAAGGCATCGACTATTTTCTAAATGGGGAGAAAATTCAAAAATCAGAGGTGCAAAGGGACGGGAATCCTCATGCAGGATTCCCTCAAGGTTAACTTGTAGGTTGAGTCGGTGGTGAGGAAGGCAAATACAATGTTAGCATTCATTTCGAGAGGAATAGATTACAATGTCAAGGATATAATGCTAAGGCTTTTTAGGCATTGGTCAGACCGCACTTGGAGTATTGTGAGCACTTTTGGGCCCCTTATCTAAGAAAAGGTGTACTGGCATTTGAGAGGGTCCACAGGAGGTTCAGAAGAATGATCCCAGGAATAAAAAAGATTGACATTTGTTGGCTCTGGGCCTGTACTCGCTGGAGTTTTGAAGAATGAGGAGGGGTCTCACTGAAATCTATAGATTAATGAGAAGTCTAGATTCAGTGGATGTGGAGAGGATGTTTTCCAATAGTTGGGTAGTCTAGGGCAAGAAGACACAGCCTCAGAATAGAGGGACATCCATTAGAAACAGACATGAGGAATTTTTTTAACCAGAGGGTTGGTGAATCTGTGGAGGCCAAGTCATTGAGTATATTTAAGGAGGAGATTGGTAGGTTCATGATTAATTGGGGTGTTAAAAGTTACCGGGAGAAGGCAGGAGCATGGGGTTGAAGGGAATAATAAATCAGCCATGATGGAATGTCAGAGCAAACTCAATGGGCTGAATGACCTAATTCTGCTCCTATGTCTTATGGTCTTAATACCAATACCAATAACATCTTTGTTTCTGGACGCAAGAAATAGCCTTGTCTTGACACCTGACAGCAACAGATGTCAGGAAGAGTCATAGAATTGCACATCCCAGACATAGGCCCTTCACCCACCAAGTGCATGCACCATTTGCCCGTATTAGGTCCATATCCTTTTATGCCTTGCCCATTGTAGAGTCAGTCTAACTGTGTCTTAAACACTGTAATTGTATCTGATCCCACCACAGAAATCAACCACTCTCTATGCAAAAAGATCTTACCGTAACAACTCCCCCTTCTCACCTTGAATCTATACCCACTTGTTTTTGATACTCCTAGCATGAAAGATGAAATCTACCTTCACTGGGATTGCGTGAGAACACGAACTCTACCACTGATCACAATGCTCAGTCCATTCCTTTGCTACAATCCTGACTGAAAAAATATTGAACTGAAACATTAGCTCCACTTCTCTCTCCACAGGTGCTGCGTGCTGAGTTTTTCCAGCAAATTCTATTTGATTTCAGGCTTCCATCATTTGGTGTATTTTGACTGAGTTTGGCATTGTGCACTATGCTTCTTTGACCAGCTGTGCCATCCACACGGCTCCTGTTGTTGAACTTCTAGCATCTTATGCAGGGAACTATTGAGTTAGGCCTTTAAATGCTGATAATACAGCACAGGAGGAGAGCCTGAGAAAAGAAATTGGGAGATCCTGGTGATGAGCAAATTCAGGTAAATTGAGTGTCTCATAATTTATGTCGCTTGGTTGTGTTGGTGATCATGGAATCAATAGAAGCTGAGTAGATGCCATGGATGTTAAGCCAAGGCTCATCAATGCTGCAGATGGAATTTTTCCTGGTGTCTTGGTTCATGTGTATTCCTTAATCAATATCACTAACAAAAAATGGATTATCTGGCAGTTATTTTTGATCGTGGCTGCTTGCTAGATGCACACTTTCTGTATTAAATACATTGCAATAGTGGATATACTCAATGGATGCAAGAGGCATGGGGATATCCTCAGGCAGGGAAAGATGTGATGACTTTGCAAGTCCTTTGCTTTTGCTGTAAGGATAAATGTGCTAAAAGATTGTAAATCACTGGAATTGAATACACAGAACTTAATCTTGGATTCACATTGTTTGCTTGGTGCTGGTAATTATTGCAATAAAAATAAGGGCTCCAGATGTTGAGGAAATGATGGTCCAATCCATTGTCAGAGAACATTTTCTACTTGAATCCTTTACTATATCTGATTGACCGTGTTTGCCAACAAGAAACTGAATGCTTTGTTTCTCTTTGTCACCAGGGAGTAGATTCCACATCACTTCATATGGAGCCTTGTACATATCTGATGTACAAAAGGAGGACGCGCTGTCCACGTACAGGTGTATCACCAGACATAAATACAGCGGAGAAACGCGGCAGAGCAATGGAGCCCGCCTCTCTGTTTCCGGTAAGGGACAGTTTGCCACACACTGCCACCCCTCCCAATTTAATTCAGAGTCTCCAGGATTTAAAACTTTGGAACGTTTTGTAATCCATACAGGACATAAATGTGAAGAGCAATTCACACAAAATACTGGAGGAATATCCTGCTGAAGGGCTTTGACCTGAAACGGTGACTGTTCATTCATTTCCAGAAATGCTGTCTGACCTGCTGAGTTCCTTCAGAATTTTGTGTATGTTACGCTGGATTTCTAGCATCTGCATAATCTCTTGTGTTTACAAAAGTGAAGAAACTTGTTTAGTTGGAGGATTGCAAGCCTTTGGAATTCTCTAACTAATAGGTGTGTGGAAGCTTAGTCACTAGCTAGAGATCAATATACTTTGAGATGTTAAAGGAATCAAGATATTTAAGATTAGATAAGTGGCACAGTGGTGAAAGATGGGATCTTATTAAATACAGAATGGGCACTAGGGGCCAAATGACCTACTCTTGCTTGTTTCTTATGTTCTTAAATCAACACTGGGGGAAAAACATAGGATTTCAGCTTCTCTTCTATGTGTCAATGTATGCATGTAGAACTTTGGTTCTGATACTTGATTCTGATCAATTTAGCGTGTATAACGAGTTTCCATCCTGAGGCATTGTGCTGGTGGTTGTCAGCAAAAGTAGGAAGAAATGTTGACTTTTGACTGTGTGAGGCCAGTGGAGTGAGGAGAAGGAGCATGTGATAGATATTCCAGGAATATATCCAATCCAAACCATGTCCCCACTAATATATTGAAATATTTGAAAATAATTGTAAAAGTGGCTTTTAAATATTTGTTTATAAAAACAGAAAACTTGTAGCCTTTCTATCTGAAGACTGGAATACAAGGGATTAGAAACTACAGATGTAAAAGACTTTACTTAAACCAAGCCTGAAGAATGTATGTATTTCTAGGTACCCTATTCTAGGAAGGATACAGTATATTGGTCTTATAGTGTGGGACTATCAAGTGGTACTTAGAATCCAACAATAAAGTTATGAGGAGAAAACGTATTTTGGGTGACTTTAAAATCTAAGACATGGGATCAGATTGGAAAGTAAAAGTCAGATTTTTATTGAACAAGGTTAGGATAAGTATCAATGTGAACAGAATAGTTTTATAAGCACAGGATCATTAATTCCAGGTTAATTCTAAATTTGAAGTTGATGGATTTTTGTAAATATAGCGACTATTTTGCAATTGAGTGGCTGGGCCGTTCCAGGGGGAATTTAATGGTCACATCACTTCAGCTCTAGATTTACAACCAGATAAAAGCAGCAGAATTCCTCCTTCGAAGGGGTGAATCATATGGACTTTTACAGCCATTTCATAGTAAGCACTTTTAAGAATTTTTACTTTCTTTCAATTCTTTGATTATTTTTAACAGAACTTAAATTTCATAGCTTCCATGCTGAGAATCAAACTCATATCTCTGGATTGGTATATAGGTCTCTGATTATTAACTTATTAACCACTGTACCATTACCAAATCCAAATATATGAGTACATGAGGAATAGCTAGGACACAGATCAACAAGAATAGACTGAATAGGCTGAACAGCCTGCTATGTGTCCTGACCAGCACAGAACATCAGCTGAGCAAGACTTAAATGCCAGCCAGTTTAACTGTTTCACACTGCAGGATTGGGTAGTTAGTACTGCTGTGTACAGAGCTCCAGTAACTCAAGTTCAACCTTGATCCAAATTGCTGCCTGTGTAGAGTTTGCATATCCTCCCTGGGAGTTTCCCTGGGTGTTTATGTTTCTCCCCACATCCCAAAGATGTGGAGTTATAGAACACTACCTTACAGAAATAGGCCCTTCAACACATCTAGTCCCTGCCTAGTCCCATTGACCCACACCAGGACCATAGCCCTCCATACCCCACCTGCCCACGCACCTATCCAAATTTCTCTTAAACATTGAAAGCGAACCCGCATCCATCTACTTGGCCACTGTAATTGCCCCTGTGTGGTTGGGTGGCAAGCGAATTAGGGGCTGTGATGAATTATATGAAGAGGAATAAGAGGTGACTTGTGTGTAAAAATGCATTACGAGAATATAGTTGGGTGAATGAGAATGATAGATGTACTGTGGAGAACCAGCATAGAATTAATAGGCCAACAACCACTCCATTGGTGTCAGAAGGAAATACCTACAACTTTGAAAGTCCTTTCAGTGGTATCGGAGAGTGAAAGAACCAGAGCAAATCAACCTTCATACATCCTGGGTACATTGATGAGTGAGATCGTAGCTCGATTCAGACCAAGGACCACAAAGTCAAATCATTTCCAAATCGAAAGTTCATAAATAATTCAATAATTACTTATTGATTGGATTAATGACGGCAGAACTTTCTAACTGTCTAATTTGCTGAATTATATTCAGAGTTATGAAACTAAACTTTTATCTTTATGCGACATTTTGCTCAGAGTTTCACAAAGTTACAAGTTATTTGCAGCAGGCAACTTGTTCAACTGGTCCATGCTCCATATACCTACCTCTCACCTTTTTCATCCAACACCATCAACCTCATTACCTCTATTGCTCCCTCCATCAGCTTCCCCTCAAAGTCACTTGCTTT
Source organism: Mobula hypostoma (assembly GCF_963921235.1). NCBI lineage: Eukaryota > Metazoa > Chordata > Chondrichthyes > Myliobatiformes > Myliobatidae > Mobula > Mobula hypostoma. The sequence goes on from NC_086129.1 coordinate 45,695,768, forward strand.
AAATGTGATAGTGGATTTCCTTGGGTGTTCTGAAATGAACATATTCAAGATTAATTTTATAGAGTTGTTGTTGGCAGTGGTAGGGTGGGAGGAAGTGATAATTATACCCAAGACTGTTAAAAATATTCCTATGCTTAAAGACGTATTTAAAATGATAAATTTAAAATTGTAGCTCTTCTCAGCGCTACCATTGGAGAGGAAGTACAGGAGCTTGAAGACACACACTCAACATTTTAGACACAACTGCTTCCACTGCATCATCAGTTTTCTGAATGGGCAATAAACCCATTTACACTACCTCACTTTTTTATCTATCTATATGTAGATAGATAAATATGGATATACATAGATATATTCTTATTGTAATGTATAGTTTTTATTATTTTTATGTATTTGTGCAGTACTGCTGCCTCAAAACAACAAATTTCAAGAAAACAGGTTGAGTGAACTCGGCCTTTTCTCCTTGGAGCGATGGAGGATGAGAGATGACCTGATAGAGGTGTATAAGTTGATGAGAGGCGTTGATTGTGTGGATAGTCAGAGTCTTTTTCCCAGGGCTGAAATGGCACAGGATTAAGGTGCTTGGGAGTAGGTGCAGAGGAGATGTCAAGGGTAAGTTTTTACTCAGAGAGTGGTGAGTGCGTGGAATGGGCTGCCGGCAACAGTGGTGGAGGTGGATACGATAGGGTCTTTTAAGAGACTTTTGGATAGGTACATGGAGCTTATAAAAATAGAGGGCTATGGGTAAGCTTAGTAATTTCTAAGGTAGGGACATGTTCGGCACAACTTTGTGGGCTGAAGGGCCTGTATTGTGCTGTAGGCTTTCTATGTTTCTATATGCCAGTGATATTAAACCTGATTCTGGTTCTGATTCAATGTGACAGAAATGTTCTTTAATTGGAATGGATCCAAGTAGTGATATATTATTTCTAGAGTGTTCATGCAATAAAAAGGGAAACTTGAATGTGGCTTCATAGGGGTGAAGGAACTTACTGTTTCTCCAAACGGGACATTTTCTAATGATACAATAGGAGGTGGGGGCAGGGTGGGTGAATTTGAGCAGGAGACTAAATCCTACAGCAATGATAATTGATTCAACAGTATTATATTTTCTTGAATATACCACACAGATTTAGTCTATGATCCCTCTGCTTCTCCTGATAGATGAAGCTTTAGCAGTTATCCCTGGATCACATGTGTGGTGTGTTAAAGTAAGGGCTAAAAAGATGACTATATCTTGTGCAGCCAAGTTAGAACTCCCTTAATCCTTAGATCCCTCTTCATCCAAGTTTCCAAATTCATTTAGATAGTCTCTTTGTCTGTCTTTTTTTTCTTTTCACTTCTCATGGATCTCACTGTCTGCACAGGGAGATCAAGTGTTAAACTATACTCATACAATACAAGGACTATATCTCAATGTAACCAGTTATATAATAAGTTTCTGGTTTCAAATACAATATTTCAGATAAAAATTACTATAAGTTGCAATAAGGAATATATATATATGTATTATATGTTTAAGTATTGCAAAAAAAGGGCAAAAAGTGAGGTAGTTTTCATTGTTCGTTCAGAAACCTGATGCCAGAGAGGAAGAAGCTGTTCCTGAAACGTTGAGTGTGTGTCTTCAGGCTCCTGGACCTCATTATTAACTCTCATGTACTGGGAAATGAAATGGTGTGGAATGTCTTCTAACTTGCACATTAGTTCACCTGAGAAGAATTACACACTTGCCGGCCAGTCTTATTCTGTCCAATAGTTGGAGTGGATGGAAAAGAACAGAGTTCTTTCTCTTCATGCTGATGTAACATAATGATTTTCCAATGTACGTCCTACAAGATGATGCTATTTACATAGATCTAGTAACACAAGGACATTTCTTCCTGAGGTGAAAGTCAAGCACTGAAGCAAGCGCTAATCTTAAGGAGAATAACACTGGCAAGATTATTGCTGTAATAAAAATCCAGTCCACAAAATTAATATTCAAAGCACAATCTGAATTAAAAATGTATATTTTACTTATGCTCAGTCACAGCTCTCCACAAGCGGATAGGTATCTAAAAAATATAGACTTAAGGTTGTTGTCCAAAATTCAGGAGGCAAACTATGTGGCAAGTATTTTCATGCAGTATAAACTGAGGTCAGGATAGATCACTGAAGAGGATGATGGAAGCAGTTTCAGTCATAACACTCAAAAAGAAATTATACATATACATAGACAAATAGCATTCAAGGGTTCAGGACATGAATGGCATAATGGGGCTAATTGGAACATGGGTGCAAAATTTAGGATATTTAATCTCTCTACCCTGTTCTTCCATTCAATGAGATCAAAACTATTTTTTCCCCACATCCTTAATACCTATGCTTACTAATATATACATTTTAAATATAAAATTAACAACTAACCAAAACTGAAATTCAAAGTGTAGAAGACTGTCCAAGTCTCTATTGATCAATGCATACTCCTTACTGAAAGCCTTTATGTTTTTGGGCTGAACACCTTAAACAGTCCTAAGCATATTGTCCTGATACAGGGTCTCGACCTGAAATGTTGATGTACAGCTTTTGCCTCCACAGATGCTGATTGACCTGCTGAGTTCTTTGAACATTCGCTTTCTCTTTTGTTCCAGATTTCAGCATCTGCAGTCTGCATTGTCTTCATCTTTACTAACGCAAACGTGCTTGTCCAACCTTATTTTATCTGAGTCTACCCATAGACCTAAACACAACTCACACTAGTTTGGAATTCTCCTTTATTAATTAGTTAAAGCCATGAAGTTTTCACTGCCTGTTTACCTCTCATTATACCTTCTAGTAACACCAAAGATTTATTAGCCTTAAGCTACAATTGAGACTCATTTAATCTCTAGCCCTTTCTACCTTATAGCCATATCTCTGTAATGAACATTATGTGCATTCCCTCTCCCCCACCAACTGGCTTCACCTATCGCCTTCTAGCTTGTCCTCCTTTCCCTCCTCCCACCTTGTTACTCTGGCACCTTCCCCTTTCCTTTCCAGTCTTGATGAAGGGTCTCAGCCCAAAACATCGACTGTTTATTCATGTCCATAGATGCTGCATGACCAGTTGAGTTCCTCCAGCATTTTGTGTGTGTTGCTCTAGATTTCCAGCATCTGCAAAATATCTTGTGACCATGTTATTCTCTCCAAGTTGAATTTGTGTTTGCAATTCATTCAATTCTACTGTGTAGCATCATGGTTAAGCTACCAAACTAGGGTTTATAGACTTGCATTATCAATTTCAGATGCAGATTTAAATCTCACGATTGCAGATGAGGAATTTAATTATTTGAATCAAAGTAAATCAGATAATTTCTGATGTGATTGACTCTTCACTGCCTTTTGAAATAGCTCAACAAATCACTCAGTTCAGGAGAAATTGGTCATGGTCAAAAATCGTGGTCTTGCCTGTGGTGGCAGCATCATGTGAATGATTGAGAAAGATGTACTTTATATGAAGCATGTTCACTTGGATTGGTGCAAAGGACCAACACTCGTGGTTTGTCTGAATGGCTTCTTCTGGAATGCTTTGATTCTTTATGCCAGCCATTGTTTAACTTAATTGCAAAATTTTATAATCGGCCCTAAACATAGAACATAGTGGAAATTATCAGCAGGTCTATGCAAAGAGAAACGGAGTGAATGTTTCAGGTCAATGACCTCTCAACAGAACTGGAAACATGAGAAAACAAGTATGTTTTAAATTGCAGAGATTGAGGAGGGGTGAAGAGACTAAAGGGAATGTCTGAGATAGGATGGAGATCTGGAAAATCCAGGTGACACACAGGTACTGCTACCCCCAAAAAAGAGGGCCATGAATGTTTGATAATCGTAGCTGATTTATTTGACAGAAATGTTAAAGAAAGGAGAATGAGAACAAAAGTAAATGCTGGAAACAGTCAGGAAATCTGTGAAGAGGGAAAAATAGGTCTGACACAAACAGGACAGGCGGGTTATCTCAACTACACACAAAAAAGTCTTGGAGGAACTCAGTAAGTCAGGCAGCATCTATGGAGGGAAATGAATAGTCGATGTTTTGGGCTTCATCAGTTCTAGGCCCAAAATATGACTGTTCATTTCCCTCCATTGATGCTGTCTGACCTACTGAGTTTCTCCAGCAATTTTTTTGTGTATGTTGTTCAAGATTTCCAGCATCTTCAGAATCTCTTGAGCCTTGGTTATTTGAGTTTGTTGAATTCAACACAGAGCCCCAGCCATCTCCCAATTTACGTCGGGTCTCACCGATATACAGGAGGCCACACTGGGAACACCAGACACAGTATATGATCCCACCAGGCTCACAGGTGAAGTGTTGCCTCACCTGGAAGAGATCTGACGATGACTGGGTGACTGCTTTGCAGAACAACTACGCTCCGTCGGCTAGGAGAAGCGGGATCTCCCAGAGGCCCCCCATTTTAATACCACTTCCAATTCCCATTCCAATATGTCAATCCATGGCCCCTCTACTGTCACGGTGAGTACTCAGCTTGTAGGAACAACATCTTATATTCCATCTGGGTAGCCTCCAACCTGATGGCATGAACATTGATTTCTTGAATTTCCGGTAATGCCCCCCTTCTTCACCATTCCCCATCCCCTTTTCCCTCTCTCACCTTATCTGTTTGCTTGCCCAGCTCTTCCCTCTGGTGCTCCCCACCCTCTTTTCTTTCTTTCATGGCCTTCTGCCCTCTCCTATTAGATTTCCCCTTCTCCAGCCCTGTATCTCCTTCACAATCAACTTCCCAGCTCTTTACTTCATCCCTCCCCCTCCCAGTTTCACCTATCACCTTCTGTTTCTCTCCACCTTTTAAACCTACTCCTTATCTTCTTTTCTCCGGTCCTGCTGAAGGCTCATAGCTCGAAATGTCGACTGTACACTTTTTCATAGGTGCTGCTTGGCTTGCTAAATTCCTCCAGTATTTTGTGTGTGTTGCTTGGATTTCCAGCATCTGCAGATTTTCTCTTGTTGGAGCTCAGAATGGAAGTTAAATAAAATTAAAGGAACAGATGATCAGTAAGTTCAGGGTCTCCACTACAGGCTAAATGGAGATGATCTCCAAAAGTAATCACTGAATTTGTGTTTGGTTTGTCCAGCACAGAGATCACATCATGAGCTCCGAATGGAATTGAAAGAAGTGCAGATAAAACTTTCACTTAATGTGCATATTGATATAATCTTTTCTCTGCTTTCTTTAAACTTTGAACTTCTTTTTCAAATAATTTGCTTTTAACTGAATCAAAACCAGCTTTGAAACAAACGAGAATGGCAGAACTATAGAGACTGGCAATCTGAATGTCAGAGATATGATCCAGTCCACCTCAAATTAGGAAGAGCAACATGCTCATTCAAAGTTTCTGGAATCTAACATTGTACTAATAAATGGAATTACCCTTTCATCACTAAAAAGTCAGTAAAATCACAGAGATTAAATTATTTATTGGAACAGATAAAGGAAATCCTCATGAGTCCATCCATGAGCAATTAGGACTCTTACAGACATGTGAATCACAAGCAAGAACAGACCAGTTGTCCACTAGAACCTGCACCATCATTTAATAAGATCAAAGCTGATCTGATTGTGAGTTAAATTCCATCTGTCCATCGTTAACCTTTCCCACCCTTGTTAGCAAATGTTCAAAGACTCTGCTTCCACTACATTTTGATGAAGCGGGTTCCAAAGATTTATGACCCTCAGAGAGAGAAGACATCATGTTCTATCTGTTGGTGATGCAGCATGATGTTAATGGTTCTTTAACTCTGAATTGCTGCCACTACACCTGTTTAGTTGCACGTATCACCCTATGGGATACTTCATCAAGGAAACAAACTTGGGGTTTGAATTGAATTAATAGCCATCAGCACAGGAAGCAGAAGGATGAACAAAATAGAAATGAGAAAAGAGATCCTGATGTTTTCTATGACTGATTTGTCAACCATTTAGGCTAATAATGGTCATATGAGATAGCTTAGATGGGCATTTTTGTTGGTATGAACAAGTTGGGCTGAAAGGCCTGTTTGCGTGCTCTGTTACTCTCTGAATCTCGAATTTGCCTCTCATTGTCATTTTGTCAATCTTGTTGCTGTTTCCTTCCTTTATTTCTGTATTTATCCCTTTCTAGATTTTTCTATCCCTTGTCTCTTCCCTTTTCTCCCTTTATTTCCTTTTCTTCCCTGACTTTTTCTCCCTTCCCCTCCTTCCTTTCCTCATTTACTGGCCATTCCTCTTCCATACTTTCCACTCTATCCTTTTCCTCTTTCCCTCATTGCAAGGAGCAATGGGAGTGAAATGGTGCAAGACTCATTTCCAGAGACAGGGCTCAACATTCCACATGTTTTCTTCCACAGATCCTATGGAATCAGCGCCTACAGTCTTGGACAGTTTTCAGTCCAGAGAAGTTAAAACCAGGAAAACTATGGAGCTTCCTTGCATTGCTTCAGGTTACCCGAACCCAACAATCCGCTGGCTGAAAGACAACAGGCCCTTGCCAGTAGATAGCAGATGGACCAAACGCATCACAGGCCTGACGATCAACACCTTGCGTGTGGAGGACAGTGGGACTTATATCTGTGAGGTGACAAATACATTTGGCTCTGCAGAGGTCACTGGGATCATTAAAGTGATAGGTAAGTCAATGCTGAGTTCCTATTGGTGTGCACTGAGGTCACAGGTGAATGATTTTTGCTAGAACAAATGCTAGTTTAGTTTTTAAGCCAAGGTTTTAAGAGAAGCTTCAAACCGGAAATTCTTAAATTCCAGTAAAGGATTCACTTCACCTTGTCGTGACTGCATTGGATAAGAAAGCTTTGCTTGCCTCAAAAGGAAAACAGTGTTGCATTGGATGTTGGGATTATGACCATACACATCCCCCAACAAAACCTCATAACTAACCCACACAATGCCGACCAATTGATCTGCAATGACTCTCCTCGTAAGCATGTGGTCAAATCCTTTGTTTACATTCTCTTTCATTATCTCTACTACTACCCTACAACAACAACTTGAGGTCAATTTCTGATATGCCGTTGAGTATAACATTTAGAGTCTTAGAGTCATAGAGTCTTATAGCATAGAAACAGGCCTTTTGGCCCGACTCATCCATGCTGACTGTATTGCCCAGTGAGTTAGCCCCATCTGCCTGCTTTTAGCCCATAGCCCTCTAAACCTCTCCTAGCCATGTAATTACCTAGGTGGCTTTTTTAATGTTGAAAATATGACCATAAGACATAGGAGCAGAATTAGGCTATTTGGCCCATTGAATCTGCTCTGCCACTTCATCATGGCTGATATATTTTCCTTCTCAATCCTATTCTCCTGCATTCTCCCTAATGTGCTCACCTCAATCACTATTTCTGGCAGAAAATTCCAAATGCCACCCTTTGTATGAAGAAGCTACCCCTGATGTCCTTTTCAAATCTCTCACCTCCGCTCCTAAACCTATGCCCTGTTGTTTTTATTAAACCCCTTTCTGAATAAAAGACTGTGTTTTATATGACATCACTTTCACAACCTGCTATTCTACTATTTGCCATTGCTGTTGACTACTCTAGGCTAAGGGGCCCGACAGGTCTTTGTTCAAAGTATCTGTTTCTTCTCTGACAATCTCTCCTCCCTCAGCCATTGAAAATAGTAGTTTCCTCCTTGCCCCTTTCAATTATATTATACAGTCAAAGGGACGGTGGAGGAATTAATTCATTTGAAGTGCTTCTTTCTTGGCTGTAGGAGGCTGACGCACTTCCACTCTTAGCATCATGCTGAGAAGGGCGGATGTTTGGGTGGCCTGAATCCAACAGTTTCTTTCATCTAATGTTTACTTGCCATCCCTCCACTGTCACCTCTTTGCTCCCTGTCTCTCTTTTTAATGGTGTGGTATACTTTGAAAAGCAACTTTTGTGCAAATCATCTGTTTTGGTCTTTGAAGGCAGCAAAGTTGGGACAAGTCAAATATTCCTTCAGTTGTTACCAAGAGCATAGAATAGGCATCTGTAGGGAGAGATGAAAAGGAAGTGTTCGTCCTCTAGGGAAGAATCTTAGAGTACTGCTGCAAAGAAACAGGCCCTTCAGCCCAACTGGAATATACTGACCAAGGTGCACACCCAAGATTGGCCTTTGTGCCCATGTTTTGCGTATTTGGTCATGGCTCTTAAGATGTGGGTGTTTACAGCAGGGGTGAGAGGAATGGGCATTCCTAGGAATAAATGGCAGGAGCTCATTATCATTTTTCACTTGGCATCAGTGAAGGAAGTAGGGAAAAGATCAGTCAGAAGACATTCCACACTATTTGATTTCCCATTACATGAGAGTTAAAAGTGAGCTACAGGAGTCTGAAGACCCACACTCAATATTTTAGGAACAGCTTCTTCCCCACTGCCATCAGATTTCTGATTGGGCAATAAACCCACAAACACTTTCTTACTATTCTTATTTTGCACTATTCCTTTATTTTTTATTGTAACTTAGAGTAATTTGTTCTGCCTGCACTGTACTGCTGCGACAAAACAACAAATTTCACAGCTAATGTCAGCAACGACAAACCTGTTTTTGATTCTGCCAATTGTGGCAGCATTTCAGCTGCTCCTGTGCTGACTGTGCTGCGTGATCCAGCATCACCTGTCACTAAACGGTTCCCGGAATATTAACCAGTAACAACTCTCAGAGAGGAGCTACAATGACACAATGCAATCTATGGAACTTGATTAAAACTTTATAAGCAATGCTGGGCAAATTTAACATATTACAGTATAGGACAAAGAAGTGAGCACTAAATATCATTATTGATACTTTTTTTTGTGTTCGTCCATCATCGACGTCGATGAGAACCTCGACACCATTTGATGGTGTCAAGACTAGCCTGTGATTTGGATTTAAGTGGGGTGAATTGCACAGCGTCAGCCTCACTCTCTCTTCCCAATTCCCATCTGGATCCAGTGGCAAGACAGAGTCAAGACGGCTGGAGATGGAACTAGGCGCAGTGGATGACCAGGACGTCTTCTGTGTCTTGTCCTGCTCTACATGTTCCACGACGCTTGCAGAAACCGCCTTCTTGGCCGTTGGACCTTCCATTGGTCTGGTCCGCTCAATCCGCCAGTCTGTCTCCACATGCTGGGATAGACAACTCCCTATCTCACCGAGGGTTTGAGACCTGTCGGCTAACCTCACCTGGTTTAGCCGGCTTGTCGAAGCCGTTGCCTGGGGTGTGGCCGCTGTCGCATGCAAACAGCTACGGGGAGCCACAGGTGAGAGCTGAGTGCCAGGTGGGGACCAAAGGTGGACAAACCGCCCTGAAAAGGACGCGACATGTTCCCCCACCAGAGGTGCTACCCCTCCCTGACACCCTATACGCCCCCCACTGAGGCCAAACGGCAGTTCTCTGACACCTCCTCTTACTTACCCCTGGAACAGGACCCCATCAGGAAACATCAAACCATTGTCTCCCGTACCATCACTGCCCTTATCAACTCCGGAGACCTTCCATCCTCAGCCACAAAACTCATAATTCCCACACCCCACACTGCTCGGTTTTACCTCCTCCCAAAGATCCACAAGCCTGACTGTCCCAGTAGACCCATAGTTTCTGCCTGCTCCTGTCCCACCAAATTTGTATCTGCCTACCTGGACTCCATTTTGTCACCCATAGTTCAGTCCCTCCCCACCTACATCCAGGATACATCCCATGCCCTCCACCTCTTCAATAACTTCCAGTTCCCCGGTCCCAACCACTTCATTTTCTCTATAGATGTCCAATCTTTATACATCTCCATTCCCCATCAAGAAGGCCTCAAAGCCCTCCGCTACTTTCTGGACAATAGACCTCACCAGTTCCCCACCACCACCACCCTCCTCCGGTTGGCGGAACTGGTACTCACACTTAATAACTTCCCTTTTGGCTCTTCCCACTTTCTTCAGACCAAGGGTGTAGCTATGGGCACTCGCATGGGCCTCAGCTATGCCTACCTCTTCGTTGGTTATGTGGGACAGTCTATGCTCCAAACCTATACTGGTACTGCTCCCCAACTTTTCCTTCGCTGCATCGATGACTACGTTGGTGCTGCTTCCTGCACCCATGCTGAGCTCATCAATTTCATCGACTTTACTTCAAACTTCTACCCAGCCCTCAAATTCACTCAGTCCATCTCGGACACTTCTCTCCCCTTTCTCGATTTCTCGGTCTCCACCTCTGCAGACAGACTGCCCACTGACATCTTCGATAAGCCCACTGACTCTCATAACTACCTCGACTATACCTCTTCCCACCCTTCCACATGCAAAAATGCTATTCCCTATTCCCAGTTCCTCCGTCACCGCTGCATCTGCTCCCAGGATGAGGCTTTCCGTTCCAGGACATCTCAAATGTCCTCTTTCTTTATGGATTGTGGTTTCCCTTCTGCCATCATCAATGATGCCCTCACCTGCATCTCCTCCATTTCCCGCACTTCGGCCCTCACCCCATCCTTCCACCACCACAATAGAGACAGAGTTCCCCTTGTCCTCACCTACCACCCCACTGGCCTCCGGATCCAGCACATTATCCTCCGCAACTTCTGCCACCTTCAACAGGGTCCCACCACTAAGCACATCTTTCCCTCTCCACCCCTCTCCACTTTCCGCAGGGATCGTTCCCCCTGCGACTCCCTGGTCCACACGTCCCTCCCCACAGATCTCCCACCCAGCACTTATCCTTGTAAGCGTAAGTGCTACACCTGTCCCTACATCTCCTCTCTCACCACCATTCAGGGCCCCAAACAGTCCATCCAGGTGAGGCAATACTTCACTTGTGAGTCTGTTGGGGTCACCTATTGCATCCGGTGCTCCCGGTGCGGCCTCCTCTATATCGGTGAAACCCGACGTAGACTGGGGGACTGCTTTGTCAAGCACCTCCGCTTTGTCCACCACAACAGACCGGATCTCCCGGTTGCCACCCACTTCAACTCTGTTTCACATTCCCATCGGATATGTCCGTGCATGGCCTCTCCTACTGCCATGATGAGGCTAAACTCAGGTTGGAGGAGCAACATCTCATATACCGTCTAGGTAGTCTCCAGCCTCTTGGTCGGAATGTTGAATTCTCCAACTTCCGGTAATTCCCTCCCCCCTCCCTTCCCCCATCCCTATTTCACTCTGCCCCCTCCCCCAGCTGCCTATCACCTCCCTCATGGTTCCACCTCCTTCTACTACCCATTGTATTTTCCCCTATTCCTTCTTCACCTTTCTTGCCTGTCCCCTCCCTGCTTCCCCACCCCCACCCCTTTATCTTTCCCCTTACTGGTCTTTCACCTGGAACCTACCAGCCCTCTCCTTCCCACTCTCCCCCCACCTTCTTTATAGGGCCTCTGCCCCTTCCCTCTTCAGTTCTGACAAAGGGCTCCGGCCCGAAACGTTGACTGATCGTTTCCACGGATGCTGCCCGACCTGCAGAGTTCCTCCAGCGTGTTGTGAGTGTTGCTTTGACCCCAGCATCTGCAGAGTATTTTGTGTGTACAGTTCAGCTCACTTCTTGTTCTATCTAGCACTGTGTCATTCATTATCTGAGGCCACCCCGATCAAAATTGGCCAAGACGGCAACAAAGAAAAAGGAGCGACCAGAAACACATCATAAAGTGAACTAGAGACCAATCTGCAAACTGCATCGATTAAACCTTGTCCATCCTCTGATAGCATCAAGTGAAAGAAAGAGCAACCATTGAAACACAGGGACCTTCCTCCAGGAGCAGCAAGTGAGCAGGAGAAAGAGACAGTCATACGCAGACACCTTCCTCCAGGAGCAGCAAGTGAGAGGCCGATAGACAGTGCTTTCTGTTCTCACCTTGATGATTTCACCTTCCTGGACACTTTAATTGATGATAAAGTGGTGGTTGGCACAAGCCCATGAAAGATGGAGAAGAGGAGCCTCACAAAATACTTCATTCCAAGCCTCACAAAACACCCTCAGAGATAGAAAAGCGCCAGATTGCTCAATCAGCTCAGGAGCACACAACCGAAATGTAGATCACAGGCTCCAACAGTAGCAGAAACACATTTGAAGTCAACAGAAGAAGGGAAAGAAGTAGTTTTGTGAATCGTCTAGAGGATATCGTCCTTGGTTGCGTTGTTCGCTGATGCCATCCTCTTCCAGCAGAGGAATCTGATTAACCAACAAATTTATTGGCTAGGGGAGGGGAGTTTTCCCTCCCACCCCTCTACTTATTACCTCTGTCATTACACTGTACTGTAAACACTTTAAACCACATTTTATAATGTTGTTTACATTGTAAATACATGCTGATATTTACACACATTTTATCCTATATCCATACTTTAAGCTAACTTTGTTTATATCAATCTTTATTCTTTATAATTGTTGAATGTTGTTTTTTGTTGCATGTCACACCCTGACCAACACACCACAGCAAATTCCTAATACATGTTAATGTCTGCAGCAGATAAAGTTGATCCTCGGTCCTTTGATATCAGAAATGCAACCTCATTAACAAATTATAGTAATTGTCCCCTCAGACCAGTTTACTTGGACGCTCCAGGTTTGGTGTTACATCAGTAAGGGAACTTGTATGTTTGGATGGGATTTCATTCACACACTGCTTTACTCCTCTTCTCCATCTTTCAGGGGTTAAGAGGTCAACCTCCCACCTTTACTCTGCTGATCCACCAGGAGAGTTGGGAAAACCAGTCAGTGGAGCAGAGTGCAATGTGAGACAGATAAGATAAATTTTTAAAAAATCTTGCTTAATATTTCATGCTGACAAACATGCCCAACTGCTCAGATGTCAGTCCAGGGCACCAGCATCACAGTGAGTAGTCTTGAGCAAACAGATAATCATAAGGCAAGGCTTCAAAATCAGGTGATGCTCTGTGCAACTGCAGTGTGATCTCTTCACATGGAAAACCCACTGCACTGCCTTCTGGACACGTGAGAAAGTGGACATTGCACCCTGGCACCATGGTTACAACTGGGCTGGCATAATAATGGAAGAGATTAATATTGTACTAACTACTTCATATGGGGTATCATAATAGCAAATTAAAGTTGTGAATTGGTATCCGAAACCCATAATGGAACGGTTAACGTATGAAGAGCGTTTGATGGTGCTGGGCCTGTACTCACTGGAGTTTAGAAGAATGGGGGGGAATCTCAATGAAACCTATTGAATATTGAAAGACCAAGATAGAGCGGACATGGAGAAGTTGTTTCCTATAGCGGGGGAGTCTAAGACCAGAGGGAACAGCCTTGGAATAGAAGGACGTCCCTTTAGAGCAGAGATGTGGTGGAATTTATTTAGCCAGAAGTTGGTGAATCTGTGGAATTCATTGCCACAGATGGCTGTGGAGGCCAAGTCATTGCGTATATTTAAAGTGGTGGTTGACAGGCTCTTGATTAGTCAGGGTATCAAAGGTTACATGGAGAAGGCATGAGAATGGGTTTGAGAGGGATAATAAATCAGCTGTGATCGAATGATATTATAGCACCAGCGAGCCTGTTCAATTCCCACCAACGAGTTTGTACATTCTCCTCATGACCACGTGGGTCATAACCAGAGATGTACAGGTTAGAGTTAGTAAGTTGTAAGTTTGCTACGTTGGCACCAGGAGTGTGGCAACACTTTTGCGCTGCCCCAGCACACCCTCAGATTGTGTTGGTCATTAACGCAAACAACACATTTTACTATATGTTTTGATGTGACAAGTAAAGCTAACCTTTATATTTTCAATGGAGACACAAGAGACTGCTAATACTGAAATCTGGAGCAACAATCTTCAGCAGATTCTTTATTGCTCCATTATGGACTACAGTGACCTGGAAGTTAAATTAATGCTGCACTATCCAATGGTCTTGGTTTCTAATCCAGAGCCACACACTTAAATCCCATTACAACAGCTAGGTTGTAATTTCAGTTGAATTAATTAAAAAGAAATCGTTGGTATTAGTGCTGGATTGCCTTAAAGACTCCTCAGGTTCCCTAATACCCTCTTGGGAAAGAGATCAGTCTATTTGAGGTTCTGAATCAATAGGCTGGCCCTGTGAAGTAACCTTGTAATCTGTTCAGTTCAAAATGTAATCGGGGGAGGTAGAGGGGATAGGAATGGAAAATAATTACTACTCTTTCATACCTACAACCCCCAGGTGAATAGAAGGAATTGGTCGTCAGCTGCTCACCTCACATGTCTGAAAGAATTACATTCAAAGGGTGGGTTGATATTTTGGTCATTTGTATGGGATGGGTGTCCACCAATTCATGTGGATATTGGTACAGTGTGCAGTTTTACCTTGGTTGCCCATTGTCAATGGTACTCAGGCTGATGCTGAAAGGCAAGTACTTGGATCTCTTTTGTTGAGACTCAGATAAGGTATTGTTATCTACTATCGGTGTGTGTCCAGGAGTCATCTGAGACTGATGCTGTGATCTCAACCTTCTGCCACAAGCTGTTCATTGACACTGACTCTATAATGGAACATAACCTAGAACATAAACATTCATTGACTGCCTGATAGTAATGCATTTCTATTTGAGATGAATTGAATGGAGACAGTTTTGTGATATACCAAAACAGTCCCTTTGTGCCAAATGACCTCCTGTATGTTCCCTAGGACTTTTTTCCACTATGTTTTATAGTTCATCCAGGCTGAAATTAATTTATCTATTCAGAGAAATTGATAGCTCATTTGGATGCTTGAAATTTATTACCTATACTCGCTATTACAGAGCTACTCCAAGTCAGAAAATACAGTCTTACACCTTTTATTATCTCTTTCTCTTTGGCCTTCTCTTTCAAAGACATATCACTACCATGGACCCTCTTCCCGCAGCAGGCTGGAAGCTTTCTGATTTGTCACAGGACAAGTAGCTAACGTGCCATGTCCTCATTAGCCTAACTTCATCTGGGATTATTGATTGCAAGCTTGTGTCAGAAAATCATGGAGTGCTCTTTTCCTTTTCCAAAGATGGTCTATTCAGCAATTACAAAATCACATTAGTACGATATCACAATACTTAACTATTTACAGTTTCAGTTCATAACATGGTCAACTCTATCCAAAACACACTCGAGCCCTTGTGGCACCTACTGATCCTGGAAATGCCCCATTGTATCTGTGGATGCCGTGCATTCCTTCTCCGGGAAGATGTGGGCATGGATGTAGCTGCAAAAGAGCAGCAGGCAATAGGCTCAGGCTGCTCACCAACTAGAGTTGTGAATGGCCTACTTGGCCAGGTCCCAGGTACAAACTGACCAAGAGATCCCCTGACTAACCCACCTCTTTCCACACCGGGTGACCGAAGTGTGGGATTGAAGTGCAGCCAGAATTTGGGAGCAGCCCCTTCAGGTACTCACATAGAGGCTGTAACTTCTCACACTCCATATATACATGATATGCTATCTCCTCCCAGCAGCAGAAATGAAAGGTAAACCAAGAATCTGTGACACAGTACTGCTCTCTGCAATGCTTTCCACCATAGGTCCCAGTACAAAGGGGGAGGACTCTCACATAAAGAGACCTCCAGTGGACCTCCCTCATTGCAATATGGCCCTTGTGCCATGGCATAACCAGACAGGAGATAAGGGCAAGAAAGTGTTCATTGTGCAGGAACATGATTGCAAAATGGAACAGTGGCTCATGTTGTGCAGGACTGACTCCTGGGAAATATTTTGGGCCTTGGGTCCAATGAGTAGTTCCAGCTGAGCAAGCGTTAGTACAGTCAGGAAAACTCCACTTTCATGAGCCTCTTCAACGTCCACTGCATGGACCACTCAGCAGCATGGTAGCGTAGTGGTTAGCACAATGCTTTATGGTAAAGACGAATCGGGTTCAATTCCTACCGTAGTCAACTGTCCAAACTCTGATGTTGACAGAGTCAGCTGTTTATTCCCCTTCATAGATGCTGCCTGACTTGCAAAGTTCCTCCAGCATTTTGTATGTATTGCTCATAAATGTTTAGTATTAAAAGAAGCTTGTTTTCTATAATTACCATCCCTTTTAAATCCAAGAGTTCTTCTTATTTTGATCTGATTCTTTTTGTTCGTAGTGCCAAACAACTTTTTCCAAGGAGATATTTGAGGGGTAAGGAATGGGTCGGAAATATTTCTCTTCATTAAGCTGGAAGATCTCATGGACACTTGTCGAAAAATGTTCATTATTTTTACTTTTATTTAATTTTACACATTAAGTTGCCATAACTGATAACTCAGTATCCTAAAACATGTATAACTCAGTATCCTAAATCCATGGTGAAAATGGATTCAACAGTAAAACCCTCTTAGTGGTGACTGCAAGTACTTTCTTGACCCAGTCAAGGGTCCCATCCCCCTCTGAGTTGGGATCAGGTCTACTCCAGGACCTAAATGTAGAATCTGGACTGATGCTTCAGTGCCTGAGTATGCACCATCTTCCAAATAAGACATTAAGTTACCTACATATCCAGGTTGATCTAAAAAATTTCTATGCATTTATTTTAGGAGCAGTTCTCCCCAATGTCTTGGCCAGCATCCCTCTCACCACAATGAACAGTGACAAAAGATTTACTGTGATTCATCCCATTTGTCAATTGTGACAGCTTGATATGTTCACGCAGCAGGCCAGGCAGCATTTCTAGGAAGAGGTACAGTCGATGTTTCGGGCCGAGCCCCTTCGTCAGGACTAACGAAGGGTCTCAGCCCGAAACATCGACTGTACCTCTTCCTCGAGATGCTGCCTGGCCTGCTGCGTTCACCAGCAACTTTTATGTGTGTTGCTTGAAATTCCAGAATCTGCAGATTTCCTCGTGATTGTGACGATATGTTCACATTGGCTGCACTAATTACCTGCCTTTACTTGCAAAACTTCGAGGATAAGAGAAGATGCAGTAAAATCCATCCATTGCCAGATATTGGGCTTGCATCATACAGACCTTCTGAACATGGTCAGAGTGTGGAATGAGCTGCCAGCGGAAGTGGTAGATGCAAATTCAATTTCAACATTTAAGAGAGTTTGGGGTAGGCAAATTGATAGGAGGGTATGGAGGGCTAAAGTATATGAGACTAGGCAGAATAAGAGTTTGGCATGGACTTGTTGGGCCAAAGGGCCTGTTTCTGTGCTGTAGTGTTCTATGACTCTATGGCATTCAGTCTACACTTTCAAAGATGATCAATGTGGGGGATTCGTGCTGAACCTATCTATTTGCATTTTACTGTCTCCTCTCACTGTGGCGATTTTCTCCTCTTCTTTCCATGTCACCTTTGCAGATCCACTGAGAGTAACCGTGACTCCAAAAAAGCTGAAAACTGGGATCGGCAGCACAGTCATCCTCTCGTGCAGTGTGATGGGCTCCCCTGAGTATGTCATCAGGTGGTACCGGGACACTGAGCTTGTTGTTCCTGACAGTTACATTTCCATCCGAGGAATCAACAATGAAACCCTCCTTATCACATCTGCGCAGAAGAGTCACTCAGGGGCCTACCAGTGCTTTGCCTCCAGGAAATCCCAGACTGCACAGGACTTTTCCATAATTGTCTTGGAAGGTGAGTGCCACCAATTTCAATCAACTTCCCATTTCCATTCCAACGTGTCGGTTCATGACCTCCTCAACTGTCACAATGAGGCCTCACTCATGTTAGAGGAGCAACACCTCATATCCAACTGATGGCATGAACATCAATTTTTCTAATTTCTGGTAGTTTTTCCACCATTCTGGCTCCCCTCTCAACCCTTCTCCTCCCCTGCCTAACACCTCTCTTGTGTCTTTCCTCCTTTCCTTTCTTCCATGGTCCACTGTCCTCTCCTATCAGACTCCTTTTTGTTCAGCCTTTTATCTTTTCCGTCTATCACCTCCCAGCTTCTTGCTCTTATTTCATACCCACTTCGCCACCTTTCCCTCACCTGGTCTCACTTATCACAGGCCATCTTTGTATTTCTTCCCCTCCCTCCACCTTCTTATTCTGCTTTCTGCCCCTTTACTTTCCAGTCCATTTGAAGGACTGTTTATTCATCTTCGTACAGTAGATTGCTGTCTGACTTACTGAGTTCCTCCAGCATTTCAATAGGTTTCAATAGGTACATTTAATGCATTTAATGTCCGAGAAATGTATACAATATACATCCGGTAATTCTTTTTCTTCACAACCATCCACGAACAACAGAGGAGTGTCACAAAGAATGAATGACGGTTAAATGTTAGAACCCCAAAGCCCCCCCCAGCTCCCCTCCCACACATAAGCAGCAGCAAAGCAACAACCCCCCTCCCCCACCAGCAAAAAAGCACCAGCACCCCTGGCAAGCACTCAAGTGTGTAGCAAAGCAGCAGTAAAGACACAGACTTGCAGTACCCCAAAGACTACTCGTTCACCCGGTAATTCGACATACCACTGGCTCTGTCTCTCTCCCTAATAAGGGAAAAAGAGTTGTCCCCAGTTTCACAGCAAGTGGGAAGACATAACAAAACAACTCGCTGATTTATGGTGTTAAAGGTCTGTTGCGTCGCTTTTTCCGAGCTCTGTGCGCAAAGAACTCGGGTCTCTGGATACACAGCCAGCTCACTGCTTTCGATCTTCCGTCTCCCTCGACGCACCAGGCGGTGGCACGGACCCCGAGTCCACCCACCTTCAGAGTCACGAAAATCCAGCACCCTGAAGGTGCGTTAGACTTCCAGGCCACGTCCTTGGCATATCAAAAAGCAGCCAGTTGTGAGACCGCGAGAGCAGGTCCCATTCCCGCAAAGAACTGAAGTCAGCATGAAACTCCAGGTCAGGGTCTTCAAAAGAACCCTGAAAAGGAAAAAAAGAGACATTAAAAGTAGAAATAGGGCTGTTTCCGAAGATGCAAGCAAAAGAGTCGCCGTTTTAGGTGTATTATTCAAGATTCTGCTCGCCTCTTTTGCTATGCAGTCGTTGATGATGTTGTTGGGATCTTAATGTTATTTTACCAAAAGAGAGTGAACAAGGGGCTGAAGCTAGTGGAGTGTGGATGGGTGATGTGACAGAGGCTGTGGAAAACAGGTGGAGAACAGGGCATCGTGGAGAACAGGGCATCATGAAGAACAAGAGGATGAATTCACTTCATTCTTTAGTGGCCCCAGGAGGAGGAGTTTTGGATTTCTCCTCCACTTCCCAGATATCATGCTCACACCATCTTTCTGTCACCTTAACAGTGACAGAGTTCCTCTTGTCCTTACCTTCCATCCCATGAGCCTCTGCATCCAACACATCATCCTCCACAACTTCCGCCACCTCCAAAGGGATCCCACCACTATACATATGTTTACCTCCTCCCCCCTCTGCTTTCCACAGGGATCACTCCCTCTGTGATTCCCTTGTCCATTCATCCTTCCCTACTAATCTCCCTTCCAGTACTTATCCCTGCAAGCAGCCTAAGTGCTACACTTGCCCATACACCTCCTTCCTCTCCTGCATTCAGGGCCCTAAACAGTCCTTCCTGGTGAGCCAATACTTCACTTGTGAATCTACTGAGGTCGTCCATTATCTATGGGGCTCCCAATGTGGCCTCCTCTACATTGATGAGAATCATCGTAAACTGGGGGACCGCTTCATTGAGCACCTCCGCTTCATCCACCAAAAACAGAACTTCCTGTTGGCCAAACACTTTAATTCCAATTTCCATTCTGACATGTCAGTCTACGACCTCCTCTTGTGCCCTGATGAGGCCACCCTCAAGGTGGAGGAGCAACATCTTATGTTCCATCTGGGTAGTCTCCAACTTGATGGCATGAATATCATTTTCTCCTTTGAATAAATCATCCCCCTCCCCTCCTCTTCTGTTCCCCACCCTGGCCTCTTACCTTTTCTCAACTGCCTATCACCTCCTCCTTCCCTTTCACCTATGGTCCGCTCTCCTCTCTTATCAGATTCCATTCTCCAGCCCTTTATCTTTCCCACCCACCTGGCTTCACCTATCACCTCCGGCTAGCCTCTTTCCCCTCCCCCCTCCTTTTTATTCATGTATCTTCCCCCTTCGTTCCCTGAAGAAAAGTCCAAAAAATTGACTGTTTGTTCATTTCCATAGATGCTCGCTTACCTGCTGATTTCCTCCAGCATTTTGAGTTTCTTGCTTTGGATTTCTAGCATCAACAGAGTTTTTTGTATTTGGATTGGCTCTTTGTTTTATTAACCATATCCCACTAGGGATATGTTAAAGTGTCTCCTTCCCAGGACTTTATGTTGTGAAATAAATTTTGATTTCTCTTAATCATGATGAACGTAAATTAAGTTTTTGTTTATTTCCGTTGAGAAGCTTGGTGTTGGTGACTGGACATTGAATATATTCCATTAAAACAAATTGCTACCTTGGTAGTGAGGTGGGCAGATTCACTCATGATCCCTGAATTAATTCTTTCTCTACTAACTCTCTCTCTTACCATTCCCAGATGGTACGCCTCGGATTATCTCGTCCTTCAGCGAGAAGGTGGTCAATCCGGGTGAGCAGTTTTCTCTGATGTGTGCGGCGAAGGGTGCCCCTCCTCCCACCCTATCCTGGACGTTAGACGATGAGTTGATCCTCAGAGACAGTGGGCACCGGACCAACCAGTACACCATGACAGATGGCACCACCGTCAGCCATATGAACATCACGAGCCCACAGATCAAAGACGGAGGGGTTTACCGCTGTACCGCAAGGAACCTGGTCGGCAGCGCCGAGTACCAAGCGCGAATAAACGTAAGAGGTGCCTGTCTACTTTTCAATATCAGATAGGAATAACTTCTTTTGTTAAGTCCATTGTGTTAACCTTATGTTTTATTCCAATGCACATTTACAGCCTTGTCCTCACCAAGCTGGATCCTTTTTGCAAAAGTCATATTCCCATCATTAATAGTTGCATATTATCTCCCTCTTTCTTTCTGAGCTCTGCCATTCTTTCCACCTTGTCCTTTCTATCCAAGCCCTCTGTACCAACCAACACACTGAACCATGCACACTGGTATCTGATCATGCACCTATCAGAGACAGGCAACTGTGTGGGTTTTGTTCCCTTGAGTGGTACGCTCTGCAGATGCATTGCACCTTTGATGACACAGAAAGACCCCATTTGGTTTGGGTAGATTCATGCTACCCAAATGGTATACCAGGATCATGATCAGAGACCAGTGTCCCTTGTTAAGAGATAGTTGCATGTTGGGGTACCTTGGGGCAAGGGGTGAATAATGTGGAGGCTTACAAAGAAATGGGGGAGAATAATAATGACAGGAATATATTTGGATGTGAAAAACTGAGCTACGGGGGAGCTCAACAGGTCAGGCAGCATCTATTGGAGAGAAATTGAACACCCTTCCCTTTCATCCAATGATCTAAAATTATGTCCTCTCATATTAGCCAATTCCACCCTGGGAAAAAGTCCTTGCCTGTCCATTCAATCTCTACCTCTTGTCTGCCAAGTCACCTCTATTAAGACCATAAGACATTGGAGCAGAATTAGGCTATTCTGCCCATCTGGTCTGACCTGCCATTCTGTCATGGCTTATTTATTATCCCTGTCAACCCCTCCTCCTTTCTCCCATGACCTCTGATATACTTACTAATCAAGAACCTAGCAACCTCCGCTTTCAAGAGTGGAGATAGTGACAGATGCTGGGAGACAACAAAGGGCTGCTGATTGTGGAATCTGAGAAGAAAAGAAATTGAAGAGAGGAAGGGAGAAGGAAGGGATGCTGGGCAGATGGAACGGTGGGTGGTGGGTGTAGGTGATGGGCAGATGGAGTAGATGTAGTGTGTATAAGATGTCTGTAATCATTGTCGTGTTAGCAATGACACAGATCCCAATCTTTGGACTGATATAATCCAAGGCCAGACGTAGTCTATTCCACTTCTCTGACATTCTGCATCACATCTCCATTTATGCCTAAACTGTAGAGTCAGATTTCCATCACTTTAACAATAACAAGCTTCAGTCCTCCTCCACCTTGAGTACAGTTGGAAGCAAAAGCAGGGCCCAGTATCTGACACAGCAGGACTCTGTTTGAAATCTGCGTTGCTAAAATTAGTCTATTATTTACCTTGAATTACTAGACCTTTATGTTCTTGTGAAAATCTTTCTTAAGTTGGAGCAGCAAATATTTGACTGACCTGAGAAATTGCTCCTGCTCATGGTCTCTATTCACCCTCGTTACTTTACCCATGGGACAGTGGGAACCCACAGCTTGTTACTATGAACTCAGGCATACCTCCAGAGATGCTATTTAGGCTCCAAAAAGAATGGTTTTAAGAATGAATCCGGACTTGAGTATTATTCTGCAGTTGCAATTATGATATTGCATTCACCACAAGCATTTATGGAACAGAAATTATCACTGACATGTCGTTAAATTTGATGTTTTGCTACAGTACAGCACCTATGAATCTATGACTCTATGAAAACCAATGGCTTGTTTTCCTCCAATTTCATTCTGTTGTCCATCAGCTTCAGTTGTTGGCTTACTGGAGCAAGTTAAAATCTGAATCTTTTGCTGCCAAGGACTTCACTGACCTCATCCCGTTCCTGCCAAGAAGGAAATTATCCCCCACTCTCCCCCATGGTTAGGAAGTGTGGTGCTTTGCGCTACTCCCTCAGTCATGTAAATCCTGTGTCATTAGGGCCAGGCCTAGAACAAACTCCTTTGTTTGCGATCAGCCCCAGTGAACAAGACAATGAGACAAGTGTCAGTAAGCCTCGAAGCTTTGCAGAACACTCATGAACTGCGGCTGAAAGCAGATATTTTAATGACACCTATCACAGGCCCATGGGAGCACCCACAATATAGCATTCTCTCTGAGATTTAATCAGTAAAATAAGTCATTTCTGAAGGTTTTGTGTTTTTTCCCCAATCCTCCTAGGAATTCTTACAGAGAGAGTCTGAGTTATCTTGTAGTATGGCAGGTGCTGGAGAAACGGAGAAAAACCTTCAATGTTCTGTGTTAGCTTAAGTTGTTTTTTTTTCTAATCACATTTGACAAATCAAAGGAAAAAACATGCAGTGTGAGCTTTTATTTTTTGTATGTCGCCTACATTTCACGCCTGGCTCCCCCCTTCTCAGCCTTCGCCACAGTTTATTGCGCACAATTATACCAGAGACTTTTTAACAAGCAATGCATTTAAAGAGACTGCAGCCTATATTTGTGCCATAAAAGGACTTTTAGTTTAAATGTCTTTTTGCAAATTGTATTTTTCTCCCATGACTACAGGACTGAAATGTGTGATTACTTCAAGGATGTTTGGGGATCACTATCTAGGATGCTTCAAGGGTAATTGCATTCTTGAGAGTTGCAAGTTAATCCCTCGTCTAATTAATACCTCCAACCTGCCAGCTGAGATAAAACGACGGCAGAACTTTCCCTGCAGGGTTTTGATGAGTTTTTTAGAGAAACAGATGAAAAAAGCAGCAGTAGGTACCTGTGGGCTGGGAGGGACCAAAGCTTCTCCACCTATTGAGGTAGCTCCCAATGTTAACAGAGGCAGGGAGTCACATCACTCTAATCCTAAACCTCTCTGACTAACTGGGATGGTATTCTCTCAACACACATAAAAGTTGCTGGTGACTAGTCCTGACAAAGGGTCTTGGCCCGAAACGTTGACTGTACCTCTTCCTAGAGATGCTGCCTGGCCTGCTGCGTTCACCAGCAACTTTTATGTGTGTTACTTGAAATTCCAGCATCTGCAGATTTCCTCATGTTTGCGTTGATATTCACTGGCTTCCTCACCTATTGTTTGTTTTGCATTTGAGAACAATTGGGAATGGCACGGTAGCATAGCGATTAGTATAACACTATTACAACGTCACTGACCCGGGTTCAATTCCTGCTGCTGTCTGTAAAGAGTTTGTATGTTCTCCCTGCAACTGCATGAACTTCCTCCAGGTAATTCAGTTCCCTCACACAAGGAAGTATGGGTTAGTAACTCGACTCTAATTGGCTGACGTGGGGTTGTTGGGTCTGAGGGACCTGCTACTGTGCTGCTAAAATAAACGCAAGCTATCAGGGCAGCACGGTAGCGTAGCAGTTAGTGTAACACAATTATCACACCAGCAACCTGGGTTCAATTTTCGCCGCTGTCTATAAGGAACCTGTAGATTCTCCCAATGACCGCATGGGTTTTCTCCCATGTTCCAAAGACATATCGGTTAGTAGATTAATTGGTCACGTGGGTGTGATTGGGCTGTGGGGGCTCGTTGGACAGGAAGGGCCTGTGACCGTGCTCTATCTCTAAATTTAAACAGACATTGCTTATCTGGTCCGAGTAAGAGTGGCAACTTGGATAGTCTGCTTTAGACTGGTCACCAGTGAAGGGACTGCCATTGTTTATTGTATCTGGAGGTGAGCTAAGTGTGAACATGGGGAGGAGGCTAGTATATTGTCCCAGTGCCGTTGAATAGGATTTCTCTGCCTGTGGTTCTCAGGTGGCATAACTTGGATGGAACTTAAAATTCAAAATCAGCCATGTGCCTTCTTCACCAGCCTTGTATACCAATGTGCCCCTGTTCAGCAATGCTACCCATTCAACATATTTGGTTTGCTCTGATTTAACTTCCCAAAATGCATCTCTTCACACTTGTTTGAGCTAATTCCATATGCCATTTTCTTCCAATATCATCTGCATATTCATTAATCATGCCATCTGCCTTCTCATCCAAATCATTAATGTATATGATTAAACTACAAAGGAGCCAGCATATCTTCCTGTGGAACACCATTGGTCTCAGGCCTCCAATATGAAATCATGCACTATCACCCTCTGCTCCTGGGATTCCCGTCAGGAACACATCATTCACTACCCAGTGTCAACAGGAAACTCACTTTCCACTTAATGCCCCTGCTTGTGTCTGGGAAGGCTGTGATTGGATACTGTGCAGAAAGAGCATGAGATGGCTCAATTCCCAGGCAGTCCCCTGTGAGAACTCCCAAATGCTCCATCACCCCTTCCTACAATGCATGGTAATCCTGAATTTGCTAGTGGACTGTACACAGATTCAAATTCTATCATCACTTGAATTGGAATTGTTTATTATTGTCACATATACCAAGGTATAGTGAAATATATACTGTTCATACAGATCAACTCATCACACAGTACATTGAAATAGTACAAGGTAAAACAATAACAATGCAGAATAGAGTGTAGCTCTTACAGTGCAGAGTAGGTAGACAATAAGGTGCATGATCATTACAAAATGGTTTAACAAATGTATCATTTGCAGATTTTATTTACTGCAGTATGTGGCAGTTGTTTTGATGTCCAAGGGTAAATGACTTAGATTTCACATATAGAAATCACTTGACTACAAACCGACATAGTGTGATAAATATCACTGTTTTAATGCTGCAATCCTTTTTCACAGGTTCTCCGAGTATACGCTCCATGAAAAACATCACGGCCATTGCTGGGAGAGATACCTTCATTAACTGCCGGGTTATTGGATATCCCTACTACTCCATCAAGTGGTACAAAGACTCGATATTGCTTCCTGACAATCACAGGCAGGCCGTGTTTGAGAATGGTACCTTGAAGCTCGTTGATGTGCAGAAGGGGATGGATGAAGGGGAGTACGTGTGCAGTGTGCTGGTACAGCAGCAGCATTCTATCAGCCAGAGGGTCCACGTTGCTGTTAAAGGTACAGTGAATCAGCAAGGGGCAGTCATCGCTGAACATGCCTGATGTACTGAAGGCATCACAATGTAACATCTGAGACACGAGATTCTGCAGATGCTGAAAGTCTTGAGTAACACGCAAAAAAATGCGAGAGTAGCACAGCAGGTAGCATCTATAAAGGGAAGTAAACAGTCAATGTTTCATCAGGTCAAGAAAGGAAGGGGTCAGAAGCCAAAATCTTCCACATATCACCACTTATACTTTATCATTTAAACCTTCCATTCTTTGCAAATTTGAAATGTAACAGATTGCATTGAGCAATGCAAAATTCCCACTGCCTCCTAATTATTTTTATTCAGTTGAGGAATCTGGAGAAACAACCAGATCCCGTAAGTTAGGACAGATAGAATGTACCTACTATTGGCTTGTAGGTATAATAGCATAGCAGGTAGTGAAATTGCTTTACAGCTTAGGGTGATTGAGTTCTCGGCATACTTTCTTGTCCGATAGATGTTACACACTGAGCAACACACACAAAATACTAAGGAAACTCAGCAGCTCAGACCTATGGAAGGAAATGAACAATTGATGTTTCTGGCTGAGACCCAGGTGACACCATTCATCAGAACTGGAAAGGTGGGGACAAAAGCCAGTATAAGAAAGTGGGGGAGGGGAAGGAGGCAGGTCTCAGGTGAAACCCGGCAAGGGAGAGGGGAGGTGATTTGAGTAGCTTAGAAGTGATATGTACCTACTGAAAAGACCTAGAAAGCCTAACCCTCCCATCCACTTTCCTGCCCTGCTCTACTTCATTGATCCTCGCCTACCCCACTGCCTTTCCCCTAACCCCTGCCCCTCCCTTTGCCCAAGATCAGGTAAATCAGGATGGTGATGAGGATGAGCTGAAAACAAGTTTATATGGTCAATGGGTTTTATAAAACCAGCAGTTTGTTGGAGTAATATAATGATCTTTGCAGACTTGTGCATTTGATACTTTGACAGATTGTCTTTGAGTGGAACCTATAAATCTCTGCACCACAGTTCCAATCAGGGATTGAATATTATTGTCATCTCTTGTTGGCACTGAATATTATTCTCAACTCTGGGGAATGCATGCCTTTGAGCTGAAGAGTAAGTTTGTGCCAGAATTCTGTCAGCCTTTGACAAGAATGATGCCGAGTCTGAGGTGATCTTCAGTGTCCGGCCATCACAGCACTCCCTGCAGCGAGCTTTGGCACTGCCACACCAATCATCCCATCAGTTGTTGCCAGGTGCCAGCCTGGCATTCAATGTATTCACAGTCAACAAATTTTCCCCTGCATCAGCAACGGAGATGTCTTTCCATTAAATTCAGAATATTCATCATTGGAACATAGCATGGGATGTAAATGTAGGTGTATAAAAACATCGTAATGGAGGATTAGAGGAAGGTGTGGAAGTGGAGCAGGGCAACAGGGAAATGCAGATGAGTAATTGAGGTATCAGTGGAGATGTATAGAGGAAATATTGTAGAGATGTAGAGATGAACTAAACAAAAAATGGAGGCCTATGGAAAGGAAGCAAGATATTGATCTAGGAGTCAGTTAAAAGGTTGGCATAACATCATGGGCCACAGGGCCTGTATTCTGCTGTACTCTTCTATGTTCTGTTGAGCGAAGGTGTTCAAGTAATCGCCCATCTAGTCTGAATCAAGGTAGTGGCTGGTGCACTTCCTACTTCTGTACCATGTGAATCTTCAGGGAACAGGAAACAAGGGGCATGTTCTCATCACTACCCTTGGGCATGTTATGTTGGTGTCTGAATGTGTGGTGACATTTGCAGGCTGCCTCCAGCACATCCCTGGACATATTGGTTGTTGAGACAAGTAACACATTTCACTATATAGTTTGATGTACACGTGATTTTGGCTACTCTGGCTGATGTTTCGTCCAAAGTAATGTTGTAGTTAGTCACTCACTATGGACAGCTCCGAATATACTGAGAAACAAGGCTTGCAAATACATGTCCTCCTTTGAAATCCACAATATGCTTAAGGAAATTTCCTTAAGCATATTGTGGATTTCAAAGGAGATATTGAATCCTAAATAGGTTTTACATTGGATTTTTAATAGAATGGAGGAGTCAGAAGATTAGCCATTTTCAACATCCCCTATAAAAATTTTATTAATATTCCATTTATACTTTCCATTCTTTGCAAATTTGAAA
Organism: Mobula hypostoma; assembly: GCF_963921235.1. NCBI lineage: Eukaryota > Metazoa > Chordata > Chondrichthyes > Myliobatiformes > Myliobatidae > Mobula > Mobula hypostoma. Next base: position 45,723,522 of record NC_086129.1, read on the forward strand.
TTAAACAGATTGCATTGAGCAACACAAAATTCCTACTGCCTCCTAATTATTTTTATTCAGTTGAGGAATCTGGAGAAACAATCAGATCCCGTACATTAGGACAGATAGAATGTTGAATTCCCTGATGCCTCAGACTCAGACAGATTAATGAGGTGAGGAGCTTGCTTATGGAACCCAGATCTGTGATTCAACAGCCAGCTATATGGAGCTGATGGGTCTCAACTCAGTTACTAGAAGGAGGTTAACTCCTGGTCTTGCCACTCCTGTTTTACGGATGAGAAAATAGAGCAGGTTTCCAACTCCAGATGAGTGTCTGTCAACTCACTGAGTCAGTAACTACAGGAATCCATGGAAAGCTCACTTGGGCTAAGAAATGACAGAATGGAGAAAGAATGAAAGACTTTGTTCCTTTACCTGATTGCATTTCCAATGCACTCTACACCCTCATTCCTATGTCACGGGACGGCACATTAGCATAGCAGTTAGCGCAGTGGGTTTCCTCTAGTTGCTCCAACTTCCTCCCACAGTTCAGTGATGCACGGGGTAGGGTTAATGAGTTCTAGGCATGCTATGTTGGTGCCAGAAGCATGACGACACTTGCAGGCTGCCCCCAGTAGTGAGAAGAGGGCATTGCCTGAATGGTGGGTGTCCTTGATGATAGGTACCATCTTTCTTCAGGCACCACCTGTCAGTGGTGGGGAGGGCTGCACCTATGATGGACTAGGGTGTGTCCACTGCATATACCTGTGCATTGTAACAGCCATCATGCAACCAGACCACTTGTCCATCAAGGTCCCAGATGACCCTTTGCCCCCTTTCCACTCTTATCCACCAGTTTGAGAAATGGATGTGTTTCGAGCTGATTGGTGAGGAAAAGAATCAAAAACAGGAAAGACCGATTCCCCTTCCCAGAAAAACTTAAGCATACTGCAATACTTCTGGGTCCCCCTTTCTTTAATGGTGAACAACAAGTCAAATGAAGTCTGTGTGGTTGGTGAAAGGTTAATTAAATTTTCTAAGCTTCAGAGGAAATCCTCGTGTCTTTTTTTTAATAAATGCATTATGCCAGTCAAAGAGAAAGGGCAAAAATAATGTGAGGAGGAATGCAATTTAACTGTAACATAAAATCTAGGTACTTCTTACATGCAAAACAAGGTTTCACAATGTCGACAACATATTAAAGCATGTAACTTGTGCAGGGCTGATCTCCTCCAATGTTACTGCAGTGCCTTTGAATGTTTTGCTAGCTGTGTGAAAAAATAAGAAGCATCGTTTTTAAGTGCTCAAGAGAACATCTAAAATGCATCTTGCTCACATTAATTATTCAGGGCTATGCAGGGAGCTATGTGTTCAGACGAAGCCATTGCGTTTCCATGCTTTGCCATGATTAAATTCTGATTATACTACACAAGAATGTGGCTCGTGCCCCGGAGGATTTGACTGCTCAAACGTGGAGGTGTAATACTTTAATTCATTGGATAGGCACGAATACCCCACAAAAGCTTCAGACATTAAAAACCAGCACCCTACAAACAAATCTGTTTGCATCTGCTCTGACAACTTGGATCTTGTGACTGAGTAGAACTTGGCAGGTCCTGCAGTTTATTAAAGATTTTCTTGAAAGCAGCCACAGAATTTGTTAAAGGGATTCTGGTCTCAAACACAACTGCATTGCCCACTATTTATGTGAAGATCACATCCACGGTTTGGCTTTTTCAAAGCTGTGAACCCCAGGGCAACATGTGGAATTTTAGAACCCCAAAAAACTGTACATTTCCATAGTTTGACAGCCCTGGTGGACGTATTCAAAGACATACAACAACAAGTTAATAGGTGCAAAAGATGGATGTTATTTCAGTTCTTTGGGAAATAGTTATAATGGTGTTGAAAGTATCTGAAAGGAAAATAAAGGGTTCTGGAATACATGGCAAGTCAGGCAGCATTAGAGGAGAACGTAACAAATTAATTATTTTACATTCGAATTGGCCTGCCTTAACAATAATGTAAAGGCTGGCAACCTGAAAGTATCAAATTCAGTTTTTTTAGTCCAAGAGCTGCAAAGTGCCTTTATGAAAAAAAATGTGACAATGTTTCTTGAGTTTATATAGAACTTCATTAAAACTGTATTGGAGATCAAAGGCAGAGAGATTAAAGTGAGAGATAGATAGATAGAAAAGTGACAGGTGACTGGAAGCTTGGGTCACCCTGCCACATGTGAATGCCACACAGTGCTATCAAGTATTTCTCAATTAATAAAAGCAGGGACCAGTGGCTACCTTGATTAAGGTCATTAAGTTAGTGTCCACTGGTGGTAAATCCTGGGGGAAGTTATTTTGTTCATCAATTATGAATGATCCCTTTTGTTGGCCCAGTCTCAGGGATCATATCACCTCAAAAACCTTTATATCACATCTAGTTTCGATTCAAATTTGATTTCAAAAGATTAAAATTAGCAGTTGGTCCTTTGATCCATATTTCCATGGTAAACTGCAGGGAATCTCAAATTGTAGCAAACATCATGTTCAAGTGTTGTCATGGGCACAAGTACAGGTACAATTGGGAACTTGCAGCTGTGACATGCATGTAGGTACTGACAATGCACAAAGATCAAGAATCAACTTTATTCATTACGTACATTTCCATGTATTAGGAATTGGCTGTGGTGGGTTGGTCAGGTGTGACATGCAACAAAATCAATATTCAACAATTATAAAGAACAAAGACTTACATAAAAAATAAATGTTTGAGGTTGAAGTACAGGTATGGAATAAAATGTGCATAAATACTGTACATAAATACCAACATGTATTTACAATGTCAACAGTATTATAAACAGTGGTTTAAAGTGTTTACAGTGCAGTGCAGTGATGGGGGTAATAGAGGGGGGGGTGGTAACTGAAATGGTTGATCAGTTTATCTAGCTGAGGGAGAAACTTTTAAGATTCATGAAGTTTTTCTTTTGATAGCTCTATTGTACTTTCCAGAAAACTTTTGGAAAAAGCAGTTTCAGGGTGGCTAGTGTCTGTAATATAAGCTATACATAAATTAAACAGTGAAGAAAAAAGAGACTGCAAAATAAGATATTAGTGCAAAAATGAATCATAGTCAGAGACAAAATTACCCTTCAAAGAAAGGTGATCAAGGCTAGAATTGTGGTTAAGAATTTTTTACTTTGGATGTCCCAGGTAATTAATGATGAATTATTTGCAGTACCCCCACTGATCCAGCCGTTTGAGTTTCCACCAGCGTCAATTGGCCAGCTGCTCTACATCCCCTGCGTGGTGTCCTCAGGTGACATGCCCATCCGCATCACCTGGAGGAAGGATGGTCAGCTCATACTCTCTGGCTCCGGGGTCACCATCGAAACCAAAGAATTCATGAGCTCTCTACAGATCTCCAGTGTCTCTCTGAAACACAATGGCAACTACACGTGCATCGCCAGTAACGAGGCCGCAACTGTCATGCGTGAGCGGCGGCTCATTGTCCGAGGTAAGAAGCTCTCGTAACTTTTCCCACGTGACAGGTCTTGTTAAATATCCTTAGATGATGTTCTGGATATCTACTGGGTGCTTGCGGAGCACTGATTGCAATTAGGCAGGACGGTTTGATGAGGGTAGTGTCCATAATGGAAGGACAAACCATTTTTATTAGGAAATTGTTGAGTTGTCTTTGCAGTCTTGCAACCAAAATTGACAGTCCGTCACATTGGGATCTCCCTGCATCAATTTGCTGCCAGTTTTGCCAAGAATACAAAAGTAATTTTACTTTCTTGAGAATGTGACAAAGTCTAGCTTTTATTTTTACATTACCTGTAGATTCGGCAATAAATATTGGCCTCCTTTACATTGGTGAGAATCAATGTAGATTGAGCAACTTCACTCCTTCTGCCACAAAAAGACGAGATTTCCCAGTGGCCATCCATTTCAATTTGACCTCCCATTCCCATTCTGAAATGTCTGTCCATGACCTTACTATTGCCTCGATGAAGCCATACTCAGGTTAGAGGAGTAACATTTCATATTCTGTTTGTGTAGCCTCCAATCTGATGGCATGAACTTTGATTTCTCTAACTTCTGGTAATTTTTCCCTATTTCCTCCTCTTTCTTTTTCCATACCCCATTCTGGCTCCCTTCTTACCTCTTCGCTTCTACTAATTCCCTCTGGTTTCCCTCTTTTCCTATTGCTCATGGTCCACTCTCCTCTCCTATCAGATTCCTTCTTCTTCAGCCCTTCATCTCTTGCACCTATCACTTCCCAGCTTCTTACTTCATCTCCCCTTCCTCGCCCACACACTTCCCTCCTCACCTGGTCTTACCTATCACCTGATTGTGTGCGTGACTGGGACAGCACTTTGTCACAGGTCAACACACTAGTGTAGCTTGTAAAACTGATACCTCACCACTCCAGTGACATAAGTTCAGTCTGATGTCCAGTGCTCACTTTGTGGACTTTGCACATTCTCCCTGCAACTATGTGGTTTCCCCAAGGTACTTTGGGTAAAAGTACATTTATTCTCAAAGTAGGTATAAATTATACAACCTTGCGATCTATCTACTTATAGGCAGCTACAAAGCAGGAAACTTAAAAAAAAAATCACAAATCATGCAAACAATAAAAGCAAGCAACAGCATTCTGAAACAGATTGAGTCCATAGTCTCAAATGCTGGAGCAGCGGGAGTAGGCCCATAGCCTTGGCCTCAGTTCATCATATCGCAGGGCAAACCACCGCGAAGCTCACAGATATGAAGCACGTAGCAGTTGGAGCAGTCTTACAGCCTCAGCATCAAGGAGAGCAGAGTAAAACATTGCAGAGCAGAACCAACTCTACCCTGACATCCTGCACTTCCAATCTATCTGGCCCAGCAGTTAATTCCCACATCTCAAAAAAAGTGTGGGATGATAGGGTAATTGGTCACTGCAGTTGGAATGTGATGACAATAAAACAGGATTAGTGTGAGGTTCTAGATGGTCGGTGTTGTCTCAGGCCTGTGCTGGGACTTGAACGCAACAGCTGTCTGACTCAGACCGAATTGTACAACCAACTGAGCCACTGATAAAACACTTATCTCACTGTGTGCTGTCACTCTCCTAATAAAATTGTTACAGTGCCAGCATCGCCCAGTCCAGTATGTGGCTGCAGCTATTTCTCTTGTCAATGCACAGTGCCAAAGATAAATGAATATAAAAGCTAAAGAAGCCATTTTGACCAATGTGGGTTATTTTTCCCATGGCAACTCTTAGTTATTTTCTGAATGGCTCTCATATTCATTGTTGACCAGATCACTGAAATTTCTCAAACCTTTATATCTGTGTTCCAGTCCCCCCTCGTTTTGTGGTACAGCCCAATAACCAAGATGGGATCTATGGGAAATCTGGAGTTCTTAACTGCTCAGTGGATGGATACCCTCCTCCAAAGGTCATGTGGAAGCATGCAAAAGGTAGGGCTCCATTGCTTGTGATCCAGGTCTGCTTCTGATGTCCTGGTGCTCATTGGTATCTATGTCACTGCAAAATTGACTTTAATATGTAGGCTCTGTGCTCATGCCACCGCCTCCATTTGGGAGGATTCCTTAATCCACTGTACTCCCCCTACACTTCCATCTTTGGTCACCCAACACATCATTCATGATTCTTTATTTCCTGATTGGTTGATTCTTGGCTGTTTGTTAATGGAACGTTGAACATAGATCATTATAGCACAATACAGGCCCTTCGACCCATGATGTTGTATCGTATTTTTAGCCTACTCTAAGATCAATCTAACCATTCTCTCCCACATTGTTCTCCATTTTTCCATCATCCATGTGCCTATTTAAAAGTTTCTAAGATGTCCCTAATGTACCTGCCTCTTAACACCACCCCTGTTCTCCCATCATATCTTTCAGAACTAAGGGTATTAGCCGGAAGAATGTTGTCTTTCATATTGTCTGTGATGTTCTATAATTCATGGATGATCCAAGAAATTTGACAAGTTTCTTGTGTTATCTAGGCCATTGTTTGCCATGAGGTTTGATAATCCCAACAGAATTATTACTAACTTCCCTCATTCTACCTGATGGAGAGGATCTTCCCATCTGGGACATGTCCTCATCTCATTACTACCATCGAGGGGGAGGAGGGTTGTGCAGGAGCCTGAAGAAAGACCCACGCTCAATGATATAGGAACAGCTTCTTCCCTTGCCGTCAAATTTCGAAACAGTCCATGAACACTCCCTCGCTATTCCTCTTTTGTGCTATTTATCTATCTATTTATTTATTAAATTATAGTAATTTTTATGTTTTGCACTGTACTGCTGCCACAAACAATAAATTTCATGATATATCAGTGATGATAAACCTGATTCTAATGCTGAAAGCACAGTTTCCCATGCTGTAACTCACACCAGGTCCTGTTCACCCACTAATCCTGCTGGCCAAAACCACATTCACTCACAAATAAGCAATGCTCTGTTATAAAATCCAAACCTTCTGTGGCTGCTCTCTTCCATTATTTCCTTCAGAACCAAGACCTCCAGGGCATTGGCTGTCTGCCATTTGTGTCAACTTGTTCACCCAAAGTTTAATTGCTGCAGCATTAGTGACCAAGGTTTCTAAACTTGGAAATCCCCTCCATAAACCTCTCTTATTTACTCCTTAATGTCATTACTTAAAGCCCAACGCTTCGACCAAGCTTTTGGCCATCAGATCTTCTGATGTTGCTCAATGATAATGTTTTGTTCCTGCATTATCTCTGAGTACAAATCAATATCACACTAAATAAAGTCTGAAATAATTATGAGTTGGGAGATGTGTATGACTGTGAAAAATATAATAGTCCTTTGGCTCCAGGAACCAATCTGATGAAAATAAATAACCCCACCTGCCCTAATCCTTACAGTGGTTAGCTAAAAGAGTGAGAGAAACATTATGAACTCCTTTCATCTTGACAGATGGTTTAGGGGAGTTTGGTGAGAACGGCAGATGCTTGTGTGGAATAAATTCCCAAGTTAAGAACAAATATTTTGTTTAATACGCACAGTAATAACCAATGTAAGTGAAGAATATTTATGAAGACAGTTTCTGTATACTGTGAATAAAAAACTAACCAATGTGTGCTGTGGTTAAAATTCAAGCATGTTATTGTGGGCACACTATGTTGGCATCGGAATGAGTGGTGACACTTGTGGGCTGCCCCCAGCACATCCTTGAGTTTGTGTTGGTTGTTAACACAAACAATACATTTCAGTGTATGTATCCATGTACACATGATAAGTAAGTTAATCTGAATCTGAGCTGGCTTTTGGTCATAGTTTCTGAAAGGATAGAGGTTATAGGTGAAGGAACAGTTGAGGTTTGAGTCCTGTGATGTACCCTCAAATTTTGGATCCTGCCTATGATCCAGAAGAGAAACATTGCTGCTCTTTTAAACACAGGAGATTCTGCAGGCGCTGGAAATCTTGAGCGATACGCAAAATGCTGGAGGAACTCAGCAAGTCAGGCAGCATCAATCGAGGGAAATAAATAGTTGACGTTTTGGGTTGAGACCCTTCATCAGGACTAGAAAGAAAGCGGCAGTAGAAGCCAGAATAAGAAGGTTGGGGGAGGGGAAGGAGCACAAGCTAGCTGGCGAGAGGTGATGCAAGGTGAGGGGGGAGCTGTGTGGATAGGGGAGGGGATAGTAAAGGGCTGAAGGAGGAGGAATCTAATAGGTGAGGAGAGTGGACTATGGAAGAAAGGGCAGGAGGAGAGACACCAGAGGGAGGTGATAGGCAGGTGAGGAGAAAAGGAATAAGAGGGTAACAAGAATGGTAAATGAAAAAGAGAAAAGGAGGAAGAGGGGAGGAATTGTCCATGTTATCAGGTTGGAGGTTATTCAGATGGAATATGAGGTATTACTCCTCCAGCCTGGGTGTGGCCTCATCATGGTAGTAGAGAAGGCCATGGACCAAAATGTAAGAATGGGAATATGAAGTCAAATTGAAATGGATAAGCACCAAGCTCATTGCACATAAGTTCAGTAGTGACTACATGTGATGATCAGCAGAACTTTGCCATAATTCAATTTGTTTGTTGGGTAGGATTATTGTTTATTGTATGTCTTAGTAATCCTCTGAATTCCATGAATTATCATTGGCTTTATACCTTGCAGGAAGTGGAAACCCTCAGCAGTATCACCCTGTCCCACTGACAGGTCGAATTCAGATCCTGGCTAACGGTTCCTTGTTGATTCGTCATGTTTTAGAAGAAGATATTGGGTACTACCTTTGCCAAGCAAGCAATGGAGTTGGCACCGACATCAGCAAGTCAATGTTTCTTACAGTAAAGAGTAAGTAGTTACTTTTAGACCATATTTTCCAAAATCCATGCATGTTGAAAGCCCATTTGAAAGTCAATGAACATGATTGTTTAACACACTGTCTTCCAAAAACCTGATCAATACAAACCACTTAATAACAGAGTTGAAAGAGCAATTTCCAGTTTTTAACTATGGCAGAACTTACCAGTGAAGAAGAAGGCCATTTACCAAATGTGTTTATGATTACTCTTTGAAAGAGCTTCTGTTTTGGCCATCTTATTTTCCACCCTTTTGTTTATAGCTTTGAGAATCTCTCTTTTTCAGGTATCTAACTGAATGTCGATCAAAAATTACCATTGATTTTGCTTTCAGGCTGTGCATCCAGATCATAGCAATTTGTTGTATTCAACGAAGAAAAACTGTTTATTTCTTCAGCATCCCTGCAAAAGAAAAATAATGGTCAAAGCTTTACTGTCAGCAACTGATGACTTGAACTTGACACTTACACAGATTCTCTGGTAATTATTTGATCAAAGAAACCATTTCAATCCTCAACAATGCATGGCAACAGAACCTTCCAGGTTGTAAGTGAAATCACACAGAGGTGTGGTGATGAGATAGAGTGATAAAGGTTAGCTTGATTTGTCACACGTACATCAAAACATACAGTGAAATGCACCATTTATGTCAAATCAAACCAGCACGGATTGCACTGGGGACAGCCCACAAGCATCGCCATGCTTCCAGTGCCAACATACATGCCCACAACTCACTAACCCGAATGGTATGTCGTTGGAATGTGAGAGGAAGCCACATGGTCACAGGGAGGACGTACAAACTCCTTACGGGCAATAGTGGAAATTAAACCCTGATCTTACAGCTGACACTGTAAAGCCTGCTGCTAACCATTATGCTACAGTGCCACTCTGTGCCGTGCCATGGGTGGAGGGCAGGGTGAGCATGGAGCATGCAGTGTATGGAGAGGCAAAATACGCCCTGCCAAAAGAGCTCAAAGTAACCCCTCCTCATTCAACCAGCTGTCTAAACTTTCGAAAACTTCAAAACTAGAAAGCAACAATATTTGAGGTATTTGAAACTGTTAAAAGCTATCATAATTTTTTTAACTGAACACAAAGCACATCAAAACAGTTAAAACTGAATTGAAAACTAAGCAAACATTTGATTCTTTGTGGCCATTCTCTTCCACTGAACTCAATGAAGGACTCCTTTGTGAAAGATGTTTGAGTGTGATGGAGAACTTCTAAAACTGCATTCTCTCACTGGACTGCTGTTCAGTACAGGTTGCATAAACTTTTCAGCACCAGCTGTAAGAACGGGATTCAATTCCCAAGCTTGTATGTTCTCCCTGTGACTGTGTGGGTTTCCTCCGGGTGCTCCAGTTCGCCCACATTCCAAAGACACATGAGTTAGAGTTAGTGAGTTGGAAGCTTACTATATTGACACCAGAAACATGACGACAATTACGGGTTGCACCCAGCACATCCTCAGACTGTGTTGGTTGTTGATGTATGCAACACATTTCAATCACAAAAAAGAGAAAGTCGGCAGGTGCTGGAAATCCAACCAACACACACAAAATGCTGGAGGAACTCAGCAGTCCAGGCAGCATCTACAGAAAAGAGTACAGTCGACATTTTGGGCCTAGACCCTTCATCAGGACTGGAGGGAAAAAAGATGAGGGGTCAGAGTTAGAAGGTGGGGGAGGGGAGGAAGAAGCACAAGGTGAGTCGGAAGGCAGCTGCATTTTGTGTGTGTTGTTTGTGACTGGACTACTACACTGCAAAGTCTCTTCCAGGGATGCTTACCTTAAATCTTGCCTTCGACAGGAGTTCAGTTAAACCCCTGCTCACTGTTTCCCCTCGGTGATCTCTGCTGCCCTCCGATTCTTTTTCCCCTCCAGCATTTTGTGTGTGTTGGTCTTGACTACCCTGCTCTTCTACTTGTTTCCTCTATCTTATTTTCCTGTTGTTTTTAAAAATCCAGACAATGTCATTTCCTATTTCATTAGGCTGCTAAATTGAAGTAGTTAACAAGACTCATGAACACCGATGTTTACAAGAGTCTGGGTGGGGGAGGAGGAAGGGGTAAAGTTTCCAACAACAACAGAGAGGCAGGTAATCCATACTGAAGGATGAGAAACGATTGATTTTGCTCCTGTGGGAATGCCACACAGATCACAATGAAAAAAAACCCTATCCAGTCGGTGTATCGGAGTAATCAATCAGCAGCTCTCTCTGCCAAAAGTGACTTAGTGGCTGCTTCAATACAGACACAAATCACAACTAGAAACAAGTCCTTAAAACACAGGCAAGGCATAGGGAAGTTGATCATTTACTTGCACCTCCATCTCTGACAAATCTCATTCATTTGAAAGAGTTCTCCCTGTGCCCCGAGCAATATCTCTCTCTCTGCTGACCGCACCAAAATGAGACAAGATGATGGGGCACAAAAAGGGCAATTTGGCCCATCAGCCTTGCTGTCAGCATTTGAAATGGAGTTCTCTGTTTGATCAAAAGTTGAATGTCAAGTTCATTGTCATAAGCACAAGTACATTGTTACTAGCAACAACATTACAGGCACGTAACATGTTCAAGAGGCGATGTCTCAAGAAGGCAGTATCCATCAATAAGGACCCTCACCATCCAGAACATGTCCTCTGCAATCAGGGAGAAGATACAGGAAACCTGACAACCCACACTCAACAATTTAGAAGCAGTTTCTTACCCTCCACCCATCTTCTCCTTTTCAGTATTTACAGCAATTTTATATCTTTGTACTGCCGCTACAAATACCACTATCGCAGTATAGCAACACCATGACCACTTTGCACTACAATGGACTTTGTTTTCTTTCTGTTCAAATTGCTTTCTTTCTTGTAAAGAATATGTATAACTTACATATCAGAATCAGGTTTATACTGAGATAGTGGTATTTGTAGTGGTCAAAAATTGATCCAAAATCAAAGCAAAACAATTGCTGCCAGCCTGCAACCCCAGATGGAGTTGTTATACTTGTGTGACACGCCCAGAGCTCCAATGATTGCTCCAGCTGAATTCCCTATTTAGATCCTTTATTAGTAATTAGCAAACATGCAATTAAGCATTATTGAGCGTCATCACAGTGGTCATCAAAGATATGACCTCCACCGATCCCAAGCTACAAACTGCAGTGAACAAAGCATGAATACGTAACTTATTCCCTTTGTTTTTACCACGCACCCCACTCATGTAACTAGTTACCATAATAAACGCACAGCACAGATGTGTGGTTCCTACATCCAGCCCCCTAATTATGATACTAGAATAATTACGTCTACATGCTACCAAGACACAGGAGACATGAAATCTCAACATTTACACAGATGTCCTCTTTTGGTAAGCAGCCTATCCTGAATTGTGATCATCTGCCAAATCCTCTTGACTGCTTATTATTACTGTTACAGGTACCAAGACAGTGTAAAACTTGTCTTGCATACTGTTCATACAGATCAAATTATTACACAGTGCATTGCACTTGTGACTAGAATAAGGTAATACAACAACAATGCAGAATAAAGTGTAAAAGCTACCAAGAGTGCAGAGCACGTAAACAATCAAGTGCCAAATCATTACTAGGCAGATTGTGAGGCCAGAGTCCATCTTACCATAAAAGAGATCCATTCCAGAGTCTGATAAAAGTGGGATAGAAGCTGTCCTTGAACCTGGCGGTATGTGCTTTCAGGGTTTTGTATCTTCTGTCCAGTGGGAGAGGGAGAAGAGAGGCTGTCTGTGGTGGGTAGAGTCTTTGATGATACTGGCTGCTTGACTGAGTCAGTGAGAAGTGTAGACAGAGTCCATAGAAGGGAGGATGTTTCCTGAGTTGTGCTGAGATGTGATCAGAACTCTGCAGTTTCTTGTTAAGTTCTGATATGGGTTGCACCAGTTGGTTTAAGAACTGAATGGTTGAAGGGAAATATCTATTTTTGAACCTGGCAGTCTGAGACTTAATGCTTTAGTCCCCCCTCCCACTCCTTACCCATATTTTTTTTATTTTTTCAAGAAAGTAAACCAGTTTCCTAACTGAAAGCTGTTATTGATTCTGCTCCCACAATCACTTTACCATTAACCTATTATTATTCTCACTGCTGTCTATGGGAAGTGATGAACAATTAAGACATTTGACAATGGAGCAATGACAACAGTACAAAATTCATTTTTGGGTGTAATAAAAGAAGAAAAAGCTGAAAACACTCAGCAGGTCAGGCAGCATCTATGGAAACAAGATTGTGTTCCAAATTGGCAGCGTTGAAATTTTCCATTGTGAGACTTCCAACAACATAATTATTGCACAGTTCCCATTTCTGCCAACACCAATGTAAGTTGTTCAAGTATTTTCTGACTGTAGTTATCTAACCTAGGGATGACTGGTTGTGGCTTTTATTCTAAGCAAAATTGTAACTGAATCACATTGTATTTAAAAGAAGCATAATGTGATAAAAGTGTGGACAGATTTCCTTTTTATTTATCAATTCGTGGAAGCTGGACATCAGTCATAAGTTAGAAGAATCTATTTCTAATTGTCCCCAAGTGATTTGCTATGTCAGAATCAGAATCAGGTTTATTATCACTGACATATGTTATGAAATTTGTTGTTTTGTGGACTATAAGTTACAAAATAAATAAATAGTGGAGAAGAGGAATAATGAGAATTTTCATGGTTTCACGGACAGTTCACTAATCTGATGGTGGAGGGGAAGAAGCTGTTCTTAAAACACTAAGTGTCAGTCTTCAGACTCTTGTACCTCCTTCCTGGTAGTAGTAATGTTTAGAGGATGTGTCCAAGGTAGTGACGGTCTTTAATGATAGATCCAGTCTTCCTGAGATGCCTTCAATAACGCGTAAGGTTGTGTTCTCATTTCTTAAGGTAGTTGAGGATCCAATAATATCTCCTGCTTCCTGTTCTCTTTTTTCTGTTCCCCATTCTAGGGTCCCCTCTTATCCCTTATCTTCTCCTCTCCCACCTATCACCTCCCTCTGGTCCCCTCCTCCTTCCCTTTCTCCAATGGCCCACACTCCTCTCCTATCAGATTCCTCCTCCTTCAGCCCTATCATCTCCCAGCTTCTCACTTCATCTCCTCTCCCCGAAACCACCCCCCCCCCACACCTTTGTCCTCACCTGGTTTCAATTATCACCTTTCAGTTGTACATCTTCCCCTCCCCCACTTTCCTATTCTGGCTTCTTCACTTCCCCCACCCTCCACCTTCAGACTAAGAATCAGGTTTATTATCACTTCGTTCTTGAAATAGCCTTCCTCAAATCATACCTGGTTTTCTGGTACAGGCCTGGGTTGCCAGACTTGAATACCATAGATCTGGCCTTCAGCAGATGACATACCTCCTGGTTCATCCATGGCTTTTGGTTTGGGAATGTACAGTAAGTCTTTGTAGGCACACACTTATCCACACAGGTTTTAATGAAGTCAGCAACAACTGCAACATACTCATCCAGGTTCGAAGATGAACCCCTGAATACAGTCCAGTCCATCGATTCAAAGCAGTCCTGTAGACGCTCCTGTGCTTCCCTTGTCCATACCTTCTTGGTCCTCACTGCTGGTGTTGCAGTCTTCAGTCTCTGCCTATACTCAGGGAGTAGAAGTACAGCTAGGTGATCAGACTTCCCAAAGTGAGGGTGTGGAATAGCACGGTAGGCATTCTGGATGGTGGTGTAACAATGGTCCACTGTGTTGTTTCCTCTGGTATTGCAAGTGATCTGTTGATGGTAATTGCTTAGTGATTTTTTCAGACTTGCCTGGTTAAAATTTCCCAGAACAATGGTGAAGGTGTTAGGGTGTGTTGTTTCGTGCACTTTACTGCCAGATATTCCAGGTCTAGCTGTGAGGTGTTACATTTTGGTAGGACTAATCAAAATAGGACATACATGATAAATGGTAGGGCATTGAAGAATGCAGTAGAACAGAGGGATCTAGGAATAATGGTGCATAGCTCCCTGAAGGTGGAATCTCATGTGGATAGGGTGGTGAAGAAAGCTTTTGGTATGCTGGCCTTTATAAATCAGAGCATTGAGTATAGGAGTTGGGATGTAATGTTGAAATTGTACAAGGCATTGGTGAGGCCAAATTTGGAGTATTGTGTACAGTTTTGGTCACCAAATTACAGGAAAGATGTCAAGAAAATAGAGAGAGTACAGAGAAGGTTTACTAGAATGTTACCTGGGTTTCATCACCCAAGTTACAGAGAAAGGTTGAACAAGTTGGGTCTTTATTCTTTGCAACGTAGAAGGTTGAGGGGGGGACTTGATAGAGGTATTTAAAATTATGAGGGGGATAGATAAAGTTGATGTGGATGGGCTTTTTCCATTGAGAGTGGGAGAGATTCAAACAAGAGGACATGAGTTGAGAGTTAAAGGACAAAAGTTTAGGAGTAACATGAGGGGGAACTTCTTTACTCAGAGAGTGGTAGCTGTGTGGAACGAGCTTCTAGAAGAAGTGGTTGAGGCAGGTTCGATGTTGTCGTTTAAAGGTAAATTGGACAACTATATAGACAGGAAAGGAATGGCGGGTTATGGGGTGAGTGCAGATCGGTGGGACTGGGTGAGAGTAAGAGTTCAGCATGGACTAGAAGGGCCAAGATGGCCTGTTTCCATGCTGTAATTGTTATATGGTTATATGGTTATATATGGTCTGGTGAGCAGAATTGGGACAGCACTGATATATTTGTGCACCAAGAAGAGTTGATCATGAGGCATACTCCTCCACCTCTGCTTTTGAGAGACTCTATAGATCTATCCTGACGGTATATAGTAAACCCGTTGATCTGAATCACTGCATCCAGTACGGAAGGGCCAGTCCTGATGAAGGGTTTCAGCCTGAAACATCAACTCTTTATTCCTCTCTATTGGTGCTGCCTGACGTATTGAGTCCCTTAAGCATTTTGTGTGTTTTGCTACGAATCAATGAGTATAGTTAGTCTGAACTTATTTATAGACCAGAATGGATGGGGTTTTGCAGATTTCCCCCCCAAAGAAACTTTGGTGCATCTGATGGGACAACCTGAGAATTTGATAGTCACCTTTATTGCTATGCATTTTATTCCAAATTTATTTCAATAATTGGATTTAAATTCATGATTGGATCCCAACTGACCTCTTTAGGGAAGTGCTCCAGTAGCCACCACAGTACTGAGGGTCACATGCATAATACGAATGTATCCACATCGACAGAAATGTAATTGTTTCATTTCTTGATGGTGGGCGACAGTTCACCTGTATTTATATTGAATTTTGTGTCAGCCTTTGACAAGCCTTTATTGTCCAGCTTGATTTGTTGGTATAATTTCTGGCTTTTACATCCAGGGAACTACATATGTACAAGGGACTAGAAATCATACTGTATCTATTTAGACTCTAAATGACACCATACCTGAAGTAATGTAATCAGTTCTGAGAAAGATATATTGGCCTTGGAAGAAGTAAAGCATAGATTTAAGAAAATGTCATTTACACTGGCATGGGTTTAATTACATTTTTAAAATAATATTATTCAGGCAAGTTTCCTCTGCCATCGCTAATTAATTGGAGTCTGCAAACTCACACTCGTTCCTCAATCACACTTCATTTACTTGAGCACAAGAAGAACAACATGTCCCCTGACACCACATTGTTTTGAAGTTTGAACAGAGAAATTTCATTTTTATACAGAAATTGACTAGTTGTATATCATTTGCATATTTAAGTACCAATCATAATACGTATTTCAGATGTTGATCAATTAAATCAGTCTGTTAAAGGCCAATAATACTTGAGAATTTGTAAAATAACTGTTCAGGAGTAAGTGTTTTCCTAGAATCTTTTATTTGCATCTTTATCTAGTCTTGGCATGCTCGGTGACCTTGGTTCCCAGGCTTGAGCGGAAAGGCTGTACGTGAGTTAGGCTTTCAAGGGCCATGTTCAGCCTGGGTGACTGCACCACGTCTGTACACTATCTCTGTCAGCTTATCATCTTTACTGTTGTCTTAGTGAGCTTTCACACAGAGGAAGACGTACAAAGTGGCTGTGCTCTGTTTGGTGAGCACTACATTTTAACCCTTATATTGCTGCAATTTCCACACTTCTGTGGGGAGTTCTACAAAAGGTAACACTGATTTTTTTTGTGACCAGTGAAAGAAACCAACGTGTATTGCACAGATTTGAAGTTGGGAAGGATGAGGGATTATTTGGTGGGTTTAAAGACATTAGGGAGAATTGATGAGGATAAATAGAAACTATTTCCTTTGATTGTTGAGTTTGTCTGGGCGATAGAGACTGAAAATAAGATCCATTCCTTTCAGCTTCTCTAGGAAGAGGTTAACATCGACTGTACCTCTTCCTAGAGATGCTGCCTGGCCTGCTGCGTTCACCAGCAACTTTTATGTGTGTTGCTTGAAATTCCAGCATCTGCAGATTTCCTCGTGTTTCCATTCCTTTCAAGAATGGTTAGGAAATACAGAGGATGGTGAAGCTGATGGCAGTCAATCAAAACACAATCTGCTAGAGGAACTTGGATGGTCAAGCAGCATGTATGGGGCAGAGGGAGGGAGAAGAATTAACAATGATTCAGGTTGAAACCTGTAGAAGTTGCAGCAAGGCAAAGGTTAGGATAATGTCCGGGCAAGGATAGTTTACAGATAGTGTACAGTCACCCCAGGCAAGACAGGTCTTTGAAGGGTATAGCTTCCCTTTGTACAGTAGGGGACTGAAACCTTTGGCATGCTGACCCAAGATAAGAATGTAATCAACGGATACAAGGCACACACCAACTTGGGAACAATTATTTTCTAACGTCAGAGTATCAGCTTGTAGTTTCTCTTGAGTTTTAAACCTGCATTGTGAATGATGATCAATCACACAAATAAGGAATTACGCAAACAAGGTTACCAATTGGTCAATATCTGTATCCTCTAGTCAATTCTGCATAAAAATGTTAATTCCTCTGTTTGGACTTTAGACCAGTTTGGTGACAGGGGCCATGCTGTACTCCTTGTGCATAAGTAAATAAGGTATGATTGAGGAAAGAGTTCAAGTTTTCAGAGTCTAGTTGTTTGGTATTGACAAACTGCAACAAGACAGTTGATGCTAGATCAGTCAATAATATGAAATCTGACATTGATAGATTTGTGTTAACCAGGGGTATGAAGGGGTTTAAAGAAATGACACGTAAATGAACTAGGTCTCAGTGGAGTGGAACAAGCCAAATATCTCACTCCTGCTTCACTGTTCTTGAATCTGACGAAAGTGTAAGAGCTCTGAGCATAAAACCTGAGTTGGTATTCGGTACGAAGGGAGCGTAGCCCAACCAAGATGCAGTCTTGAGGCTGGGATGAGCCCCGAGGCCATGTCTGCTCAGTGATGTCGTGATTGGAAGAAATCCAGAATACCACTTTCCCCACTGCTATCAGAAATATTTTCTTCCATTGTTGAGTCTAATGCAAGAGGGGGGCAGAGTCTGAAAATGAGAGCCAGTCATTTCAAGAGTGGTTCGGGCCAACACTTCTGAATCAGTCACCTCTTTTCAGATCCCCTTCCCGATGGTACTGCCAAGCCTTCAAGGTTCAAAGTAAATTTATTATCGAGGTCCATCTATGTGACCATATACAACCCTTTTGAGCACATCTATAGAGAGCATTGTCACAGGAAAGCATCATCCATCATCAGGGACCCCCACCACCCACACCACCCAGGCCATGCTCTCTTCTCACTGCTGCCATCAGGAAGAAGTAATAAGAGCCTCAGGACTCACACCACCAGGTTCAGGAACAGCTATTACCCCTCAACCATCAGGCTCTTGAACCAGTGGGGATAACTTCATTCAACTTCACTCACCCAACACTGAACTGTTCCCACAGCCTATGGATTTACTTTCAAGGACTCTTCATCTCATGTTCTCGATATTTATTGCTTTATTTATTATTATTTTGTATTTGCACAGTTTATTGTCTTTTGCACATTGGTTGTCCTTCCTCTTGGGTACAGTCTTTGTGTTTCTGTTGTGTTTCTTGGATTTATTGAGTATGCCTGCAAGAAAATGAATCTCAGGGTAATTTATACAGTATATGGTGACATATATGTACTTCGATAAATAAAATTACTTTGAACTTTGAGATTCATTTCCCAATCCTAAGTCTACCTCTTCCATTACTGTCACCTCAGCATTTCGTTTTGCACCACTGCAATACTCTTCACCATCCTGCTGTTTTACCCTCATCACTGTACGAGGGGTGATTGATAAGTTCGTGGCCTAAGGTGGAAGGAGTCAATCTTAGAAAACCTAGGCACATTTATTTTTCCTACATTTACACACTTAGTCCAGCGGTCGTGGAGCATACGGATCCCTTCTTTGTAGAAGTCAACGTCTTGGACCTCCAGAAGTGGGCTACAGCAGGGGTGATGCAATCAGTTAGTATACTCTCCACTACACATCTACAGAAGTTTGTCAAAGTTTCAGATGATATGCCAAATCTGCACAAACTTCTAAGAGAGTAAAGGAGTTGCTGTGCTATTACATGGTGAATGGTCTTCCCTCTTTCTTCCTCCTGTTCCTGGTTGGTTGTCCCTGCAAGGTTGAATCAGTTTTGTCTCTGAAGTGCTCCATTCCTTTCCCTTGGCAACTGTCTAAAACTGAACTAGATTGTTCCCAACCTTGCCATCCAGTTTGATCCTGAGTAAAGTTCTGAAGTGCAGGAGATTGCTGAGCCTCTGGCGATGATCTTTGCATCATCAATGGGGATGGGAGAGGTTCCAGAGGATTGGAGAGTTGCGGATGTTGTTCCTTTATTCAAGAGAGGGAGTAGAGATAGCCCAAGAAATTATAGACCAGTGAGTCTTACTTCAGTGGTCGGTAAGTTGATGGAGAAGATCCTGAGAGGCAGGATTTATGAACATTTGGAGAAGCATAATATGATTAGAAATAATCAGCATGGCTTTGTCAAAGGCAGGTCATGCCTTACGAGCCTGATTGAATTTTTTGAGGATGTGACTAAACACATTGATGAAGGTAGAGCAGTAGATGTAGTGTATATGGATTTCAGCAAGGCATTTGATAAGGTACCCCATGCAAAGCTTATTCAGAAAGTAAGGAGGCATGGGATCCAAGGGGACATTGCTTTGTGGACCCAGAACTGGCTTGCCCACAAAAGGCAAAGAATGGTTGTAGACGGATCATATTCCGCATGGAGGTCGGTGACCAGTGGAGTCCCTCGGGGATCTGTTCTGGGACCCCTTTTCTTCGTGGTTATTATAAATGAGCTGGATGAGGAAGTGGAGAAGTGGGTTAGTAATTTGCTGATTGTGGATAGTGTGGAGGGCTGTCAGAGGTTACAATGGGACATTGATAGGATGCAAAACTGGGCTGAGAAGTGGCAGATGGAGTTCAACCCAGATAAGTGTGAGGTGGTTCATTTTGGTAGGTCAAATATGATGGCAGAATATAGTATTAATGCTAAGACTCTTTGCAGTGTGGAGGATCAGAGGGATCTTGGGGTCCGAGTCCATAGGACACTCAAAGCTGCTGCGCAGGTTGACTGTGTGGTTAAGAAGGCATACGGTGTATTGGCCCTCATCAACCGTGGAATTGAGTTCAAGAGCCCAGAGGTAATTTTACAGCTATCTAGGACCCTGGTCAGACCCCACTTGGAATACTGTGCTCAGTTCTGGTCACCTCACTACAGGAAGGATGTGGAAACCATAGAAAGAGTGCAGAGGAGATTTACAAGGATGCTGCCTGAATTGGGGAGCATGCCTTATGAGAATAGGTTGAGTGAACTCGGCCTTTTCTCCTTGGAGCGACGGAGGATGAGAGGTGCCCTGACAGAGGTGTATAAGATCATGAGAAACATTGATCGTGGCCCATGATGATGTGCTCACCCTTTCACCTTCTCCAAGGTCAATTTAAATCTTCCCTATCACATAGCCTTCCATTTTTTTAATCATCCATGTGCCCCTCTAAGAGTCTCTTAAATGTCCCAAATATATGTGCCTTTTTTCATCACGCCTGGCTGAGGGTTCCATGCACTTAGTGCTCTCTGTGTTTAAAAAAAACTATACTTTTCTCCAATCACCTTAAAATTATGCATGGGTAAAGTTCACAGGGAAATGTGAATTAGAACTGCAGAAAGGTTCACTGAAGAAATAAACTTGAGCCAAAATTTTTCTTTTCTGACCTAACATAGGAGAAGATAAATTTGCATTTCTGTAGTGACTTTTAAATATTTTTGTAAACTTTGCTCACTGCTGTAATGTAAGAAAGCAATCAGAAACATTCACAAAGCAGATACCCTGCAAACAGTGAAGGGGTGAGTGTTCTGATGATATTCCTGGTCAGAAAACCAGATTCACTTCTGCTCTATTCCAAAATGTTACCAGGATATCTTTATTATCCTCCTGATTTTGGTTCAGTGTCATATCAGTAAAATGACACCGATACTGAGTCTGTGAGGTTTATAATTCCTTTGCCAGTTACTCAGTGGTAATTTACAGAAGCAGTTTATCCTCCTGTACTTTTTTGAGATGTGTAGGGAAACTGGAACGCTGAGGGAAACTGACACAGTCGCAGGGAATGAGGTGTATACTCCATAGGGACAGCACCAGAAGCTAGGATCAAACTTACAACAATACCAGGAACTGCTGTGTCATCCCGTCACCCAACTTATCTCTAAACAGGACCATTCCTGCACTCTCTTGGGCTGATGTTCAACTACCAACCTTCGTAAACCTGATCAGATCCAAGCAGCATTCACAAGAAAAACATAAGTGAGACTTAAATTATATACAATTATACATGGGGCAGCATGGTAGCGTAATGCTATTACAGTGCCAACAAACAGGGTTCAATTCCAGGCTCTGTCCGTAAGGAGTTTGTACGTCCTCCCTGTGACTGTGTGGGTTTCCTCTGGGTGCTCCTGTTTCCTCCCACATTCCAAAGATGTACGGGTTAGTAGGTTAATTGGTCAAATGGGTGTAATTGGGCAGCTCGGGCTCATTGAGCCGGTAGGGCCTGTATTTCTAAATAAAGTAAAATAAAAATATAACAAATTAGACATGATTTTCCCAAGAAAGAACACAATTAGAACAAAAAGAAACTAAGTCCATTTTAGTGCAAAGGGATCATAGCGATGTAAACTGTGGTGATTAGAGTTGCACTGGATGGTTTAAGAACTGAATGGTTGAAAGAAAGTAGCTGATTGGATTTTGATCGTCATGAGTAGGAGCAGAGAATTGTCCATTATAATTACACGTGTACTGTAGAACAGAGACAACAGGTGCAAATCATTCGGTAACCTGATTAGTCTCATATACACAGATGGAGCAAAATAGATAAAATGATATAATCCCATTAACATTTCCTGTAATTCAGCAACCTTTGAAGTTGTAGCTTGCTGAACTTGCTGCTACCACACACAGCAGTGTTAGAGCTTCCCTTTGAATGTGTTATCTGTGGCTCACAAACAGTAATCCCTTTCCCTAGTCTCTTTTAAGAGATTAAGCAGGAAAAAAAAATCCTCAGTCCATAATTATTTTCTCTTTTCATTTGAAGGGTCTTTTGAAATTGGAAGAGAGCTGATATTATACCACAAACAAATAGTGTCAGGTTAGGACCTGTTACAAGTCTGTGTAAATAGCTGTGACAGTGAGTTAAGGGGTTTCTGACTTGAGGTACTTGTGGGAGCTCTAACTGCCTGGCTTAGCATTTCAAAGATTCCATTCTTTTGCAGAAAGCTAGTCAACAGTGGGCAGTGGAGCTCCTTTAGATACCTTCCTGAATAAACACCATGAATCATTGCTGCCTCTCCATAGTTTGACCTCTAGCCTCCTTCAACTTCAAGTTCAAGTTTAATTAATATGACACTCAACCGTACACATGTATACAGCTAAACGAAGCAGCGTTCCCCCGGGGTAGTAGTCACATACAGCACACAGCACATGTATTTACAATAGCACATACAATTGCAAAAATAATATTAGCTTAAGTCCCTGATTGCCATGGCCTGAAGATTGTCCTGGAGCCACAGCATGCACTCCTCATCTCGTGCTGGGTCAGCCGCACACAAAGGCAATCCAACTTCTCTTCCAGGAAGCGAACACTGGAGAGCAGCATCGATGAGAGGGCCATCATTCACCACCCCAGGCTCAGGAATTCGCTTTCCATCTTCTGCAATGAAGCATGTACCCAACCAAAACACAAGTCAAAAGTTAGTGGAGGGGATTGCTCATACCCAGAGAGTGTAAAAACCATGAAGATATATTTTGTAGTGGGCACGTGGCCAAGTGGTTAAGGCATTCAACTAGTGATCTGAAGGTCGTGAGTTCGAGCCCCAGCCGAGGCAGCGTGTTGTGTTCTTGAGCAAGGCACTTAACCACACAGTGCCCTGCGACGACACTGGTGCCAAGCTGTATTGGCCCTTGCCCTTCCCTTGGACAACATTGGTGTTGTGGAGAGGGGAGACTTGCAGCATGGGTAACTGCCGGTCTTCCATACAACCTTGCTCAGGCCTGCGCCCTGGAGAGTGAAGAAAGAACAGAAGAGGGGAAAAAGAGAGAGCCAATGTAGTCTGGTCCTCTTATACCAGACTGCTGATAATGCACATTCCATTTGAATTCCATTGCCTAAATTAACCGAAAAGGTAGCCCCTATTCAAGTAATTAAATTAGATTAGATTAGATTAGATTAGATTCAACTTTATTGTCATTGTGCCGAGTACAGATACAAAGCCAATGAAATGCATTTAGCATCTGACCAGAAATGCAAAGAAATGTGATACCTGCCACTGAAACTTCATTTCCAGAAAGATATATAAAGACAGCTTCAACCGGTGAAAAACACACTGAACAATTATATGTCTATAGATAATTATATATAAATACAAACAAACATAATAAAGTTAAACTCCAGGGAAAATAACAATTATACAATGCTATCAAACTTCAGATCAGAATGTCAGCTGAAAATGTCAGAATTGTCTTGGCTCAGTTCTAGATAGGTAAGGATACAGAAGCAACGTTAGATGAGTAGAATTAATCAGCCTTAATCTAATTGAGGGGCTCAGTAGTCTTCTCCTTTGCTCTTTTCCTTAGGCTGTGTATTAATATAAATCAGCAGACCAAGATTCAATGATCCCTGATACAGTGCAGTATTTGTTCCAATTTGACCAATGTCATAATCCTTTTCCTGATTTATAAATGACCTATAGTACCCACTTGCAGAAGTCACCGGGTGGTTGATTCTTGATTTAAGAAATTGATCTGAGATTGATTAGCAAGTTGTTGGCTAAGGGACAGTGCATTTCTTAATTGTCAATAGTGGTGCTGTGATTGTAAATTTCATATTGATTTGGTGCTTAGGGGTCATTTGTTTCTTACGCCAATTAGCGCCCATTAATAGCCATGCATTTTCCACAACACTTTGTAATGAAACACAGATAGACATTGATTTCTCCCTAATACACTGTTTATTCACTACTACAGTTCCATATTACAGTATATTCAGGCTGAGGAAAGCTCTTGAACAATAGACTGATGAAACAGCTTTATTTATAGAACATATTTTCATCAGCATAGATGTAAGCTGTAAAATAGCGTCTCACAGGTTAGGAAATGTAAAGCAGGAAATGTCCTTAGATAAGCATGCAATTCTATAGATCCTGGAAATCCAGAACAACAAACACAAAGTGCTGGAGGATCTCATCAGGTCAGGCAATATCTGTTCAGGTCAGGACTCATTTCAACCTGAAATGTCAACTCTTTATTCCTTTCTATAGATGCTACCTGATCTGCTGAATCTCCCCATGTACATACATTATAGTTGAGTGCTTTAGATTTAGGTTTGTGGACCAGCAAGTGGCATATTCATGCCAAAAGTAGTAGAGTAGTGGAGTCTGAGTATACATACTGTTATTCTGAATCTTCCTGAGATGGATGGAGTTGCTTGTCATGGGTTCCTCCATGAATTCCTATTCCAGTTGCATCAAAGAACTTCATGATGGTCAATTTGCAGTGTTGCTAATTCACAGTGCTGGATACAATCGATTTTTAATCATCAAGCTATGAGTGTGAAGGTTTTAATGGGATTTTGGTTAATTTTGTTGATATAAAGGTAAAAATTGTTAAAACTGGAAATGGAGAATATCACAGCACAACAGAAGGCCACTCAGTCCATCAGGCTTCTGTTGGCTCTTACTGTAAATCACGTAAATATTCTGTTTAAATTATACCCTATGTATCCTTCTAGGACAACGGGATTAGACCCTCTCAGGAAGTACATTCTGGACTGTAGCAAGACATTGTGTAGAATATATTTCCATTCCTGAGAACTGTCTGTGAAGTGATTTTACCATAGGTCAGGAATGAATGATTTCTGAATAAGAATTAAGTTTATTATCACTGACATATGTCATGAACTTTGTCATTTTGCGGCAGCGATATACTGTAAGACATAAACATTACTATAAGTTATAAAATTAACAAAATTGCAAAATTTATGTGCGTTTGGAATGAATGAAGTTGATTAGGATTAGTCAAAATGGCTTTGTGTGTGGGAAATCATTTCTCATGAATTTCATTGAGTTTTTTGCAAAAGAAACCAAGAGGGTTGATGAGGGTGGGGTGGTAGACATAGTCTACATGAGCTTCTTTAAAACCTTTGAGAAGGTTCTACATGGTAGGCTGCTGTTGAAATCCAAGGAGAGCTGTCTACAGAATTGGTTTGATGGTAGAAAATGGAAAATGATGCTGGAAGCACAAGGAAGACTGCAGATGCTGGAAATTTGCGGGAACCCAAAAGATCAGGCAGCATCTGTGGAGGTAAATGAACAGTTGATGTTTCTGGCCGAGGCCCTTGCATCAGGACCCAAAGCATTATATTTAAAAAAATCTAAGGATGAGCTTTATTTGTCAATTATATATTGAAATATACAGCAAAATTTGTTGTTTGCATCAAACCAAATCAGCAAATTGCACTGGGCAGCCTGCAAGTGTCACTTCCAGTGCCAATGTAGTGTGCCCCCCAACTCACTAACCCTAACTGCTACGTCTTTGGATCTTTGGATTGTGGGAGGAAACCCACATGGTAATGGTGAGAATGAACAAACTTTTTAAAGACAGTGGTGGGAGTTGGATCCCAATCTTACAGCTGGTGCTGTAATAGTGTAACATTAACTGCTATGTTACTGTGCCATCCAGTTTCTTTCCCTCCACCAAAGCTGCTTCAGCCACTGAGTTCCTCCAGCAGATTGTGCCTTGCTGTAGATTCCATCATCTGCTGTTTCTTATGCCTTGGTTTGCAATTAGAGACAGTCAAATGAAGGACCAACATTAGTGAATGGATCATCCCCTCTTTACTCTGTATAATGTCCTTTCCTGAACGTACAGTATCATTGACTGGCTCCTGTCTGAAGTAAGAGTTGCTTTTGTTGCATCATGTACCAGGCTTTCTGTAGCTATCTGGTTGCAAACAGCCTTTTTTTTCCAATATCTGCCCTGAGATTTATGTGATGCCGCCTGTAATGTAGTCTTTAGTTTGTTTTAATGAGCACCATTAGAAGCGCGGAGAGAGCTTTAACACTATTCATTATTTGATTCAAAGTGCCTCTCCCCTAGCTCCAGAGGTGACTACTTAGGTTTCTATCTTGAAAGGCTGTGAAATAAGAATTTGATATTAGATTTTTCTCACTGCCTCAAACCCAATAACTGTTTTATCTACAAAACGAGTAAAAAGAGACCCAACATACTGTAGATTGCGGGACCATATCATCGAGCAACATTGCTGCATCCACAGCAGGCAGGCTGCCCGCTGATCAACTATTTTAATTCTACTCCCCATTCCCATTCTGACATGTCAGTCAATGGCCTCTTCTACTGCCATAATGTGGCTACTGTCAGGTGGAGAAGCAACACCTCCTATTCTGACTGGGTAGCCTCTAACCTGACAGTATGAACATTGGTTTCTCTTACTTCTGGTAATTTCACTCTCCCTCCCCCTTCTCTCTTTTCTCATTCCCCATTGTGGCTCCCCTCTTATCCCTTCTCTTCTCCTCACCTGCCTATTGCCTCTCACTGGTGTCCCTCCTTCTTCCCTTTCACCCACGGTCCACTCTCCTCTCCTATCAGATCCCTTCTTCTCCAGCCCTTTACTTTTTTCACCTATCACCTCCCAGCTTCTCACTTCATCACCTGTACGCCACCCACCTTCCCTCTCACCTGGTCTCACCTATCACCTGCCAACTTGTACTCCTTTCCCTCCCTCCACCCTCTTATTCTGGCTCCTTCCCTTTTCCTTCCCAGTCCTGATTGAATTGAATTGAATTGAATTGAATTGACTTTATTTGTTACGTCCTCCACATACTTGAGGAGTAAAAATCCTTACAATACGTCTCCATCTAAATGTACAATGTGCAATCATAATAGTTTATAATAAACGGAACAGTCAATATAACATAGAAATACACTCAAATCAACGTGAGTTAATCAGTCTAATGGCCTGGTGGAAGAAGCTGTCCCGGAGCCTGTTGGTCCTGGCTTTTATGTTGCGGTACCGTTTCCCGGATGGTAGCAGCTGGGATAGATTGTGGTTGGGGTGACTCGGGTCTCCAATGATCCTACGGGCCCTTTTTACACACCTGTCCTTGTAAATGTCCTGAATCATAAGAAGTTCACAACTGCAGATGCACTGGGCTGTCCACACCACTCTCTGCAGAGTCCTGTGATTGAGAGAAGTACATTTCCCATACCAGGCAGTGATGCAGCCAGTCAGGATGCTCTCAATTGTGCCCCTGTAGAAAGTTCTTAGAAATTGGGTGCTCATACGAAACTTCCTCAACCGTCTGAGGTGAAAGAGGCGCTGTTGTGCCCTTTTCACCACACAGCTGGTGTATACAGACCACGTGAGGTCCTCGGTGATGTGGATGCCGAGGAACTTAAAGCTGTTCACCCTCTCAACCCCAGATCCATTGATGTCCATTGGGGTTAGCCGTCTCCATTCCTCCTGTAATCCACAACCAGCTCCTTTGTTTTTGCAACATTGAGGGAGAGGTTGTTTTCTTGACACCACTGTGTCAGAGAAATGACTTTTTCCCTGTAGGCCACCTCGTTATTGTTTGAGATAAGGCCAATCAACGTAGTGTTGTTGGCAAATTTAATTAGCAGATTGGAGCTGTGGGTGGCGATACAGTCATGGGTATACAAGGAGTAAAGGAGGGAACTTAGTACGCAGCCCTGAGGGGCACCTGTGTTGAGGGTCAGAGGGTCAGAGGGGCAGAGGTGACAGAGCCCACTCTTACAACCTGCCAGCGATCTGACAGGAAGTCCAGGATCCAGCTGCACAAGGCAGGGTCAAGGCCGAGGTCAAGAACAGCATTCTCACATAAGCATCCTTCTTCTCCAGATGTGTACGGACGGTGTGTAGAGCAGTGGCTATTGCATCATCTGTTGATTGGTTGTGTCGGTAGGTGAATTGTAGGGGGTCCAGTGTGGGTGGTAGCAAGCTGCAGATGTAATCCTTGACCAGCCTCTCAAAGCATTTGCTTATTATTGAGGAGGGTGCAACAGGACGCCAGTCATTCAGGCATGTTACCTTGGCCTTTTTTGATACAGGGACAATGGTGGATGTTTGAAGTAGGAGGGCACTCTACACTGGGAGAGGGAGAGATTAAAAATGTCTGTAAACACACCTGCCAGTTGTGCTGTGCACATCCTGAGTACTCGCCCTGGGATGCCGTCCGGTCCCACAGCCTAGCGACTGTCCATCCGTTGGAAACATCTGCGTACCTCAGCCTCAGAGATGACCGGTTGTAGGTTGTGGCGGTGGGTTTCCTCGGAGGCTCAGAGTTAGCGACATCGAACCTAACGTAAAAGAGGATGAGCTCATCTGGAAGAGAGGTTGCGATGTTGGCGGCACCACGACGTTTGGTTTTGAAGTCTGAGATGGTATGCAGTCCTCACCACAAGTCATGTGTGCTAGTCGTTGTGAATCTTGAGTCTGATGAAGGGTCTGGGCCTAAAACGTTGACTGTTTATTCCTCTCCATAGATGCTGCCTGACCTGCTGAGCTCCCCCAGCATTTTGTGTGTGTTCCTCTGTATGAATGATGGATTCAAGGCTGAGTGCTTATTACCACCAGCTGAAGGTTAAGAGCTGAATGTGAGTTTCTAGTCTCCCTCTGTGTTATGATGCGGTTATGGATGGAGGGTGTGAGTGGGGTCGTGGAATTGGAGGGAAGACTGCAACTCTTTGGTGAATTACTCACTCATACACTTAACCAAAAGAAGTACGTGGTCTAGCAAGACCTCGAAATGAAAACAGCAAAATTCTGGCATTTGGGAGGAGCCTGGAGGAGTCTCAGACTGGATGGTAACTGCTACAGATATGTATCTCAAGATCAGAATGAGGCCATTTATTCCAACAACTCCTTGTCATATGAAAAGATTATCCTGCTTTATCCCATTCCCACCTCTAGTTCTATGATTCTATAGTTATGACACTGAAGGTGATTTTCAAGTATAATGTCTCTCTCTATTACACTTTTAGTCAATGAGTTAAAGGAATTTGTCTCCATGTGTACACTAGGTGTATTTGTACATAGCATATCCAGACCACCACTGCCTCTAGAATGAAATTAAGTCCTTACCTTCTGCCAACTGTTTTAAAATTTATTTATTTAGAGATACAACGCAGAACAGGCCCTTCTGATCTACCGAGCTGTGCTGCCCAGCAATCCACCTATTTAACCCTCGCCTAATCATGGGACAATTTACAATGACTAATTAACCTACTAACTGGTACATCTTTGGGCTGTGGGAGGAAACCAGAGCACCCTGCAATCACGGGGAAAATGTACAAAAACTCCTTATAGAGGGCGCCAGAATTGAACTCCGAACTGCGGAACACTTCGAGCTGTAATAGCATCACGCTAACTACTGCACTGCCATGATTAATGATCCCTTGTTCATCATATTCTTGCTTAGAAGAATGCACTTCATCCACCTTTTACCAGCTAGATAAACTCTCTACTCCATCCTCACTGCTCCAAGGAAAGCAATCCCAGCCAGGGCAATCTTCCCGTATGTGTAAGATTCTCCAATCCTGGTCACACCTTGTAAATCTCATTTGCACCCACTCCACTGCCATCACATTCCTTTAGCAATATGTTGCCCAGAAGTCGATTTGTAGTCTAATTGGTGGATTCTACAGCTCAAGTGTGATTGTACCTGAGACTCGGCCAATAAAATAAATTATCCCATGTTCTCAAAGTGTTAGGTGGAGAATCAGTAATAATGTGGTTGAATAGTCTCTGTTTTATACTTCTTCCCTGCTCTCAGATCCCGAACTTGACCTAGTTCCACATTTTACTTGGTGCTGTCTTGCCCGAACTGACACAACCTCTTCTCAAGGATCTCAAGTGCAAGCTGATGTACTGCCTTACTGTTTATTGGCCAATGGGCAAAAGACCATCATGCTTTTAATGGGGTGATCTAATTTAATGGAACATGATACCACTTGCTCCATGAAGGAGACCTATGATGATTCTATAATAAATATTTTATTTATTTTTTGTCCTTGCCATGTCCCAGAAAAGCAACATAGCTTGCCATGAGGGCAAATAATTGCCATGTGCTGTGGAGGAATTGGTTTCAATTTTTGAGTCCAAATGTCCAGTCAAGTTCTACTCAAGGGACTTGAGCTGATGTTGCACCGCAAATAGAAATCTTACATTGTTGAATGTAGTATCATTTGGTTGAAATATGAACTTAAAGTCTCTTTTTATATATTGCTTTAATATTGTCACATGTACTGAGCTTCACTGAAAAGCTGTTCTGCATGCCACCCAAACAGACTATTTCATCACATCAGTACATCAAGGTAGTACAAGGAAAAACACAGTCGACGTTTTGGTCCAAGATCCTTTTTCAGGACTAGAAATGAAGGGGGAAGACATGAGGGGGGAGGGGAAGGAGAATAGCTCGAAGGCGTTAGGTGAAGCCAGGTGGGTGGGAAAGGTAAAGGGCCGGAGAGGAAGGAATCTGATAGGAGAGGAGAGTGGACCATGGGAGAAAGGGAAGGATGAGGTGAATGGCAAATGAGAAGAGAGAGGCCAGAGTGGGGAATAGAAGAAGGGGGAAGGGGAGGGTAAATTTTTTTACCGGAAGGGAAAATCAATACTCATGACATCAGGTTAAAGGCTACTGAATGGGAATATAAGATGTTGCTCCTCCACCCTGAGGATGGCTTCATCTTGGCAAAAGAGGAGCCCATGGACTAACATGTTGGAACAGAAATGGGAATGAGAATTAAAACGTTTGGCCACCGGGAAGTTCTACTTTTGATGAATGAAGTGGAGGTGCTCAATGAAGCGATCCCCTAATTTATGACGGGTCTCACCAATGTAGAGGATACCGCATCGGGAGCACCAGACAAAATGGACAACCCCAGGAGATCCACAGGTGAAGTGTTGCCTCACCTGGGAAGATTATTTAGGACCCTGAATGGAGGTGAAGGAGGAGGTGAATAGGCGCTTAGGGCACTTGCAGGGTTAAGTGCCTTCAGGAGATTATTTGGAAGGGATGAATGGACAAGGAACCACAGATTTATAAATAAATAAATAAATATTTATAAATATGCATGGAAGGTCATGTTTGACAAATCTTATTGAATTTTTTGAAGAGGTTACTACGAATGTAGACGAGTGTAAAGCGGTGGATGTTGCCTATATGGACTTCAGTAAGGCCTTTGACAAGGTCCCACACGGAAGGTTGGTTAGGAAGGTTCAATCGTTAGGTATTAATATTGAAGTAGTAAAATGGATTCAGCAGTGGCTGGATGGGAGACACCAGAGAGTGGTGGTGGAAAACTGTTTGTCAGAATGGAGGCCGGTGACTAGTGGTGTACCTCAGGGATCTGTACTGGGTCCAATGTTGTTTGTCATATACATAATGATCTGGATGATGGGGTGGTAAATTGGATTAGTAAGTCTACAGATGATACTAAGATAGTAGGTTTTCAAAGCTTGCAGAGAGATTTAGGCCAGTTAGAAGAGTGGTCTGAAAGATGGCAGATGGAGTTTAATGCTGATAAATGTGAGGTGCTTCACTTTGGTAGGGCTAATCAAAATAGGACATACATAGGACATTTGGTAGGACTAATCAAAATAGGACATTGAAGAATGCAGTAGAACAGAGGGATCTAGGAATAATGGTACATATTTCCCTGAAGGTGGAATCTCATGTGGATGGGGTGGTGAAGAAAGCTTTTGGTATGCTGGCCTTTATAAATCAGAGCATTGAGTATAGGAGTTGGGATGTAATGTTGAAATTGTACAAGGCATTGGTGAGGCCAAATTTGGAGTAGTGTGTACAGTTTTGGTAACCAAATTATAGGAAAGATGTCAAGAAAATAGAGAGAGTACAGAGAAGATTTACCAGAATGTTACCTGGGTTTCATCACCTAAGTTACAGAGAAAGGTTGAACAAGTTGAGTCTTTATTCTTTGGAACGTAGAAGGTTGAGGGGGGACTTGATAGAGGTACTTAATATTATAAGAGGGATAGATCGAGTTGACGTGGATAGGCTTTTTCCATTGAGAGTAGGGGAGATTCAAACAAGAGGACATGAGTTGAGAGTTAAAAGGCAAAAGTTTAGAGGTAACATGAGGGGGAACTTCTTTACTCAGGGAGTGGTAGCTATGTGGAATGAGCTTCCAGCAGAAGTGGTTGAGGCAAGTTCAATGTTGTCGTTTAAAGTTAAACTGGATAGCTATATGGACAGGAAAGGAATGGAGGGTTATGGGCTGAGTGCAGGTTAGTGTCACTAGGTGAGAGTAAGAGTTCGGCATGGACTAGAAGGGCCAACATGGCCTGTTTCCGTGCTGTAATTGTTATATGGTTGTATGGTTATATAAATAAATAACGGATGGGGTACGAAGGGGAGGTGAAGATCCGTTATTTATTTATTTATTATTATTAATTTTCTCTCTCTCTCTCTCTCTCTCTCTCTCTCTCTATCCTTTTTCTCCCTCTGTCCCTCTCACTATACCCCTTGCCCATCCTCTGGGATTCCCCCCTCCCCCTTTTCTTTCTTCCCGGACCTCCTGTTCCGTGATCCTCTCATATCCCTTTTGCCAATCACCTGTCCAGCTCTTGGCTCCATTCCTCCCCCTCCTGTCTTCTCCTAGCATTTTGGATCTCCCCCTCCCCCTCCCACTTTCAAATCTCTTACTATCTCTTCTTTCAGTTAGTCTTGACTAAGGGTCTCGGCCTGAAACGTTGACTGTACCTCTTCCTAGAGGTGCTGCCTGGCCTACTGCGTTCACCAGCAACTTTGATGTGTGCTGCTTGAAATTCCAGCATCTGCAGAATTCCTGTTGTTAGCACTGGTGGTCTGTCCCCATCAAAATCCTAGGACTGTTTGGGTTGTTGATACAAAAAGATACATTGCACTGTATGTTTTGATCTTTCAATATACATGTGACAAATAAAGCTAATCTTTTTTTAAAAAATTGTCGATGAAAGTAGAGCAGAATCAGTTATGCTTGTACAGGGAGTGTGGATGCAGCCTTGGGGCACACCAGTGTTGAGACTAATCATGGCAGAAGTGTTGCTGCCTATCCTCAATGTCTGTTGATCAGGAAGTCAAGGATCCAACTGCAAATGGTGGTGTTGAGTCCCAGGTCAAGGCATTTAGAGATGAATCATCTGTTTCAGCCAACCGTTGTGGGATGGTGGTGCAACTAGTAGAACCTCTGCTTCACAGGACTAGAGACCCAGGTGCTGTCTGGGCCAGGTGCTGTCTTGGCCATGTCTTCTTATTTTCCTTGTGACCACATGGATTTTTTCCAAGCGCTCCAGTTTCTTCCCACATCCCTAAGATGCGCAGGTTAAGTAGCCACTGTAAATTTCTCTTTGTAGGCCATCGCATCATAGAGTGAGCTCAGAATCAGAATCTGGTTTAATATCACCGGCATACTGTATATTGTGAAATTCGCTAACTTTACAACAGCAGTGCAATGAAATACATGATAAATGAATATAGAGAAAATAACCTGAAGCACAGTAAGTATATATATGTCTGTTAAATAGTTAACTTAAAATAAGCAGTGCAAAATAACAGAAATAATAGAAAAAAAAGTAGTGAGGTAGTGTCCAAGGGTTCAATGTCCATTTAGGAATCGGACGGCAGAGGGGAAGAAGCTGTTCCTGAATCATTGAGTGTGTGTCTTCAGGCTTCTGTACCTCCTACCTGATGACAACAGTGAGAAAAGGGCATGCCCTGGGTGCTGGAGGTCCTTAATATTGGACGCTGCCTTTCTGAGACACCGCTCCTTGAAGATGTTGCGGATACTATGGAGGCTAGTACCTATGATGGAGCCAACTAATTTTACAACTCTCTGCAACTTACTTTGGTCTTTGATAACATGGAAGCAAGCTCTTTGGCCCACCTCATCCAAGGTACTCACCTGCACTAGTCCCGTAAGTGGTCGAATCTGTAGAAGATGATAAGAATATGGAACAATAAAAATGGGAATAGTCAGGATTAGTATAAATGGGGGAGAGTTGACCATCACTACATACTCAGTCAGCTAACATCGCATTTGCCTTCCTCAACACTGACCCAAACTGCAAACTTACCTTTAGAGAATCCTGTACAAGGACTCCCAAGTCCCTTTGAACCTCAATTTTGTGTATTTTTTCCATTTAGAAAATAGTCTACATTTTCATTTCTTCTACCAAGTGCATGACCATATACTTCCCGACACCATATTCCATCTGCCGCTTCTTTGCACATTCTGCTAATCAGTCTAAGTCCTTCTGTAGTCTCTCTACTTCCTGAAAACTATCTGTCCCTCCACCTATCTTCATATTGTCTGCAAACTTTGCAACAGAGCCATGAATTCCATCATCCAAATCATTGACAAAAATATAAAAAGAATTGCTTCCAACACAGATTTGTCAGGCAAGATTTCCCCTTGAGGAGACCATGCTGGCTATGGCCTATTTTATCAAGTGCCTTCAAGTACCCTGAGACATCATCCTTAGTAATCGTCTCCATCATCTTCCCAACCACTGAGATCAAACTAACTGGCCTATAGTTTCCTTTTCTCTGCCCCTCTTCCTTCTTGAAGAATTACCTGGAACCATTCCAGAACCTACTGATTCTTGAAAGATCAGTACTAATGCGTCCACAATCTCTTCAGCCACTCTGGGGTGTACACCATCTGGTCCAGGTGACTTACCCACCTTCAGACCTTTCAGTTTCTCAAGAACCTTCTCTCTAGTTATGGTAACTTCACACATTTCATGTCCCCAACACCTGGAACTTCCACCAGACTGCTAGTGTCTTCCACAGTGAAGGTTGCTGCAAAATACTTATTCAGTTCATCCATTATTTCATTGTTCCCCATTACCGTCTCTCCAGCATCGTTTTCCAGTGGTCCAATATCCACTCTTACTTTTCGTTAATAGTTTATGTATCTGAAGAAACTTTTGGTATCCTCTTTAATGTTATTGGATAGCTTTCCTTTGTATTCCATCTTTATCTAAATGACATTTTAGTTGGCTTCTGTTGATTTTTAAAAGTTTTCCAATCCTCTGACTTCCCAGTGATATTTGGTTTATTACATGCCCTCTCTTTGGCTTTTATGTTGGCTTTGAATTCTCTTGTCAGTCATAGTTGTGTCAACTTTCCTTTAGAATACTTCTTCCTCTTTGGGATGTATATATCCTGTGCCTTCCAATTGCTTCCAGAAATTCCAGCCATTGTGGTTCTGCTGTCATCTCTGCCAGTGTTCTGGTATGGGTAGTAATCCTGAGATCACAACCCTGGAGGTCCTGCCCTTTAACTTGGCACCTCATTCCCTATGCAGAACCTCGACACTTGTCCTACCTATAACATTGGTACCTACATGGACTATGGTCTCTGGCTGTTTACCCTCCTACTTAAGAATGCTGAGGACTCAACCTGAGATATCCCAGACCCTGGTGCCAAACTAACGTGCAGGTAATTAGGACGGCAAATAGTCTTGCACTCCTAATTGTATAAGGTTTCAGTGAGATGTCATGGAGTCATACAGCATAGAAACAGGCCTAACCTGTCAATGCCATCCAACCAAGTCCCATTTGTCTGTGTTTGGCCAATATGTTCCTAGGTCTTTACTTTCCATGTACCTGTACAAATGTGTATTAAACACAATTATTGTATTTGCTTCTACAGCTTCCTCAGACAGTTTATTCTATGTATTCACTACTCTCTGCCTGAAACAGTAACCCCCGTGGTCTCATTTCAACCTTTCCCCTCTCATCTTAAGCTTATGTTCTCTAGCTTTAGACTTTCCTTCTCTTGCAAAAAAGACTGTGACCATTCACCTTATATACACCCCTTAGAAATTTATATGCCTCTATTATGTCACCTCTCCAGGGAAAATAGTCAAAGTATCTAGCCTCTCCTTATAACTCAGTATTGGCCACATCTTTGTAAATCTTTTCTGGCCCCTTTCCATCTTAATGGCATCCTTCCTATAGCCAAGTGACCAGAGTCTCACCAATTGTAACATTTTAAGTACTGTGTGTAGCTTTGTTTTCCATAGTTGTAGGAAGATCAGCCTACCCAGATTCAGTGCAGTGTTGATTATTCAGGGTGAGTCTCAAAGAGTCCCAGAGCACTACAGCACAGAAACAGGCCCTTTGGTCCACCTAGTCCATGCTGAACTGTTGTTCTGCCTACTGCCAATGACCTGTACCAGGACCATAGCCCTCCATACCCCTTCCATCCATGTTCTTATCTAAACTTTTCTTCAATATTGCAATCAAACCCACATCCACCACTTCTGCAGACAGCTTGTATTCACACTCTCAGCACCCTCTGAGTGAAGAAGTTCCCCCTCAGGTTCCTCCTCAACATTTCACCTTTAACCTATAACCACTAATTCTTCATTCACCCAACCTCAGTGGGAAAGGCCTGCTTGCATTAATCTTATTTATGCCTTCATAATTTTGTATGTCTCCATCAAATCTCCTACGCTTCGGAAATAAAGTCCTACATATTCAATGTTTCCCTATAACTCAGATACTCAAGTCCCAGGAATGTCCTTGTAAACTTTCCCTGTAGTCTTTAGAACCATAGAACCATAGAACCACAGAATATTACAGCACATTTCAGTTCTATTGATATCTTTCCTCTAGGTAGGTGACCAGAACCACGCACTGTGCTCCAAATTCGGTTTCATCAAATTCTTATACAACTTCAACGTAACATCCCAACTCCTCTACTCAGCACTTTGATTGATGAAGGCCAATGTGCCAAAAAAATTTTCTATGACCCTATCAACATGTGACACCACTTTCTAGAAATTATAAGCCTATCATAATTTGTAAATTATGATGCCACTTTCAAGGAATTCTGGGGATGAGGAGGTTGGTTACCTTTGGTGTAGATATTGAGTAAGATCAATCTTTGCTTGTGTGATTTCAGAAGAATAGATGCAGATATGAGTGGGAATGATATGGGAGATACAGAGGCTCTTCCTCAGTAGAGGGAATCTTGAATAGGAAGGATGGACGATCATGGTAGTCTCAAAGTCAGAGGTTAACTAAATGTAGGTGAGCTGAAAGGAAAATTCCAGTAAAATTTTGAAATTCTCAATTATACTCCATCCTTGGATGTATTCAATGAGTGATTTTCAGAAACAAAGGGAATTAGAATGGAGATTAGGTACAAGGCTAATATCTTATTCAGTGGGTGTGAGGAGCTGTATGTGTCACTGCTTCTTCCATTTCTTATGTTCAGAAATGTCATATTCTAAACATTTCTTGCATTAAGAATAGAACAATATTAGCAGGAGGAGTGGGAGTTGGCCACCTAACCTGGTCCACCATTCATCAGGGTCATAGCAGATTTTTCATTGATTTGTATTCTGGATGAATACTGCCCTGCAAGGTAGAAAATACCAAAGGTTTACCATCTTCAGAGTGAAGAAATTTCTATTTTTCTCATTGATAACCAGTTTCCCTCTCTTGTTCTGAAGCCAAGGCCTCTGGTCCTAGATTCCACAGGCCCAAGGAGGCCCTACACAAACTTCGTAAATTACATTAAGACCTCTTCTCATTCTTGGCATCATCTGCTGTTTCTGTGAGGGCTCAACCATCCGATGGTGCATTCTGAAAGAGCAGCAAGGCAATTCCTTCCAGCACCCTGGCCATTATTTATTCCCTCAAATATCACTGCCGGTTTCTCCCGCCATCTGAAGGTAGCACGTTCCTATGAAATGGTTCGTAAGCCGAAATGTCGTAAAGCGAAGAAGCAACTACCATTTATTTATATGGGAAAAGCCTGTGAGCGTTCGCAGACCCAAAAATAACCTACTAAATCATGCCAAATAACACATAAAACCTAAAATAACAGTAACACATAGTAAAAGCAGGAATGATATGATAAATACACAGCCTATATAAAGTAGAAATACTTTTCCACAATCATTA
Source organism: Mobula hypostoma (assembly GCF_963921235.1). Taxonomy (NCBI): domain Eukaryota; kingdom Metazoa; phylum Chordata; class Chondrichthyes; order Myliobatiformes; family Myliobatidae; genus Mobula; species Mobula hypostoma. Next base: position 45,761,303 of record NC_086129.1, read on the forward strand.
CTGAACTGTTCTCCGTAGCGAAAGTCTTACGCAAACGCCGTCGGCAGAAAATCTCACGCAAGTGCTCTCGGCAGAAACACGGCGCAAGCGCTCTCCAGTAGCCTTTAAGCTATGAAGCTGCCAAATCATACCAAATAACACGTAAAAATACACAGCCGATATAAAGTAGAAATAATGTATGTACAGTGTAGTATCACTTACGGGAATCGGGAAGACAGCGCCGAGCACACTAATGATGGTGTGTTACACTGAGTCGTCGCAGGTTGGGTGGTGCAGTGGCCCCCACCCTCCAGGCCACCAACAGATACCGAACCATGAAGCATGCAGAGGTCCAGCGGTAGCCGGGAGGCATCCAGCATGTCATTAAGAAAAAAGTCGAAATAAACATGCTAATTAATTAGGTGCTGTCCGGCATGTAATTGTCGGCCCAGATCAGTGCCGATTGCATCGCCTTTGATCTGGGCCGATGTTTAAGTGTGGGGCGGCACCTAGTTAATTAGCATGTCTATTTTGGCTTTTTTCTTAAAGATGTGCTGTGTGCCTCCCGGCTGCTGCTGCATTCTCCACGAATCGATATGGTATCTGTCCGCAGCCTGGGTGTTGGGGTGGTGGGACACTGGGGTGTCATCTCATCATCCATTTCCATTAGAGCAGGCAGCTCATCTTCTCCTATGACTGCCCGTCTCGATGTCGAAGGTCGAGGTTCGTCGTCTGCTGTGGCTGATGTGGAAGGCTTGCTTGACTGCTGAGCCTCGCGCATTTTTCTATCACACAGTTCTTTGTAAGGTCTCAAACCATGCTGCAAATATCTCCTAAACCTACGTACCCTTTCAAAATTAAAGTCATACTTATCATTGCAGCGAAAATCTCACGCAGTTGCTTCACGTTCATTTCGCTACTGCATTCGGTTTTGATTGTTATCCTTTCCTCTTCCAATTGCACCAGCTCTTCATCTATCAGTTCTTGGTCATGGGATGCCAAAACCTTTTCAACATCATGTTCGTCAGCTTCCACAAGCCAAACTCACGTTGTCCTTACTTCGTTCACCACGATCGAAACGCTTAACTATGTCTAGTTTTACACTGTGTAACACCCTTACGAGCTCTTTTAGGCTTTTCCGACACCATAGAACTCATCTTGCAAATGGGTGCTTGGGGCACCTGCTGCCTTTTATCACGCGCTGAATTTTTTATCGCGTGCTGTTTTTTTTTGTAACAGTGAAAACACCTTCTGAAAGCAAAAACAGGGTACTAATGTAGGTCTTTCGTAACAGTGAGGTTTCGTAAAGTGAACGTTCGAAAAGCAGGGGACACCTGTATTGGGTCATTGCAAGATCTTTCTCTGAAAATTTGCAGAAGTACTCCTCTGCACTATACCTTCAAAACCAAATATGCTTCTAAAAAGAAGGGGTATGTGCAGGAATTTGCTAGATTTTGGACAAATAGGATCATTAAAGATAGGCTTTATTTGTTATATGCACATCAAAGCAGGTAGTGAATTGTGTCCAATCACGAAGAAGAAAAAATCTGCATATGCTGGAAATCCAAGTAACACACACAAAATGCTAGAGGAACTCAGCAGGTCAGACAGTGTCTATGGAAAAGAGTACAGTCAACTGTTTACTTTTTTCCATAGATGCTGCCTAGCCTGCCAAGTTCCTCCAGTATTTTTTGTCTGTTGAGGGAATTGTGTCACTTGCTTCAAATCAAATCAGCAAGGATTGTGCTGGTCGGCTCGCAAGTGTTGCCACACTTCCAGTGCTAACATAGCATGCCCACTACTCACTAACTTTAACTGTATGTATTTGGAATGTGGGAGGAAACCCATGTGGTCACAGGCAGAACATACAAACTCCTTACAGACAGTAGTGGGAATTGAACCCCATTTGCTGATCATTGACTGACACTGCAAAGCAATGCACTACCGTGCCGCCTGTGTTTACAGTTTGGGTGTGAGAGTCTGCATGGTCAGTAGTTACTGTGGAAGAGTGCACGCTTAACACATGCCCCTGGAATGCTGTGACATGAATTCCATCCTGTACTCTGACCTGACTGCTTAGTGATGTATATTTAGAGCCACACTTTGCATGCCTGGGCCTGAGGCTAGCTTACAGCACACAACTCGCTTGGGCATTGTGGAAATAATTCCAGCAGCAGAAAGCAGAATGAAGAGAAGCAGCCTGAGGTCTGGGAATCCACATCAGACTCAGTGCTCAACATTTCTTCTCATTTATTATAAGGCTTGTCTCCAAGGAATAAAAATTTTAGAGGAGTCAGTTTGCTGGTAAACGTGTGGTTTAGTCCAAGCCTCCTGTTGTTCCTATTCCAATCAAGGACTCAAAAAGGACCAAATTTTCCACTCTGCAGCCTCAGCTGTGTGTAATACTTATGGACTGATTATCTGCCCAAAGGCACAGAAATGGAACAGACAGCCTCGTGTTTTAGAATTTAAACTACTTTGTCAAAAAACAAATCTGTTTTCTACAGACATTGCTGGTCTAATCAGTTAATGATCCTTGATATATTGATCTTACTGTGGCCGCCTACCCAAAACCACTCAGAAAATCTCAAATGGGTAAGAAAATGCTGGACGTGTTCAGCAGGTTAAGCAGCATATGTGTAGGGATAAACTAAGGTAACATTTCAAGTCGATGATCTTTCATTAGAATGCACACTTGTTTCTTTTCTAGTTCTTGGACCCTCAGTAGCGTGATGCAAAGTCCTACTTATGCAGTAATATGTCACTAAATTAATTGTTCCTGTGCTTCAGAAGCAACCATTTAACCTTAATGGATTCCATGATGGATTATACTCCATATAATCCTCTCCTTCCCACCCCACTTCATTGAATTCTGTCAGATTTACTTTTTGTTCTTTTCCCTTGCAAAATGGTTGTAGTTTAGAAATAGGGAAGTATTGTGCTATCACACAGGGTGTTTGTAGGGCCGTAAATGGAAAACTATGTACAGTTTTGGTCCCCATATCCTGGAAAGTATATAATAGCATTTGAGACGGTACAAATATGATTCACCAGACTACCTTCTGGGATGAGAGTGTTGTCCTTTCGATAGAGGCTCAACGGTTGGATCTGTATTTCTTGAAGTTTAAAAGAATGAAGGGTGATCTTGTTGAAGCACATAAGGGGCATTGGAATAGATGTTAAACTGTTCTTATGAGTGGGAGAATCTTAAACAGAATGAGATTGTTTCATGATAAGGGGCAGGTCATTTAAAACAAAATATATAGAAATTTCTTTTCATAGAGAGTGATGAATCTCTGGAGTTCTCTGCCTTTGACAATTTTGGAAGCTAGCACATTAGTAGCATGAGATTTTTTTTCGAAAGATCAGAGGATTGAAGATGATGGGTCTGTGGCAGAAAGGAAGAAAATGCTTGAGTTATGCCATATTCAATGGCAGGACAAGTTTGAAGGACTGATATCCTATTTCAGTTACTATTTTCCTGTGTCCTTTATGTATTATCCCCTTCAATACATCCATTCTATTTGCTTCCCTTGTGGTAGCCCTTTCATTAATTCACCCCTCAGCCTTCTCTTTCATTGAGGTTTGACTTTTGCAGTAATCCACAGATTATTCCAGTTGCTTCAGAACATGAACGAAGATTCTGAGTTGACCTGCCAGAGAAGGAATATTGTATTACCAGAAATATCATCACATTAATTCAGATTCTGATTGATTTTCTTTATTTAATATATATTGAAGTTATTAATGACAGAAAGAACAAGACCGTTATTCCTGGTGCTCTGGCCAATGATTACTCCTCAGTCAGTGGCTCTGTGCAACAGTTACTCTTCAATCTTCAAATTGGAATGGAATTTTCCATAGGTGTTTTATTAAGTGTAACATTGAGTAAATGAAAATTTCTAGTATGTGGAAACTTTGGGGACTTTTCTCCATTTTACCTCCTCCACCAAACACATGTAAAGTGCAAATAGACATGGGCCTTTTCACGACATGAATAACAAGGCAAATCAGAGCACAATGCACTGCACTCCAGTGAAACAGATCCAGCAATTGTTGGCAGTCTTTCTGTCATATGGGGAGCTTTATCAGGTGTCCCAAGTTGAAATGTGTTAAGAGGACAAAGGCCAATATGATCATCTGTTTCTACTCTTCACGAGTGAAAACCCCGATGGGACTGTGAGTTTCTGCCAACCACAGAGGTGGTATTTCAAACTATACTACAGAGAGTGAAGTACCAGCAGTAACAAATCTGAGAGTAAGAATCCCATCCAAAGACATTGCCAAGAAATCCATCATCATTCAGTAGGACTGGATGTTGCAGGTCATATCCTTCCAATCTCTCCAGCTCCATAATGATCTTTCGAAATTTGTAATCCTCCAATTCTGTTGATCACACAGAAGTTTAATTGGTCCCCAATAGTGGCTGATTCATCAGTTGCCAAGGCCCTGGATTCTGAGATTCATTTCCTAAAGCTCTCCACCCCTTTGCTTCTCTTTCCATCTTAAATTCAATTATTAAACCCTACACCTTCAACCTACTTCTGGACAAAAGGCTCAGTGTCTCTCTGTGTGACTGTGCAACAAAGTTCATCTGATACCTCTGCAAAGCACCATGCAATATTTGATGAAATTGATTTAAATTGGCATTGTTTTTTAATGTACCCAACTTCTTTGCATATTAGATCCATAGCTGTACTGAGCACTATGACCTGAGGTGGTTCAAGCCACCCCCCCACCCCACACACACACACAGACACACACCCTTCAGAGTAACATGAAGAGCTGTCATGCAAGTTGTGAAAAGAGAACTGCATCATACAGGTTTTCCAAGAAGTAAAAAGGGAAAATTGGGATGAAGAAATTCTCAGGGAAGATGCCATTTCCTGTTTTACAGATAATAGTTTGCACTTCCCCTGAATACAATGTCATTTCTTCCTGTCTCCCTAGCCCTCCATTTTGTCACAGTAAATGTATCTGCAGGGTCTTTTATTCATAAATGAGTGACTGGATTAACCACAGTAACAAGGCAGATACCCCAGGATTGTAGAACATTTTCCAACTCCACAGATGAAAAATGACTTTACTGAAAGCAGGATTTGTTTTCCTAAAGTAAGATTAACGGCCCGTTTCCAATGTAACCTGCTGTCTTCAGTTACTGGAGTACAGTCCAGTTGGCTTGGGGCTATCATCTGGAAGGTTTTATTAGTATAATCTATTGTGGCTCCTGTAGTTAGCTGCCTGAAATAGCTCTTCTAAGCACAAAACAGGAGCAGCCATTATTTTGTGTACATAAAAGTTTATGGACTCATTATTAATTTTATTACTAATTGAAATATTTAATGAAAGTAGTACATGAATAATTTAATTCCTCATTAGCCAAACAAAGGTTGTATCAGCACCGTTGAGCTGATTAAAGAGAGAGACATATGTCAGTATTCAGTCCTCACTTCCTGGCATGTGGAACTCTGGGAAGAAGCATTCCTGTTGTTTCCTCCGTTGCTTATTCATTTAATTCAGGGCCCTGTCCAACGATGCTGACCACACCACAGGAATCTGAAAAAAGATAATCAGTACAATTAAAATTATTTTATGGGACATTGACAGCACCAATGCTCAGGAATGGAAAAGGCAACAGAAAGTAATGGATACAGCCTAGTCCATCGCAGGCAAAGCCCTCCCCACCATTGAATACATCTATATGGATCACTGCCACAAGAAAGCAGCGTCCATCAACGAGGACCCTCACCATCCAGGCCATCTCTCTTCTTGCATTACCATTGGGTAGGAGATACAAAAGCCTTAGATACCACACCACCAGGTTCAGGAAGCATTATTACCCTTCTAATATCAGGCTCCTAAACTGGCTTGGATAACTTCAATCACCACTATTCTGAACTGATTCTATAACTGACTCACTATCAAAGACTATTTACAATTCTTGTTCTCCGTATTCATTTTTATTTGCACAGTTTGTCTTCTTTTGCATATTGGCTGTTTGTCAGTCTTTGTTCTTCATGTGTAGTTCTTCATAACTTCTACTGTATTTCCTTATTTCCAGTAAATGCCTGCAAGAAAATGAATCTCAAAGTGGTATATGATAACATATATGTACTTTGATCATAAAATTACTTTGAATTCTGAACATTTGCTAACTACCCTTGATAAGATCTTCTACAACTGGGTAGGTTCCTTGGTTTTCTCAGAGGGTAGTGAAGATTCAAGCACTTTGCACTGGGTCTGAGATCACATGCTCTGTGGACCAGATCACTCACAGTCTCTCCCAGATCACCATTCACAGCACTGAGACATGGATTAGACTGAGTCACTTCAGCTAGTCAGGCTGTGTCATTCAAATCCCTGGCACCATGCGGCCAAATGAACATTTAATATCAAGATCTGACCTTAGACCAAAAGGTCATAAGACAGGAGGAAGCATTCATATCACAGGAGGTTGTTATGGCCTGGAATGTATGAATGTATTACCTGAAATGATGAAGGAAGAAAATTAACTAGTAATGTGAAAATATTTGAAAGAGAGGTTTTTACAGGGCTACAGGAATTTACTGGAAAGAGACATCAATTATAGGCAGTTGCACAAAAGAGCTGGAGCATATTGGAAGGGATAAGTAACATCATCCACTCCTGTACTAAACTGTAATAAAAAAAACAGAAAATGCTGTAAATGTTCAGTGGGCTAAGCAACAGCTGAAAGAGAAAAAGGGGGAAAATATGCATAGTGCTGTGGAAATACAATCATCACACAGGCATCAATGGTTGAAATAAGCTCTCAACACTATCTTACTGAGGGCAATTGGAGATGGGTAATGAATGCTGGCCATGCAGGTAATGCTCACATTTGTCAATAAACAAACATTTTTTTAAAACAATACACATAATGATCAATATACTCTGCCATTTGTAGCCATCTGGTACATTGACAAAATAATGAATCCAATGTGCACTCAGTGGCTGCTTTATTAGGTACACCTGTACACCTGCTCATTCATACAAATTATCTAATCATCCAATCATGTGGCAGCAACTGAGAGCATGCAGACATGGTCAAGAGATTCAGTTATTGTTCAGACAAAATATCAGAATGGGAAAGAAATGTGATCTACAGAGCATATAAAAAGTATTCACTCTCCTTGGAAGTTTTCATAGAAACATAGAAAACCTACAGCACAGTACAGGCCCTTCAGCCCTCATAGCTGTGCCAAACACGTTCCTACCTTCTTAGAGATTACCTAGGGTTACCCATAGCCCTCTATTTTTCTAAGCTCCATGCACCTATCCAAGAGTCTCTTAAAAGACCCTATTGGTTCCGCCTCCACCACCGTCACTGGCAGCCCATTCCACACCCTCACCACTCTCTGCGTAAAAAAACTTACCCCTGACATCTCCTCTGTATCTACCTCCAAGCACCTTAAAACTATGCCCTCGTGTTAGACATTTCAGCCCTGGGAAAAAGCCTCTGACTATCCATACGATCAATGCCTCTCATCATCTTATACACCTCTATCAGATCACTTCTCATCCTCCATCACTCCAAGGAAAAAAGGCCGAGTTCACTCAACCTATTCTCATGAGGCATGCTCCCCAATTCAGGCAACATCCTTGTAAATCTCCTCTGCACCCTTCCTATGACTTCCACATCCTTCCTGTAGTGAGGCGAACAGAACTGAGTACAGTACTCGAAGTGGGGTCTGACCAGGGTCCTATATAGCTACAAAATTAACCTCTCGGCTCTTAAACTCAATCCCACAGTTGATGAAGGCCAATGCACCGTATGCCTTCTTAACCACAGAGTCAACCTGCGCAGCAACTTTGAGGGTCCTATGGACTCGGACCCCAAGATCCCTCTGATCTTCCACACTGCCAAGAGTCTTACCATTAATACTATATTCTGCCATCATATTTGACCTACCTGAATGAACCACTTCACACTTATCTGGGTTGAACTCCATCTGCCACTTCTCAGCCCTGTTTTGCATCCTTTTCTTTCTTTTTAAATCTTTTTATTGAATAAGTATACAAAAAGGTAAGCCATATAGGCACTAATACACTGTTAGAATATAATAAAATTACAGAAGATATTAATACAAAAAAAATACTACAAACAATGTAATTTAAACATAACATACCAAGGTAACATAATAGTATACTAATTTTTATATATATATCAATAGAGAAAAGGAAAAAAAAAACCCCCAAAAAAACCACCGTGCAACTAACTAAAAGCAAAGCAAAGCAATGGGCTAACTTGAAACCAAACAGAGTTAAAAAACTTAAAATCACGTCCTCAATCCCGACCTCCATTAAAAACAGTAAAAAAAACAAGAAGGGTATATATTACATTAAATGAAAATATTGAATAAAAGATCTCCAGGTCTGTTCAAATTTAAATGAGGAGTCATAAAGATTGCTTCTAATTTTCTCCAAATTCAAGTATAATATCGTCTGAGAAAACCAAAAAAAGGTAGTTGGAGCATTAAGCTCTTTCCAATGTTGTAAGATACATCTTTTCGCCATTAAAGTAAGAAATGCAATCATTCTACGGGCTGAAGGGGAAAGATTACTGGAAATTTTAGGTAGTCCAAAGATAGCAGTAATAGGGTGAGGAGAGCTATCTATATTCAATACCTTGGAGATAATATTAAAAATGTCTCTCCAAAAAGTTTCCAGAATAGGGCAAGACCAAAACATATGAGTTAAAGAGGCTATCTGCCCCGGACATCTATCACAAAAAGGATTAATATGAGAATAAAAGCGCGCTAACTTATCTTTGGACATATGTGCTCTATGAACAACTTTAAATTGAATTAGGGAATGTTTAGCACAGATAGAGGAAGTATTGACTAATTGTAAAATCTGCCCCCAGTCATCCACGGAAATGATAGAACCCAATTCCTGTTCCCAATCTACCCTAATCTTATCAAATGGAGCTTTCCTAAGTTTCATAATAATATTATAAATCATAGCCGATGCACCTTTCTGACATGGATTAAGATTAATTATAGTATCTAAAATGTATGTAGGAGGAAGCATTGGAAAGGAAGAAAGTATAGTACTCAGGAAGTTTCTAACTTGTAAATATCTAAAAAAATGTATTCTTGATAAGTTATATTTATTAGATAATTGTTCAAAAGACATAAGGGAACCATCTAAAAATAAATCCAAAAACCGTGAAATACCCTTAGTCTTCCAAATTTGAAAAGCACGATCCTCAAAAGAGGGAGGAAAAAGTATGTTACCTAAAATAGGAATCGCTAACCCAAATTGATTAAGATCAAAAAATTTTCTGAATTGAAACCAAATACGTAAGGTATATTTAACTATCGGGTTAGACACCTGTTTAAGGCGTTTCAAATCAAAAGGAAGAGAGGAACCTAAAATAGAGCCAAGTGTATAATCCTGAACAGATTGTAATTCCAATGCTACCCATTTAGGAATGGATAGTATATCCTGGTCAAGTAACCAGAATTTCATATGTCGAATATTAATTGCCCAATAATAAAATCTAAAGTTAGGTAATGCTAAACCTCCATCTCTCTTAGCTTTCTGTAAATGTATTTTACCCAGTCTCGGGTTTTTATTTTGCCAAATAAATGAAGAAATTTTAGAGTCGACTTTGTCAAAAAAAGATTTTGGAACAAAGATTGGTAATGCCTGAAATATATATAAAAATTTTGGCAAAAAAACATCTTAACTGCATTAATACGACCAATCAAAGTTAAATATAAAGGAAACCATTTAGATGAAAGTTGAATAATATGGTCTATTAATGGTAAAAAGTTAATCTTAAATAAATCTTTGTATTTACAAGTAATTTTAATCCCAAGATATGAAAAATAATTATTAATCAATTTAAATGGAAAATTATAATATAAGGAAAGTTGTTTATTAATCGGGAAAAGTTCACGCTTGCTAAGATTTAATTTATAACCTGAAAAAAGACCAAATTGTGCTAATAGCTCTAAAACAGCCGGGATGGATTTTTGAGGATTAGAAATATATAAAAGTAAGTTATCAGCATAGAGTGATATTTTATGGGACTTTAAGCCCCGAGTTATCCCAGTAATATTTGGAGATTCTCGAATGGCAATTGCAAGAGGTTCTAATGCAATATCAAATAATAAAGGACTAAGAGGACAACCTTGTCGAGTACCCCGAAAAAGAGGGAAAAAAGGTGAACTTAAAGAGTTAGTACGGACCGAGGCCACAGGAGAATGATATAACAGTTTAATCCAGGATATAAATTTCGAGCTAAAATTAAACATTTCAAGCACCTTAAATAAATAAGGCCATTCTACTCTATCAAAAGCTTTCTCAGCATCTAAAGAGATAACACACTCAGGAACATTTTGTGAGGGAGTATAATCAATATTTAACAGTGTGCGAATATTATAAAAAGAGTAACGACCTTTAATAAAACCTGTTTGGTCTTCTGAAATAATAGAAGGAAGTACTTTTTCTAATCTATTTGCTAATAACTTAGAAAAAACTTTAGAATCAACATTTAATAAAGATATTGGTCTATAAGATGCACATTGAGCAGGATCTTTATCCTTCTTTAATATTAGAGAAATTGACGCTCTATTGAAAGATTCAGGAAGTTTACCAAGTTTTAATGAAGCCTCAAAAACCCTACAGAACCAAGGGATTAATGAAGGAGCAAAACATGTATAAAATTCTACGGTAAACCCATCAGGGCCAGGAGCTTTCCCCAAATTCATAGAGAAAATAACATTCTTAATCTCATCCTTGGTAATAGGAGTATCTAACATAGAAGACATATCCTGTGAAATCTCAGGGAAGTCTAAATTATCTAAAAAATCATTCATATATTTAGAATCTCGAGGAGACTCTGATTGATATAAGGAAGAATAAAAATCACAGGTTTGATTAATCCCCACATGATCAAGTATCAGTCGGTCATTTTGGTTATAAATCTGATTAATTTGAGATTTAGCATAATTAGACTTCAGTTGATTAGCCAACAGTTTACCAATTTTGTCACTGTGTACATAAAATTCACTTCTTGTTTTCTTTAATTGGTTTACAATCGAGGACGAGAGTAATAAACTGTGTTCCATTTGAAGTTCAGTTCTTTGTTTATATAACTCCTCAGAAGGAGCTATAACATATTTCTTATCAACTTCCTTAATCTTGTCCACAATTACCAACTCCTCCTGCTTCAGCTTCTTCCTCAAAGCAGCAGAATACGACATAATCTGACCACGAATATAAGCTTTAAAAGTGTCCCAAAGAATGTTCACAGAAATATCCTCTGTATAGTTAATTGTAAAAAAAAGATCAATCTGTTCATTCATAAAGTTAACAAAGTCCGAGTCCTGAAGCAACAGCGAATTAAAACGCCATTGTCTATTATTTTGTATATTGGCCAGAATTTTAATAGAAAGCTTAAGTGGAGAATGATCTGAAATGGTTATAGAGTCATAATCACATTTAATCACTGAAGAAATAAGACGAGAATCAATAAAGAAATAATCAATTCTTGAATAGGAATGGTGAACATGTGAAAAAAAAGAAAAATCTTTTTCCTGAGGATGCAAAAAACGCCAAATGTCCGTCGACCCAGAATCAGAAAGGAATGAATCTGTTTTGCATCCTATCAATGTCCCACTGTAACCTCTGACAGCCCTCCACACTATCCACAACATGGCCAAACTTAGTGTCATCAGCAAATTTACTAACCCATCCCTCCACTTCCTCATCCAGGTCATTTATAAAAATCACAAAGAGTAAGGGTCCCAGAACAGATCCCTGAGGCACACCACTGGTCACCGGCCTCCATGCAGAATATGACCCGTCTACAACCACTCTTTGCCTTCTGTGGGCAAGCCAGTTCTGGATCCACAAAGCAATGTCCCCTTGGATCCCATGCCTCCTTACTTTGTCAATATACCTTGCATGGGGTACCTTATCAAATGCCTTGCTGAAATCCATATACATTACACCTACTGCTCTACCTTCATCAATGTGTTAGTCACATCGTCAAAAAATTCAATCAGGCTCATAAGGCACGACCTGCCTTTGACAAAGCAGGTTTTATTATTTTACAGCATTGAATCACAGTGGATTTAATCTGGCTGTTTTGACACTGGTCAACAGAAAAGACTCTTTTGTGTCAAAGTGAAAACAGATATCTGCAAAATGATCTAAATTAATTACAAACATAAAGCACAAAAACTTCCGGGGGGGGGGGGAATATTTTTTATAAACACGGTAAGTGATTTAGACCGTGGAATGATTGTTGGTGCTAGATGGGGTGGTTTGAGTATCTCAGAAACTGCTGATCTCCTGTGCAGAAGGGCGTCTCTGAATGAACAACACATTGAACCATGAAGTGGATGGGCTACAGCAGCAGAAGACCATGAACATACACTCAGTGGCTACTTTATTAGGCACTGGAGGTATCTGATAAAGGGGCCACTGAGTGGATATTCATTTAGTTATAAACACTGAAATCAGCTTATGGAAACAAAATGCTGGAAATATTCAACAGTCTTTATGTTTCTTTCTGTGAATGCCCTCATTAACCCATCAACTAGATGATGACATCAATAACTTCTCCATGGTAAGCTAGCCTCAACCTATGGAGAAGTTCCCTATGTTCTCTCCATACTCACTGGCCAACACGATTAGCATGGTCGAGTTAGGCCGAAGGGTTTGTTTCCCTGCTGTATGACTCTGACTCTATCTCTCCCTTCAAGCTCAATGCAAAATAAATATAAATTGTGTTTTCCCTGTTCTGAGTTCTGATGAAGGATCCATTACTGGAAATGTGATTCTGTTTCTCTTTCCACAGCCGATGTCTGACCACCGTTTTCTATTTTCATTTCAGTTTTTTGGTGTCTGCCCTTTCTGATTTTTGTTCACTAAAATTAATTTTCGCTGTAATGGTCACAGCATTGTTTTGTAGCCTCACCATCAACTTGACTGTGGTCTGGTACTCACATAGAGTGAACTGTTGTATATTTTTTCATCTTTTATCCAGTCCCAGCTATGATTACTTCCCACCCCAACACCACCATCGCCATCAAGGGCCAGAACAAGGAGCTTAACTGCACAGCCCGTGGAGAACGGCCCATTATCATTCGCTGGGAGAAGGAGGACACAGTGATTGATCCAGACAGAATGTTCCGATACTCAGTGGCTACCAAGGACAATGGGGAAGAGGTTGTCTCCACCCTGAAGGTAGGTTATCGATGATTTATTCATTCAGTTGGGCTGATAAATGGTGCAGCCCACAACACCAGAGACCTGGGTTCAATCCTGACCTCAGGTGCTGGCTGTGAGAAGTTTGCACATTCTTCCTGTGAGTTTGCGGGGTTTCCTCTGGGTGCTGGATGCTCCCACATTCCCAAAATATGAGGGTTAGTAGATTATTTATTTAGAGATACAGTGCAGAACAGGCCCTTCTGGCCCGATGAGCCGCACTGTCCAGCAACCGACTGATTTAATCCTAGCCTAATCACAGGACAATTTACAATGATCAACTAATCTACTAAACAGTACATCTTTGGACTGTGGGAGGAAACCAGAGCACCCAGAGGAAACACATATGCTCACAGGAAGAACATATGAACTTCTTACAGACGGCATTAAAATTGAATTCTGAACGAGCTGTAATAGCATCGTGCTAACCATTACACTCCCACTGCGCCCCATTAGTTCAGATTAGTTGGACACTGCAAATTTTCCGTTGTGTGTGGGTGAGTGGTAAAGTCTGGATGAAGTTGATAGAATGCAGCGAGAGGAGGATTAATGTAGGATTAGTGTACATGGTGGTTGATGGTCAGCACAGATTCGCTGGGTTGAAGGGCCTGTTTCTGTGGTATATCTCTGAATCCTTAATGACAGGCTGGTGGAGAAAATGTTTCTGTCTTTTGAGAGAAGTTCAGAACAAGGCACTGTGGAGATATAATGGCCGTTAATAAATCTGATGAGGAATTTTGAAGAAATGTCTTTACACAGAGATTGATCAAAATTGTGAATGTAGTAGTTGATAAACCAAGGCAAAGCCTGATGTGTGAGGGCGAAAGGTGTCACTTAAAAGAGAGTAACGGGAGTAGGCTGGGATGGAGTGATAAGTGAAGATGAAATGGTTGAATGACAGTATTAATAGTCAATGTTCAGGCCAAGACCCTTCATCAAGATTGGAAAGGAAGGGGGAAGAAGCCAGAATAAGAAGGTGGTGGGAAGCTTGCTGAGTTCCTCCAGCATTTTGTATGTATTGTTCAAAATTTCCACCATTTGCAGGATCAGTAGTGCTTATGGCTTAATACTTGCTGCCTGTAAGAGTCAAGGGCCATCAGCTGAGGAAATTGATGACCCACAGATTTTTCATAGATCATCAGAACTTCAGCTCCAGCTTAATCAACAATTTTCTTCCTCAAGTTGCCGAGTCAGATTAAAACTGAATAATGAACAATGAACACCAAGTGAGAAATATCTCAGCGCTGATTAGGTTTAATCCCAAAGCTTTAGCCAAAGGAAGGGTAGGTTGGGCAAGGGGGTCTCTGACTGAAGAAGAATTGATCACATTAAATGTTTAATTTAAATGCTCTATCTTTGATGCTGTTTTGCTTCAAGTCTCCTATTAAAATCAAATCTATTTTATATAATTTTAAAGGGGATCATATCTCAGCATTTACAGCCACCTTGACATTTATATTTTAAGATATGAAGTTGCATAGTTTTAACCTTGAGACATAATAAGTATGCAAGGTTCTCTATGTAAATTTCTTTAAAAGTTTATAACCAAATTAGGTATTCATTTCTGCCAGTGTTCTGGATGACAACTGTGCTAAAGGACAGAGGGATTTCTGCATTACATGAATTACAAAATTTGAGGGTGTCTTATGGGTGGAACGATGCTGTAGGAACATGAACAACAGAATAACATTGCATCTCACAGTTCCAGAAACCAGGATTCAATCCTAACCACTGGCGTTGCACTCACATGTTCTCCCAGTGACTGGTGGGTGTCCTCTGGGTGCTTAAATTTTCTCCTACACCATAAAATGCTAGGTTAATTAGCAAAAGTAATTTTTCCCATGGTGAGTGACTGAAGAATTGGATGGGGATTGATTGGTTTGTATGTGAGAATAGGTTGTGGGAAGTAAGTGGTGAAGTGGTGCAATGAGAAGATGAGTGTGTTCTGATAGCCGGCGTAGACTAGATGGGCTGAATGGCTCCCTTCTCTGCCATATGGAAATATGAGAATTCCAAGGCAGAATACCTTAAAAGTGGTCCCTCTTGAGGCTCATGGAGATTACGTGGAACACCATGGTCCACACAAATCTAACCTGAAGCAGCAGTGAGGAAAATACTTCTGCTTTCGCAAAGAATGGTTTTGTTGGAACAGGAGTAGTAGTAAGTATAGGAACTGTTATGCATGAGTCTCTGTGATAAACTATAAAAATGTGGGTTCACATTGAGAAATGAAAGGCTCCAATAGAAGTGATAATGTGAGTGGAAGAAAATGGTTGTAACTTGTGCTAAAAGATGACTATCAAAATATAAAATTATGTGGGTGGGATGGACTGTCACCATACATTTTTCCATCCATTTTGCATTAATCTTCACTGTGGAAGACACAAGTAGCATGCCAGATGTTGAAGGGTATAAGGGAAGAGAAGTGAGTGCAGTTACAATTACAAGGGAGAATGTGCTCAAAAAGCTGAAAGACCTAAGGGTACATAGTTACCCGGACCAGATGAATTGCACCCTAGGGTTCTGAAAGAGGTAGTGGTAGAGATTGTGGAGGCATTATTAATGATCTTTCAAAAATCATTGGATTCTGGCA
The DNA here is from genome assembly GCF_963921235.1 of Mobula hypostoma. NCBI lineage: Eukaryota > Metazoa > Chordata > Chondrichthyes > Myliobatiformes > Myliobatidae > Mobula > Mobula hypostoma. The sequence goes on from NC_086129.1 coordinate 45,777,120, forward strand.
TGATGCCAGAGGACTGAAAAATTGCAAATATCACTCCACTCTTTAAGAAAGGAGGAATACAGCAGAAAGGAAATTATAGACCAGTTAGACTGACCTCAGTGGTTGGGAAGATGTTGGAGTCAATTGTTAAGGATGAGGTGATGGAGTACTTGGTGACACAGGACAAGATAGAACAAAGTCAGCATGGTTTCCTTCAGGGAAAATCTTGCCTGACGAACCTGTTGGAATTCTTTGAGGAGATTAACGTAGGATAGATAAAGGGGATGCAGTGTATATTGCATATTTGGACTTTCAGAAAGCCTTTGACAAGGTGCCACACATGAGGCTGCTTATCAAGTTAAGAGTCCATGGTATTACAAGAAAGTTACTGGCTTGGCTCGTGATTGGCTGATTGATAGCAGGCAGCGAGTAGGAATGAAAGGATCCTTTTCTGGTTGGCTGCCAGTGACTAGTGGTGTTCTGCAGTAGTCAGTGTTGGGACCACTTCTTTTTGTGCTTTATGTAAATGATTTAGATGATGGAATAGATGGCTTTGTTGCCAATTTTGCAGATGATACGAAGACTGTTGGAGCGGCAGGTAGTGTTGAGGAAACAGGTAGGCTGCAGAAGGATTAGACAGATTAGTGGAATGGGCAAGAAAGTGGAAAATGAAATACAATGTTGGAAAATGCATGGTCATGCACTTTGGTAGAAGAAATAAATGTGCAGACTATTTTCTAAATGGGGAGAAAATCCAAAAGTCTAAGATACATAGGGACTTACAGGTAGAGTCAGTGGTGAGGAAAGCAATTGCAAGAGGCCTAGACTACAAGAGCAGGGATGTGATGCTGAGTCTTTATAAGGCACTGGCGAGGCCTCACCTTGAGTATTGTGAACAGTTTTGGGCCCCTCATCTTAGAAAAGATGTGCTGGTATTGGAGAAGGTTCAGAACAGGTTCACAAGGATGATTCTGGGAACGAAAGGGTTATCATACGAGCAGCATTTGACTGCTTTGGGTCTGTATTCATTGGAATTCAGAAGGATGAAGGGGGGTTCTCATTGAAACTTTTTGAATGTTGAAAGGCCTAGACAGAGTAGATGTAGAAAAGATGTTTCCCATGGTGGGGAGAGTCCAGGTCAAGACGGCACAGCCTCAGGATAGAGGGGAGTCCACTTAAAACAAAGATGCGGAGAAATTTCTTTAACCAGAGGGAGGCGAATATGTGGAATCTATTACCACAGACAGCTGTGGAGGCCAGGTCGTTGGGTGTATTTAAGGCAGAGCTTGATAGGTTTTTGATTGGACATGACATCGAAGACTACGGGGAGTGGAGCTGAGGAAGGGATGGCAGAGCAGACTTGATGGACCAAATTGCCTAATTCTGCTCCTATGTTCTTTGGCCTTATGGTCATTTATTCTGCCATTTCTGTTGGGTTCGTCTTAGTGTGGTGACGAGGCACATGCTAACTAAAGTTCTGTTCTGACATGATGGTTAATTAGATCTGTTTTGTTTGAAGGACAATATCAAGATAACAGTAATTTAAATGTGAAGTGCCTGGCTCAGTATTAAAAAGAGAAATGCATGCAGCAAATACAAAAGCCCAAAAGCATGTACTATCAGGCTCAAGGACAACTTCTGTACTGCTGTTAGCAGACTCTTGAATGGACCTCAATAAGATGGACTTTTGACCTCACAATCTACCTTGTTACGATCTTGCACATTATAATTTTACTGCACTGCACTTTTTCCCATTCTCTCTTCTTCCCTCTCCCATTTGACAGAAGATACAAAAGCCTGAAAGCATGTACTAGCTGGCTCAAGAACAGCTTCTATCCCACTGTTAGCAGGCTCTTGAATGGACCCGAATAAGATTGACTTGTGACCTCACAATTTACTTCTTTATTATCTTGCACTTTATTGCCTACTTGCACTGCACTTTTTGGTAGCTTTTACACTTTATTCTGCATTGTTATTGTTTTACTTATTCTACTTCAATGCACTGTGTAATGATTTGATCTGCATGAACAGTATTCAAGATGAGCTTTTCACTGTATCTTGGTACAGTGATAATAATAAACCAATTCCAATACCAAAATATATTCAGTGGCCACTTTATTAGGTACATCTGCACACCTGCTTGTTAATGCAAATATTTAATCAACCAATCACGTGGCAGCCACTCAATTCTTAAAAGCATGCAGACATGGTCAAAAGGTTTAATTGTTCAGACGAAATATCAGAGTGGGGAAGAAATATGATCTGCGTTACTTTCACTGTGGAATGATTGTTGGTGTCAGATGGGGTGGTTTGAGTATCTCAGAAGCAGATGATCTCCTGGGATTTCCGCACATTTCCATAGGACACTCAAAGCTGCTGACTCTGTGGTTAAGAAGGCATACGGTGTATTGGCCTTCATCAATCGTGGGATTGAGTTTAAGAGCTGAGAGGTAATGTTGCAGCTATACAGGACCCTGGTCAGACCCCACTTGGAGTACTGTGCTCAGTTCTGGTCGCCTCACTACAGGAAGGACATGGAGACCATAGAAAGGGTGCAGAGGAGATCTACAAGGATGTTGCTTGGATTGGGGAGCATGCCTTATGAGAATAGGTTGAGTGAACTTGGCCTTTTCTCCTTGGAGTGACGGAGGATGAGATGTGACTTGATAGAGGTGTATAAGATGATGAGAGGTATAGATCGTGTGGATAGTCAGAGGCCTTTTTCCCAGGGCTGAAATGGCAAGCACAAGAGGGCATAGTTTTAAGGTGCTTGGAAGTAGGTACAGAGGAGATGTCAGGGGTAAGTTTTTTACGCAGAGTTGTGAGTGTGTGGAATGGGTTGCCAGCAGCGGTGGTGGAGGCGGAAACGATAGGGTCTTTTAAGAGGCCCCTGAATAGGTACATGGAGCTTAGAAAAATAGAGGGCTATGGGTAAAGCCTAGGTAGTTCTAAGGTAGGGACATGTTCGGCACAGCTTTGTGGGCCGAAGGGCCTGTATTGTGCTGTATGTTTTCTACGTTTCTATATAACAGTCTTTATAGAGAATGGTGTGAAAAACAAAAAAAAACCATCTAGTGAGCAGCAGTTCTGTGGGTGAAAATGCCTTGTTAACGAGAGAAGTCAGAGGAGAATGACCAGATCGGTTCAAACTGACAGGATGACAACAGTAACTCAAGTAACCACATGTTACAACAGTGGTGTGCAGAAGAGTATGCCTGAACGCACAACACATTGAACTTTGAAGTGGATGGGCTACAGCAGCATAAGACCACGAACACACAGAAATACATTCAGTGGCCACATTATTATGCACTTTCATCTATACCTGATAAGGTGGCCACTAGTATAGTTGTAGGCATTCAGCAGATTTTACAACATCTGTGGAGAGAGAAACATGAATGGGAAGTTAACAAGAAAAAAAGTCAATAACCGTTCATCCGAATTGGAGAAGTGGGAAAAGTATGTGCTTGAGTTGCAGAGAAGTGAAGGGGTGGAGAGAACAGAGAACAATGTTGTTGGTGATGTCCAAGAGATCCAAGATGGTTCTGTGCTGGTTTCTCATGCAATAGATTGAGAAACTTCGGGCAGATATTACATTTGCTAAAATTTTACACAAAACCAAGTTTTCTTGCTCTTTGGCACTAACCAGATGAGACAATTGCCAGCTCCCCCTACACAAATCTGGCACTCTGCTTCACCCTCAAAAAATACCAGTAAATCCAACATTACTGCATTTACACTAGTTCCAAGTTACACCTAAACTTCTTGTTCCAGTGGGACTTGGAGTCAAATTTCTAGTAAGTTTTTTTTTAATTTTCACTGCAGTTGAATCCACATTGTATTTCCTTCATCTTTTAATGCTTTTTCCTAACACAAAAGTAAGCTATGTTAAAAACTGAAGCTTCCAAGCTAGGATTTCCAAATCAGGAAAGCAGCATCCATCATCAAGGACCCCCACCATCCAGGACATGCTCTGATCTTGCTGGTGCCATCAGGAAGGAGCCTCAGGACTCACACCACCAGGTTCAGAAACAGTTATTACCCCTCAACCATCAGGCTCTTGAACCAAGGGGAGTAGCATCACTCAACTTCACTTACCCCATCATTGAAATGTTCCCACAACTAATGGACTCACTTTCAAGAACTGTTTAGTTTATGCTCTCAATATTTATCACTTATTTATTTATTATTATTACTTACATTTTTTTTGTATTTGCAGACTTTGTTGAATTTTGCATATTGGTTGCTTGTCTGCCTCGTGTGGTTTTTCATTGATTCTGTTTCTCTATATTTATCATGGATGCTCACAAGAAAATGAATCTCAGGGTTGTATATGGTGACATACATGTACTTTGATAACAAATTTACTTTGAACTTTGATTGATTTATGAGAGGTGATTTGACAGATTCAGATTTTAATTAGCATATGAAAAGAGAAACCTCAGGGTTGGCACAATGCTTTACAGGACATCAGTGGTTCAACAGTTTTAAAGATGAACTTTATTTGTCATATGTACATTGAAACATACAGTGAAATGCACCATTTGCATGAAATCATTATCAGCAAGGATTGTGCTGGGCAGCCTGCGAGTGTTGCCATGCTTCCGGCACCAGAGTAGCATGCCCACAATTGTGTCTACAACTCTCTGCAGTAACATCCAGAGCATTTGCCATTAATGGAAACTTTGTTCATAATTGATGTACTTCAATACCTGTTTCAGCGACTCAACAGGGCTGCCTTTAGTTGCTCAGTTGAACACTGGAGCAGAGGATTCCAACTTTTACTGCATGTTAAACATATGTCCTGTTGCACATCTGTCTCTTGCAGATCATACCTGCCGATCGAGGGGATTCTGGCTTCTTCTCTTGCCATGCAATCAATTCCTACGGAGAGGATCGAGGACTCATTCAACTCACGGTTCAAGGTATTCCATGTGATATGTTGTTCATTCAGTTCACCTCTGATCTAGGGTTTGCTCCTGATATTCATAACATTGGGAAAGGTACATTTGCATTTTTTCAGCACTGGGATCTGGCCCAATTGTAGCCTAAAGTGTTAGGTTTCTTCAGTTACATTTTTATTTTATTGAAAAATCAATAATTTAATATTGGAGACCTCAATAAATTTTATGCTCTTGGGACTACAAGTATTGGATGAGTATTATTGAAGCCCTTAACCAAACCTAGACTTCTTATCTGTACAAACTCTCAAGCATTTTCATTAACTTTCCCCATCCAGAGTTCAGCAATACATCAGGACTGATAATTGCATATAAATATAATGAAATTAAAATTGGCAACCAATATAATCAAGGGCACCTTTATCTCTCACTTGATGTAGGAATTTAATGGAACATTACTTACACTTAGTTTTTAATAGTATTTTACACTCAGTGGCCACTTTATTAGGTACACCTAATTAGCCAATTGTGTGGCAGCAACTCAATGCATAAAGGCATGCAGACATGTTCAAGAGGCTCAGTTGTTGTCCAGACCAAACAGCAGAATGAGGAAGAAATGTGATCCAAGTAACTTTGACAGTGGAGTGATTGTCGGTGCCAGACAGGGTGGTTTGAGTATCTCAGAGATTGATAATCTCCTGGGATTTTCACACACAACTGTCTCTAAAGTTTTACAGAGAATGGTGTGAAAAACAAACAAAACATCCAGTCAATCACAGTTCCTTGGGCAAAAATACCTTATTAATGAGAGAGGTCAGAGGTGAATGGCCAGACTGGTTCAAACTGACAGGAAGGTGACAGTAACTCAAATAGCCACGTGTTACAACGTTGATGTTCATAAGAGCCTCTCTGAATGCACAAGACATCGAACCTTGAAGTGGATGGGTTACAGCAGAGAAGACCATGAACATACACTCAGTGGCCACTTTATTAAGTACTGGAGGTATTGAATAATGTGACCACTGAGTGTGTACTGTTGGGTAGGTTCTGATGGACTAGGTAGGGCAGCTATTGCTTGCTCATCAGTTCTGTCATCAATGTCCTTATCAGGAGCCGTCTAGATTAATTTTAGATTAAAGACCTCTCATTCTTCTCTTTTATTTCAGGCATACTTGATTCAGACTCTTATATTCAGATGCTTTTATTTATCACATGTACATGGAAACATACAGTGAAATGCATCGTTTACGTTAACAACCATCCTAAGGATGTGCTGGGGGGCTGCCCGCAAGTATCGCCACACATTCTGTTGCCACAATGTTCAGCAGAACAACACAAGCAACAACAACAACACAACAACAAAGCAAGCTTCTTTTCCACCCTCCTGTCCATCCACCCCCTGACACACACAGGCAGGTGTCTCACTCCAGTCAGAAGTTCCTTTGTCTGGAAATTTGGGTAGGAATTTAAAAGAGAGGTGAGAGTGGACATTGGACCACTGGGAGATGACACTAGAGAGGTAGTAATTGCAGACAAAAAAATAGCAGATGAACCTAGTAAGTATTTAGCATCTGTCTTCACTGTGAAAGACTAGTACTATGCCAGAAATTCTCGAGTGTCAGGGGCAGAAGTGAGTGTGGTTGCTGTTACTAAGGAGAAGGTGCTTGGGGAGCTGAAGGTCTGAAGGTATGTAAGTCATCTGGACCAGATGGATGACACCACAGGGTTTTGAAAGAGGCGGCTGAAGAGATCGTGGAGACATTAGTAATGATCTTTCAAGAATCACTAGATCCCAGAATGCCTCCTGAGGACTGGAAAATTACAGATGTCACTCCACTCTTTAAGAAGTGAGGGAGGCAGAAGAAAGGAAATTTTAGGCCAATTAAGCTGACTTCAGTGGTTAGGAAGATGTTGGAATTGATTATTAAGGAGAGGATTTCAGGGTACTTGGAGGCACATGATAAAGTAGGCCAAAGTCAGCATGTTTCCTTAAGGGGAAATCCTGCCTGACGAATTTTTTGGATTTCTTTAAGGAAATAACAAACAGGATAGACAAAGGAGAGTCAGCGGATGTTGTTTATTTGGATTTTCAGATGGCCTTTGACAAGGTCAGATCTTGAGGCTGCTTAACAAGATAAGAGCCCATGGCATTACAGGAAAGATACGAGCATGAATAGAAGATTGGCTGCTTGGCAGGAGGCAGAGTGGGAATAAAGGGGGCCTTTTCTAGTTGGCTCCAGTGACTAGTGGTGCTCCACAGAGGGTCAGTATTGGGACCGCTTTTTTTCACATTATACTGTACATCAGTGATTTGGATGACAGAATTGATGGCTTTGTGGCCAGGTTTGCCACTGATACAAAGATGGGTGAAGGGACAAGTAGTGTTAAGGAAGCCTGCAGAAGGCCTTGGACAGATTGGGAGAATGGACAAAGATGTGGCAGATGGCATACAGTGTAGCGAAGTGTATGGTCATGCACTATTTTCTAAACAGGGAGAAAATTTAAAAAATCAGAGGTGCAAAGGGACTTAGCAGGATTCCTTGCAGGTTAACTTGCAGGTTGAGTTGGTGGTAAGGAAGGTAAATGTAATGTCAGTATTCATTTCTAGAGGACTGGAATACAACAGCGAGAATGTAATACTGAGGCATTGGTCAGACCTCACTTGGAGTACTGTGTGCAGTTTTGGGCCCTTTATCTACTTTGTAAGAAAAGATGTTCTGGCATTGGAGAGGATCCAGAGGAGATTCACGAGATTGACTCCAGTAATGAAAGGATTAACCTGTGAGAAGCTCTGTACTCACTGGAGTTTAGAAGAATGAGAGGTATTTCATTGAAACCTATGAAATATTGAAAGGCCTAGACAGAGTGGAAGTGGAGAGGATGTTTCCTATAGTGGGAGAGCCTCGGACCAGAGAGCATAGCCTCAGAATAGAGGGACATCCATTTAGAACAGAGATGAGATGAGAAGAAATTTCTTTAGCCAGAGGGAGGTGAATCTGTAGAATTCATTTCCACAAATGGCTGTGGAGGCCAAGTCACTGGGTATACTTAAAGTTGCTAGGTTCTTGATTAGTCAGGGAGTCAAATATGATGGGGAGAAGGGAGGAGAATGGGGTGAGAGGGATAATAAATCAGCCATGATGGAATGGTGGAGCAGACACAGTGGGCTGAATGGCCTCATTCTAATCCCATGTTTTATGTTCTTACTAAATGAAGTCAAATATTTCTTACAATTCTTGCAGCATTTCAGTCAGTGTTTTAACAGCAGGGTTTTCTGCTGCATCATATTTGATGAGGTTAGTGAGGTAAACGAGGAGGAATTTGCCTTTGATTACCAAAGCCAAGCATGAGAGAGGCCATCAACTGCTAGCTGTGCACATCACTGGATTTGTGTGTAATCAGCAGCCAACACACACACGCTTACAACCAATGCCATTCATGAGTTTCTCCCTCAGAGCATAAAAGGAGGTCCAGGTGTAACTGATCCTAATTTCTACCTCAGAAAGATTTCTCATTGAGCTGGTGAAGTGAGAAGCATGTCTGATCCTCAGTGCATGAAGCTAGCTTTGTGCAAGCCCAAGTGAATTGCATTCTGACACTTAATCGTTTGATTTTAACCAAATGTATCAAACTGTTGGATGTCACAATGCATATTGCTGTAATGTAATTTTTTTCGGAAAGTTTTGTTTAGGACATTAAAAAAGCTTTGCAGATTTCAGGTAATACTATTTCAGTTTACTAGGTATGGATATTTAAATATATAGTTTAAATATATCATATTTAAATATAGAATATTTTTATATTTATTACTTTGTAAATGGATCACCTTGGATCACCTGGGCAATGCAAATACCTATGTCAGGATGCTGTTCATTGACCATAGCTCAGCATTTAACACCATCATTCTGACAGTCCTGATCATAAAGCTGCAGAATCTAAGCCTTTGTACCTCCCTCTGCAACTGGATCCTCGACTTCCTAACCAGAAGACCACAATCTGTATGGATTGAAAATAACATCTCCACCTCACTGACAGTTAACACTGGTGCGCCACAGGGATGTGTGCTTAGCCCAGTGTTCTAATCTCTCTCCACCCATAACTGTGCGGCTAAGCATAGCTCAAACAGCATCCATAAATTTGCTGATGATACAACCATTGTTGGCAGAATTTCAGGTGGCAACGCAAGGGCGTACAGGAGCAGAATGTACCAGCTAGTTGAGTGGTGTAGCAGTAACAACCTTGCAGCAAGATGAAGGAGCTGATTGTGGACTTCAGGAAGGGTAAGACGAAGGAACACATACCAATCCTCACAGAGGGATCAGAAGTGGAGAGAGTGAGCAGCTTCAAGTTTCTGAGTGTCAAGATCTCTGAGGATCTAACCTGGTCCTAACGCATCGATCCAGTTATAAAGAAGGCAAGACAGCAGCTATATTTCATTAAGAGCTTGAAGAGATTTGGATCATCAACTAAAGCACTCAGAAACTTCTATAAATGTACCGTGGAGGGCAGTCTGACTGGCTGCATCACCATCTGGTATGGGGAGGGGTGGGGGGGGGGCTACTGCACAAGATCAAAATAAGTTGCAGGAAGTTGTAAAATTAGTCAGCTCTACCACAGGTACCAGCCTCCATAGTATCCAAGACATCTTCAAGGAGTGGTGCATTAGGAAGGTAACATCCATCATTAAGGACCTCCAGCACCCAGGACATACCCTCTTCTCACTGTTACCATCAGGTAGGAGGTACAGAAGCCTGAAGGCACACACTCAGCGATTCAGGAACAGCTTCTTCCCCTCTGCCATGCCATTCCTAAATGGACAATCCATGAACAATAACTCACTACTTTTTAAAATTTCTGTTATTTTGCATTACTTATTTTACTGTAACTTAACTATTTAATAACCATATGTAATATTTAATAAACATATGTCTTCCATACAACCTTGCCCAGGCCTGTGCCCTGGAGAGGACACTCCAGCGTCGCCTCACCGTGACGGCAGAACACGGAAAGCAGCAGTCTACCAGTTATAAGCCTCTGGTCGGCTGGCGTAGAGCAAGACGCCAGGGGTTGCTTTCGACGGAGGGAGAGACCGTCGCGTCTCACTGGACAGTTACCCCCCGCCTCAAGCAGGGCAGACCCCAGCCAGTTAGGGGCTGTCCCGTCACAGTCCGCCCGCTCCACTGGGTGCGTGGGGCTTAGGGATACAAGTAGCCCGAACCGCAGACTGTAAACGCTGCACCAAGCACGACTAGAAGACAAAGAAAGAAGCCAGCACGCAGACTAGGATGCTGGAATATATGGACCATGACTACTGGTATATCAGATGACCTTCGGGAGATCAACGACACACGCAAGACAGCAGTGATTAACAATGAACTGTCGAGACTCAAAGTGGACATCGCAACGCTCCAAGAGACACGTCTGGCAGAATCGGAAACCCTACGTGAAAGAGACTATACCTTCTTCTGGCAGGGGAAGGGCTCAGACAAGACCAGAGAGCATGGTATCGGCTTTGCTGTGAAGAACTCGCTGCTGAAGATGGTAGAGCCTAGCGAGAAAGGGACAGGGCGGATTTTCTCACTTCGACTCCACACATCCGACGGGTCTGTCAACCTTGTCAGCGTCTATGCCCCAACCCTCTACTCTACACAAGACGCAAAGGACAAGTTCTACGACCAGCTCTCAACGATGATACAGGAGATCCCAAGTCAGGAACAGTTGCTGCTACTTGGCGACTTCAACGCCAGAGTGGGTGCCAACCACAACTCCTGGCCAAGCGGCCTGGGGCGGTACGGGATTGGCAGCATGAATGACAACGGGCAATGACTGCTCAAGCTTTGCATGCTCCACGAATTGTGTGTCACCAACACCTACTTCCAGACCAAAGCTCAGCACAAAGTGTCTTGGTGACATCCCCGCTCCAAACACTGGCACCAGCTAGACCTGATAATCACAAGGCGCCGTCACCTGAGAAACGTGCTCATGACTCGCTCCTTTCAGAGTGCCGACTGCGACACGGATCACTCTCTGGTTTGCTGCAAGATCAGACTTCGGCCGAAGAAGATGCACTATGCCAAGCCCCCAGGCAAGCAGCGCATCGATGCCAGTAAGACACAACACCCAGACAAAGCGGCGGAGTTCATCAAGTCACTGGAGGATGCTCTCCTTGCAGACCCACCAGAAGGAGATGCTCAGCAGAGATGGGATTCTCTCAGGGACACTATCCACAGCACTGCACTCAAGGCCTTTGTGAAGAAACGGGGCAAGACACAGGACTGGTTTGAAGCGAGCTCAAGTAAGCTCACCGCTGTCATCGAGGTGAAGCGTGTTGCACTACTAGAGCACAAACGCCACCCCATCCAGGCAAACTGCAAGCACTAAGGACAGCAAGAAGCAACACCCAGGAAACAGCCAGGCGCTGTGCAAATGACTACTGGCTACAACTATGCGAAAGCATTCAGTCATCATTTGACACAGGCAACATCCGTGGAGTGTACGAGGGGATCAAGAAAGCCATCGGGCCAACCCAGAGCAAGACAGCACCATTGAAAACCATGACAGCCGAGACCATCAATGACAAAGGCAAGCAGATGGAGAGATGGGTGGAGCATTACTCTGAACTCTTCTCCAGAGAAAACAGCATCTCGGACAGTGCGCAGACGCTGTGGAAAGCCTGCCTGTCATGGAGGAACTTGATGCATTGCCAACCGCCGAAGAGCTGAGTAAAGCCATCGACAGCCTGCCCACTGGGAAGGCACCGGGGTTGGATGGCATTCCACCAGAGGCCTTCAAATGTGCAAAGGGCATCCTGCTAAACCACCTGTATGAACTACTGTGCCGGTGCTGGACAGAGGGAGCAGTGCCGCAAGACATGAGAGACTACAACATTGTCACCGTATATAAGAACAAAGGGGACAGAAGCGACTGTAACAACTACAGGGGAATCTCCTTGCTGAGCATCGTTGGGAAGGTCTTCGCCCGCGTGGTCCTGAACAGACTGCAGAAAATAGCCGAAAGGGTATATCCCGAGTCTTAGTGCGGTTTCAGGTCGGAACGCTCCACAATCGGTATGATCTTCTCCCTTCGACAGCTACAAGAGAAATGCAGAGAGCAAAGACAACCATTCTACATCACTTTCATTGACCTTACGAAGGCCTTCGACCTTGTGAGCAGAGACGGCCTGTTCAAAATCCTCGCCAGGATTGGTTGTCCCCCGAGGCTCCTCAGAATAATTCAGTCGTTCCACACAGACATGAAGGGTGTCGTTCGGTTCGATGGCTCTTCTTCGGAGGCCTTCAATATCTGCAGTGGTGTGGAGCAGGGCTGTGTGCTTGCCCCCACCCTGCTTGGCATCTTCTTTGCAGTCATGCTGAAGCACGCCTTTGGAACGTCAACTGATGGTGTCTACCTCCACACCAGATCGGATGGGAGGCTGTTCAGTCTGTCCCGGCTGAGGGGGAAAACCAAGGTTCCTGAAGTACTCATCAGGGACATGTTCGCAGACGACGTGGCACTGGCAACACACTCTGAAGAGCAACTGCAACGCCTCATGGACAGCTTCTCAAGAGCCTGCCAGGACTTCAGCTTGACCATCAGCCTGAAGAAGACCAACGTGTTGGGCCAAGGCGTTGAGCACCCCCCTGCCATTACCATCAACAACTATGAGCTGGAGGTAGTTCACGAGTTTACATACCTTGGTTCCACCATCACGGACAGCCTCTCCCTAGACCGCGAGATCAACAGACGGATCGGACGAGCAACCTCAACATTCGCCAGGCTGACAAAGAGAGTCTGGGAGAACAGAAAGCTGATGACGCACACCATAGTCATAGTCTTAGTCATAGTCGTACTTTATTGATCCCAGGGGAAATTGGTTTTCATTACAGTTGCACCATAAATAATAAATAGTAATAGAACCATAAATAGTTAAATAGTAATATGTTAATTATGCCAGTAAATTATGAAATAAGTCCAGGACCCAGCCTATTGACTCAGGGTGTCTGACCCTCCAAGGGAGGAGTTGTAAAGTTTGATGGCCACAGGCAGGAATGACTTCCTATGACGCTCTGTGCTGCATCTCGGAGGAATGAGTCTCTGGCTGAATGTACTCGTGTGCCCACCCAGTACATTATGTAGTGGATGGGAGACATTGACCAAGATGGCATGCAACTTGGACAGCATCCTCTTTTCAGACACCACCGTGAGAGAGTCCAGTTCCATCCCCACAACATCACCGGCCTTACGAATAAGTTTGTTGATTCTGTTGGTGTCTGCTACCCTCAGCCTGCTGCCCCAGCACACAACAGCAAACATGATAACACTGGCCACCGCAGACTTGTAGAACATCCTCAGTATCGTCCGGCAGATGTTAAAGGACCTCAGTCTCCTCAGGAAATAGAGACGGCTCTGACCCTTCTTGTAGACAGTTGCAGTCTACTGGGCCTGCGTCCTCAGCACACTGTTTTACGGCAGCGAGACCTGGAGCCTCTACTACAGACAAGAGCAGCGTCTCAACGCCTTCCACCTTCGCAGCCTGAGATGCATCCTGGACATCACGTGGACTGACCAAGTCACCAACAATGAGGTCCTGGCCTGCGTCCAGATACCCAGCCTCTTCACCCTGCTCCAACAACGCCATCCCTGCTGGCTGGGCCATGTACGCCGCATGTCAGACAGGAGGATCCCGAAAGGCCTGCTTTACGGGGAACTGGCCTCCGCCAAGAGAGCACAAGGGCGGCCCCATCTTCGTTTCAAAGACATTTGCAAGAGAGACATGAAGTCACTGAAAATGAACATCGAGAGGTGGGAGGACATCGCAAGCGATCGCTCTCACTGGAGGCTGGAACTATGCAGAGGTTTAAAAAGAGGAGAAGAGAAGCTGAGGCTTGCTGCTGAAGAAAAGCACACTCGTTGGGAAAACAGCACCAAGACAACACTGGAGGACAGCGCCTTCAAGTGCAGTTGCTGCAGCCGAGACTGTCACTCCCGTGTGGGCCTCTACAGTCACATCAGACGCTGCTCTAACACAGGCTGAAGCAAGACTTTCCAGACGCAGATCCATGATCTCGGGAGACCATGGTCTTGTGGAATGCACTGCCTGAGTCAGTGGTGGAAGCAGATACACTAGTGAATAAGAGACTACTAGACAGGTATATGGAGGAATTTAAGGTGGGGGGTTATATGGGAGGCAGGGTTTGAGGGTCGGCACAACATTGTGGGCCGAAGGGCCTGTACTGTGCTGTACTATTCTATGTTCTGTGTTCTAACGGATGCCACCATGAACTATTTAATAAACGTATGTAAACTTAATGTAACTCAGTTTTTCACGATATTTATTTATCATGTATTTCATTGCGCTGCTGCCGTAAAGCTAACAAATTTTACGACAGATATTAAATCTGATTCTGATCCTGATTGTATATAATAAACACTTAAAAAATGTTGGACTTTGTGTCTGAAATATAGTTCTAGGGAGGTTAACAAAAGTAGTTGCAGAACCAGAGATCAATGTGCATTTACATGCAGTGCTGGAGGAACTCAGCAAGTCAGGCAGCATCTATGAAGGGAAATAAATGGTCAACGTTTTGGACTGAGACCTTTCACCATTGGCCAAAATGTCAACTGTATATTCCCTTATATAGATGCTGCCTAACCTGCGAAGTTTCTCCAGCATTTTGTGTGTGTTGCTCAAGATTTCCAGCCTCTGCAGAATCTCTTGTGTTCATGATCAGTGTGTATATAATTTGAATGCTGCACATTTAGTGTGTACAATGGAGAAAGGTTTACATCCAAAGGTTCCTTGAAGTTTTGAACCTGTCCTTTCAGCCAGAGGAAATTTGTGATGGCCCTCTCGTACTCTGAGCTAACAGATGATATTCATTCTCATGCTACATGGTACTCCAATTTCCTGTTTTAAGGGCATCAATAATACTCATCCACAACGTATAGTTTTCAAGGGCATAAGGCTTATGATGTTCTTCAATATTAAATTATTGATTTCCCAATAAAATATAGAAGTAACTGAAGAAGCATTGTGGAAAGGCTTATTCACAAATTACTTTCTCCTTCAATCTCAGATAGAAGACAGTGAAATTTAGGCTGTGCATATGTACTGTTAAAGTCTATTGCAGGGATGTTGGCTCCAAAAGCATTTTGTCAGCCACAGTGTAACTAAATAAGCTTCTTCTATGCTCATAATTTATTTGTGTGTAGCTTTGCTCATCTCCTCAGGAGATGAGCTGATGGGTTCCATTTTCTGGAGACCATGAGCCGAGACTTTTCTACTCATGTTCTGGCTTGGTGCCGTGTGAGATTGGTTCAAGGTAGATATTGTTCATCCTGCAGATAATGTGTTTTAGCAGTTCATTCGAGAAAAAATAAAATCTGCTCATGGCCTTGACCTAGCAAAGACACATATTTATTCTCTCCAGTTTTAGGTGTTCACAGTACACATCAGAAAGTCTTGATTCACAAAACCAGGAACAGCCATTGAGTTCTCAAATCAGCTCTGCCATTCAGTTGCAACTAGACTGATCTGTATCTAATCACTATTTGTATGACTTTATTCTACATCATTTTATACTTTTGCCTACAGACAATCTATTGATCTTGATCTTCTAATGTTTTTAATTGTTCTTACCTCAACCTTACCTCTGCTGAACACTATGGGGTGTCAGCATAAAAGTTTGTAGAAAACAAATTGCATTGGGTCTGTGATTATAAATCCCAGAGCAATTTCTTTGAAAGAAACTTAGCTACTCATCCGAATTAATTAGTTTGATCCTGATGTAGCTGCCTTCACATGTACACAAATAATAAGGACAGAGGTGTCCACGTGGTTCTTCAAGCCAGCTCCACCAACCAAGCTGGGGCCTTAGTAATACTTTTATGCCAAGTTGATTGTCTCGTGGACTAATAATACTGTATTCGAAGAAGGAAGTCTGAGAATCGGAGCGGGAGTGTGGAGGAAGCCATTTTTGAATTTTTCGATTTTTTTTCCATCGGCGTTCAGAGAGGCGGGACTGCGCAGGCGTGTGACGTCGGGCAGTGAAGCGCGGAAGACTTAAAAGGACAGAAATCCTGATTCTGGTTTAATTCGAAGAAGGAAGTCTGAGAATTGGAGTGGGAGTGCAGAGGAAGCCATTTTTGAATTTTTCGTTTTTTTTCCATCGGCGTTCAGAGAGGCGGGATTGCGCAGGCGTATGACGTCGGGTAGTAAAGTGCAGATGATTTAAAAGGAACAGAGCCTCATACAACGGGCAGCGTAGTTTGCGGGCGGTGGAGTGAGCCGGGAGCAGAGTGAAGGCTTAAGGGCTTCGGCTTAATGGGCTTAGGCGGAAATGGACGAGGCGAGAAAGGTTTGGTATTCATTTTTGTTGTTATTTGAGGGGGGAAGAAGTATGAGTGTGAGGGCAGTTTGTTGTTCTCTGTGCCGGATGTGGGAGGTCCTGGAGTCTCCAAGTCTCCCGGACGTCCACATCTGTGCCAAGTGCGCCGAGATGCAGCTCCTAACGGACTGCGTTAGGGAACTGGAGCTGCAGCTTGATGACCTTCGTCTGGTCAGGGAGAGTGAGGAGTTGATAGAGAGGAGTTGCAGGCAGGTGGTCACACCCGGGCCACGGGAGGCAGACAAGTGGGTCACGGTTAGGAGGGGGAAGGGGAAGAGTCAGGTAATAGAGAGTACCCCGGTGGCTGTGCCCCTTGACAACAGGTACTCCTGTTTGAGTACTGTTGTGAGGGACAGCTTACCTGGGGGAAGCGACAGTGGCCGTGCCTCCGGCACAGAGTCCGGCCCTGTAGCTCAGAAGGGTAGGGAAAGGAAGAGGAGGGCAGTTGTAATAGGGGACTTGATAGTAAGGGGGTCAGATAGGCGATTCTGTGGGCGCAGTCCGGAGACCCGGATGGTAGTTTGCCTCCCTGGTGCCAGGATCCGGGATATTTCTGATCGCGTCCAAGATATCCTGAAGTGGGAGGGTGAGGAGCCAGAGGTCGTGGTACATATAGGTACCAATGACATAGGTAGGAAAAGGGAAGAGGTCCTGAAAGGAGAATATAGGGAGTTAGGAAGGGAGTTGAGAAAAAGGACCGCAAAGGTAGTAATCTCGGGATTACTGCCTGTGCCACGCGACAGTGAGAGTAGGAATGCAATGAGGTGGAGGATAAATGCGTGGCTGAGGGATTGGAGCAGGGGGCAGGGATTCAAGTTTTTGGATCATTGGGACCTCTTTTGGCGCAGGTATGACCTGTACAAAAAGGACGGGTTACACTTAAACCCTAGGGGGACCAATATCCTGGCAGGGAGATTTGCGAGGGCTACTGAGGTGACTTTAAACTAGAATGGTTGGGGGGTGGGAATCAAATTAAAGAGACTAGGAGAGAGGAGATTAGTTCACAACAGGGGGATGGGAACAAGTGCAGAGAGACAGAGGGGTGTAAAATGAGGGTAGAAGCAAAAAGTAGTAAGGTGAAAAGTAAAGATGGCAGGCCGGCGAGTCCAGGGCAAAAATCAAAAGGGGCCACTTTTCAACATAATTGTATAAGGGTTAAGAGTGTTGTAAAAGCAAGCCTGAAGGCTTTGTGTGTCAATGCAAGGAGCATTCGTAACAAGGTGGATGAATTAAAAATGCAGATTGTTATCAATGAATATGATATAGTTGGGATCACAGAGACATGGCTCCAGGGTGGCCAGGGATGGGAGCTCAACATTCAGGGATATTCAATATTCAGGAAGGATAGACATGAAAGAAAAGGAGGTGGGGGAGCATTGCTGGTTAGAGAGGAGATTAACGCAATAGAAAGGAAGGACATTAGCCGGGAGGATGTGGAATCAATATGGGTAGAGCTGCATAACACTAAGGGGCAGAAAATGCTGGTGGGAGTTGTGTACAGGCCACCTAACAGTAGTAGTGAGGTCGGGGATGGTATTAAACAGGAAATTAGAAATGTGTGCAATAAAGGAACAGCAGTTATAATGGGTAACTTCAATCTACATGTAGATTGGGTGAACCAAATTGGTAAAGGTGCTGAGGAAGAGGATTTCTTGGAATGTATGCGGGATGGTTTTTTGAACCAACATGTCGAGGAACCAACTAGAGAGCAGGCTATTCTGGACTGGGTTTTGAGCAATGAGGAAGGGTTAATTAGCAATCTTGTCGTGAGAGGCCCCTTGGGTAAGAGTGACCATAATATGGTGGAATTCTTCATTAAGATGGAGAGTGACATAGTTAATTCAGAAACAAAGGTTCTGAACTTAAAGAGGGGTAACATTGAAGGTATGAGACGTGAATTAGCTAAGATAGACTGGCAAATGACACTTAAAGGATTGACGGTGGATATGCAATGGCAAGCATTTAAAGGTTGCATGGATGAACTACAACAATTGTTCATCCCAGTTTGGCAAAAGAATAAATCAAGGAAGGTAGTGCACCCGTGGCTGACAAGAGAAATTAGGGATAGTATCAATTCCAAAGAAGAAGCATACAAATTAGCCAGAAAAAGTGGCTCACCTGAGGACTGGGAGAAATTCAGAGTTCAGCAGAGGAGGACAGAGGGCTTAATTAGGAAGGGGAAAAAAGATTATGAGCGAAAACTGGCAGGGAACATAAAAACTGACTGTAAAAGCTTTTATAGATATGTGAAAAGAAAAAGATTGGTTAAGACAAATGTAGGTCCCCTACAGACAGAAACAGGTGAATTGAATATGGGGAGCAAGGACATGGCAGACCAATTGAATAACTACTTTGGTTCTGTCTTCACTAAGGAGGACATAAATAATCTTCCGGAAATATTAGGGGACGGAGGGTCCAGTGAGATGGAGGAACTGAGGGAAATACATGTTAGTAGGGAAGTGGTGTTAGGTAAATTGAAGGGATTAAAGGCAGATAAATCCCCAGGGCCAGATGGTCTGCATCCCAGAGTGCTTAAGGAAGTAGCCCAAGAAATAGTGGATGCATTAGTGATAATTTTTCAAAACTCTTTAGATTCTGGACTCGTTCCTGAGGATTGGAGGGTGGCTAATGTAAACCCACTTTTTAAAAAGGAGGGAGAGAGAAACCAGGGAATTATAGACCGGTTAGCCTGACATTGGTAGTGGGGAAAATGCTGGAGTCAGTTATCAAAGATGTGATAACAGCACATTTGGAAAGCGGTGAAATCATCGGACAAAGTCAGCATGGATTTGTGAAAGGAAAATCATGTCTGACGAATCTCATAGAATTTTTTGAGAATGTAACTAGTAGAGTGGATAGGGGAGAACCAGTGGATGTAGTATATTTGGATTTTCAAAAGGCTTTTGACAAGGTCCCACACAGGAGATTAGTGTACAAACTTAAAGCACACGGTATTGGGGGTAAGGTATTGATGTGGATAGAGAATTGGTTGGCAGACAGGAAGCAAAGAGTGGGAATAAACGGGACCTTTTCAGAATGGCAGGCAGTGACTAGTGGGGTACCGCAAGGCTCAGTGCTGGGACTCCAGTTGTTTACACTGTGTATTAATGACTTAGATGAGGGAATTAAATGCAGCATCTCCAAGTTTGTGGATGACACGAAGCTGGGCGGCGGTGTTAGCTGTGAGGAGGGTGCTAAGAGGATGCAGGGTGACTTGGATAGGTTAGGTGAGTGGGCAAATTCATGGCAGATGCAATTTAATGTGGATAAATGTGAAGTTATCCACTTTGGTGGCAAAAACAGGAAAACAGATTATTATCTGAATGGTGGCCGATTAGGAAAAAGGGAGGTGCAACGAGACCTGGGTGTCATTATACACCAGTCATTGAAAGTGGGCATGCAGGTACAGCAGGCGGTGAAAAAGGCAAATGGTATGCTGGCATTTCTCGCGAGAGGATTCGAGTACAGGAGCAGGGAGGTTAACTGCAGTTGTACAAGGCCTTGGTGAGACCACACCTGGAGTATTGTGTGCAGTTTTGGTCCCCTAATCTGAGGAAAGACATCCTTGCCATAGAGGGAGTACAAAGAAGGTTCACCAGATTGATTCCTGAGATGGCAGGACTTTCATATGATGAAAGACTGGATCTACTAGGCTTATACTCGTTGGAATTTAGAAGATTGAGGGGGGATCTTACTGAAACACATAAAATCCTAAAGGGGTTGGACAGGCTAGATGCAGGAAGATTGTTCCCGATGTTGGGGAAGTCCAGAACGAGGGGTCACAGTTTGAGGATAAAGGGGAAGCCTTTTAGGACCAAGATTAGGAAAAACTTCTTCACACAGAGAGTGGTGAATCTGTGGAATTCTCTGCCACAGGAAACAGTTGAGGCCAGTTCATTGGCTATATTTAAGAGGGAGTTAGATATGGCCCTTGTGGCTGAAGGGATCAGGGGGTATGGGGTGAAGGCTGGTACAGGGTTCTGAGTTGGATGATCAGCCATGATCATACGGAATGGCGGTGCAGGCTTGAAGGGCCGAATGGCCTACTCCTGCACCTATTTTCTATGTTTCTATACCAAACTCAGCCTTAAGTAAACTCAGTGGCCACTTTATTCGGTACAGGAGTGGAACCCAGTGTGGTCTTCTGCTGCTGTAATATACACACACTTCACGGTTCTACAAGTTGTGCATTCAGAGATGCTCTTCTGCACACAGCTGTTGTAACGTGTAGTTATTTGAGTTACTGTCACTTTCCTGTCAGCTTGAACCAGTCTGGCTATTCTCCTCTGACCTCCCTCATTAACAAGACATTTTCACCCACAGAGCTGTTGCTCACTGAATGTTTTTTTTTGTTTTTCTCACCATTCTCTGTAACTCTAGAGACTGCTGTGCATGGAAATCCCAGGAGATCAGCAGTTTCTGAGATACTCAAACCACCCCATCTGGCACCAACAATCATTTCATGGTCAAAGTCACTTAGATCACATTTCTTCCTCACTCTGGTGTTTAGTCTGAACAGCAACTAAACCCCTTGACTATGTCTGCATGCTTTTACGCATTGAGCTGCTGCCGCATAATCGGCTGATTTGATATTTTCATTAAAGAGCAGGTGTACAGGTGTATCTAATAAAGTGGCCACCGGATGTATATCGAATGTCAACTCCAATAATATCAAGGGAGAAGTATTTCAATGACTCTCAATCTTCTCATCGCTACCTTAACTGGACACCTGTCGTTCTGAAACCATGCCTTTGATTTCCCTCATTAAGGGAAGCATTTTCTCGCCATCTAGTTTGTCAAACACTTTAAAAATCATATAAGTTTCATTGAGATCACATCTATTCATCTAAACATTAATGTATATGAGCCCAACCTGCTCAGAATTTCTTTATAAGAGAACCATTTTATCCATGAAACCAGTCCCATTCACAATCAGTCTGAAATGCCTCAAATTCTTCCTGAAGAGGAAGACCAAATATGTATGTCGTGCTTCAGGTGCAGTCTCACCAATGCCCTGTACCAATGCCCAATTATAAAGGAACACCTGGGCAAGTCCTTTATGATCACCATTTAGATAGTATGGAAGTCCTGTGATTGAAATTAACTCTCATCATTTTGACCAAGTGACCTCAGATGCTGTTAAACTGAAAAACCATCTGGAGTGTTTGAAGTGTTTGTGTGTGGTTTAACAAGGTCATAGACCAAGACTGCCATGTCCCAGTAACGCTGTGAGTGGAGGAGAGTTTAATGAGTTGATTAACCTCACTGCTACTCTCCTTTGATTCTTTTCCTTGAAAGCTTCTTCCTTTTTTTGTCAACAGTGGAAGGCAGCAGTTACTTATCCAAACCATTTCTTATTCTGTGTTGAATTTCTTTTACTTTAGTTTCTAAACAATGGCAGCAAAATAATTAATGCAAATTTCATAAATCAACACAACTTAGTTTAGATTAGATTCAACTTTATTGTCATTGTGCCAAGTACAGATACAAAGCCAATGAAGTGCAGTTAGCATCTAACCAGAAATGCAAAGAATAGTGTTATTTGCAAAATAACTATGAATAAAAAGTAAGTGCTACAGCACACAAATATAAAAGTACTGAGACAGTGCAATATGGGTGCAATACTGCGTGGCGCTGTGATGTGAGGTTCAGCAGGGTCACAGCCTCAGGGAAGAAGCTCTTCCTGTGCCTGCTGGTGCAGGAGCGGAGGCTCCTGTGGCGTCTACCGGATGGGAGGAGAGTAAAAAGTCCATGGTTAGGGTGAGATGCATCCTTGATAATGCTTTTCGCCCTGCCCAGGCAGCATTTATGGTAGATGTTCTCACTGATGGGCAATTGGGTGCCGATAAGCCGACGGGCAGTTTTCACCACACGCTGGAGTGCTTTGTGGTCCGATACGGGACAATTGCCATACCACACTGAGATGCAGTTGGTGAGTATGCTTTCAATGGTACAGCGGTAAAAGTCCGTCAGTATCCTGGGACAGAGTTGAGCTTTCTTGATGCTCTGCAGGAAATAAGGGCACTGTTGTGCCTTTTTGATCAGGATGGAGGAGTTCAGGGACCAAGTGAGATCCTCGGAAGTGTGGACACCAAGGAAGTTGAAGCTTGATACACGCTCCACTACAGCTCCGTTGATGTAGGTGGGGACGTGAGTGTGGCTCCTAGCCTGCCTGAAGTCCACAATGATCTCCTTGGTCTTCTGGGTGTTAAGGGCCAGGTTGTTGTCGGCACACCACACGGCCAGGTGCTGGACCTCGTCCCTGTAGGCTGTCTCGTCATCCCCTCTGATCAGACCAACCACCATGGTGTCGTCTGTGAACTTGATTATGGAGTTAGAACCATGTACAGGAACACAGTCATAGGTGAAAAGGGAGTACAGAAGAGGGCTCAGCACACAGCCTTGAGGCACGCCGGTGTTCAGGGTGAGAGTGGAGGAGGAGAGGTTGTCTAACTTAACTGATTGGGGTCTGTTAGTCAGAAAGTCCAAGGTCCAATTGCAGACGGATGAGCCGATACCAAGCTGGCGAAGTTTGGTGATCAGCTTGGAAGGGATCACAGTATTGAATGCCGAACTGAAGCCAATGAACAGCATTCTGATGTAAGAGTTGGGGCTGTCCAGATGGGTCAGGGCAGAGTGAAGTGCCTTGGAGATGGCGTCCTCTGTGGACCTGCTGGTGTGATAGGCAAATTAATGGGGGTCCAGGGTAGTGGGCAGACAGGATTTCAGATGTGATAGAACCACTCTCTAAACACTTTGCGATGATGGGGGTGAGTGCAACTGGGCAGAAGTCATTCAGGCCGGTGGCAGTGGAATGCTTATGCGTGGCTGTTCCAGGAGAATTGTACTTCAGTTGTTACTTGATTTTGATAAGCTGAATTGCATCATTGTATGGATGAAAATGTTACAGATAGCAAGAAAACTGTACAGGAAAGAGTTAATTAACTCCTGTATATCTGTATCCTCCACAGAGCCACCTGACCCTCCTGAGCTGGAGATCAGAGAAGTGAAGGCCCGCAGCATGAATCTCCGCTGGACACAGCGATTTGATGGGAACAGTCTTATCCTTGGCTTTGACATTGAATATAAGAACAAGTCAGGTGGGTAGTCACTGATCTCACTGCATTGGCAATCATTTCACTGTGCACCGATGTCTTCCAAGTGTTTAGCCTCATTCCAGTCCCCAAACTTCCCACTTTGTAAACCAGATTAAACCCCATGATAAGCATCCTGTTTAACCCTGAGATGGGCACGCCTGTATCACCTCTATCATAGGATATGGCATAGCCATCATTTCAGTTGCCTTTGTCATCTGCCTCACATTCCTGCTTTCAGCCATTCCAGTTACCTCCCGGTTGATCTCTGCCTTCCTCTCCAATAAAGCAAAGCTCCACCACTTCATACCTGGTCCCTTTCATTGAGCATATGTCCTCTAACATATATTGATTTCGAAACCACTAGCACCTTGTTTTTTTAAAACTTTTCTCCTTGTGTTCAACCACCTCACTCATTCTGATATCTGTGACTAAAGATTAGCTTTATTTGTCAGATGTTCATCAAAAGATACTCTGAAATGTGTCATTTTCATCAATGACAACACAGTCCACTAGACCATTAGACTTTAAGACATAGGAGCAGAATTAGGCCATTCGGCCCATCAAGTTCACTCTGCCATTTCATCATGGCTAATCCCGGATCCCATTCAACTCCCCACATCTGCCCTTTCACCATATCTCTTGATGCCCCGACCAATCAGGAATCTTAGCAACTTCCACTTCAAGTATACCCACAGACTTGGCCTCCACTGCAGTCTGTGGCAGAGTATTCCACAGATTCACCACTCTTTGGCTAAAAAAAAAATCCCTCCTTACCGCTGTTCTAAAAGGTCACCCCTCAATTTTGAGGCTGTACCATCTCGTTCTGGATACCCCACCAGAGGAAACATCCTCTCCACATCCACCCTCTCTAGTCCTTTCAACATTTGGTGGGTTTTAATGAGATCCCCATGCATTCTTCTAAATTCTAGTGAGTTCAAGCGCAAAGCTGCCAAATGCTCCTCATATGTTAACCCCTTCATTCCCAGAATCATCCTCGTGAACCTCCTCTGGATTCTCTCCAATGATAACCCATCCTTTCTGAGATAAAGGGCCCAAAACTGTTGACAATGCTCCAAGTGCAGCCTGACTAGTATCTTATAAAGCCTCAGCATATTATCTCCTTGTTTTTATATTCTATTTCCATTGAAATGAATGTCAACATTGCATTTGCCTTCTTTATCACAGACTCAACCTGTGAATTAACATTCTGGGAGTCTTGTACAAGGACTCCTAAGACCCTCTGCACCTCTGATTTCAGGATGTGTATTGTACACATTTCTCTAAATATACCTATTGAAGCCCATTGATGTTTGAATTTTCTCCCCATTCAGGGCCCTAAACAGACCTTCCAGGTGAGGCAACACTGAGCCCGTGAGTCTGTTGGGGTCATCTACTGTGTCTGGTGCTCCTGGTGTGGCCTCCTGTATATCAGTGAGACCTGACGTAGATTGGGAGACCGCTTCACCGAGCATCTATGCTCTATCCGCTAGAAAAAGCGGGATCTCCCAGTGGCCACCCATTTTAATTCCACTTCCCATTCCCATTCTGATATGTCCATCCATGGCCTCCTTCACTGTCGGGATGAGGCCACACTAAGGTTGGAGGAACAACACTTATATTCTCTCTGGGTAGCCTCCAGCCTGATGGCATGAACATTGATTTATCAAAGTTCTGGTAATGTCCCCCCCACCTTTCACTATTTCCCATCCCTTTTTCCTTCTCTCACCTATCTCCTTGCCCACCCATCACCTCCCTCTGGTGCTCCTCCCCCTTTTCTTTCTTCCATGGTCTTCTGTCTCTCACCAATCAACCTCCCAGCTCTTTACTTCATCCCTCCCCCTTCAGGTTTCAACTATTGCCTTCTGTTTCTCTCTCACCTCCCCCCACCTTTTAAATCTCCTCAGCTTTTTCTCTCCAGTCCTGCCGAAGGGGTCTCGGCCTGAAACGTTGACTGTACTCTTTTCCGTAAATGCCTGCTGAGTTCCTTCAGCATTTTGTGTGTGTTGCACCAGTAATAGACCTTGGGTTATGAGAAGAAATCAGGAGGGTTCCTGATTAGTAAGGACATGAAAGGTTATGGGGAGAAGGCAGGAGAATGGGGTTGAGAGGGAAAATAATCACTCATGATTGAATGATGAAGCAGACGGAATGGGCCAAATAGCCTAATTCTGCTCACATGTCTTATATCTTAAAAGACAGGATGAAGGAAAATACCAAATGTTTTTATGGGTATATCAAGAGCAAAATGATAGCAAGGTACAAAACTCGTCATCTTGAAGATCAGTGTGGTCGTTGACGTATGAAGCTAAAAGAGAAGGGGCAGACCTTAAATGTACTGTTTGGACCTATATTTACTCAGGAGACAGAAATAGAGGCTGAAGAACTGAGGCAAAAGAATTGGGCCAAAAGGCCCATTTCTACAGGGTCTGTATGGTGTGTTAAAGCATTGCTCAAGACTCAAAGCAATGTGGTTGATAGGAGAGGCCCTTAATCCATAATCTCCCATTTTGGTGATCACAGAGGAAGGGGTCTGAGAGATGATTATGTGAGTGTGGGGCTTTGGATGGAGATTTGTGTGGGGAAGGCTCAAGCAGTTGATGGGAGGCTTCATGCAGACAGTAAAGTGGACTGCAAAACATGGGCATTGGGATGTTGCTGAGGACATTGGAGTGAAGGGACAGTGGAGTTGAGATGATAGAAAGATAAGGAAAGTGCCTGATAGGAAACCCTGAACTCTCAGAAGGCAATCCTTGTATATGGAACCCTTTGAATAATACCTAATAGGCCCCAGCCTCTCCATTTAAGAGCACCTCAGTTTTCAGGAACTTAACGTGCAAGGTAGTTTTAATTGAGTGACCAATGTTATGCTTAAAGTGCCAGTAACAAATTCAAGCACAGTCTTCTGTTCCAACCTCTGAAGGACCTGCCAAATCAAGGCAGTGCTAAGTTATACTTAGTGGCCACTTTATTAGGTACACCTGTTTGTTAATGTAAATATCTAATCAGCCAGTCGTGTGGCAGCAACTCAATGCATAAAAAGCATGCAGACATGGTCAAGGGCTCAGTTATTGTTCAGACCAAACATCACAATGGGGGAAGAAATGTGATCTAAGTGACTTTGACCATGACTTTGTTGGTGCCAGATGGGGTGGTTTGAGTATCTCAGAAACTGCTGATCTCCTGGGATTTTCACATACAACAGCTTCTAGAGTTTACAGAGAATGGTATGAAAAACAAAACAAAACACCCAGTTCCGTGGGTGAAAACATCTTGTTAATGAGAGAGGTCAGAGGAGAATGGCCAGACTGATTCAAGCTGACAGGAAGGTGACAGTAACTCAAATAACCTCACATTAGAGCAGTGGTGTGGTGTGCAGAAGAGCATCTCTGAACACACAACAAGTTGAATCTAGAAGTGGATGGGCTACAGCAGCAGATAGACCATGAATATGCACTCAGTGGCCACTTTATTCGGAACAGGAGGTACTTAGTAAAGTGGCCACTGAGTATACGTTAAGATACAACATTAAAACACGTTGATGTAAATGTTAAGATGCCCTAAGGCTTCATTCTGTCTTGGTCGACCATTAAACAGAGCACGTCCTATAAAGTGTGTTAATTCTTACTCTCCTGTAAGCATTGAAGGTCCTTTGAACACCACCTTTACACTGCGTTTAAAATCCAATCTCAACACAGCTCCCGAGACATCATTAAGGGGAGTGCAGCACTTATTCAAGGCTTCTAATTGACAATTTAAATTCATTGCTAGAAATCTAAATCCTGTTGCTGCCATACCAGGAGAGATTAAAATATGATTAAATTTTGTAAATTAATATTGTACAAGGGCTGCAAATATTAATTATATACAGTGTATTCTATCAGAGTTTGATAAGATTGTTGGGTGTTTCATTCATCATCCTTCTGTATAATCAATTCTAATCTGACAAGTTTTTTTTAGTTAATCCATGCATATATTTAATACATTCCTATCAGGTTTACTGGTATAAATAAATTATTGTAAGGGATTGCCATTGCCTATAAACAAAATCTGTTGGGTTTAAGCATAATTATTGTTGATTTCCATGTTTTCTGTACATAAATTAATTGATGATATACAGGTTTATAAATTAGCTCAAGTCCTTCTTTTTGATAATATGCCCTTTATCAGATTTAACTTTGGGTTAAATTTGTTCTTCCCAATATGGAATGGAATATAGAGGCTGTACTTCCAAATCTTTGTAATATACACTCAGTGACCACCTTATTATGTGCCTCCTGTACCTAATAAAGTGGCCACTGAGTGTATGTTCATGGTCTTCTGCTGCTGTAGCCCATCCACTTCAAGGTTCAATGTATTATGCATTCAGAGATGCTCTTCTGGTCAGCACTGTTGTAACGTGTGGTTATTTGAGTTACTGTCACCTTCCTGTCAGCTTGAACTAGTCAGGTCATTCTCCTCTGACCTCTCTCATTAACAAGGTGTTTTCACCCACAGAACTGCCACTCACTAGATTTTTTTTGTTTGTTTTTTTGCACTATTCTCTGTAAACTCTAGAGACTGTTGTGTGTGAAAATCCCAGGAGATCAGCAGTTTCTGAGATACTCGAACCACCCTGTCTGGCACCAATCATCATTCCATGGCCAAGGTCACTTAGATCACATCTCTTCCCCATTCTGATGTTGGTTTTGAACAACAACTGAACCTCTTGACCATGTCTGCATTCTTTTATCCATTGAGTTGCTGCCACATGACTGGCTGATTTGATATATGTATTAATGAGGAGAAGTACTGGTGTACCTAATAAAGTGGCCACTGGATGTAGATTTAATTTACTGCAGATGGCATTCATTTCCCAGTTGGCCATTGCCAATACACCATTCTATTGGTCACTGGCACCTGTTCAGACCCACATGGACAAGCTTCCAGCCCTGGATGAAACACCAGAATTTAAAGAAGCATCCCCCTCCCATTAAACACCACCACAGCACAGATGGAAATTTGGACCACTTAACTTTTGGAGGGCTAATGAGAATTAAGTACACGAGGGCTTAAATTTAAGATAAGAGGTAAAAATTTTAACAGGGACCTAAGGGACATCTATTTAACACAGAAGCTGGTAGTTATATGGAACAAGCCGCCTGAGGAAGTGGTTGAGACAGGTACAGACTATTGAATGGTTCCATAGTACAATAAAATAGACTCTTCATCTTACAATCCACTTTGTTATGATCTTGCACTTGATTGTTTACCACTTTCTCTGGAGCCGTTACATTCGTTCTGCATTGTTATTGCTTTACCTTGTTCTACTTCAGTGCACTGTGTAATGAATTGATCTGGTCGAACAGTATGCAAGGCAAGCTTTTCACTGTACCTCAATGGATATGACAATAGCACATCAGTTTCAGTTCCAATAACAAACTTTCAAAGACATTTGAACGTGTACATGGATAGGAAAGGTCTAGAGGCGTAGATGGGCATCTTGATTGGCATAGATGAGTTGTGCTGAAGGTCCTTTTTCGTGTTATACCACTGTGAGATCTGCCATTGTTACCTCCACAAGTGTAGAGTATTGGGCATAGTGAAGGAAGGGGTATAAAGCAGTGGCAAGGCTATACCTACAAGAGCTAGAATGTCACTTCCAGTTGCATTGGGATATTTTGCAAAGTCTTTAGACCAGAAAATGGTGCATACCAGATGGAAACACAGTACATTTGCTATTTTTATTATTAAAGAGGGTTAGATGTTTCTGACAGAGCCTCCCATTTGTTGTTGTCTGCTGAACTTAGTGACTTGCTAGGCCCTTGCAGAAGGTGATTAAGAGTTGACTGCCATTGTTAGTTCTATGTATGTGCAGAGCAAAAACAATAATGGAGTAGTAGGATTAAATGATTTGACTGAGTCACTTTAGCCATAGTACACAGTTGGCAACTTACAGCGTGGGAGTGATGAACTAGGCCCGCCAAGATAAGAACGTGCTCTTGAAAGCCCACATACAAAGAAAGGGGCCTTCCACATGTAGCAGGCCCAGTTGATTCACCACGCAATCCATTGCCCACATGCAGATTTGCCATATTATTGCAATCGATCTGGGACAGTTCAGGTACCCCAAGAGGCACATGTAGACAAGAGTCATTAAGGAGAGCAGCATTGTGCTTGGAGTGACCTAATAAAAGAGATGTTTTTGTTTACAACCGTCTGGTATTTCATGGTCTTCATCAATAATGCTAGTGTTCTGTTCTAGATTTATTTACAGACTTCAATTTAAATGCAGTAGCTGTGGGGAAATTCAAATATATGTCTCTGGATCATCGGTTCAGAGCCCAGAATACTAAACTAGCTACTGTAGGACGAAGAAGCACTCTTTATAAGTTATTGGGACTAATTAGAGGAAGGTGGATTCTCTCTGACCCATGTCATGCTGAACCATCAGGATTACAAATGTTATGCTGTCAAGCATGCAACCCTTAAAATCTGACCAATTAACTTGACCCTCTTTTTCACTGAAGTGAGTATTTGTATTGAGTAACTTTCGTGAAAAAACAGAATATAACTTCCCTGACTAAAATCTTGGATTATCTGATGATTTGATTGAAGCATTTTGGAATTAAGACTTTTCTGAAATGGGAATGGCTCTAACTTTGTCTACAAGTTTGCTGATGATACTACTCTAGTGGGCGATATTTCAAATAACAATGAATTGGAGTACAAGGGAATCAAGAGCTTAGGGACATGGTGTCATGACAGCAACCTTTCCCTTAGTGTCAGCAGAACAAAAGAGCTGGTCATTGGCTTTAGGAAGAGGGGTGGTGCACATGTTGTGTTTGAGAGCTTCAAATTTCTTGGTGTGAACATCACCAATAGCTTATCCTGGGCCGACCATGTTGATGGCATGGTCAAAAAAGCTCACCAATGCCTCTACCTCCTCAGGAGGCTAAAAAAATGTTGCATATTCCTATTGACTCTTACCAAATTTTATCGATGCACCATAGAAAGCATTCAGTCTGTATGCAGAATGGCTTGGTATGGCAACTGCTTTGCACATAACTACAAGAAAGTACAGAGAGTTGTGGATACAGCTCAGCACATTCCAGCAACCGACCTTCTCTTGATGAACTGTATCTATACTTCTCGCTGCCTCAGTAGAGCAGCCAGCACAATCAAAGATCCCAGCCACCCCAGACATTCTCTCTTCTCCTCTCTCTCATCAGTCAAAAGATACAATAGCTTGAAAACACGTACTACCAGGCTCAAGGATAGCTTCTGTCCCACGGTTGTGATAAGATGGACTGTTGGTCACACAATCTACCTTGTTATGATCGTGCACCTTATCACTTACTTGCACTGCACTTTGTTGTTAGCTTTTACATTTTATTCTGCATTGTTATTGTTTTACCTTATTCTAGCTCAATGTAGTGTGTAATCATTTGATCTGTATGAACAGTTTGCAAGACAAGCTTTTCCATTGTAAGTTGGTACATGAAACAACAACAAGCTAATACCAATCCCATTCCTGATGTCAATACTCAGTCTAGAAGCACATGGTGTTCCTGCCGACTTCAGGTGTATAGAAACAAATAGTTTAAAGGGAAATATTTACATCTGTGTCACACCTTTCCTAACCTCTGGACTTCCCAAATTCTTTTATAGGCAATTCATTACTCCTAAAGGACAGTCACTATTTAATGTAGGAATGTAAGGTTGGGGCATTAGGATACAAGCCTTAAAGTTGAAATTATTGTCTCAGAAATTTTTCATCATTATCTTCTGGGTTCAAATTTCATTATATCAGATCCTATTAAAAAAACAATTGCTTCTTCTCTCACCAACAGACTCGTGGGACTTAAAGCAGAGTACTCGGAATATCAACCCAACCATAAACCAGGCCAACATTGTGGATCTGCACCCAGCATCCGTCTACAGTATAAGGATCTACTCATTCAACAAGATCGGCAGAAGTGAATCAAGCAAAGAATTAACTGTCAGCACAGAGGAAGCAGGTATCAAGTCAGAATGGTGTGGGACAACCACTATCCACTGAAGTCAAATTGTCCAGACCTGAAGCTGTCCCTATACCCTGCTTCAGTTTGTTGAGAGAATGTGGTTAATGTTGAAAGGGAAGTTACACTAAATCTTTAGTTAACCTGATTATAAGGTGCTGATACATTGTGTTCAAATCTGAGCTGCGTGCTTTAGGATAGGGCAGCATACTTTAGGGCTTTGAGAGGAGTTAGTGCTTTTCTAAAATGGTGCCAGATGAAAGATTTCAATTAACGGGAGGGAATTGAAGTTTGCAGTCAGTACTAAGAGCAGATTTGATAGGTGGTGTCAATATTTTGTTGGAGAGTCTGTCTCCAGTAGCAGGTCAGCAATTAGAGGACACAGGTTTAAGATCATTGCAAAAGTTTGAGAGGAATAAACAGGTTAAAGAGCAAGAATTGGTGTGGCATGGAAGTGTGGTGGTTAGCACAACACTTTACAGTACCAGTGACGTTAGTCGGTAGGTTAATTGATCATTGTAAATTCTCCCACAATTAGGCTAAGATTAAATTGGGATTGCTGGGTGGTGTGGACTCGAATGCCAGAAGGGCCTGTTCTGTGCTGTAGCTCAATGAAATAATAAGAAACTTCTCCCCATAGCAGAGATGTTTAAAGTAAGGAAGGGGTACTTAGGGGAGATCTGAGGAGGGTCTTTTTATTGGCTGGAATGCAGTTGGAATTGGGAACTCCCCGCCTGAGGGTGGGGTGAAGGTGGAATCCCCCACAATGCTTAAAAAGTATCTAAATGAGTACTTGATTTGCAAAGATAGAGAAGGCCTTAATGATGCCACTGTTTAACAGCCTTGACCATCCTGAACAGATCTAAGGGTGCAGGGATTTGGTTCCAGGCATCTATTTACATGAGAGAGCTTCCACTGAGGATGTCCGCAGCCTGTTTAACTGTGAGGCACACCCAGTTTTGTTTTCACTTGTCATCTATGTGTTTCTATACTATAGGGGCAATGCACCATCACACTGAGTTAGTTTTCTCTTTCTTTTTCCTTGGAGAAACAGAGACCAAGCTTTCTTATGACAGCTGAGATAAGTAAACTCAGCACCAGGCAAAGATTGACATTGGACATTGTGTCCACTTACTGAATCATTGGGCAGTCACATTTTTTTTACTTTCTTTATTGCAATCAAGCATTGCTTTGAATAATCAGTCATCCGATTGCAATAATGGACTGGTAAAGTGTAAGGCTGCTAACCCAGATTATGAAAGGAGAGTTGATTGCCCTCTCTGAGACTCTTAAGTGATGAGGGCTGGTTTCAGAGATCTCTCTAGTCTAATTAATGTTATACTGTGCTTAATTATAATGCAACCTCATTAAGGCTTCAGTTCGAAAAAGGGTCAACTTCCAGGATAAAATTCACCAAAATAGCTTAGAGTTCTGTTATTCTCGTGGCACTCTCAGCTCGCACCCAACACTGTCCCCTTATCTCATCAGGTCACCTCTCTCTTATTTACTCAAACTCTCATCTAGAATTTGATCAATTTGAAAATAAACAGTGCTGAGAGCCACAGGGTGCTAGATCGACAGCGGGGAGCTCTCCTAGGTGCTGAACAGGAATCTGGGGATATTTGTCCAGACTTGATGCCGGAAGCTACAGTCTGGAGTTGTGTGGACGTCTGCATTAGAAACAATCTCTCTGTCTAGATTATTGCTATATGGTGCCTATCTTTGAACCAACTTGATCATTATTTCAATGAGAAACAGGCTTAACTTTCTCAAATAAATTCACCAAATCAAGGTCCTCTGTGCAGTCTGTCCTCAAGGTCACCGATTTTTTAAACCACAATTTTAAATTCCATCACCTTAAGTGATGGTAAAGGCTATACATAGATTTGGAAGTCATATTAATTATAATATACTCTTTGGTAGGTTAACTTCCAGAATACCTGTGGTGTAAGGAAAAGGATACAAATATGAACCAATTATTTAACCAGAATTGGATTACCATGACTGATATATTCAACTGTTAGGTATTAAGTTCCACCTCACAGGAGGAAAGGTGATTGGATGAGCTGGGTTCTATCCCTGCACGTGCAGTTCCCAAATTACCAGTGCAAAAACTCCAGCACAACAATACCAACAGGGTGCTTATTGTTTCAGGTGACACCTTCCAGATGAGATGCTCTCAGGTGGATAGCACACACTATGGCTGTACTTTAGCAAAGAGTAAATGAGTTCTCCTCAGTGTCCTGGCCAATGCTTGCCCCATCAAAAACCTTGTTATAATCATAATTCCTGGTTATTGTTGTTTGCAAAATTTGCAAATTGTTTGCCACACTTGCAACCTTACAGCCATGACAAACTCAAAATTAAAAACCTGCAGATGCTGCAAATCTGAAGGAAAGTCAGTTCTGTTGAAGGGTTGAATCACTAAATCTTTTTCTCCCTCTACAGATACTGTCTGACCTGCTGAGTGTTTCCTGCTTTCACTGTTTGATATTTCAGAAGTGCTTCATTGGCTAGAGATAGATAGATAGATAAATATACTTTATTGATCCCGAGGGAAATTGGGTTTCGTTACAGCCGCACCAACCAAGAATAAAGCATAAATATAGCAATACAAAAACCACAAACAATCAAACAACAATATGCGAACTATGCCAGATGGAAATAAGTCCAGGACCAGCCTATTGGCTCAGGGTTCGATGGCCACAGGCAGGAACAACCTCCCGTGACGCCCAGTGTTGTATCTCGGTGGAATATGGCCGGAGTCCAACAGCAAAAAGTTCAATATCCAGTCTACAAACACGTTCCTCGATCGTAATGTGACCAGGATTGCGCCATTCATTGTTAACCAGAACAGTAAGCCCCCAACTCCTTTACGCTTACCACTCTCAGTGCACTTCCGCTCAGCCTGAACGGTCTGGAAGCCATCCATGGAAAAGCATTAAATAAAGCATTCTATAAAACATTGAAATATATATTTAAATAGATTTAGATTTATTCATTAATCATGTGTACATCATTGTGTCATTTGCATTAGAAACCAACACGGTATGAGGATGTGCTCGGGCAGCCTGCAAGTGTCACCGTACATTCCAGCGCCAACATAGCATGCCTACAATGTACAGCAGAACAACACACAGCCAACATACAACAAGCAACAACACCTTATTTTAAAAAGGGCTCTGAAATAAGCCAGAAAATAGGACTGAGAATAGCGAAATCATTGGACACTAGGAAAGAGAGACACTGTTTTTCATGGCATCAGAGAACTTCGCAGCCAGTGAAGTACTCTGACACTGTATTCACAGTTGGAGTGTGGGGAATAGATCAGCCAACTTGTATGCAATAAGTCCTGACCAGCAACCACAGGATAATGGGCTGATAATCTACTTTTAGTAATGCTGATTGATGGATGATTATTGTCCAGGACTCTGGGGATATCCTCCCTGTTCTTCTTTGGAGGCATGCAGGAGTAAAAAAGAAACCAGTATAGGATGGTACAATGTTTATCAGTGAGAAACCAGCTGACACAATCAGTAGAAATGATTTTAAATGGCAATGTTAATTATATAGCCTTATCAATAAGAAAGTTAGGTTACTTTTACCCCTGTAGTAGCCCCTATGGAATCTTTAGTGAGAGAGCAAACAACACTTTAGTTAATATGTTGTATGAAAGATAGCACTTCTGACATGTAGTCCTAATCAACTATGGGCCTAGACTTTCCTACTCAATTCATTGGAACCCAGAATTCTGTGACTCAGATGTAAGAGGTCACCAATGAAGCCAATTATACAGTGTTGCACCTGTGATGAAGCTGCAGAGATGATTAATTGGGCATGTTGCCACTGGAACTTTAATTGGCAATGCAGCAATTTACCAGAGATGAAGTGGTTTTCAAAGCATAACCTGAGAATAAGAGAACGTTTGAATTAGTCAAGCTACGACTTGTCCATGTGCGATACATTGCCACGTGGTCATGTAGAGTCTTGACTCTTTTGCTGCTGTGTTTATGGTCACGAGGGGTTTCTTCAGTTGGTTGTTTGACACTTCTGTGGATTGGCAGCAGTTTGGTTGCTTGGTGAATCTTTGTTGTTTTGTACAGGATCTCCCCCAATGAGTGCTCAAAGACATCACGTGTTAAACTGTAAATAACCTGTAATGCTGAGTCTTTATGTTTATTTAAGGCAGAGGTTGATAGGTTCTTGATTGGTCAGGGTACGAAGGAATATGGGGAGAAGGCAGGAGATTGGAGCTGAGAGGAAAATTGGATCAGCCATGATGAAATGGCGGCACAAACTCAATGGGTCAAATGGCTTAATCCTGCTCCTAGAAGAAGGCAAATGCAATGTTGGCATTCATTTCTAGAGGAATAGAGTATAGGAGCAGGGTTGTGATGTTGAGGCTCTATAAGGCGCTGGTAAGACCTCACTTGGAGTACTGTGGGCAGTTTTGGGCTCCTTATTTAAGAAAGGATGTGCTGACGTTGGAGAGGGTACAGAGAAGATTCACTAGAATGATTCTGGGAATGAGAGGGTTAACATATGAGGAACGTTTGTCCGCTCTTGGACTGTATTCCTTGGAGTTTAGAAGAATGAGGGGGGACCTCATAGAAACATTTCGAATGTTGAAAGGCATGGACAGAGTGGATGTGGCAAAATTGTTTCCCATGGTGGGGGAGTCTAGTACGAGAGGGCATGACTTAAGGATTGAAGGGCACCCATTCAGAACAGAGATGCGAAGAAATTTTTTTAGCCAGAGGGTGGTGAATCTATGGAATTTGTTGCCACGGGTGGCAGTGGAGGCCAAGTCATTGGGTGTATTTAAGGCAGAGATTGATAGGTACCTGAGCAGCCAGGGCATCAAAGGTTATGGTGAGAAGGTGGGGGAGTGGGACTAAATGGGAGAATGGATCAGCTCATGATAATACGGCGGAGCAGACTCGATGGGCCGAATGGCCGATTTCTGCTCCTTTGTCTTATGGTCTATATCTTATGGGCTTATGGTTTTGGTGGCTCTCTGGTTGTTGACCCAAGAGAAGTTCTTCATTTGTGTGCCTACCTGTGGAAGGCATGAAGGCAAAGATTAATTCTACTTTCACCTGGGGTATTTAGCAAAAAAGAGTCAGTAGTACATGTAACCAAGTTGCTTCCCTCCTTCCGCTAATCCAGACATACAAATCTTTGTTTTTAATCAAAGCATGAAATAGTGAAATAATCATTCCATCATACTCACTGTTTAGTGCTTCAACCTGAGTTGTAATTAACTCCCTCTTTTTGATAAAAATGTCTTTTATTTATTTGAAAAACATATATATTTCAGGCACTTTCTGTAACCTGTGAACATTGAAATTAATCTGTTGTCAATTACCATTCTTTCTAACTGTCTTACCTGCTTTTATGGGTTTTGATTATATTTCAGTGAAGTCAACAGCTGGGGAATGCAAAACAGAAACAAAATTTATTCACCACAACTATAAAACTAAAATTTGGTGCAAAGCAGTGGCAAATACAGTGTTTTTTTTAAGAATGTCCATAAAACTCCTGATCTGTGGTTGAGACAAAGAAGCAAAGAGTTTGCACATATAAGGAATGCTTTGTGGTTGCAGGAAGTCTCAGGGGACTTCATGACTAGTGCAGTCTTGAAGCTCATTCTTTGTTCTAATCCAAAATATCATAGTCAGCAGACTGTGGTAAATAACACAACAGTAGGTTTTGTGAGTGTTCGGTGAGAAATGAGGGCTGTCAAGGAGAACACAATGCATGTCTGCAGACTGCCTTGTTCTTTTCCCATTCGCCAGAGCAAGCTTTAGTTTAACATCTTACTTGAAAGACAGCATCTCCAACTGTGCAGCGCTTCCTCAGTACTATATTGAAGAACCAACCTAGACTTCATTTGCAAACCCTATTACTTACAAAAAAAAGTGCAAAAGAACAACAGTGAGCTAGTGCTCATGAGTTCATGGACTGTTCAGAAATCCGATGGCGAAGGGGAAGAAACTATTCCTTAAAAGCTGAATGTAGCTCTTCAGGCTCCTGTATCCTGCCCCCCCCCATGGTAGCAATGAAAAGAGACATGTCCCGGGTGGTGAGGATCCTTAATGATGGATACTGCCTCTTGAAGATGTCCTTGATGGTGGGAAGGGTTGTATCTGCGATGGAGTTGGCTGAGACTACAACTCTGCAGCTTTTTATCGATCCTGCACGTTGGAGCTTCCATATCAAGTGGTGATGTGACCCGTCAAGATGCTTTCTACTCTTGAGTCCCGTGCACCTCATGTACACACGAGAGGTTCTCGGGTCTATTTCCCATGTGAGTGCATGTAAACACAGATTCTGCAGATGCGAGAAATCCAAAGCAACATACACAAAATTCAGGAGGAACTCTGCAGGTCAGGCAGCATTTACAGAGGGAAATAAATAGTCGATAATTTGGGCCATGACCCTTCATCAGGACTGAACTTAATACAGGACTTGTGTTTGAAACTATGAGCGGAAAAATCCACCTTGGGCAATCAAATATTGTTTGTGACTGAAGTGTTGGCAAGTGACCCAATGGGAACATCTCATCCATATATACAGTATATAACACTGGATCCTCATTTCCTCTCTTTCAGCTCCAGACGGCCCACCCATGGATGTCATATTAGAGCCTGTCACATCTCAGAGCATCAGAGTGACCTGGAAGGTAATTTTATTCTTTTCCTATTGCTCCTCAGTGGAGCTGCAAGGTTTCTGCTCATTTCCATACATTGTATCTAAACGAACAGTGTCTATGGCGGGAGAAGTCCTTCCTCAATTTCCTATGCTTTCCAGTCTCATTTTTTTTCCCCTCTGGTGTGATTCTGTGTGTTCCACAGAAACAGAATTCCATAGAATTTGAGACATGTCATACAGCACTCAGCAAAGATTGGTCTTCATAGCCCAATCTGGGCACACACTTAGCAGTTGTGTCCAAGCTGAGAAAGCACCAGGGGAATTACTTAAGGTCACCTTCAACTCAAGACTGGGCTGTTACAAATTGATTTTGTTCCCTTTCAGTTTCCTGCACCTTCCAGCTAGGGTATGATCCATTCCCACTGCACTTCTCTCATCTCTTTCAGAACGTTCCAGTTTGGTTTACACAACTGAAGAAGCTTTGAAGTGAAGTTGTTGTAATGCAGGGAGAGTGGCAGCCTATTTGTACACAATAGGATTCCAATAGGAATAGACTATTCCCAGCCTAACCTAACCTTTGACAGCTTTATCACACAGTTTCAAGAATGCTCTCAATAATGTTATTCTTGGAGTCATCTTAAGATGTTTTGCATTGTTAAAGGCCACAACATTTAGATTATAATTTTAAAACACTGGAAATCTGAAATAAAAACAAAACCATTGCAAGCACTCAGCAAGTCAGGCAGCACCTGTGGAGATAGAAGAACAGAGTTAACGTTTCATTTCCAGGATCCATTCTCAGAGATCACTGATGAAGGGCCTCTGACCTAAAACATTAACTATATCTCCCTTTCCAAATTTATATTTAATATTAAATAAAGATTGGCTTTATTTGTCACTTGTACATTGAAACATTGAAATATATAGTGAAATGCTTTGTTTGCTTCACGACCAGCACAGTCTGAGGATACGCTGAGGGCAGCTCACAAATGTCACTATGTTTCTAGTGCCAATAATATGCCAACAATTTACTCGTCGTAACTCGAACATTTTTTTTAGAATGTGGGAAGAAACCAGTACACCCAGAGGAAGCCCATTTTGTCATGGAGAGAATGTACAAACTCCTTTACAAACAGCGTCAGGCATTGAACCCGATCAGTGATCACTGGAGCTGTAAGGCGTTACGCAAATTGCTATGCTACCGTGCTGCCCTTTTTTAACTGCTATATTGCTGAGTATCGCTGAGAAGGAGTGATTGAGGCGTGTGGTATTGGAGCAGGATGGTCATGATAAAACAGTATCTGTTACCAGTAAAGAAAAACAAGCTGCTGGAGGAACTCAATAGGTCAGGCAGCACCTGTGGAGGGAAATAGATAGTCAGCGTTTTGGGTTGGGATCTTTCATCTGGTTCCTCCAGCAGTGAATTTGTTGCTCCAGATTCCAGCATCTGCAGCTTATTGCACCTCCAGTATCTATCACTAGATAGGCCACAACAAGAGAACTTTGTGAAGTTGTGATTCACAAAGATGGGCTCAAAACCAGGACTTCCTTGACTTAAGTGAGTCAGGTCCAAGGTCACACATGGGATATTTTAACACTGGGGAGTGAGAGAAAGAAGAAAAAAACATCAAGCAGCTGAAGAAAGAAGCAGCAATGAAGAAGCAAATGGAGGTTCAAAGAAGGAATGAACCAATAAAAAGCAATGCTTACAACTCTGTATAATTAACGCAAAGCATGTTTAAGTAAGGTTTTGATTATATAAGTAGAAAAAAATCAATAGGGAAATGGTGAACAGTATCTATTTGAGATTGCCTGCTGGATAATATGCACCAGTTAATTTAAAGTAGAACTAAAATAAATACAGTTAATGGGATTTCAATAGACACAGGGAGCATAGAACTTCCTTATTAGGCTATGGATCTTCCAAGAAACATCTTAACTTGGGAATTGTGTACATATACTATATTCTGATGGACTATCCGAGGCCGTGAGGAGGTTTTCTATCTGATTTAATTTGATAGGGAAAAAGAAAACGCTCTGTTCAACTTATTTCAGAAACTATTCAAATGAGTGTCACACAGATCCCTCTTGACCCCAACTGTGGCACTGCCATGAC
The DNA here is from genome assembly GCF_963921235.1 of Mobula hypostoma. Taxonomy (NCBI): domain Eukaryota; kingdom Metazoa; phylum Chordata; class Chondrichthyes; order Myliobatiformes; family Myliobatidae; genus Mobula; species Mobula hypostoma. The sequence continues at coordinate 45,817,251 of NC_086129.1, forward strand.
CCAGGAAGGTAAGGTGGCAAGCAACGGTAACAACACTGTGACATTATGAACAGGGACAAAGGAATTTATATCCAAAACTGTTGCCTGTAGGTGTAGGCTTTTCAATACCCTGAAGCAAAATATTATTATCAATTAGATTGACTTCTGAATTTGTTACATATAACAAAAGTCCCTCTTGATTCTTGGTCTTCACAAATTTTCCGTCTGGTTTTTTGAACAAGATCTTGATAAGCATAATATTTTGTTTGTCTCTTCCACACGTGCGCGCGTGCATGCGCGTGCGCTCACACACATTCACACTCACACACGCAGACGCGCACAGCAGAGAAATACAGAGTATGACGACAGACTCAGAAAAAATGACATTTTAAAAAAAGTGCTGTCTTTGTACACAAGTCATCAAAAGCTCACTTCAAAGTTCAGCAAATAATAATCAGGAAGGCAAAAGATAAGTTTGCTTTGTCACGAAAAGAAGGACAGCACAGTAGTAGAGCTAGTTGACACGCAGACCCGGGTTCAGTCCCAACCTCAGGCTCTATCGGTGTGGAGTTTCAAAATTTTCTTTGGCTGGGTGGGTTTCGTCTGTGTTCTCTGGTTTCTTCCATATCCCAAAGATATGCAGGTTGGTTATTTTGTTGGCCACTGTAAATCCCATTAGTGTGCATTTGAGTAGTAGAATCTGGGGACAACTGATCAACATGTGGGAAGAATAAAATGGAATTACTATGTACGGTTCCTGTAACTGTGTGTGTGATGGTCAGTGCGGACTCAATGTCAAAGGGCCTGTTCCCATGCTCTATCACTCTGTGACTCTTAAGATTTGGGTACAGAGTAAAAATATCTTACTACAATTAGTTACGGTCCTGGTGAATTCAGTCATTTTCAATTTTGGTCTCTGTACTTAACAAAGGATATATTTGTAACAGAGAGAGTACAGAAAGATTCTCCAGACTGGTTCCTGGGATATTGAATTTGTCATAGGAGGTGAGAGTGAGCAGGTGACAGCTCTATTCTCCAAACTCCAAGGAAGATAAGATATGACCTTATATAAATGTATAAAATCACCAGAGGGATGGACAGAGGGAGTGCAGCGAAGATGTTTCCTCTTTCTCTGGAGTTGGACACTGAAGGTCACAGATTGAAATTAAGGGTAGGTCATTTTAAACTGAAACAAAGAAAATCCCTTCACTCAGAGGGAGGTAAATCACTAGATTCTCTTTTCCTGGAGACTCAGACATTGATTGAATTCAAACAATTCAATGGAACCCCAAAACTATTGATGAAGGTACAGCAGTGGATGTAATGTATATGGATTTCAGTAAGACATTTGATAAGGTTCCCCATGCAAGGCTCCTTCAAAAAGTAAGGAAGCATTGTTCTTAAGAAGGTGTATGGTGTGTTGGCATTCATCAACCATGGGACTGAGTTCAAGAGCCGTCAGGTAATGTTACAGCTATATAAGACCTTGGTCAGACCCCACTTGGAGAACTGTTTTCAGTTCTGGTCACCTCACTACAAAAAGGGTGTGGACACTATAGAGAGAGTGCCGAGGAGATTTAAAAGGATGTTGCCTGGATTGGAGGGCGTAAATTATGAGAATCGGTTGAGCGAACTTGGCCTTTTCTCCTTGGGGCGACGAAGGATGAGAGGTGACCTGATCGCGGTGTATAAGATGATGAGGGGCATTGATCATGTGGCTAGTCAGAGGGTTTTTTTCCAGGGCTGAAATGGCTAACACGAGGGGGCATAGTTTTAAGGTGCTTGGAAATAGGTACCAAGGGGTTGTCAGGTGTAAGTTTTTCCACACAGAGAGTGGTGGGTGTGTGGAATGGGCTGCTGGCGGTGATGGTGGAAGCTGATACAATAGGGTCTTTTAAGAGCCTCTTAAATAGGTACATGGAGCTTAGGAAAATAGAGGGCTATGCACTAGGGAAATACTAGGCAGTTTCTGGAGTAGGTTGCTTGTTTGGCACAACATTGTGGGCCCAAGGGCCTGTAATGTGCAATATATTTCTATGTTCTATAACCCCGTTGTAACCCAGGGAGGACCTGTATTCTCCCCACATTCCCATCAACTCCTCCCAATTCTAACTCTCACCTACACAGTCACCTCACCTACCAACCCGCACTTCTTTGGGATGTAGAAGTTCATGTTTATTGTCATTCAGCCGTACACATGTATACAGCTCAACGAAACAATGTTCCTCCGGGACCAAGTGCAAAGGAGGAGACTGGAGACCACAGGGAGAATGTGCAAACTCTACACAGACAGATGGAATGTGGGTTTTTGGAGCTGCTGCCCCACCACATTAGCCAGCGGCCAGCACCTCAGGGAGGGTCAGCAACCTCGGGGCAGGAGGCTTAGATTTGGGAAGAGCCTATTCCCAGTAATTGGAACTGGAATTAATTTATTATTGGCATACTTACCAAGGTACAGTGAAAAGCTCATCTTGCACACATCCTTCGTGAAACAATCTGATGAACAAGCCATTGGGAAGTTCCGATTGTCAACATCTGCCATCACTGACATAGGTCACAGAGCATAAACAGTCCAGCACAAAAACAGGTCCTTCGGCCCACCATATTTGGGCTGAGCAAGTCTGCTGCCAAATTATACTAACCCCTCTGCCTTTACATGATCCCTATCCTTCCATTTCCTGCCTGATCTTGTGCCTGTGTAAATAACTCTTTCATATCTGCTTCCTTCACTTCCACTGGCAGCATGTTCTGGATACCTATCAATCTCTGTGTAAATAAAATATGCCAGATAAATCACCTTGAAACGTATCCCCTCTCACCTTAAAGCTACTGTATGCCCTCTGGCATTTGACATCTAGAGACATAGAATATTATAGCACAGACACAGTCCCTTCAGCCCAACTGATCCATGTTGACAAAGATTCCCGTCTAAGCTTGGCCCATTTGCCCACAATTGGCCCATATCCCTCAAAACCAGGGTTCCTAACCTATTTTATGTCATGGACCAATACTATTAAGCAAGGGGTTCATCAACCTCAGGTTGGGAACCTTTGCTCCATACCCTTCCTATCCATGTATCTATCCAAATACCTTCTATATGTTGTGATTGTACCCGCCTAAACCTGCTGACAGCTCATTCCAAATATGCAGCACCCTGTGAGTGGAAAAAAATTGTCCCTCAGGTTCCAATTAAACCTCTTCCCTTTCACCCTTAACCTATGTCCTCTAATCGGTTGATTGCCCAACCCTTGGAAGAAAGACTGTGCATGCTCACTCCATCCATACCCCCCAATATTTTATACATACCTCTGTACTTTCTACCCTGAAAAGAAGACTCCAACAATCGACCCTCTTGTTATTTATGCCTCCCACCTCTGAGATGAGTGTCTTCCTGCCAGCTCACCCTCATTCCCACTCTGGAGATCTCTCGGCCACTGGATCATTCTAGGCAGTGATGGTGGAGCCACACCACATTTCTGAAGAAAGCTCAGAGGAAGTTCACAAGGATGATTCTGGGAATGAAGGGTTAACATGTGAAAAGCATTTGGCAGCTTTGGGCCAATTTAGAAGAATGTGGGGGATCTCATTGAAACCTACTGAAAGTTGAAAGGACTAGATAGGTGGATGTGGAAAGGATGTATCCTATGGTGAGGGCATCCAGAACTAGAGGGCACAGTCTCAAAATTGAGGGGCGATCTTTTAGAACAGAGATAAGGAGGAATTATTTTTAGCCAGAGGGTAATAAATCTTTGCTGCAAACTGCGCTGGAGGCCAAATCCATGTGTATATTTAAGGCGGAAGTTGATAGTTTCCTGATCAGTCAGGGCATCAAAGGATATGACAAGAAGGCAGGTGTATGGGGTTGAGTGGGATCCAGAATCAGCCATGATGGAATGGTGGAGCAGACTCGGTGGGCTGAATGGCCTAATTCTGCTCCTATGTCTTATGGTCTTCTTAGTTTGCCAAGACACCAGAGAACTCAACGGGACTTGACTCACGAAGGGAAGGTCTTACTTGATGTCAGTGTCTCCTGAGGCACCAGGATTTGCCAACAATGCTGGCCTCCCATGAGCACAGCCACTTGTCAGCTGCCAGAAACCCTCTGATTAGCAACTCGCATCATTTCTTGCATGGGGAGGGTTTCCGCTCTCTGAATGCCCAGCTGGCCCTGGATGCTGAGAAGAATTTAATAGTGATGAACACAAAGTATTCCATCGTGATTCCTTTATCCTGATGTTTTCAGCAATTGGAGGGACAAGGGCTGGCCTCTAATTCCATTGGTTCCTGCACAATTTCCCACTACAATGACCCAGTGAGGATGCTGTGAGGGCCTCAGGGTAGCTGTAGAACATGTCAGGTTCTGAGGTGTGATCCTACTCTCTTTGTCCGTCGGGGGGGGAGGGAGCAGTGCTCCCTCCTGCTTGCTCTCAGTTGGCTGAGTGGCTAAGCGGCCTGTTGTAGTGGCTACATGCTACAGAACAACATAGACAGCATCTGGTGAGAGAGTGGAGAGCCAGAATATGAAACCGGCGCTGAGACCAGCCAGGAACATCAATTTGCAAGATCATCAGCCAAGCAGATGAAAGAAGCTTGGATGGGCATCTTGGGCCGAAGATTCAACTCTAAGGCATTATCTAAGCAGGCAATAAGAGACCCCTTGTAAAGAGGTGTTTCATATAAGCAGCCTATACAGCCATAGACCCCCATGTAAACCCTCCCCCCCACCCATCCACAATCACCATAATACTCTAATGATCAATCCAGAGAACACAGATAAATCATAATGTTTCTGGTTAACTGACCCCTAGATGTCTGATCCCTTCATACTTTAGCCAGTGGAATTCATTGTCACAGATGGCTGTGGAAGCCAAGTCATTGAGTGTATTTAAAGCTAATGTATCTAATCTTATTTTCTCTCTAATTGTCCTTGAGTAGGAGCTATTGAGCATTCTCAAGCCACTACACTGAATGAAATCCCACAATGCTGTTGGCGAGGGACTTTCCAGAATCTTGACCTACAGTCTACTCCCCAAGAGACGTCTCTGAAGATAAAACATAAACACAAAAGAACTTAGGACATAGAAGTTTATCTAGGCCATTCAACTCCTTGCGCCTGCTCGCATTCAAAGTCAAGTTTATTGTCATATGCGCAAGTGCAATGAAAAGCATATTTCCAGCAGCATCACAGGGGACATAGCATCCAATAAGCCATATTCACAAAAAAAATCAAATTAAACATGAATTATAACATTTTTAAAGAAAAAATTAAAAATAAACAAAGCTCATTTTAGTGGAAAATAATCAAAGTGGTCACAGTGTTGCTAAACTGTAGTGATTAGGTTTTTGCCAGTTGGTTCGAGAACCGAATGGTTGAAGAGAAGTAGCTGCTCTGGAACATAGTCATGTGAAAATCCAGGCTTGTGTACCTTTTGCCCGATATGATCAATAAAACCTGGTTGAATAGCATCAATAAGATTCCATAAGGTCATAGCTGATCTTTACCCCAGCAAGACTTTCCACAACTAACCTCAAATTTCTTGATGCACCTAATATCTAAAAATCATTGATCTGAATGTAATCAGCGACCACTTGGAGTCACTTGGGGGAAGGCAAGTTTTTTCTGGTCCAGGAGTCTGGGAGCAGCCTGTGCTGGCTAACCACAAAATCAACCCCCACTGTTCAGGACAGGCCCTCTTTTTGCTATTATCATTGGGCAGAAGGCACAGAAGCCTTAGGACCCACACACCAAGTTCAGGAACAGTTATTAGCCTTCAACCATCCAGCTCTTGAACCACCATTGATAACTTCACTCACTACTGCACAGAACTGGTCTACAATACAACATAGAACATTACAGCACAGTTCAGGCCCTTTGGACCTGTGATATTGTGCCAACCTTAAAACCTACTCTAAGATCAACCTAACCCTTCCCTGCTACATAGCCTTACATTTTTCTATCATCCATATGTCTATCTACAGACTCATTTTCAAGAACTATTTACAATTCATGTTTTCAGTATTTTGGTTTGTTTGCTTATTTTGACTTCTTGTTGATTTAATTGTTCCTAGGTCTTTGCTTACACATCATTTTTCATAAATTTTATTGTATTTGATGATTTTCCTGTAAATGCCTTCAAGAAAATGAATCTCAAGGTAACATGTACATAATTTGATAATAACATTGTCCTTCTGCCTACAGCAGCTCAGTGGGCTTCTGAATGACTATATTTTCCTCCAATTCCCACAGTATGATTTGTGAAGAGCTGAGATGCTAAGAGTGGTGGAGGCAAGTACGAAAAAAAAACATTTAGAAGCCACTTGGATAGACACATAGAGAGTAAAATATTAGATGTAAATGGGCCAAACACAGACGAATGGGACAACTTAGATGGACATCTTGGTTGGGCTGAAGGGCCTGTTTCTGTGTCGTATTGCTCTGTGGTTCTATAATATTACTTTGAACTTTGAACTTTGAAACAGAAATTGAGATCTGGGACAGCACTGAATAACCAAGAGCTTTGTGTTTCAATCTTCAGGCACCCAGGAAGGAACTCCAGAATGGGGTGATCCGGGGCTACCAGATCGGCTACCGGGAAAATGGCCCTGGCAGCAATGGGCAGTACAGTATTGTGGAGATGAAGGCAACAGGAGACAGCGAGGTATACACACTGGACAACCTGAAGAAGTTTGCCCAGTATGGCGTTGTCGTGCAGGCATTTAACCGAGCTGGCACCGGACCGAGTTCTTCTGAAATCAATGCTACAACGCTTGAGGATGGTAGGTCAATCCAACATAATGTTCTTTGTCTGAATCAGAATCAGGTTTATTATCACTGACACATAGTTTGTTAGGAAATTTGTTGTTTCACAACAGCAGTATGGTAAAATACAATAAAATTACAATAAGTTACAACAAAAATATAAAATAATACATATGTAATGCAAAAAGAGAGCAAAACAGTGAGGCTGTGTTCATGGGTCCATGGATCATTCAGAAATCTGACAAATGCAACCAGTTAGACTGCTCTACATAGTATATCTGTTGAGATTTGCTGGATTGTTTGGTGACATACCAAATCTCCTCAAACTCCTTATGAAATATAGCTACTGATGTGCCCTGTTCATAATTGCATCAATATCTTGGGCCCAGGATAGATTTTCAGAGATGTTGACATCAAGGAACTTAAAATTAATGTGGATAAATGTGAGGTTATCCACTTTGGTGGCAAAAACAGGAAAACAGATTATTATCTGAATGGTGGCCGATTAGGAAAAGGGGAGGTGCAACGAGACCTGGGTGTCATTGTACACCAGTCATTGAAAGTGGGCATGCAGGTACAGCAGGTGGTGAAAAAGGCGAATGGTATGCTGGCATTCATAGCAAGAGGATTCGAGTACAGGAGTAGGGAGGTACTACTGCAGTTGTACAAGGCCTTGGTGAGACCACACCTGGAGTATTGTGTGCAGTTTTGGTCCCCTAATCTGAGGAAAGACATTCTTGCCATAGAGGGAGTACAAAGAAGGTTCACCAGATTGATTCCTGGGATGGCAGGACTTTCATATGATGAAGGACTGGATCGACTAGGCTTATACTCGCTGGAATTTAGAAGATTGAGGGGGGATCTTATTGAAACGTATAAAATTCTAAAGGGATTGGACAGGCTAGATGCAGGAAGATTGTTCCCGATGTTGGGGAAGTCCAGAATGAGGGGTCACAGTTTAAGGATAAAGGGGAAGCCTTTTAGGACCGAGATGAGGAAAAACTTCTTCACATATAGTCATAGTCAGAGTCATAGTCATTCTTTATTGATCCCGAGGGAAATTAGTTTTCGTTACAGTTGCACCATAAATAATTAAATAGTAATATGGAAATTATGCCAGGAAATAAGTCCAGGACCAGCCTATTGGCTCAGGGTGTCTGACCCTCCAAGGGAGGAGTTGTAAAGTTTGATGGCCACAGGCAGGAATGACTTCCTATGACGCTCAGTGTTGCATCTCGGTGGAATGAGTCTCTGGCTGAATGTACTCCTGTGCCCAACCAGTCCATTATGTAGTGGATGGAAGACATTGTCCAAGATGGCATGCAACTTGGACAGCATCCTCTTTTCAGACACCACCGTCAGAGAGTCCAGTTCCATCCCCACAACATCACTGGCCTTACGAATGAGTTTGTTGATTCTGTTGGTGTCTGCTACCCTCAGCCTGCTGCCCCAGCACACAACAGCAAACATGATAGCACTGGCCACCACAGACTCGTAGAACATCCTCAGCATCGTCCGGCAGATGTTAAAGGACCTCAGTCTCCTCAGGAAATAGAGACGGCTCTGACCCTTCTTGTAGATAGCCTCAGTGTTCTTTGACCAGTCCAGTTTATTGTCAATTCGTATCCCCAGGTATTTGTAATCCTCCACCATGTCCACACTGACCCCCTGGATGGAAACAGGGATCACCGGTACCTTAGCTCTCCTCAGGTCTACCACCAGCTCCTTAGTCTTTTCACCACCTTAGAGAGTGGTGAATCTGTGGGATTCTCTGCCACAGGAAACAGTTGAGGCCAGTTCATTGGCTATATTTAAGAGGGAGTTTGATAAGGCCCTTCTGGCTAAAGGGATCAGGGGGTATGGAGGGAAGGCTGGTGCAGGGTTCTGAGTTGGATGATCAGCCATGATCGTACTGAATGGCGGTGCAGGCTTGAAGGGCCGAATGGCCTACTCCTGCACCTATTTTCTATGTTTCTGTGTTTCTAAACAGCTCACCATTTCCACTGCTGATCCCTTGATGAGGACTGGTGTGTGTTCCCTCAATTTCCCCTTCCTGAAATTCACAATCAATTCCTTGGCCTCACTGATGTTGAGTGTGAGGTTGTTGTTGTGACACGACTCAATCAACTGATCTATCTCACTCCCATATGCCTCCTCATCACCATCTGAGATTTTGCCAACAACAGTTGTGTCATTGGCAAATATATAGTTTGTCTGGTTGCTGATACTCATACTTTCCAAGCTCATTGAGAGGTGCCAAACACTGGTGACACAGTGGTACAGTGAGGAAAGTCACTGCCTCACAGCACCAGAGAAGCAGGCTTCAAATCCGGACTCAAGTGCTGTCTCTTTAGAGTTTGCACATTCTCCCTGTGACTGAGTTTCTCCTGGGTGCTCTGGTTTCACAGATTTGTGAAGCCATCCTTGTCCTATCAAGTTTGTACCAACCATCAAGCACCCCTTCATGCTAATTCTACCCCAACATATGTTAATCTCTCCACATTCCCCTCCCTTCCATATCCTGCATATCACCAATGGGGGATTTTACAGTGACCAATTAACCTACCAACCCACACCTGGATGAAACCCGTGCAATACAGGAGAATGTGCAAACATCACTTAGGCAGCACCCACGGTCAGGATTGAACTCAGGCTGGAGCACTGGGGTTCCAGCCTAATATGCTCCCATGTCCCAAAGACGTGCAGATTGGGAAATTATTGTAGACAGCCCCTGGTTTGTAAGTGGAGTCTGGGAGGGGTTGATGGGAATGATGGGAGGATGGGTTACAAAGAAAACGAGTGGGAAAGTGAGATTACATGTATAGGAGAGGAAAGGCTCAAAGGCTCATTTAATATTAGAGAATGTATACTGTATACAACCTGAAATTCATAGACATCCATGAAACAAGAAACCCCATAGAATGAGTGATAGAAACATTGAACCCCGAAGCTCCCTCCCTTCCCTTCGCACAAACAGCAGCAAAAGCAATGAACCACCCTTCACCCCCACTCACGCCGACAGAAGCAGTGTCCCCTCCGCCCCCCCCCCCACCATGCAAGGAATAGCAAAAGCCCGCCAAGGAGACCTTATCCAGAGTCCATCAAAACTACAGTCCATAACCCAGCATTTCAGTATCTCAGACAGGCTCTCTCTCTCCAGCGAGGGAGAGAGAGATTGCTCCTGCAACAATGAGAGCAGGAGACTAGCAGCTCGCTGTTCTGATGCTACAATCTTCCACGTCGCCTCTTCAAGCCCCCTGACTTGAGGACCGACAGGCTCTCAGGAGTGGGAGAGAGAAGAAAGAGAGAGATATTGATATTGAGTACAGGGCTTTATTCTGGCAGCAGCTGACGATTAGCAAACACACGGCCTGCTGTCTCCGTGTTCCAGTCTCGATATTTCAGTCTCAGACGACACTTCAGTCAGCGAAATTGGCGAGGAACTGGGTCATCCACAACACCACTTCCCTGACTTCTGAACCTCCCGGCCCCAAGACTGCATGTCTTCCAGGCTCTTGCTGGAAATGTCGAAGCGTTAGGCCACACAGTCGGTCCAAGCCCCCCCACCTCACCCCGCCCACGTGCAAAGAACTATAGTTTAAGCTGTAGATCATGAACTCTGACATAACCTTGAAAATATAGGGAAGACATAAGAGAAGAAGAACAAGCTGTTTCATGGATGAACTGGAAGAAGTCGCCTAGGTCTGCAAAAACCCCTGGTTTAGAGGGATTTGGGCCAAATATGGAGAAATAAGATGAGTTCAGGTAGACAACTTAATCAGCATGGACGAAGTGGACCAAAGGGCCTGTTCCCATACTGCAAAACACTCTGGTCTCTGAGGTGGCATAGACTTGTGGGGCCAAACTGGTCTCTCTCCTTCTGTGAGTATAAGTATGCAAATATTGGATCATCTCTGTCAAATTGACCATTCATTTAGACAGAAAACCATCAAATATAGGAGCAGAATTAGGCCATTCAGCCCATTGAGTCTGCTCTGCCATTCCAACGTGGTTGATTTATTATCCCTCTCAACACCATTCTGCCTTGGGGCATCAACCCCATTGACAGTATTACTAATCAAGAACCTATCAATCCCCACTTTAGTATACTCAATGACTTGACCTCCATAGCCATCTGTGGCAATGAATTCCACAGATTCACCACCCTCTAGATAGAGGGATGTTCTTGTATTTTGATGTTCTCTGGTCCAAGATTCTGCCACTATAGGAGACCTCTGCATTTAGTTGTAGGTTTTAAACCTAGGTCTTTAGTTACTCTTTCCTCTATCAGTTAAAGGCTCATGTGCTGAAGGCGGTAGAGGACCTCACCAATGTCTACCTTCATAGAGAAGTGACCTGTGAGACGTGAAAAGTTCTTTGCTGTCAGAGGGAGTACTGTATAGGTTGGAGGCAAGTTGGTAAAGGATCAAGTGGTTCTTGTCCTCTTATATACACACAGTGGCCACTTAGTTAGGTAAACCTGTATGTCTGCTTGTCTGCAAGAATCTACTCAGCCAATCATGTGATAGCAACTCAATGCATAAAAGTATGCAGACATGGTCAAGAGGTTCAGTTGTTACTCAGACCAAACATCAAAATGGGGAAGAAATGTGATCTAAGTGACTTTGACTGTGGAATGATTGTTGGTGCCAGATGGGGTGGCTTGAGTATCTCAGAAACTGATCTCCTGGGATTTTCATACACTACAGTCTCTAGAGTTTACTGAGAATGGTTCTGAAAAACAAAAAACATCCAGTGAGCGGCAGTTCTGTGGGTGAAAGCACCTTGTTAATGAAAGAGGTCAGAGGAGAATGGCCAGACTAGTTCAAGCTGACAGGAAGGTGACAGTAATTCAAATACCACACATTACAACAGTGGTGTACAGAACAGCATCTCTGAGCACGCGACATATTGAACCTTGAAGTGGATGGGCTACAGCATCAGAATACCATAAACATACACTCAGTGGCCACTTTATTAGGTACAGGAAGCTCAGATTCGAAGTGCGCATAGTGCATATGTCACCTGCAGCCTGCGGTTTAATAGCTGAGGTTCAGGTAACCTTAATCTTGGCGTGTAGTCACTATAGGTTCAACAGTTTCCCACTAGTTCTGCAGATTTTATCAATAATATTGAAAGAGTGCAAGGGTATTGCTGGGTCTGGAGGACCTGAGTTAGGGGGAAAGATTGAATAAGTTAGGACTTTATTCCTGGAGCGTAAGAGAATAAGAGGAGATTTGATAGAGGTAGACAAAATCAAGAGGGGTATTGTGTTGATAGGGTAAGTGCAAGCAGGATTTTTCCACTGAGGTTGAATGAGACTAGAACTAGAGATCATGGGTTAAGGGTGAAAGGTGAAATGTTAAGGAGAGCATGAGGGGGAATTTCTTCACTCAGAGGATGATGAAAGCTTTCAGTGGAAGTGATGGATGCCGGTTTGATTTCAACATTCAAGAGAAATTTCCATAAGTACATGGATGGAAGGTGTAGGAAGAGATATGATCAAGGTGCAGATCCTGGAACTGGGCAGAATAACAGTTCAGCATGGACTAGATGGACCAAAAGGACTGTTTGTGCACTCTATGACCATTAGCTCCACCCCTGCAGGGTGATTTGCAGAAGGAATTCAAGTAATATTGAAAGGAGTTGTTGGGATAAGGGTACAGCCTTATTGGAGTTGGTCTTCTCTGTGATTGGCTCCATTGTGGATCTGATGGTTGGGATCACGGCCTGTACGTAAAGAGGATATTCGTACTCATTCTGCTGCTGCCCCTCCCACATATTCATTCACTTGCAACTCTTGGGTGGGGGAAGGTAGGTGGGTTGGCAGATTGATTTGAGAATTCCCTTGATTACAGACGTAATGGAATAGAATGACGTAGACAGGACAGCGTGGAGAGTTTAAAAAGGAAGGTTACTTCCAACGACTGTCTTTTGGATTGGGACAAGTAGAGCATCGTGGGAGCTGAATTCTGAAGGAAGGCAGTTTTTTTAAAAAACTTCTTCGAGTGCAAGAAGGACGAGACTGTGCAGGCGCGTGACGTAGACAGGACAGCGCGGAGAGTTTTAAAAGGAAGGTTAATTCCAATGGCTGTCTTTTGGATCGGGACAAGCAGAGTGGCGTGGGGGCTGAATTCTGAAGGAAGGCAGTTTTTTTAAAAAACTTCTTCGAGTGCAAGAAGGACGAGACTGTGCAGGCGCGTGACGTAGACAGGACAGCGCGGAGAGTTTAAAAAGGGAGGTTACTTCTAACGGCTGTCTTTTGGATCGGGACAAGCAGAGCGGTGTGGGAGCTGAATTCTGAAGGAAGGCAGTTTTTTTAAAAAACTTCTTCGAGTGCAAGAAGGACGAGACTGCGCAGGCGCATGACGTAGACAGGACAGCGCGGAGTGTTTTAAAAGGAGACCACCCTATACAGCGGGCAGCGGTCGGAGCGGGCAGCGGAGTGAGTGGGAGTAGAGTGTAGGGCTTTGGCTTCAACGGGCTTCAGCAGTAAACGGGAAGAGGAGAAAGCGAAGCACCATCTCTCTTTTCTTTCCCCTTGGCGAATCAGCCCGGGACAGACAGGAACAGCAGGTCTCTCACAGCTAACAGTACGGGCTAACAATTTAAAAAGTTCGTCTGTTTGGTGAGGTAAGTGGGTGAGTAGACTTATTTTTCCTGTTTCATTCCTGTAGAATTAGATATCATGTCTGCAGGGTTAGTGCTTTGTTCAGGGTGTCAGATGTGGGAATTCTGGGAGACCTCCAGCCTCCCTAATGGCCACATCTGGGCCAGGTGCACCGAGATGCAGCTCCTCAGAGACCGTGTTAGGGATCTGGAGCTGCAGCTTGATGACCTACTGCTTATCAGGGAAAGTGAAGAGGTGATAGACAGGAGCTACAGGGAGGTAGTCACCCCTAGGCTACAGGGGTCAGAAAACTGGGTCACTGTCAAGAGAGGGAAGGAAAATGCCCGGATAGTGGAGAACACCCCTGTGGCTGTCCCCCTCAGCAACAAATATCTTGTTCTGGATGCTGTTGGAGGGGATGACCTGACAGGGGACGCCCACGGTGACCGGGTCTCTGGCACTGAGCCTGATGCTGTTGTGCAGGAGGGAAGGAGGGAGAAGAAGAATGCGGTAGTCATAGGGGATTCCATAGTCAGGGGAACAGACAGGAGATTCTGTGAGCCTGACAGAGATACCCACATGGTGTGTTGCCTCCCAGGTGCCAGGGTACGGGATGTCTCGGATTGGGTCCAGGATATTCTGAAGGGAGAGGGCGAGCAGCCAGTTGTCTTGGTACATGTTGGTACCAATGACATAGATAGGAGAAGGGAGGAGGTCCTGAAGAGAGATTTCCGGGAGTTAGGAAGGAAGCTGAGAAGCAGGACCAGGAGGGCCGGTAATGGTGAGGAAACAGAGAGTCTGCAGATAGACTTGGATAGATTGGAAGAATGGGCAAAGGAGTGGCAAATGAAATACAATGTTGGAAAGTGTATGGTTATGCACTTTGGCAGAAAAAATAAACGGGCAGACTATTTTTTAAATGGGGAGAGAATTCAAAGTTCTGAGATGCAACGGGACTTGGGAGTCCTCATGCAGAATACCCTTAAGGTTAACCTCCAGGTTGAGTCAGTGGTGAAGAAAGCGAATGCAATGTTGGCAATCATTTCTAGAGGAATAGAGTATAGGAGCAGGGATGTGATGTTGAGGCTTTATAAGGCACTGGTGAGACCTCACTTGGAGTACTGTGGGCAGTTTTGGGCTCCTTATTTAAGAAAGTATGTGCTGACATTGGAGAGGGTACAGAGAAGATTCACTAGAATGATTCCGGGAATGAGAGGGTTAACAGATGAGGAACGTTTGTCCGCTCTTGGACTGTATTCCTTGGAGTTTAGAAGAATGAGGGGAGACCTCATAGAAACATTTCGAACGTTGAAAGGCATGGACAGAGTGGATGTGGCAAAGTTGTTTCCCATGATGGGGGAGTCTAGTACGAGAGGGCATGACTTAAGGATTGAAGGGCGCCCATTCAGAACAGAGATGCAAAGACATTTTTTTAGTCAGAGGGTGGTGAATCTATGGAATTTGTTGCCATGGGTGGCAGTGGAGGCCAAGTCATTGGGTGTATTTAAGGCAGAGATTGATAGGTATCTGAGTAGCCAGGGCATCAAAGGTTATGGGGGAGTGGGACTAAATGGGAGAATGGATCAGCTCATGATAAAATGGTGGAGCAGACTCGATGGGCCGAATGGCCGACTTCTGCTCCTTTGTCTTATGGTCTTATGCTCCTGGTGACTGTAGGATCCCCACACAGGAAGCATAGGAAATGAATTCTTGAAAGAACTAAAGACTGATTCTCACCCATTCATTACAGAAGTGGAAGTGCATTATGGGCATAGTCATGCTCAGAAACAGGACACCTCCCTGTGTTGATGAGAAAACATTGCAATGAGTAAACACAGATCCCCCGGCATTTTTTTTGTATGCGATCACTGACAATTTATGACAAGCTATAATTTTATTTCTGTTGTAAATGCAGGATAGCGAAGCCCATCTGATATTTGCCTCTTTCTCATCCTAATTGTTTTGTAACAAAGAAGCACCAATCAGCACTTACAAAATCTCAAAATCCAAATTACAGTGGATCTGCCGTCTAATTAAACTGATGTCAGCCTGGATTTACAATTCAATGATCAGTTTTTAATGAGTGTAGCACCCTGTAATCTCCTAACACCGTCATCAGGCACACTATCTCTTAAGCCTGTTATCAGCACAATTCAGCACAGTATAATTGATGTCACACTATTCTAAGGCATAAAGAGAAGGAAGATTGCTTTGCTACTAAACACTTGCAATGACAGAAGAAAGAGCTCTTGGTTCTTATGACAGAATCACATAAATTACTGCTCAATGACTGCCTTAGCTGGTAGTTTGATTTTGGAAAGAATCGACATACTTCTGGCTGTGTCCAACTGAGTGGGTTCCACGGCTGCAGTTGTGTAGATGTAATGCCAGCCATGAACTCACATGGATATGTTTTGTTTCAGCATAATTTCTTGTATGCCTTCTGATCCACCTCTGCCACTCTCCCCCACCCCGTTCACACTTTCCCCACTGCTCTCCTTTCCCTCTTCCCCCACTCTGACCTCGCTCCTCCACATCTAACATTTACCCCTTCCCCCTCTACTTTGCTGCCCTCTATCTTCCTACTGTCCCCTTTCACCGTGACCCCATCCTCTGGTTTCCACTCCCTACCTCTCTGCCTCACCTCCTATACACTTTATTTTTCCTTTTCTTCTCATTGTTTTACACTCTAAGATCATAAGACCGTAAGACATAGGAGCAGAATTAGGCCATTTGGCCCACCAGGATGACTGATTGATTATCCCTCTCAACCCATTCTCCTGCCTTCTTCTCATAACCTTTGAAGCCCTTATTAATCAAGAATCTTTCTCCCTCCACTTTAAGTATATCCAATGACTTGGCCTCCATAGCCACCTGTGGCAATGAGTTCCAGAGATTCACCACTCTCTGGCTAAAGAAACTCCTCCTCTTCTCTGGTCTAAATGGATGTCCTTCTATTCCGAGACTGTGCCCTTTGGTTTGTCCTAGACTCTTCCACTATAGGAAACATCCTCTCCATGTCCACTCTGTCCAGGCCTTCCCCCTCTACTTTGCAGCCTCTCTATCTCTCTATTCTCCCCCTTTTACCATGCCCCCATCCTCTGCTTCCCACTCCCTCCTTTCCTCACTGCCTCACTTCCAGTATACTACATTATTTTTCTTCATTCTTCTGCGTTACCTTTTTCCCAGAGCCAAAATGGCTAATATGAGGGGGCATAATTTTAAACTGATTGGGAAAAAGTATAGGGGGTATGTCAGAGGCAAGATTTTCACACACAGCGGTGGGTGCATGGAATGCCCCATCAGGGGTGGTGGTAGAGGCAGATACATTACGGGCATTTTAAGAGACTCTTAGACGGGCCACACTGATAATTGAAAAATGTAGGAGGGAAAAGTTTGATCTTAGATTAGGTTAAAAAGTTGGCACGGCATTGTGGACTGAATAGCCTGTACTGTGCCGTACTGTTCTATCTTCTATGTCTCCCTTTTCCCTCACTGTCTCAATTCTTTTGTCTTCTTGCATTTTTTTCTCCATGCCTCCTCCTCTCACCTTGTCTGCCCTCTCCCTTAAGGCCTTCTCCCTCTACCTCTTCTCTTCACTACCTGTTCCCCTCTTCCCTTCACTCTCTGCTGTTATCTCCCTCTCCTCTCTCTCCCTTGTTCATTCTCTCCCCATCTCCCTCTGCCTCTCTCTGACCCAGTTCTTCTCAGTCTCTCTCCCTCCCTCTCCCTTCCCCTCTTTTCACACTCTCTCTCTCGTATGTTCTCTCTGTCTTTGTCTATCTCAAGTTTTGGGTAAATTCTCAGGTTCTGGAACCTCTTTTTTACTTTTTCTTCCTCTCCCCCTCCCCCCTCTCATTTATTCTCATTCTCATAAATTCTCTTGCTGTCTCTCTCTCCCACTCTCTTCCACCCCCTCCTCTGTCTCACTCACTCTCACCACTTTATTTCACCCCTTCTTCCCTGCCCTTTTCCAATATTCTTCAATCTGTCTCTCTCATTCCCTCTCTCAATTTCTGTTTCACCATCATATTTTTCTCTCTGTACCTCTCTCCATCCTGAAATCACTTCATCCATCTTTTATCGAGAGAGACCCATCAGCCTATTGAGTTTATGCCAGCTCTCAGAGCAATCCTATCACTCAATCACCCTGTTACCTCTTCTCTCCTATGTATCCAATGTTTCCCTGATTCTCCCACCATTTAACTACCTAAGATATGGATGGATTGTCCAAGGTCCATGTAGACAGCACCAGAAGTCAGGATTAAACCCAAGTCACAGTTACTGCGAGGCACTAACACTACCTGATGCTCCACTGCATCACCCATGTTGGAAAGCAGGAAGCTGTGGGATGCCACAGAAAACAGTGCTTGGTATCATTTGTTTACAATCTACAAAAATGAATCTAATGAAGGGAATTAGTCAAATGAAGACACAATTGTTGAAGAAACAAATTTGGTGGGGTGGGGAAAGTAAGTGGTGAAGGAAGACAAAATGTCTACCAAGGTAAATTATGGGTGTGTGCATAGATTGGCAGAAAGATTGTAAAGTGAGAAAATGTGTTTGGTCAATGGGCAGTATGGCAACATAATCGAGGTTCAGCTCTCACCACTGTCTGTACGTTTTGATTGATTGATGGAGAAGATCCTGAGAGGCAGGATTTATGAACATTTGGAGAGGTATAATATGATTAGGAATAGTCAGCATGACTTTGTCAAAGGCAGGTCATGCCTTACGAGCCTGATTGAATTTTTTGAGGATGTGACTAAACACATTGATGAAGGTAGAGCAGTAGATGTAGTGTATATGGATTTCAGCAAGGCATTTGACAAGGTACCCCCTGCAAGGCTTATTGAGAAAGTAAGGAGGCATGGGATCTAAGGGGACATTGCTTTGTGGATCCAGAACTGGCTTGCCCACAGAAGGGAAAGAGTGGTTGTAGACGAGTCATGTTCTGCATGGAGGTCGATCACCAGTGGAGTGTCTCAGGGATCTGTTCTGGGACCCCTTCTCTTTGTGATTTTTATAAATGACCTGGATGAAGAAGTGGAGGGATGGGTTAGTAAATTTGCTGATGACACAAAGATTGGGGGTGTTGTGGATAGTGTGGAGGGCTGTCAGAGGTTACAGCAGGACATTGATAGGATGCAAAACTGGGCTGAGAAGTGGCAGATGGAGTTCAACCCAGGTAAGTGTGAGGTAGTTCATTTTGGTAGGTCAAATATGATGGAAGAATATAGTATTAATGGTAAGACTCTTGGCAGTGTGGAGGATCAGAGGGATCTTGGGGTCTGAGTCCATAGGACACTCAAAGCAGCTGCGCAGGTTGACTCTGTGGTTAAGAAAGCATATGGTGCATTGGGCTTCACCAATCATGGGATTGAGTTTAGGAGCCAAGGGGTAATATTGCAGGTATATAGGACCCTGGTCAGACCCCACTTGGAGTACTGTGCTCAGTTCTGGTCGCCTCACTACAGGAAGGATGTGGAAACCATAGAAAGGGTGCAGAAGAGATTTACAAGGATGTTGCCTGGATTGGAGAGCATGCCTTATGAGAATAGGTTGAGTGAACTTGGCCTTTACTCCTAGGAGCGACGGAGGATGAGAGGTGACCTGATAGAGGTGTATAAGATGATGAGAGGCATTGAGCGTGTGGATAGTCAGAGGCTTTTTCCCAGGGCTGAAATGGCTAGCACGAGAGGGCACAGTTTTAAGGTGCTTGGAAGTAGGTACAGAGGAGATGTCAGGGGTAAGTTTTTTACTCAGAGAGTGGTGAGTGCATAGAATGGGCTGCCGGCGATGGTGGTGGAGGTGGATACAATAGGGTCTTTTAAGAGATTCCTGGACAGGTATATGGAGCTCAGAAAAATAGAGGGCTATGGGTAACCCTAGGTAATTTCTCAGTTAAGGACATGTTCGGCACAGCGTTGTGGACCGAAGGGCCTGTATTGTGCTGTAGGTTTTCTATGTTTCTATGTTTTCGCTGTGAGTGCATGGGTTTCCTCCGGGTGCTTAGATTTCCTCCCACATTCCAAAAACATATGAGTTAGGGTTAGAAAGTTATAAGCATGCTATGTTGGTGCCAGAAGCGTGGCAACACTTGCGATCCAGCACATCCTCAGACTGTGGTGATCATTGATGCAAATGATGCAATTCACTGTATGTTTTGAAGCTTCAATGTACTTATGACAAATAAAGCTAATCTTTAAGGTCTTTAATCTTTCAAACAAAAAATTAAAATATTGGTTAAAGAGAGACTACTGATGCACAGAGTGATCTGAGTGACCTTATCCATGTAGCAGACATATTCAGCAGGTAATTAGAAAAGTGAATCGAATGTTGTAAAAACAGAAGAAGCAGTTCTGGCAGAGTTAACATTTCAGGACAATCTCCTATCATTAGAGTGCTGTCCTTCATTGAAAAGAGGATTAAGTATAAATGTGAGAAAGTCCTGCCAAAACTGAAGAGAGCATTGGACAGATTTCAAGTGTTTTAGCTACAGTTTAGATCTCCTTATTACAGGAGGGATATACCAGCATTGGAATTGGTCCAGGGAAGGTTCACTGGAATTTGGGTTGAAGAGTTTTTCCCCCCGAGGAGAGATTGAGAAACTTAGGACAGCACTCATTGGGGGTTAAAGGAACAAATGTAATTTTAAGGAGACTTCACAGTGTAAATATTGTGTGGATGATTCCTCTTGTGGAGGAATGTAGAAGAAGGAAGCATGATTCAGAATAAGGGAGGTACCTATTTAAGGCTGAGAACAAAAAAAAAACAAAGGTCATTATAGCATAGAGTGGTTAAGGTGGACAGTGTTGCTATAGTGAGGCAGTGATTAAGGCTGTGCTGGTTGGTTCAAGTACCGAATGGTTGAAGGGAAGAAGCTTTTCTTGAACCTGATGGTGTGGGACCTCAGGTTTCCCTACCTCCTGCCTGATGGTAGCTGTGAGAAGATAGCATGGCTCAAATGCTGACAATAGTTGATGATGGATGTTACCTTTCTGAGGCAGTGATGATGAGGAAGGAGGTTCCAGTGACCTACTCAGCCGAATCCACTACTCTCTGAAGCTTCTTACATTTCTGCACAACTGAATCGCCGTACCAGATCATGATACCACCAGCCGTGAGGAACTGGAGCTTTCCTTATGATCCTCCCTGAATACTTCTTCTGAAATGCCGCGAATCGGAGGGGGACAGGTCTGTGTGGAAGAATGGTGGTGAAACGCAGCTCCAAAGCTCATCCTGTGTCAACTAAGCGTTAAATAAATTATTTAATTGGTTAATAGTCTGCTTTAGGTGATAATTTAACTGTATGCAAATTGAAGTAATTAAAGCACCCTATCAGAACGTCACATTTTAAGTGTATTTGGTAAGATTATTCATAGTTCTGAGGAATAGTGAAAACACGTTTTCCACAGCAATACTGCCAGTTAACCCTTCTTTGATCAGTAGCCTCTTCTCTGGCTGTTCTTTAGTTTCAATGATTGATAATGGGAAGGAGGGAAGGGTAGAAGTTGTGTGAGAGGCAGGGAGAAGAAAATTGGAGCGGGAACAGGCCACTCGGCCCCTCAAGCCTGACTCACCATTCAATCTGATCATAACTGATCTGTCCCCATGCTTCCTTTCTTTTGTGCCAATTCACCATAGCTCTCAATTCCTTGATCTTTCAAAAATTTATCCACCTCTTCTTTAAGTAGCTCTAGTGATCAAGACTACACAGCCTTCTGTCTTGGGGAATTCCAAAGACTCAACACCATCAGTGAGAGAAATTCCCTGCCCACATTGGTTGTAAATGTCCGCCCCTTTATCTTGTAACTTTGTCCCCTTCTTTGAGATTTTCTCATTGGTGGAAACATCCTACATACTACCTTAGAATCTACCTTTTTACCCCTCATTTTTCAAAGATCACTGATTCAACTTACTTAATCACAGAGAGGGTGGTGGAGAAGGGAAAAGGAAGCAAGGGAGGGTAATGAGTAGGTGGTAGGATCTTCCCTGAGGGAGATTCTGGATGTTCAGATTCATTTATTGATCATGTGTACATCAAAACATACAGTAAAATGTCTTATTTGCATTGACAATCATCACAATCAAAGATGTGCTGGGGGCAGCCCGCAAGTGTCACCATCTGATGTCAACATAAAATACCCACAATGCTCAGCAGAACAGCACAGAACAGGTTCCTGCCAAATGGTTTCAGCCCAAAACCTCGACTGTACTCGCCTGGCCTGCTGAGTTGCTCCAGCATTTTGTGTGTGTTGCTCGGATTTCCAGCATCTGCAGAATTTATCTTGTTTGTTATGAAGGCATTTGGCATACTTGCCCTCAAAGGCTGAGGCACTGAGAATTCACATTTGGAATCATCTGGCAACTGTACAAAACATTGTTTAAGCCACATGTGGGGTATTGCCTACAATTTTATTTGCCACGTTATAGGTAGGATGTGGTAGCATTGGAGAAAGTGCAGAAAGATTCACCAATACATGGCCTTTATTACAAGAAGAGATTGGACATGCTAAGTTTATATGGAATGATTCCTAAATACAAGAGATACTGCAGATGCTGGAAATCCAGAACAACACACACAAAATGCTGGAGGAATTCAGCAGGTCAGGCAGCATCTATGGAAATGAATGAACAGTACACAGTTTCAGGTCAAGACACTGACTGTTTATTCCTTTCCATAGATGCTGCCTGACCTGCTAAGTTCCTCCAACATTTTGTGTGGAATAATTTCTAATGATTTTGAATTAATTATGTATCTCTGTGATGGGAGATGGAGTGGGTTGCAAGAGGGGTAGTTAAAAGTCGAGTTCATTGTCTTATGCACAAGTACATAGAATTAGGGCATCACAATAGCATACAACAGGAAATCTGCAGATGCTGGAAATTCAAGCAACACACATCAAATTTGCTGGTGAACGCAGCAGGCCAGGCAGCATCTCTAGGAAGAGGTACAGTCGACGTTTCAGGCCGAGACCCTTCGTCAGGACTAACTGAAGGAAGAGTTGGTAAGAGATTTGAAAGTGGGAGGGGGAGGGGGAGATCCAAAATGATAGGAGAAGACAGGAGGGGGAGGGATGGAGCCAAGAGCTGGACAGGTGATTGGCAAAAGGGATGTGAGAGGATCATGGGACAGGAGGTCCGGGGAGAAAGACAAAGGCGGGGGGGAACCCAGAGGATGGGCAAGGGGTATAGTCAGAGGAACAGAAGGAGAAAAAGGAGAGAGAGAAAAAGAATATGTGTATATAAATAAATAAATAACGGATGGGGTACGAGGCGGAGGTGGGGCATTAGTGGAAGTTTGAGAAGTCAATGTTCATGCCATCAGGTTGGAGGCTACCCAGACGGAATATAAGGTGTTGTTCCTCCAACCTGAGTGTGGCTTCATCTTGACAGTAGAGGAGGCCGTGGATAGACATGTCAGAATGGGAATGGGATGTGGAATTAAAATGTGTGGCCACTGGGAGATCCTGCTTTCTCTGGCGGACAGAGCGTAGGTGTTCAGCAAAACGGTCTCCCAGTCTGTGTCGCGTCTCGCCAATATACAGAAGGCCACATTGGGAGCACCGGACGCAGTATATCACCCCAGCCGACTCGCAGGTGAAGTGTCGCCTCACCTGGAAGGACTGTCTGGGGCCCTGAATGGTGGTGAGGGAGGAAGTGTAAGGGCATGTAAGGGAGGAAGTGTAAGGGACATCTTTCCCTCCCCCCCCTCTGCTTTCCGCAGGGATCGCTCCCTACGCGACTCCCTTGTCCATTTGTCCCCCCCATCCCTCCCCACTGATCTCCCTCCTGGCACTTATCCGTGTAAGCGGAACAAGTGCTACACATGCCCTTACACTTCCTCCCTCACCACCATTCAGGGCCCCAGACAGTCCTTCCAGGTGAGGCGAAACTTCACCTGGGAGTCGGCTGGGGTGATATACTGCGTCCGGTGCTCCCGGTGTGGCCTTTTATATATTGGCGAGACCCGACGCAGACTGGGAGACCGCTTTGCTGAACACCTATGCTCTGTCCGCCAGAGAAAGCAGGATCTCCCAGTGGCCACACATTTTAATTCCACGTCCCATTCCTATTCTGATATGTCTATCCACGGCCTCCTCTACTGTCAAGATGAAGCCACACTCAGGTTGGAGGAACAACACCTTATATTCCGTCTGGGTAGCCTCCAACCTGATGGCATGAACATTGACTTCTCAAACTTCCACTAATGCCCCACCTCCGCCTCGTACCCCATCCGTTATTTATTTATTTATATACACATATTCTTTTTCTCTCTCTCCTTTTTCTCCTTCTGTTCCTCTGACTATACCCCTTGCCCATCCTCTGGGTTCCCCCCCGCCTTTGTCTTTCTCCCCGGACCTCCTGTCCCATGATCCTCTCACATCCCTTTTGCCAATCACCTGTCCAGCTCTCGGCTCTATCCCTCCCCCTCCTGTCTTCTCCTATCATTTTGGATCTCCCCCTCCCCCTCCAGCTTTCAAATCTCTTACCAACTCTTCCTTCAGTTAGTCCTGACGAAGGGTCTCAGCCTGAAATGTCGACTGTACCTCTTCCTAGAGATGCTGCCTGGCCTGCTGCTATCACAATAGCATAGTGGTTAGTGTATTGCTAGCACAGCTATTGGACCTGGGTTCAATTTCACCACAGTCTGTAATGTCCTTGAATGTTCTCCTCCGACCACATAGGTTTCAACCAGTTGCTCCGATTCTGCCCCTCCCCCACATCACAAGGACATACAGGTTATTAGGTTAATAATATTAGATTGTAATTGACCAGAATGGGCACATTGGGCTGGAAAGGTTTGTTACTGTGCTGTATCACAAAAATAATTTTTTAAAAAATATGTCTACATGGGTGCAAAAAAAAACTTCCTTGCAGTAGCAGCATGTGCACATAACATCATAAAATCAGCATTCACAAGAAAGAAACATAAATTGAACTCAAATCATACAGAGATTTACAAGAAAATACAGAAATAGAACAAAGAATAGTGGTCCATTTTAGTGAAAATTAATGAAAGTGCCCGTAGTTAGATAGCCTAAGAGTTGCCAAGGGATTGGTTGGGTAGGGGTTGGAGGAGGGCAATGCAAAGATGAGTGTGCCTAGAGAGACTCACTGGATTGCACAGCAGTGAGGATTGAAGATCTCCACAAGACTCTTGAAGACAATTCATTGTGACAGGGGTCACCATGAGAAAACACTATGATGAGGATTGATTGATATCACTGTGTTCTGGGTTCATTTCCACCCCAGAGAATTTTATACATGTCACAACATCGATTATTCTCTGCAGTGTGGAGGAAGAGAGGCATCTTTGGGTCCACGACCATACATTCTTCAAATTGCCGTGCAAGGTGATTGGGTTGTTAAGAATATGTATGGTGTGTTGGCCTACATTAGTTGGGGGTAAAACTGTGGTAAGACTACACTTAGGATATGGTGTTCAGCTCTGGTTGTCTCATTATAGGAAAGATGTGGAAATTTGCCAGGATGTTGTCCGGATTAGAGAGGATGTCGTATTAAGATAGGTTGAGCAAACTATGGTTTTTCTCTTTGCAGCAAAGGAGAATGAGAGATGACTTGATAGAGGTGTGCAAGATGATAAGAGGCATAGACAGAATGGACATCCAGAGACTTTTTCCTAGGGTGGAAATAGGTAAAACAAGAGGTATAATTCTTAGGGGGATGTCAGAGGTAGGTATTTTACACAGAGAGTGGTGAGTGCATGGAATTCCTTGCCAGGGTGGTAGTAGAGGCAGATACCTTAGGGGCATTTAAGTAACTCTTAGATAGACACATGCATAATAGAAAAAGAGAGGGTGAGATTGATCTTAGAGTAGGTTAAAAGATTGACCCAACATCATGGGCCAAAGGGTCTGTACTGTATATTTTATGTCCTTCAAGTATCTGCCAGTTCTCAAAGTTCTCCTTTCCCACTCACCTACTTGGGTTGCAACGTTATGCCAGAGTCTCATCTGCTCACCCGCTCACCCAAGTGGATGCAGCAAGTCTGAAAACACTGTTTCACAGTGAAACAGAGTTCTCCATGGTGTGACAGCCTCGGTCTATGTCACTAAATATCAGTTTATCTCGTCACAATTACATCAATGTTTGTAGAAACTTGCTGTGCTCACATTAGCTGCTGTGTTTTCAATGTTACAACTGCCACTGTCTCACTGGATGCAAAACAGACCCAGACACCCAGAGAAGGGTGTAAGGTGATGAATGAATGCACATCTTTATTTTAACAAGAGGAAAAATTGTGAATGTGGCTCATGAAGCAATTGAGGGAATATTGTGAAATTTTAAGGTGGAAGAGGTTGGCTGTGGATTGCTGTCAAGAACTTGTTGAGGTTGAAGGGGACAAGAATATACTGAATATGATCACTGAACGGCACTTTCCTTGACCCATATATCCCTCTCAGTTATCAAGGGGATAGAAAGAGCTTGCACCTGATTTATTTTAGTTCTGTTCTACAAATGTGGTTATTGATTTCTCTTTCAGAAAAAAAATCAATTGAGATGGTTCGGAGATTTGACTCCTGCCGCGATTGATGTACAAATATGATAGCAGAGCAGGGATGTGTAAACAAGCTGGTGGGATGCCAAATGTGTGATTAATAAAGTAGTTAGTGGTTTTGTTTGCTGCCATCTGAAACTTATTGGGTCAGTTGGTATTCCATGCTCTATTGTTAAATTAGGAAGCATGTGTAATCAGGAACTTCAAAAGATTAAGATTAGCTTTGTGTTTACAGCAAAACACAGTGAAATGCATCACTTGTGTCAAATCAAATCAGTGAGAATTGTGCTGAAGGCTGCCCACAAATATCGCCATGCTTCTGGCACTAAGATAGCATGCCCACAATTTACTAACCCTAACCATACGTCTTTGGAATGTGGAAGGAAAGCAGAGCACCTGGAGGAAACTGAAATGGAACAGACAAACTCCTGACAGGTAGCAACAAGAAGTAAACCTGGTCACTGGAATGTGGGATGAAACCATAGGGAGAACATACAAGTTCCTTATGGACAGTGGCACGAATCAAATCCCCATTGGTGTTCGCAGGCACTGTAAAATGATTGCTCCCATCCTATCCAGTTGAAAGCTAGCATGACAATTTCATTTAATGACTGAACATCTGAACCTAAGGAGTCAGCCATTCAGTAGTTAAGATGAGAAGAAATCTTTTCACCCAAAAGGAAGTGGACTATTGAAATTCTCTGCCTAAGGGGTGGTTCAGTCACTAAAAACATAAAGAGATTTTTAGATGTTAGGTATTTAGAAATATTGGTATTGGTTTATTATTGCTACATATATGGAGATGCACTGAAAAAATTAAATTTTGCAAGCCATCCATACAGATCATTTCAAAAACTTAAGTACTTGAGGGAAAAGCAGTAACAGAATGCAGAAAATATTGTTATAAGCTTAGTGTTGGGATGAATAAGTGTAGTGCGAATATGAGGTTAGAGGAAAATGTCTCTGAGGTAATGGATCAGCCTTGAACTTAATGAATGCCTGAACTGAATTGAAGACTTGAGGACCTGAGTTAAAGGGAGAGTTTGAATATGTTCGGACTTTATTCCCTAGTAGGAGAATGAGGGGAGATTTGATGGAAGTATACAAAATTATGAGGGGCATAGAAAGGGGCAATACAAGCAGGCTTTTTCCACTGAGTTTGGGTGAAAGGTAAAATGATTAAGGGGAACATGGATCAGAATCAGGTTTATTTTCACTGGCATGAGTTGTGAAATTTGCTAACTTAGCAGCAGCTCAATGCAATACATGAGAATAAAGAGAAAAAATAAATAAGTAAATCAATTACGGTAGTATATATATGTCTATTAAATAGATTAAAAGTAGTGTAAAAACAGAAATAATATATATTAGAAAAATAAGGTAATGTTCAAGGTTCAATGTCCATTTAGGAATTGGATGACAGAGGGGAAGAAGCTGTTCCTGAATCGCTGAGTGTGTGCCTTCAGGCTTCTGTACCTCCTACCTGACGGTAACAGTGAGAAGAGAGCATGCCCTGGATGATGGGGGTCCTTAATAATGAACGTTGCCTTTCTGAGACGCTGCTCCTTGAAAATGTCTTGGATACTGCGGAGGCTAGTACCCAAGATGGAGCTGACTAATTTTACAACTTTCTGCAGTTTTTTTCAGTCCTGTGCAGTAGCCGCCCCGCCCCCCCCCCCCCATATGAGACAGTGATGCAGCCTGTCAGAATGCTCTCCACGGTACATCTATAGAAGTTTTTGAGTGTTTTTGCTGACATACCAAATCTCTTCAAACTTCTAATAAAGTATAGTCGCTGTCTTGCCTTCTTTATAACTGCATCGATATGTTGGGACCAGGTTAGATCCTCAGAGATCTTGACACCCAGGAACTTGAAACTGCTCACTCTCTCCACTTCTGATCCCTCTATGAGGATTGGTATGTGTTCCTTCATCTTACCCTTCCTGAAGTCCACAATCAGCTCTTTCATCTTACTGACACTGAGTGCCAGGTTGTTGCTGCGACACCATTCCACTAGTTGGCATATCTCACTCCTGTACGCCCTCTCGTCACCACCTGAGATTCTACCAACAATGGCTGTATCGTCAGCAAATTTATAGATGGTATTTGAGCTATGCCTAGCCACACAGTCATATGTATATAGAGAGTAGAGCAGTGGGCTAAGCACACACCCCTGAGGTGCACCAGTGTTGCTCGTCAGCGAGGAGGATATGTTATCACCAATCCATACAGATTGTGGTCTTCCGGTTAGGAAGTCGAGGATCCAATTGCAGAGGGAGGTACAGAGGCCCAGGTTCTGTAACTTCTCAATCAGGATTTTGGGAATGATGGTATTAAATGCTGAGCTATAGTTGATAAACAGCATCCTGGCATAGGTGTTGTCCAGATGGCCTAAAGCCATGTGGAGAGCCATTGAGATTGCGTCTGCCGTTAACCTATTGTGGCGATAGGCAAATTGCAGTGGGTCCAGATCCCTGCTGAGGCAGGAGTTCATTCTAGTCATGACCAACCTCTCAAAGCATTTCATCACTGTCGATGTGAGTGCGACCAGGCATCTCACATTGTTCTTCTTAGGCACTGGTATAATTGCTGCCTTTTTGAAGCAGGTGGGAACTTCTGACCGTAGCTGTGAGAGGTTGAAATGTTTGGCTCAGACAGGAGGCAGTTTGTCTGCAGAGGAGCTGGAGAGTACTGCGTGGATAAATACTCCTGCCAGTTGGTTGGTACAGGTTTTCAGAGCCTTACCAGGTACTCCGTCGGGCCTTCCACCTAGCAAGGGTTCACTCTCTTTAAAGACAGCCTAACACCAGCCTCTGAGACAGAGATCACAGGGTCACCTGGTGCAGCAGGGATCTTCACAGCTATAGTTATATTCTCCCTTTCAAAGCTGGTTTAGAAGGCGTTGAGTTTATCTGGTAGTGAAGCATCGCTGCCATTCATGCTATTGCAGGAAGTAATGTCTTGCAAACACTGCCAGAGTTGACGTGCATCTGATGTCACCTCCAACTGCATTTGGAATTGTTTCTTCGCTCTTGAAATAGCCCTCTGCAAGTCATACCTGGTTTTCTTGCACAGACTTGGGTCGCCAGACTTAAATGCCACAGATCTCTTGGTTCATCCACGGCTTTTAGTTTGGGAATGTACAGTAAGTTTACAAAGTCCCACACTCGGGAGAAGATGGCTGCGCGACACAGCACGCGCAGCTCTCCAGTGAAATGATATCGTATTTGTTAAATAGGGTACCGTGCACAATTCTGATTTGATGGAGACAGCTGTGAGAAGCACGGAGGAACATCTGGAGAAACTTCTGAAATGCCCGGTTCGCTGCCGCTGCTGCTGTACGATCGAGAATCTCCAGCGGGAAGGCCCCAAAATCCTCGGCTTTGTCTGTTGCTGGCAGCTGGGGCTGGGGTCAGGGTCGAAGTGTTCGGCAGAGATGGTGCTCGGTGCTTGGTGTCAGAGGGCTGGTCGGAGCTCGAAGTTTTCGAATGACTCAGAGTCGGACTGTGGTCAGGCATGGCCGGGAGAGTTTTCTTCCTTCTCCCGTCTGCAATGTGAGATGTGGGACTTTCGAGAGACTTTGAACTTTTTACCGTGCCCATGGCCTGTTCTTCATCAAGTTATGGTATTGCTTGCACTGTTGTAACTATATGTTATAATTATGTGGTCTTTGTCAGTTTTTCAGTCATGGTCTGTCCTGTGTTTCTGTAATATACTGGAGGAATATTGTATCATTTCCTAATGCATGCATTACTAAATGGCAATAAAAGAGGACTGCGTGTCCTCATAATCTAAATCTAATCTCATCCACACAGGTTTTAGTGAAGCTGGTAACAACTGCAGTATACTCATCCAGATTCAAAGATGAATCCCTGGATACCGTCCAGTCCACCGATTTAAAGCAGTCCTGTAGGTGCTCCTGTGCTTCCCTTGTCCATACCTTCTTGGTCAACACTACTGGTGTTACAGTCTTCAGTCTCTGCCTATACTCGGGGAGTAGAAGTACAGCCAGGTGATCAGACTTCCCGAAGTGAGGGTGTGGAATAGCATTCTTGATGGTAGTATAACAGTGGTCCAGTGTGTTCTTTCCTCTGGTAGTATGAGTGATTTGTTGATGGCAGTTATTTAGTAACTTTTTCAAGCTGGCCCCCAAAATGATGGTGAATTTATCAGGGTATGCTGTTTTGTGCATGCTGATTATGTTGCTCAGATTATCCAAACATTGGGCTGAGGGGAAGCTGAGGGTGGTGAGAGTGTAGAAGGAGCTGCCAGTGGAAGTGGTGGATGCAGGGTTCGATTGCAACATTTAAGAGAAATTTCAATAGGTACATGGATGAGAGGGGTATGGAGGGCTATGGTCTGGGTGCAGGTCAATGTAACAAGGCATAGTCTAGATGGGCCGAAGAGCCTGTTTCTGTGCTGTAATGTTCTATAATTCCAGAACAAAAGAGAGTCCATAGCTAAATGGCCTACTCTTACTTATGTTTCTAGTGTCCTTATCTGCCTTGAACACAGGTGGATATGCCAGGTCATTTCCAGATGCTCATCATATGTTACACTAGCCCTGCTCTGAGGAGCATTTGATGGCCTTGAGCCTATACTCACCTGAGTTTGGAAGAATGAGAGGAGGAATGTCATTGAAACATATTGAATATTGAAAGGCCTAGATAGAGTGAATGTGGAGAGGATGTTTTCTGTAGTGGGGACGTCTCGGACCAGAGGGCCCAGTCTCAGCATGTGATGTCTATTTAGAACAGAGATGAGGAGGAATTACAGTTCTGTGCAAAAGTCTTAGGCACATGCAAAAAAAATTCTGTAAAGCGAAAGAAATACTGTCAAAAAATAATGAAATGTAAAGTTTCTAGATATCAAAAAAATTGCTATAAAGCGCAGTAAAAATAAATTAGGTTGAATCAGTATATAGTGAGACCGTCCTTGCCTTTGAAACTGCATCAGTTCTCTTAGGTTCACTGTCATGCAGGTTAATAAGAAAATCAGCTGGCAGGTTGTTCCAAGCATCCTGGAGAACTTGCCACAGTTCTGCAGAAGCTGGCTGCCTCACTTGCTTCTGTCTCTCCAGGTAATCCCAGACAGCCTGGTGATGTTGAGATCAGGGCTCTGTGGAGGCTGTGCCATCTATTGCCATCCTTGTTCTTTTCACTGAAGGTAGTTCTTTGGCCTTGGCCCTGTGTTTGGGATCATTGTCCTGCTGCAGAATGAAGTTGGGACAGATCAGATGTCTCCTGATGGTATTGTGTGATGGATGAGAGGATTGAGGATTCCATTAATTCTGACCAGATCACCAACTCTATTTAGAGAAATGCAGCCCAGAACCTGCAGGGAACCTCCTCCGTTCTTCACTGTTGGCTGCAGACACTCATCCACGTAGTGCTCTCCAGCTCTTCTGCGGGCAACCTGCCTCCTGTTTGAGCCAAACATTTACACTCTTCAGTCCAGAGCACCTGCTGCCGTTGTTCAGCACCCCAGTCCTTGTGTTTTTGTGCGTACGTGAGTCTCTTGGCTTTGTTTCCACTTCAGGGAAATGGCTTTTTGGCAGCAACTCTTCCATGAAGACTACTTCTGACAAGACTTCTCCGGACTCGAGAGGGGTGTACTTGGGTTCCAGTGGTTTCTGTGAGTTCAGAGCTGATAGCAGTGCTGTACTGCTTCCGATTGAGGAGGGACGTCAGTTTGATTTATCTCTCATCTGCTGCACTACATTTCCGTGGCTGACCACTGCATTTCTGGTCCCCAACCTTGACAGTTTCTTTGTGCTTCTTCAAAAGAGCTTGGACAGCACATCTTGAAGCTCCTAACAACACACTCAAAATGCTGGAGGAACTCAGCAGGCCAGGCAGCATCTATGAACAAGAGTGTAGCAGATGTTTCGGGCTGAGACCCTTCAGCAAGATGAGGTGTCAGAGCTAGAAGGTGGGGGGGAGGAGAGGAAGAAACACAATGTGATAGGGGAAACTGGGAGATGAGGAGGGGTGAAGTAAAGAGCTGCGAAGTTGATTACATAGAACACAGAACATAGAATAGTACAGCACAGTACAGGCCCTTCAGCCCACAATGTTGTGCTGACCCTCAAACCCTGCCTCCCATATAAACCCCCACCTTAAATTCCTCCATATACCTGTCTAGTAGTCTCTTAAATTTCACTAGTGTATCTGCCTCCACCACTTGATTGGTGAAAGGAGATGGGGAATAGAGAAGGGGAGCCATTACTGGAAGTTCGAGAAATTGATGTTCATGCCATCAGGTAGGAGGCTACCCAGACGGAATATAAGGTGTTGCTCCTCCACCCTGAGTATGACCTCATTATGACAGTAGAGGAGGCCATGGACTGGCATATTGGGATGGGAATGGGAGGTGGAATTAAAACAGGTGGCCACTGGGAGATCCCGCTTTTTTTAGTAGATGGAGCGTAGGTGCTCAGCGAAGTGGTCTCCCAGTCTATGTCAGATCTCACTGATGTACAGGAGACCACACCAGGAACCCCATCCTCACCACGTTCTACAGAGGATGTATTGAGAGCATCCCGAGCAGCTGCATCACTGCCTGGTTCGGGAATTGCACCATCTCAGATCGCAAGACCCTGCAGCGGATAGTGAGGTCAGCTGAGAAGATTATCGAGGTCTCTCTTCCCGCCGTCACAGACATTTACACCACACGCTGCACCCGCAAAGCTAACAGTATTGTGAAAGACCCCACGCACCCCTCACACAAACTCTTCTCCCTCCTGCCATCTGGCAAAAGGTACCGAAGCATTCGGGCTCTCACGACCAGACTGTGCAACAGTTTCTTCCCCCAGCCATCAGACTCCTCAATACCCAGAGTCTAGACTGACATCTACATCATTTATTATTATATTGTAATTTGTCCTCTACTGTGCCTGTTGTCATGTTTATTAATTATTGTACTGTCCTGCACTGTTTTGTGCACTTTATGTAGTCCTGTGCAGGTCTGTAGTCTAGTGTAGTTTTTATGTTGTTTTACGTAGTCTAGTGTAGCCTTGTGCTGTCTCACATAGTCTAGTGTAGTTTTGTGTTGTTTCACGTAGCACCAGGGTCCTGGAGGGACGTTGTTTCATTTTTACTGTGTACTGTACCAGCAGCTGATGGTTGAAATGACAATAAACTTGACTTGACACCGTATATGACCCCAACAGACTCACAGGTCAAGTGATGCCTCACCTGGAAGGACTGTCTGGGGCCCTGAATGCTAGTGAGGGAAGAGGTGTAGGGGTAGGTGTAGCATTTGTTCCGCTTGCAAGGATAAGTGCCAGGAGGAGGATCAGTGGGAAGGGACGAATGGAAAAGGGAGTTGCGTAAGGGGCGATCCCTGCAGAAAGCAGAAAGTTTGTGGGAGGGAAAGATGTGCTCGGTGGTGAGATCCTGTTGGAGATGGCGGACGTTACGGAAAATTATTTGCCGGACGTGGAGGCTGTTGGGGTGGTAGGTGAGGACAAAAGGAACCCTATCCTGGGTGGGGTGGCAGGAGGATAGAGTGAGGGCAGACGTGCACGAAATGGAAGAGTTGCGATTGAGGGTAGCGTTGATGGTGGAGGAGAAGAAGCCCTTTTCTTTGAAGAAGAAGGACATCTCTTTCATTCTAGAACGAAAAGCCTCATCCTGAGAGCAGATGCAGCGGAGACAGAGTAATTGAGAGAAGTGGGGATGGCATTTTTATAAGTAACTGTTACATCTTTCTACCAGACGTAGATTGGACGACTGCTTTATGCACCGTCTGCAAAAAAATGTGGGGTCTCTCAATGGCCATCCATTTTAATTCCACTTCCCATTCCCATTCCGACAAGTCCATCCATGGTGTCCTTTATTGTCGCGATGAGGCTACACTCAGGTTGGAGGAAAAACACCTTATATTCCGTCTGGGTAGCCTCCAACCTGATGGCATGAACATCAATTTCTCTAACTTCCAGTAATGCCCCCCCCCTTTCTCTATTCCCCATCCCCTTTTCCCTCTGTCACTTTATCTCCTTGCCTGTCCATGATCTCCCTCTGGTGCTTCCCCTCCCCCTTTTCTTTCTTGCATGGCCTTCTGTCCTCTCCTATCAGATGCCCCTTGCTCCAGCCTGTATCTCTTTGACCAATCAACTTCCCAGTTCTTTACTTCACCCTCTCGCTTCAGGTTTTACCTATCACCTTGTGTTTCTCTCTCCCCTCTGATTCTGACCCCTCATGTTTTTCTCTAGTCTCACTGAAGGGTCTCAGCCCAAAACGTCAACTGTACTCTTTTCCATAAATGCTGCCTGGCCTGCTGAGCTCCTCCAGCATTTTGTGTGTGTTACCTGGATTTCCAGCATTTGCAGATTATCCCTTTGATCTTGAAACGAAACTCCTGTCTGCCATGAAATTTCTGCTTGGGAGAGACCTTGCTAATGCAGGGTGACCACCTTGTGTCTTGTTGCTCTGCTCACTTTTGCCATGGTGTAAGAATTGATGATTTGAAGACCCTTCGTCACACCCTCACCTTTTTAGTTTGGTTGTCCTTTGTGCAGTTTGATTCCTTCTCCACCCATTTCTGTTTAGTTCATTCAACTCATTATATCATTGACCATTCGCCTCCTGCTTGTTATCTCTGTTTAATCATGTACTGGGTTATATACCTGCAAAGTCATCAAGTTTTTTATCTGATAAATGGTCTATTACTTAATATCTTACTTTCTTTAATGTAACACAAATATTTGTCTATACCATTTAATTTTTGAGAATTAACGTTTGTAAATCTAAGATTTGCTCTTATCTACTGACACTATAGAAGACAAAAAATAAACATCTAAAACAAAATTTATATCAAAAATCTAGGGTGCCTAAAACTTTTGCACAGTACTGTACTTTAGCCAAAGGGTGGTAAATCTGTGGAATTCATTGCCACAGATGGCTGTGGAGGCCAAGTCTTTGAGTATATTTAAAGTAGAGTTTGAAAGGTTCTTGATTGGCCTGGGTATCAATGGGAAGAGGGCAGGAGAATGGGGTTGAGAAGGATGATAAATTAGTCGTGATAGAATGGTGGAGCAGACTCAATAGCCTACTACTGTTCCTGTGTCTTATTGCCTTATGGTCTTATGGTTTCTCATTGGTTTCAGAAGAAACAGGAAAAGGTTGTACACTTTATCGTTAGAGCTGTCAAACAGAGACCTCCTTAGAACTCTGTCACATCTGTCAACTGTATGCCGGACAATACCAAGTTGTGAGAGCTTTGTATCAGGATGCCCTTAATGTGATGGACAATTCAAACTCGTTCGGCTCAGTATCCTGCAGCCAGGCAAATGTTATTAATTGATTCAACCATGCATGTAAACCTGTTGATAACCTGTATTAAACCATCTGTGTCGATATTGGTGACCATCTGTCTTTTAAGTTGATGGCGTGCAACTGGACAGTTCTTCAATCCCTCCAACAGGGAGAAATTGAGGATATAAAGATGCACGTATGCTGTGATTCTGAGCAGAAAATGACCATTTGCAGAAGATAGATAGATAGGAGTTTTCTGAAAATGTGACAAGAGACATAGAACATAGAAAACCTACAGCACAATACAGGCCCTTCGGCCTACAATGCTGTGCTGAACATGTACGTACTTTAGAAATTACCTTGGGTTACCCATAGCCCTCTATTTTTCTAAACTCCATGTATCAAACTTCAGATGTGTTCATCACACTGCCAGTCAGGAAATTCTGTGAAGCAGTGGGAAGTTTTCTGACTTTACCTAATTGAATTTTGGCAAACATCTGTCATATTTTCCGGTGCAGTAGTCACACAGTTGTACGTTTGTACAGGCCCTTCAGCCCATGGTGCCTAGTCCAGCCCTATTTATAATGATCCCTTTTACCCTTTACCACTTTCTGTGCCTTGGCAATTCAAGTGTCCGTCTGGATGCTTCAAACTTCCCAACTCTTTGTTCCAGGTCCTCTGGGTACCACACAAATGCGTTACCCACACATGCAGCTGTACATGCACATTGGGCAGACATGCACACATATGGATGCACTACACATGCACACACATGCAATCACACAAATGCATGTGCACACACATGCACATTAGCACACACAATGTACACATCACACACACCACATGCACATCTACCTACAGACACACCATCTACACATGCACACAAACACACGGGCACATGCATACCCATGCATCCACACACATACATACTCACGCGCATGCACACACACACTCCCACATGCACATACACACAAATAGACTGCTGGACATGCAGATTGACATCAGCACAACATAAGACCATAAGATATAGGAGCAGAAGTAGGCCATTTGGCCCATCGAGTCTGCTCCGCCATTCAATCATGGGCTGATCCAATTCTTCCAGTCATCCCCACTCCCCTGCCTTCTCCCCATACCCCTTGATGCCCTGGCTAATCAAGAACCTATCTATCTCTGTCTTAAATGCACCCAGTGACTTGGCCTCCACAGCCGCTCGTGGCAACAAATTCCACAGATTTACCACCCTCTGACTAAAGTAATTTCTCCACATCTCAGTTCTAAAAGGATGTCCTTCAATCCTGAAGTCATGCCCTCTTTTCCTAGAATCCCCTACCATGGGAAGTAACTTTGCCATATCTAATCTGTTCGGGCCTTTTAACATTCAGAATGTTTGACTTCTGTTGCACAGAGTTATATAACACACAGGAAGCTATAATAGGTATTGCCTTGCACACCAAAGGAGCTTCTTCCAAGCAAGCTCTTAAATATTAATGATTACCCCCACCCTCACTTCTGTTCTCCTCAGATTACCGTATCAGCTCCCATATGACCCAGGGTCCAGAGGAGGTTAGCAAGAATTATCCTGTGAATGAAATATGAGGAGAATTTGATGGCTCTCAACCTGTACCCACTGGGATTTAGAAGAATGAGGGGGATCTCATTGAAACCTACCAAATATTGAAAGGCCTAGATAGAGTCGACGTGCAGAGGATGTTTCCTTTACTTGGGGAGTCTAGGACCAGAGAGCAGAACCTCAGAATATGAGGATGTCCCTTTAGAACAAAGTTAAGGAGCAATTTCTTTAGCCAGAAGCAGGTCAATCTGTGGAATTCATTGTTACGATCTGCTGTGAAGGCCAAGTCATTGGGTATATTTAAAGTGGAGGTTGATAGGTTCTTGATTAGTCAGGATGTCAGAGATTATGGGGTTAAGACAGGAGAATGGGGTTGAGAGAGAAAATATATCAGCCTCTGTTTTTTGTTATTTCTCTCCATTTGGAAAATAGTCCACCCTTTCATTTCTTCTACCAAAGTGCATGATCATACACTTCCTGACACTTTATTCCATCTGCCATTTCTTTGCCCATTCTTCTTCATAATCTCACAAACACAAAGAAATCTGCAGATGCTGGAAATTCAAGCAACAGACACAAATTGCTGGTGAACACAGCAGGCCAGGCAGCATCTCTAGGAAGAGGTACAGTTGACGTTTCGGGCCGAAACCCTTCGTCAGGACTAACTGAAAGAAGAGATAGTAAGAGATTTGAAAGTGGGAGGGGGAGGGGGAGATCTGAAATGATAGGAGAAGACAGGAGGGGGAGGGATGGAGCTAAGAGCTGGAGTGATCCCACCACTAAGCACATCTTTCCCTCCTCTCCCCTTTCTGCTTTCCACAGAGATTGCTCCCAATGCGACTCCCTTGTCCATTTGTCCCCCCCCATCCCTTGCCACCGATCTCCCTCCCGGCACTTATCCTTGTAAGCGGAACAAGTGCTACACATGCCCTTACACTTCCTCCCTCACCTCCATTCAGGGCCCCAGACAGTCCTTCCAGGTGAGGCGACACTTCACCTGTGAGTCAGCTGGGGTGATATACTGTGTCTGGTGCTCCCGAAGCAGCCTTCTATATTTTGGCGAGACCCGACGCAGGCTGGGAGACCGTTTCGCTAACACCTACACTCTGTCCGCCAGAGAAAGCAGGATCTCCCAGTGGCTACACATTTTAATTCTACGTCCCATTCCCATTCTGACATGTCTATCCACGGCCTCCTCTGCTGTCAAGATGAAGCCACACTCAGGGTGGAGGAACAACACCTTATATTCCGTCTGGGTAGCCTCCAACCTGATGGCATGAACATTGACTTCTCTAACTTCCGCTAATGCCCCACCTCCCCCTCGTACCCTATCCGTTATTTATTTTTATACACACATTCTTTCCCTCTCTCTCTCCTTTTTCTCCCTCTGTCCCTCTGACTATACCCCTTGCCGATCCTCTGGGTTCCCCTCCACGTTGTCTTTCTCCCCGGACCTCCTGTCCCATGATCCTCTCGTATCCCTTTTGTCAATCACCTGTCCAGCTCTTGGCTCCATCCCTCCCCCTCCTGTCTTCTCCTATCATTTTGGATCTCCCCCTCCCCCTCCCACTTTCAAATATCTTACTATCTCTTCTTTCAGTTAGTCGCCCGAAACGTCGACTGTACCTCTTCCTATAGATGCTGCCTGGCCTGCTGTGTTCACCAGTATTTTGTGTGTGTGGCTTCTTCATAATCTGTCTAAGTCCTTCTGTAGCCTCTCTATTTCCTGAAAACTACCTGCCCTTCCACCTATCTTCATATAACCCGCAAACTTTGCAGCAAAGCCATCAATTCCATCATCTAAATCATTGAGATAAAACATAAAAAGAATCAGTCCTGACACAGACCCCTATAGAACACCACTAGTCACTAGCAGCCAGTCAGAAGAGGCTTCCTTTATTCCCACTCCTGCCAATCAGCCACTGCTTTATCCATGCCAGAATCTTCCCTGTAATACCATGAGCTCGTAGCTTGTTAAGCAGCTTCATGCGTGGCACCTTGTCAAAGACCTTCTGAAAATCCAAGTACACAGCATTAACTGATTCTCTTTTGTCTACCCTGTTTGTTATTTCTTCAAAGAATTCCAACAGATTTGTCAGGTAAGATTTTCCCTTGAGGAAACCATGCTGGCTATGGCCTATTTTATCATGTGCCTCCAAGTACCCTGAGAGCTCGTCCATAATAATTGATTCCAACATCTTCCCAACACTGAGGTCAGACTAACTGGCCTATAGTTTCCTTTCTTCTGCCACTCTCCCTTCTTGAAGAGTGGAGTGACATTTCCAATTTTTCAGTCTTACAGAATCATTCTTGAAAGATCAGTACTAATGCTTCCACAATCTCTTCAGCGACCTCTTTCAGAACCCTGGAGCGTACACCATCTGGTCCAGGTGACTTATCTACTTTCAGACCCTTCAGTTTCCAAAGACTCTTCTCTCTAGTAATGGTAACTTCATGCACTTCATGACCCCTGATAAAGGGATGTTGTTCATTTGGGTGATTGTCATGAATTCCTTATTGTTTGGTGATGGTTAGATTGCATTGATTTCATTTTAGAAAGAAATCTATTAAGATGGTTCAAAGTTTTGACTGCTGCACTGCTGCCACAGCTGATGTATAGAAGTTAAAGCAGGAGCAGAGTTCCTGTTTGTTTAATGACGATTACTTTGGTTTGTAACATTGACAAGGTTTGCTTTGAATTATCATTTGTCATTTTGCTCTCTCTCTCAGTTCCCAGCCAACCTCCAGACAACGTGAAGGCTGTGTCCATCTCATCGGATGTCGTCACTATTGTTTGGTCACCACCTCCACGTAGTACTTTGAATGGAGTATTGAAAGGTTTCCGTGTCATTTACTGGTCTGTGCACCAAGATGGAGGTTAGTTTCTTGGTCCTAATCTTCAGCTGAACATTTAAAATGCCTATATATCTATTTTCTTTCATGCTTGTGCATACAAAATTGAGGTATCCAGAGCTGGAGACAAGTACTGCCGGCTCATACAAAGTACATTTAGATATCAGAATGAAGCTTCCTTTAATCCCACCCTGTGGTCCATGGACCCCTTGCTGAATGGTATTGGTCCATGGCATAAAAAATGGTTGGGAACCCCTACCTTAATCCTTCAACGTGCATCAGGCCTTGCACACCACCTCCATACCCCATAACTGTTGGCATGTTGGAGATCTGTACTGTACTTTGGCAACATCATTCCAATCAGGACCCTGAAAACATCAACTGCTGCTAGAGGATCATCAATTTGGTGAAAAGCACACTTTAGTCTGCCTGAAATGAATTAAGTCTTCCATTGCAATGAGATATCCATAAGTGAATGCTACTGGCGGACACAGTGCGGGCTATGGGAGTGTATGGTGAGGGTTGCACTGCAAAGACTGCACTTGAAGGTTTTGCTGCCACTGTACTCTGAGGGGCTGGCTCCTGTCTAACTGCCCTGTAAACACTTGATTGGTGTTTTGTGAATGACACTAGGCACGAGTTGCTAGATATCTTGAGCAAAACACATGCAAAATGTTGGAGGAGCTCACCAAGTCAGGCAGCATCTATGAAAATGAATAAACAAACAACTTTTGAATAGTCTGAAGAAGGGTCTTGGCCCGAAACATCGACTGTTTATTCTTTTCCATAGATGCTGCCTGGCCTGCTGAGTTCCTCCAGCATTTTGTGTGTGTTGCTGATGAATGACACATGTTTAGTAAATGGAACGTTTTGAGTGGATGACACTACAAATAAAGAGAAAGGCATGTACAGATGGTATTGCAGTTCCTAGATTTATTATTATGAATACATTTTATTTTTGAAATGAAATATTACATAGAATAACAACCTGCATATGGATGGGTCTTTGATTCCCCTGGCCTCAACTCAAATATCACCTTACTTCCCAATTCAAGTTTCAAGATAGTTTATTGTCATTCTTCTGTACACGAGTATAAAGGAGAAGGAAGTCGTTGTTACTCCAGTCTGATGCAGCATTAAAAAAAACACAATAAACATAAGGAACACAGTAATTATAAATACAAAAGCAATCTTATAAAACACAGTGTACAAATAACTGTTGAGTGTGGCCGACTATTCATAAGATTAGCTTATATATCTAGATTGATTGTCTGTACATAAAATGACAGTGTGGGGTGGTGGGGTAGCTAAATGGGTGAAGGTATGACTTACTCCTGGACCTGGCCAAAATGGTCATTCACAGATCCAGGCAACGGGCAGTTGAGGGATCTGCTCGAGCCAACTGCTTGCCCTTCTTCCAGCCTTATGTCCCTGCTAGGGTATCTTTGGAGAGGGGCCATTGGGTATTATCAGAACAGTGTGCTCCCCCACCCCAGAGCATTTTATAGATAGCAGTAACCATATTATAATTTGAAATTGTGAGCAGTCTTGTAAATCCCTAAAGATTGTATTTGTGTATTTTTTGAGTGAATAGACATCCGTAGTTTTGTAAAATAAAAATGGGTAGCCGAGGTGTTGATCAGCCTGGTGACTTGAGGGAAGTAACTGCTTTTGATTCTGGAGGTCCTGGTGTAGCCTCTTCCCTGATGGAGGTAATACAAACAAAATGCCTGCAGCAGGTGTTGAGTGACTTTTCCCCATCTTGTGTTGGTGCAGACTGGGGAGAGATGCAGAACATCACCACGATGGACTCACAAGTAGAGCTGAGAGGCCTGGAGAAGTTCACCAATTACAGCGTCCAGGTGCTAGCCTTCACTCAGGCAGGGGATGGCGTACGCAGCCTGGTGATCTATGCACAGACGAAAGAAGACAGTAAGAATCCTTTCTTTCCTTCTCTGTAACATTCGAGCGAGTTTCCTCCTTCAGGTTATGAGTGATGTTGCTAACACTAGCATTGGAGATTGAGAGGAGATTTGTGGGGTACAGATATTGTAAATGCAAGCATTTTCCCCTCAGGTTGGGTGAGACTAGAACTAAAGGTCATCGGTTAAGGGTGAAAGGTGAAATCAAGGGGAATTTCTTACCTCAGAAGGTGGTGAGAGTGGAACGAGCTGCCTGCAGAAGTGATGAATGCAGGTTCAATTTCAAACATTTGAGAGAAATTTGGAGAGTATGTGGTTAGGAGGGGTATGGAGGGCTATGGTTCAGGTGTTTGTCAATGGGACTAGGATAATATTTCAGCTCAGATTAGATGGACCAAAGGATGTGTTTCTGTGTCCGTAGTGTTCTATGACCTGATGATTCTATCACTAAACCGCATAAACTGGTCAAGCCCAGGAACAGAGTGACAATTTTGCTGACTCAACACTTGATGTATGAATTAAATAAGACTTTCTCATTTCCTACATTATGTATTGATAAGGAGTCAGTAAACTTGAGCATTTACGCACAGATACATGCTACCTCTGTGTTACAGCGGTTCAGTTACCAGAATTTCCCCTATGTAATTCACAAATAAAACATAGGAAAGTAGAATATTACAACACAGTACGGGCCATTTGGTCCACAATGTCGTGCCAATCATTTAACCTATTCTAGGATCAATCTAACCCTTCTATTTCACATTTACTGCCCATTACGCTACTGGCATTTAGGGTCGCAATGAAGGTCGTCCATCTTCATGTGTAGGAAGATTCTTCATTGCTGCTTCCGTAATAATTTTGTTTTACAGGTCAGAGTTCTTAGCCCTGAGCTGAACCCCCGAACCTGGAGGACCGGTGGACCACTCTTAGTCTTTCCTCTACCCTTTGACCTGTTTGACATGGGTGACCCCACCAAGAGTCAAAGCATAAAGCCCTGACTCCAGCCAACATAGCTCTCTGGGCCATTGAGGCATGCAGCTTCCAAACCCAATGACAAGATTGTGTTCCTCTTGGATCTCCATTTTTCTATCATCAATGTTCCTGTTGAAGAATTACTTCAACCTCCCTAATGTATCTTCCTCTACTATCACCCCTGCCAAGGTATTTCATGCACTTGCTACACGCTGTGTAAAAAAAACTACTTCTGACTTCCCCTCTATACTTTCCTTCAATCACCTTAAAATTATGCCTCCTCATATTAGCCACTTCTGCGCTTGGAAAATGTCTCTGGCTGTCCATTCGATTTATGCCTCTTATTATCTTGTACTCTTCTATCAAGTCAGCTCCCATCCTCCTTCACTCCAAAGAGAAAAGTCCTAGTTCGCTCAACCTATCCTCATAAGACATGCTCTCTAATCCAGATAGCATCCTGGCAAATTTCCTCTGCACCCTCTCTGAAGCTATCATATCCTTCCTATAATGAGGCAACTAGAACCGAACACAATATTCCAAGTGTGGTCTAACCAGAGTTTTATAGAGCTGCAATATCACCTCAAGGTTCTCAAAATTAATCCCCCCCGAATGATGAACACATGATGCACGTTCTTAACTATCCGATCAATTGCTACTAAAATAGCTGAGATACAGAATACAAATTCGCTCTCATGGAAATTATGTCAGGTTTTATTTTAATTTTAGTTCGCTTTTCTTGTTGCGTGTGCAGATGATGTTACTTTGAATTACAGAAAATCGTGACATGGAGATGGTTTTCTGGGAATATAACCCCCTTCTTCCCTCTATAATACCTGTCTCGACAGTTTCCCCCACACAAGTGATTTATGTATTTACCAATCTTTGCTAGAGTTTTCTTTTCACCAATCAGTCAGCCAAACTAATAATCACTCAAAGTCTGCATCTTTCGACTTGTATTCTCCCGGACTAGGATCACTCTCTTCTAGCTTACGGTAGTAAGAAAAGCTTGATATTAATTACAGTGTTTGTATTTGTTTGTGATATCCTTATTTCAACGATTGCTTCCTACAGAATTGTTCTCGTTCATGGTTGCTCATGGTTGGTTCAGAGTTTAATGGGTTACATCATCGTGTATGTTGCTGTGACAATGTAATGGTATGTTATCACTACAGTGGTAACACTCCTTTTGGCTCTCTCCATAGCAACCCAAATTTCCAGTTGTCTTTGACAAACATAAAATGTCTGCAAATGATCCTAGAATTTATTTATGCTCCTATATCTCAGTCTCCAAGATGGTTTATTGATTTAAGTTCTTATGGTGGGACATTCAGATTTCCAGTATCCTCAATATTATTTGTTTGCACTGTATTCAAACTCTTCTTGTTGTTAGGAATATTTGATGTGGATCTGTTTTTGCTGCTCCTGCAATAATGCCTGACAGGGACATGCATTTTTGTAGGTATTTTCCTTTCAGGAATTGTAGCAATTGTGTTGCTGGTCAACAACTGTACAAAAATATCCTTTATACTGAGATGATAGTCTTAGTATTATGGAAACAGAGATCCTGCAAGTGCTCAAAATTTGATAGTCACCACTAATATTTGATCTTGCCTATTCTCCCATTCCTTCCAACCCCAATAAATCTTCTATAAAGATTAAAGTTTAGCCTT
Source organism: Mobula hypostoma (assembly GCF_963921235.1). Lineage (NCBI taxonomy): Eukaryota > Metazoa > Chordata > Chondrichthyes > Myliobatiformes > Myliobatidae > Mobula > Mobula hypostoma. Next base: position 45,861,370 of record NC_086129.1, read on the forward strand.
ATTTGTCACATGTGTGAAATGTATTGCTTGTGTCAAATCAATCAGCAAGAAATGCTCTGGGCAGCCCACAAATGTCACAACACTTCCAGCACCAATGTTTATTAGCCCTAACCCATACATCTTTGGAATGTGGGGGGTGGGGGGTGGAATCTGAAACACCTGGAGGAGACCCAAATGGGAAAAATGTACAAACTCTACATACAAGGGGTGATTGATAAGTTTGTGGCCTAAGATAGAAGGTGTCAATTTTAGAAAACCTAGCACAATTATTTTTCAACGTAGTCCCCTCCTACATTTACACACTTAGTCCAGTGGCCGTGGAGCATATGGATCCCTTCTTTGTAGAAGTCGAAGTCTTGGACCTCCATAAAGTGGTCCACAGCAGCGGTGATTGATAAGTTCATGGCCTAGGGTAGAAGGAGATGTGTTATACTGCTCTCGTTACATGCACATGCAGTTCAACTCTTTGACTGATTATGCAGGAAGCTTGAAGTTAATAACTCATCTCCTTCTGCCTTAGGCCACAAACTTATAAATCACTGCTGCTGTGGACCACTGCTGGAGGTCTAAGGCACCGACTTCTACAAAGAAGGGATCCGTATGCTCCACGACCACTGGACTAAGTGTGTAAATGTAGGAAAAATAAATGTGCCTAGGTTTTCTAAAATTGACTCCTTCTACCTTAGGCCATGAACTTATCAATCACCCCTCGTACAATGCTACCATGCCTCCTTATTAAACATTATCTTCATGCACATATAGCACATGTTTAAGTTTGGTTCTATGTACATAGGGCACACCACTATACAAGTAACAGATTGAAGTAGGTTGCATTGATCATATTAGAGGAAGCTGAAGAAGAAGAAGAAAGCCCTTAACTCTGGGTGGAATCATTGGGACGCCGTCATGACGGCATTTTTTTTTTTAGCAGGCTTTCTTATTTTTACGAGACCAAGTCGCTAGCTCAGCGCTCAACCCAGCACAGATGGAAAGCGTGCAAGGGAGCTGGCTGGATTCGAACTCGGGAGCCTTCGCTCCAAAGTCCGGCGCTGATGCCACTATGCCACCAGCCGGCAAATATGAGCACAAGTATAAAGTAATGGAAAGGCATTTCATGCAGCAACACACTCAATGTTGAGTTCCTCCATTAACGTTTGTGGTACTCCAGATTCCAGCAACTGCTGTTCTCTTTGCCTCAAAGGGTATTCATTGTTGCCAGTCCATCACAGGAAAAGCACTCCTCATCACTGAGTATACTTACAAGGGATGCTGCCACAAGAAAGCAGTATCTATTATCAAGGACCCCCACCATCCAGCACATGCTCTCTTCTTGCTACTACCATCGGACAGGAGATACAGGAGCCTTAGGTCTGACACCACCAGGTTCAGGAACAGCTATCACCCAACATCCATCAGGGTCCTGAACCGGCGTTGATAACTTCACTCACCTCAACACTGAATTGACTTCACAGTCTACAGACTCACTTTTAATGACTCTACTACTCGTGTTCTCAATATTACCATCTTTTTTTTGCACAATTTGTCTTCTTTTGCGCATTGGTTGTTTATCAGTCTTTGTTTATGTATAGTTCATAAATTCTAATGTATTTATTTATTTTCCTGTAAATACCTGCAAGAAAATGAGTCTCACGGTAGTATATAGTGACATATTTTTTGGTCAGGTCACTCGCCTGAGTGCTACTGGTACCATGTAACCCAGTACTACCTGTCGCATAGTCGGGTGGTCGGCGACTAAACCGGCTCCCCCTAGACACCCTGCAGGATGAAAAACAAGACCTGTCAAAGGGCGGATGAACCCTCTCGTCGGGTCAACGGCCATCTAGCAAACACGTGCCGTGAAGCGCGGAAAGGGCATCCCTTGCACCGAAGCGTGGTCTGGCCGTTCACTGCAACAGAACTTCCCCCAGCCATCTTGGACCCCACCGTGCCGCTGGATCCGGGAGGGGATGTCGAGAAGGTGGGTCTGGACCTGTGCAACCCCCTACTCACCTAAAATCCACTCACACACATGCTGTTCCTTTCTGGGGAGTGGGGTACCACCCCACTAACTGACTGAAAGGAACCATCATCATCCTATGAGATGGATAGCCAGAGAGAGAGTGACATATTTGTACTTTGATAGTAAATTTCCTTTGACTTTGGGCATTGATGCGCAGAAGGATGGAATAGTCCATTTATCTTTTTCCCTTCTGTGGATGTTCATAACGACAGATGCAGGTACAGTCCAGCTTTTATTTATTCCCTCAGTTGGAGGTTTTGACTGGCCAATCTTTAGCTGCCTTATCAATGAGGAGCAAGCCTAAAGGTTTTAAGCACTCTAGTTGGGCTAACCTTACTCAAAGCCATCTGTGGAATGGGAGCTTCATTTAAAAGCACGGCAGTGGACTGACAATGGTTAACAGTTGTGCAGTGAATGCCAAAACTGCAACAAGAAATTTCATGACATATGCCAGTGATAATAAACCTAATTCAAAGTTCAAAGTAAATTTTATTATCAAAGTACAAATATGTCACCATACACAATCTTGAGATTAATTTTCTTGTGGGCATACTCAGCAAATCTATAGAATATGAACTATAACAGAATCAATGAAAGACACCCAGCTAGAACGTTTAGCCAGAGTACAGAAAACAACAAACTGTGAAAATGCTAATATAAATAAAAAGTAATAAATATTGAGAACATGTGATAAAGAGCCCTTGAAAGTGAGTCCAGAAGTTGTGGGAACATTTCAATGATGGAGCAAGTGAAGTTGAGTGAAGTTATCCCCTTTGGTTCAAGAGCCTGAACAAAGCACCTAGAAATTTAAAATTGCTAATCCTCTGCATCTTTGATCCTCCAGTGAGGACTGGCTCATGGACCACTGGCTTCCCTCTCCTGAAATCAGTTCATTAATCTTGCTTACATTGTGTGAGAGGTTGTTGTTGTGGCATCATTCAGACAGATTTACAATCTCCCTACTGTATGCTAATTCATCACCACCTTTGATTCAGTTCACAACAGTGGTGCCACCAGCAAACTTAAATATGGCATTGGAGCTGTATTTAGCCTCACAGTCATAAGTGTAAAGTGAGTAGAGCAGGGGACAAAGCACACTGCTTTCCTTTTGGGAGCAAAAATACAGAAGAAAAGGTGACCCAGCTATGACACACAGAGGAAATTAAGGTCTGTATTAGCTCTAATAAGCAGGCATAAAAAGTTGCAAGTAGATGAAGCAGACCTGAGACTGTAAGCAGTTTAGAGTTCAGCGAAATAGAAACATAGAAAGCCTACAGCACAATACAGACCCTTTTTGTGTCCCTACCTTAGAAATTATATTAAAAATAATCCTCTATTTTTCTAAACTCCATGTACCTATCCAGGAGTCTCTGAAAAGACCCCATCGTTTCCGCCTCCACCACCGTCACCGGCAGCCCATTCCACGCACTCATCACTCTGCGTAAAAAATATACCCCTGACATCTCCTCCATACCTACTTCCAAGCACCTTAAAAATATGCCCTCTCATGTTAGCCATTTCAACCCTGGGGAAAAGCCTCTGACTATCCACACGATCAATGCCTCTCATCATCTTATACACCTCTATCAAGTCACCTGTCATCCTCCGTCACTCCAAGGAGAAAAGGCCGAGTTCACTCAACCTATTCTCATAAGGCATGTTCCCCAATCAAAGCAATATCCTTGTAAATGTCCTCTGCACCCTTTCTATGGTTTCCACATCCTTGCTGTAGTGAGGTGACCAGAATTGAGCACAGTACTCCAAGTAGGATCTGACCAGGGTCCTATATAGCTGCAACATTACCTCTCGGCTCCTAAACTCAATCCCACAGTTGATGAAGGCCAATGCACCGTATGCCTTCCTAACCACAGAGACAACCTGCGGAGCAGCTTTGAGTGTCCTATGGACTCGGACCCCAAGATCACTCTGATCCTCCACACTGCCAAGAGTCTTACCATTAATACTATATTCTGCCATCATATTTGACCTACCAAAATGAACCACCTCACACTTATCTGGGTTGAACTCCATCTGCCACTTCTCAGCCTGGTTTTGCATCCTATCAATGTCCCGCTGACCTCTGACAGCCCTCCACACTATCCACAACACCTCCAACCTTTGTGTCATCAGCAAATTTACTAACCCATCCCTCCACTTCTTCATCCAGGTCATTTATAAAAATCACAAAGAGTAGAGGTCGCAGAACAGATCCCTGAGGCACACCACTGGTGACTGACCTCCATGCAGAATATGACCCGTCTACAACCACTCTTTGCTTTCTGTGGGCAAGCCAGTTCTGGATTCACAAAGCATGGTCCCATTGGATCCCATGTCTCCTTACTTTCTCAATCAGCCTTGCATGGGGTACCTTATCAAATGCCTTGTTGAAATCCATATACACTACATCTACTGCTCTACCTTCATCAATGTGTTAATCACATCCTCAAAAATTCAATCAGGCTTGTAAGGCATGACCTGCCTTTGACAAAGTCACGCTGATTATTCCTAATCATACTATGCCAATCAATATTTGGGAAATTAAAATCTCCCATCACGACAACTCTGTTATTATTACACCTTTCCAGGATCTGTTTCCCTATCTGCTCCTCGATATCCCTGTTACTGTTGGGTGGTCTATAAAAAGACACCCAGTAACGTTATTGACCCCTTCCTGTTTCTAACTTCCACCCACAGAGACTCCGTAGACAACCCCTCCATGGCGTCCACCTTTTCTGCAGCCGTGACAGTATCTCTGATCAACACTGCCACACTCCCACCTCTTTAGCTTCCCTCCCTGTCCTTTCTGAAACATCTGAAGCCTGGCACTTGAAGTAACCATTCCTGTCCCTGAGCCATCCAAGTCTCTGTAATGGCCACAACATCATAGCTCCAGGTAATGATCCACGCTCTAAGCTCATTATCGTTGTTCATAATACTCCTTGCATTAAAATAGACACATCTCAAACCGTTGGTCTGAGCGCGCCCCTTCTCTATCACCTGCCTATCCTCCCTCACACACTGTCTCCAAGCTTTCTCTATTTGTGAGCCAACCGCCTCTTCCTCCGTCTCTTCAGTGGTTCCCACCCCCCAGCAATCCTAGTTTAAACTCTCCCCAATAGCCGTAGCAAACCTCCCCGCCAGGATATTGGTCCTCCTCGGATACAAGTGCAACCTGCCCTTTTTGTACAGGTCACACCTGCCCCAAAAGAGGTCCCAATGATCCAGAAATCCGAATCCCTGCCCCTGGTCCAATCCCTCAGCCACGCATTTATCCTCCACCTCATTCTATTCCTATACTCTCTGTCACGTGGCACAGGCAGTGATCCCGAGGTGACTACCTTTGAGGTCCTGCTTCTCAACTTCCTTCCTAACTCCCTGTAGTCTGTTTTCAGGACCTCCTCCCTTTTCCTACCTATGTCGTTGATACCAATATGTACCATGACCTCTGGTTGTTCTCCTTCCCACTTCAGGATATCGTGGACGCGATCAGAAACATCCCAGACCCTGGCACCTGGGAGGCAAACTACCGCCTGTGTTTCTATCCTGCATCCACGGAATTGCCTGTCTGACCCCTAACTATAGAGATCCCTATCACTACTGCCTTCCTCTTCCTTTCCCTACCCTTCTGAGCCACAAGGTCAGACCCTGTGCCAGAGGCCACTGTTGCTTCCCCCAGGTAGGCATCTCCCCCAACAGTACTCAAGCAGTACTTATTGTCAAGGGGTACAGCCACTGGGGTACTCAGTGCCCTTCCCTCTTCTGACTGTGACCCACTTGTCTGTCTCCCAAGGCCCTGGTGTGACTACCTGCCTATAGCTCCTCTCTATCACCTCCTCACTCTCCCTGACCAGACGAAGGTCATCGAGCTGCTTCTCCAGTTCCCTAACACAGTCCCTAAGGAGCTGCAGCTTGACGCACCTGGTCAGATGTGACGTCCGGGAGGCTGGGAGCCTCCAGGACCTCCCACATCTGACACCGAGCACAGAACACCGGCCTCACACGCATACTTCCTGTCTGTATTCTAAACTGGCAACCTACCTCACCTTGACCTGTTATCACCTCAACCCATTAAACCAAAGCCCTCCAACTCTGTCTCCCTCTACATCGTCACCTGCTTCTCTGATGCCTGCTCTATAAAGCTGCCTCCTTTTCAACTCTTCTGGCTGTTCTAACTGGCTGACGTCCACACACTTGCGCAGTCGTACTTCGATCAATATAATGACCAACAATTTGATTCCAGGAGCGTGAGAGTAAACTGCAAGGAACATAAAGTGAACTACAAAAGCTTCCACAAGTATGAACAATGTGGTATCCTCACAGGAAACATTAAAATAGGGATCAAGAAAATAGCAGAGAAATTCAATAAATATTTCAGTTCTGACTTGAAAGAAGATAGAAAAAATAACTTCCCATCAATGCTAGGGAACATAGTAGTCATAGTCATACGTTATTGATCCCGGGGAAAAAGAAAGAGTCTAAAGAAAAGAAAGAAGTAAAGAAACGTAGTATTAGTAAAATCATATTGCAGGAGAAGTTAATGTCACTAAAACTGAACAAATCCACAGAGGTTGAAAATCTGCATCCCAGGTTACAAAAGAAAGCAAACATTGATATAAAGTTCAAAGTTCAAAGTAAATTTATTCTCAGGGGACATTTATGTCCTGAGTAGGAGGCTGAGCACTCAGCTTTGTGGTGAATTTGTGCTGATGGAAGAGATGCTGTTGCCAATCCAAACTGAATATGGTGGATGCATTGGCTGTAATCTTCCAAAATTCTACAGAGTATGGAAAACATCTTGTCAATTAGATAGATAGATACTTTATTGATCCCAAAGGAAATTACAGTGTCACAGTAGCATTAAAATTGCACAGATACACAAATATTAGAAGAGAACTAAGAAAAAATAAAAAATAAGTTACCTTAAAAATAAGATGTACAAGATTTTCAAGTCAAAGATTGCAAGATTTAGAAGATTTCCAAATTCATATTGATAAAATGGTAGTGCAAGAATTGCTGTAATATTATACAGTAATGGGTGCGCATTCACACGGTCCAGATAAGAAGAGATGATAGTATAGCACAGTATTACACAGGGTGTTCACGATAGCAGGGTGTGGTAAACAGAGCTCAACAGAGCTTAAAAAAAGGTTAATAACAGTCTAACAGAAAGGGGTCATCACTTCTCCAGGTATAGGTTGACCCATTATAGAGCCTAATGACCAAAGGTAAGAATTACCTCATATAGAGCTCTTTGGAGCAATGCAGTTGTAGTATTCTGTTACTGAAAGTGCTCCTCTGTTCAGCTAAGGTAGCATGCAGACGGTGAGAAACATTGTCTGGTATTGCTGGGATTATCTGTAGGGTCCTTTGTTCTGTCACAGCCTCCAGTGTGTCCGGTTTGGCGCCTTTATCAGATCCATTCTTTCTAATCAGTTTATTGAGCCTGTTGCTATCACCGGTGTTCATGTCATTGTCCCAGCACACTACTGCATAGAAGATTGTACTGGCGACAACAGACTGGTAGAACAGATGTGCAGGAGAGGCCTGCATACTCCAAAGGACCTCAGTCTCCTCAGTAAGTAGAGGTGACTCTGGCCCTTCTTGTACACAGCCTCTGTGTCGGTGCTCCACTGTCATCCAGGTACACCCCCAGGTACTTGTAGGTCCTCACCACATCCACATTCTCACCATCACCAGTACCAGGGAACTGTGCAGGATTAGTCTTCCCAAAGTCCATCACCATCTCCTTTGTCTTACTGATGATCAGCTGCAGATGATTCAGCTTGCACTATTCGACAAAGTCCTCCACCAGGGCCCTGTATTCATCCTCCTGTCCTCCCTTTATACACCCAACTATTGCTGAGTCATCAGAGAATTTCTGCAGATGACATGACTCAGTGTTGTATCTAAAGTTCGAGGTGTACAGGGTAAACAGGAAAGGGGCCAATACAGTCCCCTGTGGGACCCTGGTGCTGCTTGTGTGACACACAGTTCTGAGCTGCACAAACGGTGGTCTGCCAGTCAGGTAGTCCATTATCCAGGGCACAATAGAAGTGCCAACCTGCACTGAATGGAGCTCCCCCCCCCACCACCCCCCAGCAATGAGGGCTTGAGGGCTGTATGGTATTGAAGGCACTTGAGAAATCATGATCCTCACAGTGCTGGCCTGCTTATCCAAATGGGAGTAGGCTCTGTTCAGCAGGTAAATGACAGTATTGTTGATAACAATGTGCTTTCGGTAGGCAAACTGCAGGGGGTCGAGGGCTGATCTAACCAGGGGTCAGAGGTGAGACAGGACTAGCCTCTGTAGATTCTTCATGATGTGTGAGGTCAGGGCCACTGGACGGTAGTCATTCAAGACTTTTGGTGGGCTCTTCTTGGGTACTGGGACACACATGATGTTTTCCACAGTCAGGACCCTTTCCAGGCTGAGACTCAGATTGAAAATGTGCTGGAGAACTCCACACAGCTGCTCAGCACACTGGGTTCACACCATCTGGTCCTAATGCTTTGATATGTCTGAGTTTCCCAGAGCCCTTCTCACCTGCTCAGTAGTGAAGGTGAGTCCATAATGACTGGGGAGATGGTGGATGGTGGATGGTGGGGACTGGGGGAGGTGAAGATCAGGATGATAGCAGTTGATATGTGGAGGTGTGGATGGTAGGTGCAAGGCAAGGAGGGGATATAGACAGTGGTAGCCTGTGTTGTTCATCCACATGTTGAACTGGAGGAATGGAGGCATTGGTGCTGAGGGATCAATGGGTGCCTGGGCACCTAGGCTGGTGTGCTGAGGGGTGTAAACAGGAGGGCAATTGTCAAACCTATTGAAGAATTGGTTCAACTCATGAGCCCATTCACGACTGCATTCCGAGGCTCTACAGCTAGGTTGATGATAAGGTGGCGAACATAATTCCACTGTTATGTGCCAGCTTGTACTCCTTCCCCTCCCCCACCTTCTTATTCTGGCTTCTGCCCCCTTCCTCTCCAGTCTTGATGAAGGGTCTCTGCCTGAAATGTTGACCCTCCACTGAAGATGCATCTTGATTGTCAATGCTCTGTAGCTCTGTGCTGCTGTATGTGGTTACAGAAGTCCAGGACATGCTGCCATATACTGCAGGCTGTAATTGGTAATCGGTTTAGTAATGTAACATCTAGCAAAGTACAGAAAAAAGTTTTTGTTTTTGGGCCGGCCAGACAGGTCATTCCATACATAAGTATACCAAGGTAGCATGATAGAAAAACAATAACAGAATGCAGCATATAATGTTACAGTTACAGAGAGAGTGCAGTGCAGTGAGACAAATGAGGTGCAAGGCCCGTGATGAGGTAAATTGAGAGATAAAGTTCTCGGATCGTATAAGAGATCTGTTCAAGAGTTTTAGTCAGCAGTTCTCTTCATAGTAGCCTGTCAGCACCATCCTGTCCAATTGGTTCAATATCCACTGATGTAGATGTGAAATTAACATCCCATGGTCAGGAAATGAACAAGTTATAGTGGGATCAATCTTCCACAATGGACAGTTTGGATCAGCAGGAAGGTAAGCTCATAACTCTGGCTGTCCCTAAATGTAGACTGTGGGATCAGGAAACAAGGGCACTGGCATCGTGCACAGATTTACCCGTTCCTTCATCAGTTAGCACAGCAGCCCCATGAAGAGAATGGGGAGAATCAGCTGATGAGCAAAAGTTTAGTGTCTATGTTTCTGTAAATGGATCAGTATGTATGAGTGTGGACATTCTTGCATGTTATCCTTTGTATTTATGTGTGTGTGCATTTGAGTCGTTCAAGTGTGCACACTGTTTATCTGTGTCTGCTTGTATACATGAAGGTACTCCAAAGAGAAAAATACCAAACACAAAAGATGTGTATATTTTTTTTTGCACTTTAATCTTGATTTTTTTTCTACCAAATTTTGGATATCCCCTGTGTGAGGGATTGGGGGCCTGACTGGCTGTCAAATCTGTTCTGTGAGTTTATGCAGGTGCCTCTCCTGAGACAGCCCATACACATCGCCCAGCCATGCTGTAAGGCTGTGAGCATGGGCCCAATGGAAGACCATGGCTGGGGCCATACTGTAGGGAACAGAGTTCTCCAAGTGCAGGCAGGCAGCAATCTTGGTGTAACGAGGCAGCTGTGATTGAAAGACCTGACATGTAAGCTCATTTTGCAACACTAGCCGTGGCCCTTTCACATACTGAGACCCAAGGGGCTACCACTGAGATCAGAACCCACTGTAGCTTTCCCAGTGGGCAGAACATATTTAAAAAGAATTATTTGGGACAACCAGGAGTTGAAACGAGTTGGGGCGGACGTGGCTAGAATAGCATTTTGTCCAGCAAGCTTGCCTTTCGACCGGTGAAGTGATTTAAAATTAAAATGTACCTAATTATAGACTGCAGCCTGAAATTACGGCTTCAGTTCATGCCAGAACAAATCCTATCATGTTCAAATCGATTATAACACACCACCTCCAAGGTTATTAATTGTCCCTTGATTGCAGTGGATAGCAAATCCTCATGGAATCTTGCCAGATCAACCGGATGACCCATTTTCAACGCAAAGCAGGATCTGCACCTGTTTTATTTTTTAATAATACCATGAGCCCCACGTATTTGCATATTTTTTTCATTAACTAATCCCTGTTTTGCATAACAGTTAGCAGAAGGGTTTTTATATTCTGATTCAAAAGGAAATCCGAGTTCTCCGGGTAATTATTACATATTTAAGCACCTCTAGAATGCAGATGAATCTGTCATGTGTTGTTTTCAGACACGTTTAATATGATAATCCTATCGTGGAAATAAATTCTTATTAATGAATGGACTTAGGTTTGCTTATTTCCATTGGGCTTTTACTTGGTAGGCAGCCGGGTCTCCTCAGGGCTTTCTGCTTTCCTGGCTGATTAATATTGTACACATGTACTCAGGTTATTTTCAGCCACTTAATGTTACACAGAGTAGCGGGTATACACAGTGGCCACTTTATTAGGTACCTCCTGTAAAGTGATCAATGAGTGTATGTTCATGGTCTTCTGTTGCTGTAGCCCATCCACTTCAAGGTTTGACATGTTGTGCATTCAGAGATGCTCTTCTGCACACCACTGTTGTAACGTGTGGTTATTTGAGTTACTGTCACCTTCCTGTCAGCTTGAATCAGTCTGGCCATTCTCCTCTGACCTCTCATTAAACAGGTGTTTCCACTCACAGAAATACCACTCACTAGATTTTTTTTTGTTTTTCATACCATTTTCTACAAACTTCAGAGACTGTTGTGTGTGAAAATCTTAGGAAATCAGCAGTTTCTGAAATACTTCAACCTCCCCGTCTGGCACCAATAATCATTTCCACGGTCAAAGTCAGTAAGATCGCATTTCTTCCCCGTTCTGATGTTTAGTCTGAACGACAACTGATCCTCTTGACCATATCTACATGCTTTTATGCATTGAGTTGCTGCCACATGATTGGCTGATTAGATATTTGCATTAATGAACAGGTGTGCCTAATAAAATGGCATCTGAGTGTACTTCTCTCAGGTTTCTTGGGATAATATTACATCTACCAGGGTGAGACCTGATGGGCAGCAGTCATTCTGAGAAGTGGACTCTGAGAATAATGTAAATAATGAGGTTACTGGAGCTGTATGCTGAGACCCTGCACTGTTGATTCTGGGACAAATGGCAATTTCGAATTTGTGACAAGAATACACATAGATTAAGATGTAGCTGGCCTGGGCTGGCACCAGTGGAATCAGCAGTTGGTCTGCCACCTGTCTTCAGGAGAGAGAGAGATAAGGAAAACAATGGAGCAGCATTTGGAGATGTTAATGAAGGGGAAGGAGAGCTGTCAAGATCGGCTCCCCCTTTGAACCCTGAACTGTTTGAAGTGATGGACAGGCGATACCCCAGCATGGGGATAAAAAGGGACAGGTTCGCTAAGGCAGGACACACACGACACCCGAGGTAACGAGACCCTGGAAGCGGTGCGCCTCTCACAAGTCGGTGGGAAGCTTTTAGACGGCTGATCGCGGGATCAAGCCATAGACGCTCAGGGTGGAAAGGCACGATCGGCGGGAACCTGGTGTGTGTCCACCCTTGCCTGGGTACCAGGTTCAGCGCAGAGAAAAGGTCGTATCTGGAAACGGAGGGGTCACGGTCGGTGACCTCAGATGACATCACAAAGGGCTCGCCCGAAAGCTGACTGCGAAGGTCTGTGTGTGGAAGCTGTGTTGAATATTCATTCGTTTTTGCTCTCTCTCTCCTTCCCCCACACTGTCCATCTCCCACGGCAGCGATTACTGCGAACTGAACTGAACTTTGCGTCACTTTGAAACTGGTCATTTGCCCCTAGACAACGATAGAGCTTGATTGATCCTGTTATCTTAATTCTGTGCACATGTATGTTTATCATTGCTGAACTGTTGCATTCATTATCCTTTTGATTAGAGTACTGTGTTGCTTGTTTCTTTAATAAAACTTTCTTAGTTCTAGTAATCCAGACTCCAACTGAGTGATCCATTTCTGCTGGTTTGGCAACCCAGTTACGGGGTACGTAACAAATTAAATAAATCAGGAATAGAAAAGAGCTAAACTTATTAATTAATGGATATAGAGTCAGGAAGAAGGGAAACAGGCCCTTCAGCCCAACTAGCTATGCTAACCAAGATTCAAAGTTCAAAGCAAATTATTATCAAAGTATGTATATGTTGCCATCTACTACCTTGAGATTCATTTTTGTGGGCATTCACAGTAGATACGATAGTATCAATGAAAAATTACACACAAACAAAGACTGACAAACAACCAATGTGCAAAAGAAGAGAAACTATGCAAATAAAATAATAAATAAATAAATAATACCAAGAATATGAGGTACAGAGTCCTTGAAAGTGAGTCCATAGGTTGTGTATTCAGTTCCGAAATTACCATCTAGAATGATCCCATTTGCCCACATTTGGGCCATTTTCCTCTTCGCCTTTCCTATCCACATACATGTCCAAGCGTCCATTAAACATTGCTAATGGACCAAGCTTCTGACAGCTTTTTCCATATACTGCGTGGTAAAAGTTACCCTTCAAGTTCCTATTAAATGGACCTGCCTTCTGACAGATCATTCCATATACTGACCACCCTCTGGGGGAAACAAAGTTGTCCCTCAGGTTCCTATTAAATTCCACTCCCCACCAAACTTATGTCCTCTAGTTCTTGATTCCCAAACCAAAGAAAGGGCATTAGGACCCATACAGCTTGGCACCAGTGTCTTCGCAGAGCAATGTGTGGTTAAGTGCCTTGCTCAAGGACACAACACGCTGCCTCAGCTGAGGCTCGAACTAGCGACCTTCAGATCACTAGACGAACACCTTAACCACTTGGCCACTCTGCAGTAAATATTTATACTGCACCATCTGCCGCTGCTGGACTATAAACATGCAGGAGCAATGTGTGGTTAAGTGCCTTGCTCAAGGACACGTGGCCTCGGCTGAGGCTCAAACTCGTGACCTTCAGATCACTAGTCCAACGCCTTAACCACTTGGCCACGCGCCAACACTCTGTTATACACCCCTGTAAGATCTGCCCGTATTCCCCTAGGGTTCAATGAATAAAACTCCAGCATCTCAACCTTTCTTCATAGTTCATAACTCAGACCCTCAAGTCTCAGAAACATCCTCACATCCTCATAAATCTCCTCTGGCCTATTTCCAGTTTGATGGAATCCTATCTGTAGCAGAATGACCAAAACTGAACACAATATTCCAAATACCTTGTGCAAGTGATCTGAAGAGAGGACTGGAAAATGATGTTGAGATGAATGAACGGTAAAGCAGGGGTAGGAAGCCAGATGACCTACCCCTGCTCCTATCTTTTATGATCTTATGTTTCTATATTATGGTATATATGCATGGACTAGATGGGCTGAAAGGCCTGTTTCTGTGCTGTAGTGATCTATGACTAAGCATAAAACTCATAGTTGTTAAAAAAGCATTTGCTTCTCTCATATTGTTACCCTGTCTGACCTTGAGAAATGAGGTTGACACTCATGAACCCAAGAGATTCTGCAGTTGCAGGAAATCTTAAGCAACACACACAAAATCCAGAAGGAATTCAACAGGTCAGGCAGCATCTATGGAGAGGGATAAGCAGTCAATGTTTTGGGCTGAGATCATTCGTCAAGACTGGAAAGGAAGGGGGAAAGAGTCAGAATAAGGCGAGGCAAGGGGGAAGGAGTACCCACACTGGCAGAAGATAGGTGAGACCAGATGAGGGTGATAGGTGGATGAAGTTAGAAGCTGGGTGGGGATAAATGGACATGGTTTAATCGGAAATGACTGGGAAGGCGGAGGGAGACTAGAGGGAGGAAGTGGGCAAGTGAGGAGAAGAGAAAGCATGAGAGGGAAACTAGAATAAGGAATGGAAGAAGAGAGAAGGTGGAGGGGGAGAAATTACCAGATGTTTGAGATATCTCAGTTGCCTTCTGAAACTGCCCTGAAAGCCTTTTGAGGCAGTTAAGAATAGGTGTAAATCCTGGCCTTGTGCAATGTCAGTGTCCTGTCAATGAATGAATGAATGAATACCACAGGCCTGAAATAGGTACTGTACTCAAAACTTCATCATAGCCTCCTTGAAAAAATGTAACATCCTCACAGAATCGTGGTAGTCCTTAGCCTGTGACTGGTCAAAGCGGAGAAAGAGCATATAGAATGGCTTTCGCCTTGAATCTTTTCATTGGGAGCACATGGAAGTACCTCAAATATATCAAAAGAAATAGCTCATCTCCCATATTATGCCCCTTCCCACCTTTCTGAAGCAGCTGTTTCCCCACCTATGATAAAGCCTGTAAATCCCACCCCAGTCTGGATCCCAAGACACTACCAAAGAAAAAGAAAGAAATTAGGACATAGATTAGATGAATTTGAAGATAGGAATCTAATGGAAATCAACAAGGACAAGTTGCAGGATTTAGCCCAAACTGGTTCATGATCGAGAGTATCTTTTGATGATATGGAAGAACCCCATGCCAAACTACCTTTTAGCATTTGGTCTTAAAAAAGAACTTCAGTTTCTAAAGAATCTAACATAGACATTCCAAAGTATGTAGCAGCCAACTAAATATTTCTGAAGTGTTGCTGTGTAGAAAATGTGGCAGCCAGTCTGTGCACAGGAAGGTCCCACAATTGATCATGAGATTATTATCAGATAGTATATTATAGCAATATTAAGGGAGAAATATTGACCAAGATACAGAGAAAATCTTACCAGAAGGACCTTTTTTGGTGCCCTGGGATCCACAAGAAAGCGACCAGTGATTAAAAAAGCATGATATTCGTCATTGGAGAATTCAAGTAGCTCCAATTTGACTGAGCTCCCTGAACAGAGTGAAGAAGGAGCCTGTTAATATGAAAATTAAGGATATTATTCAAAGCTAGAGCATGTAAAAACTATATATATCTATTATTAAAAAAATACCGACTGCAATTGTTTTGAACCACATTTCCTGGCAGATATAATGAAGGTCCAATTATTCAGTAATTTGTCGTTTGAATATTTCACACAAAATTTGTAGCTTGTGCTGTAAATAGAATAGCCTGAAGTTAGAAATTAAATAAGTGTGCTGCATTGATGCAATTTTTATGAAGAAATAAAGGATTTGTGCCCGAAGCTTTTGTCACAGATTAATCTACACACATAGGTCCTTATTCAAACCCTGCCATTTTTAACAGGTGCAGAGAATATGGATTAACTTTGAACATGGATTAAATTGTGATGATATAGTCCCTGAAGTCTTATATATTACAATTTATCTTTATCAGTCCAATCATAATGCATTCACATTAAGCATATAATGCTGAAAAATAGAAAGTTAGGCTCCTGGCTGCTTGTACCATCTCTCTCCTCCCTGAAGCCCCCTCCCAAGTCCCTCTTTCAGCAAGAAACATTGCTTAATACCTGTAAGCTTCTCAAAATTCAATATCTAACAAAACCTGTGTGTGGCAGGATTTGGTGGCCAATCAGGATAATGCGGTTCACTTCTGTCTCATCAGCTGTCATTTCCTTGTTAATTATCAGACCACTTAAAGAGACCGTGCCCCCCGTCTCCCTCCCCAACCAATCATTCTTCAGCTGTCTGGTTTCTATCTCTGAACACAAGAATCTATGAGAAGGAACAAGACCAATCTGATTAAAACATTCTTCCAATCTCCCATGCTTCGCTCTCTCTCCCACGCTCTCTCTCTTTATTATATATGGGCTTGTCAACAGTGTAAAGTCCTCTATGGAACAAGCACATTTATTTTAAAAGAGATGGAATTCTTAAGGGGACATATTTCTTTCTTGGAAATGGAAATTCTTGTTTCATAATATCATAAAGAAATTAGACCACAGTAGAAGACTTCAGCCCATTGGAATTGTGGCAGTTGAACAAGATGACACGTAGGTCCACTTTCCAGCACTGTGGGTGATAACTGTTCAAGGATACTGTACTTCTCGTCGCTTAGTCAGTGTGTTCTGATTTTCTGATTTCCAGTAAGTTCCAAACCCACTGGCTCAGCACACTGCAGAAACCAGCCTTCCTTCCATGGACTCTGTCGCCACTTCTTGCTGCCTCAGTAAAGCAGCCAGCGCACGAAGACCCCAACAACCCCAGACATTTTCTCTTCTCCTCAATCCCATCGAGCATAAACCTGAAAGTACGCAACACTAGGCTCAAGGACAGCTCCTTTCCTGTAGCTATAAGACAATTGAATGGCTCCTGGTATGATAGACGCTCAAGATTTCCAGCATCTGTCTTGTTACCTTATTGCACCTTGGGGGCAGCCTAGCACAACCCTTGCTGTTTTGATTTGACGCAAATGACACATTTCACTGTATGTTTTGATGTACGTGTGACAAATACAGCTCATCTTTAATATGGTGATGAGATCAGTGTAACAGAATCTTTCTCATCCCAATGATGTGTGAGCACTGCTATCTTAAAGGAAGAGTCGACAACACACCATGCAATGTTTTCTATTTGTAACTCTGGTTATTCTACAAGCCATGAAATTATTTCACTGTAACAGGGCAGCTCTCTCCACCCTCTGAGTGAAAAAGTTCCCCCTCATATTCTCCTTAAACATTTCACCTGTCACCCTTAACCATGACCTCTAGTTGTAATCCCACCCAACTTCAGTGAAAAAAGCATTTACCATATCTATACCCTTCATGATTTTTCCCTATACCCAAGATCCTCAAGTCCCAGCAACATCCTTGTAAATCATCTCTGTTTGGAATTGGAATTTGTTGTCACAGAAGATTTGACAAGTTCACTACCAGCCCTTTTATACATTATACGTTGCACTTATAATAAACAAAGATAGGAATCTATCTACCTGTTTTCTAAACCTGATGGCTCTTTAAAAATACACTTGGAGATGATTCTCTTTTACTCAGATGTCTGTGATAATGCCTTATTTAGTTTGGAGAAGATAGCAGCAGCACAATGTTAGCAGAATCACACACACAAAATGCTGGAGGAACTTAACAGGTCAGGTAGCATCTACCTGAGAGGAATCAACAGTCAATGTTCTGACCCGAGACTATCTATTCCTCTCCACAGATGCT
Organism: Mobula hypostoma; assembly: GCF_963921235.1. Lineage (NCBI taxonomy): Eukaryota > Metazoa > Chordata > Chondrichthyes > Myliobatiformes > Myliobatidae > Mobula > Mobula hypostoma. The sequence continues at coordinate 45,878,983 of NC_086129.1, forward strand.
GCCTGACCTGCTGAGTTCCTCCAGCATTTTGTCTGTGTTGCTCTGGATTTCCAGCATCTGCAGAGTCTCATGTTTACAATGTTAGCAGGACAGATTGTCAAAGGAGAATGAAAATTTGCTTGATGTCTCCTCCTGCGGAGAGGTTCGGGATGTTCCTGAACTTGCCCATCTGTCTGGAATTCCAGATTTTGCTGAGTGTAGCAGACCTAAAGTGGAGCCAGTAAGGCAGCCTTGGATATTCAGAGTATTAGCTGGCTGCATGTGTCTGAGATCACTAGCCATTAAAAGCCAATAATTTTTTTCTCTCTACATGTACATGACAGGAAAGGATTTAATGAAGATGAGCTCCACTCTTTCTCACCAGATGGATTGCGTGTTTTATTATTAACTCTTAAAGCAGCAGTTAAGATAATTGATATGCTAATTGAATCGAATTCCTGTCTATTCAAGCCATTAAAGGCTACTCAATATTCCTACTTATTCATCTTGGTATGAGTTAGTATGTGGAGTTCTATATTTTATCTGATAAAATAAGAATAACAATGCAGATGTCTTTTTTATTCCACAAGGGAAGGGATTTATTTATTTCAGGCATACAAATAGCCAAAGCTGAGTCTTTTATCACCACCAGAATGCAATAAGATACAGTACTGGATGGGTATGGAGACTTGGTTAGGACCCCTTATTGGAGTATTAAATTCAGTTTTAGGTGCTGCACATAGAGATTTGTAGATGCACGGTGAGAGCAATTTGACTGGCCACATCACAGCCTGTTATGTATCGGATTCCAAGAGGCTGCAGAGGGTTGCAGACATCACCAGCTCCATCATGGGCACTGGATCTGCAAATCTCTGTGAGTCCACTGGAGAAGCTGGGATCCAATGTCTGTGAATCCACAAGTTCAAAGTACATGTATTATCAAAGTACATATACGTTACTACCGTATACAACCCTGAGGTTCATTTTCTTGCAGATGTACTCAATAAATCCAGAATAGAATAATAGAATCAATGAAAGACCGCAACAACTCGGGCATTCAAGCCATGTGCAAAAGACAACAAACTGTGCAAAGACAGAATGAAAATAGTAATAATAATAATAATTAAGCAATAAATATTGAGAACATGCAGTGTAGTGTCCTTGAAAGTGAGTCTATAGGTTGTGGGAACATTTCAGTGATGGGAAGAGTGAAGTTGAGTGTAGTTATCCCCTCTGGTTTCAGGAGCCTGATGGTTGAGGGGTGATAACTGTTCCTGAACCTGGTGGTGTAAGCCCTGAGGCTCCTGTACCTCCTTCCTGAAGGCAGCAGTGAGAAGAGAGCATGGCCTGGATGGTGGGAGTCCGTGATGATAGATGCTGCTTTCCTGTGACAACGCTCAATGGAGTCCACTGGAGGCCAAAGAACATAGTCTGTCCTAGTGTTAAAGGACTGTGCGTATGCATGAGTGGAGAGAGGGAGGAATGGGGCTTGTTTCGCTGTTGTAGTTTTGTTGATTGGTATGTTCTGTTTTGTTGTTTTCTGTGTTCTGCCAAGCATATCGGGCATGCTATATTGGCACCAGAATATGTGGCAACACTTGCAGACTGCCCCCAGCACATCCTTAGGTGTGTTGGTTGTTAACTCAAAAATGGTGCATTTCACTGTATGTTTCGATGTACATGTGATAAATAAATCTGAATCTGAATCCTGCCCACCACTGAGGACATATTGAAGAGGCTGTGGATCAAAAAGGCGGTATCCATCATTAAGGACCCTCACCATCCAGGATATGCCCTCTTCTCATTACTGTCATTAGGAAGGAGGTAGAAGAACCTGATTCAGAAATGGCTTCTTCCCCTCCACCATCAGATGGGTCCATGAACCCATCCCTTTAATCCTGTCTTATTTATTTATTTTTGCGTTTTATAGTAATCTTATGTCTTTGTAGTGTACTGCTGCCACAAAACTATAAATTTCACATCATGTAAGTCAGCAATAATAATAAATCTGAATCTGATCCTGATTGTGAACAGGGTAAAGTGAAACTTCACTGGAAGCAAACTTCATCTGATAACAGGAAATGCTAGAGACACAACAGGTCAGGTGGCATCTATAGAGAGAGAAACAGAAATTATGTGTCAGGTCAACGACCTAAAAAAAAGTTTGTTGAAGAAGCTTTGACCTGAAATCTTAAATCTTTCTCTTTCCATAGATGCTGAATATTTACAGTGCTTTGTACTTTAGTTCAAGTTTAATTGTCAATGAAATACAGTATTCCTCTGGGGCCAAGGTGCCAAACACATTACATACTCAGCACACAGTACACAGTACCTATAGTTATGATAGCACATACAGTCACAAAAATAATATTAGCAGCAGTCGCAGAGCGGCATGGTCTTTAGATTGATGGTGCGTGAGGTGTTATCCTGGAGCCACGTTTCTGTGATAACAGGTATGCAACGATTCCTGATCTTGCACTGGGTCAGCAGCAGACGAAGGCAAATCAGCTTATCTTCCAGAATTTAGGGTTTCCAGAATCTAAGGGTTTTTTTATTTATGAAAACAGGCTCAATAAACTTGGTCATCGTACCCTTTAGTTTAGAAGGCTGAAGTGACAGAGGGTTTCAAAGGAGTTGGTTTACTTTGGCATGGAATCAAAATGAGCAGGTAACAACCTGAAATGAAAGCCAGCAGTGAAATGTGGAAGCATTTTCTTGTGCCAAATCTCAAATTTTCTCCAAATATAAACTGTTGATCCCAGCTGTAAAATTTTCAACAGTGCTGACTGATTACATTAGCAGCTGGTGTGGAGGCTCCAGTGCACAGAATCGGGGGGTGGGGGTGGTGGGACAAAAAAAGCTTCACAGGGTTGTAGACTCAGCCAGCTCCAAAGTGGGCACTGGTGTCCCCAGTATCAAGGCAGTGCCTCAAGAAGTCAGCATCCATCATTCAGCACCCCCATCACCCAGGACATGCTCTCTTCTCATTACTACCATCAGGGATGTGGCACAGGAGCCTGGAGACACTCACTCAGCATTTTAGGAACAGCTTCTTCTGCTCTGCCATCAGATCTCTGAATGATCCATGGACCCAAGAATACTACCTCACTGTTTTGCTTTCATTTAGCACTACTTATTTATTTATTATTTATTTTTGTGATGTATGGTAATTTTTATGTATTTCACTGTACTGCCACAAAACAGCAAATAAACCTGATTCTGAATTGAAACTATCCATGACACAGAAGGAGGTCACCTGCCTATCAGGTCAACGCCAGCTCCCCACAAAACAATCTCATCTGCCCTGTTCTCCACTCCTTATTTTATTATAGCTGTACAATGTATATTCTTCCAAAAGCCTATCGTTCTTTTGCCACTTCCCTACACTGAGTAATCTGGAGTAAATATGTTTGATTTTTGTTAACCAAACATATGAAGGGATGTGAGGAAAAGACATGCATGTGAAGCAGGCCAAATATCCCACTCCTGCTTCACTGTTCTTGGGTTTAAGGGCCACCCCTGAGGTTTAAGTGTGCAACCTGATATGCCATTTAGTACTAATTGAGTGCAAAACTTTCACAGACACAATCTATAAACTGGGATGGTTCTGAAGCCATTTCTGCTCAATATTGTCACAGTTGGAAGAACTCAGGAACAGCTTCTTCCCCACTGTTTAACAGACTCCTGAACCAATCGCCTCACTCACACACCTTTCCCAGGGGGGCTGCCACATTCTCCAACCCTTAATTCTACATCTTCCAATGTTGTCATTAGGCAATTCTTTTTGCACCACTGCAGACTGCATGGCAATCTTCACGCTGTTCAGTTGAATTACACCCATTGCTGTATTTATTGTTGTAAAGAGGAAAATTAATTTTATTTGCTACACGTACATTGAAACATACAGTGAACTAAGTCATTTGCGTCAATGGCCAGCGCAGTCTGAGGATGTGCTGGGAGCAGCCCGCAGTGTCGCCACGCTTCTGGCACCAACATAACTGCCCACAACTTACTTACCGTGCTAGCCCATATGTCTTTTAGGAACGTGGGAGGAAACTGGACTGCCCGGAGGAAAACTGCGTAGTCTCAGGGAAAATGTACAAACTCCTTACAGAGAGTAGTGGGAATTGAACCCTGATCTTCTGATCGTCGATGCTGTGAACACCACACAACATTATTACCATGTATACTGTTTACACTGTGAGCTTCAGTGAGCTAGGAATGTCACTGCATGTGACAATCAACTGATCTGAATTCATTAACGCATCTTTGGATTGTGGGAGGAAACTCGAGCGGAAAAACTGATATAGTCACAGAGAGAAGATCAGGCAGACTTTGCTAATGTGCCACTCAAGGTCAGGATCAAACCCAAATCCTCAAAGCTCTGAACCACAAACACTAACCTCTACATGACTATGTCATGGGATACAGTACTGTGTAAAAGTCTCAGGCACGTGCATATAGCCAAGGTGCCTAAGACTTTTGTGCAGTACTGCAAGCTGTTTTTTTATATCATTTCCTGCATGGGTTAATTTTGGTTTTGATTTGAAGCACATGGTGCTCTCTTCATTTGCCCATGAAACAGCAATATCTGAATACTTAGTAGATACAGTACTGTGCAAAAGTCTGAGGCACCCTATATATAAGTTGTGACATCTGTTGTTTTGTGACAGCAGTACAGAACAGGCAGAACAAATTACCATAAATAACACAAAAAATATATAGTGCAAATTAGGAATAGTGAGGAAGTGTTCATGGACCATTCAGAAATCTCACAGCAGAGGGGAAAAAGTTGTTTTATGTAAAATATTGAGTGCAGATCTTCAGGCTTCTGTACCTCCTCCCTGGTGGCAGTAAGAGGGCATGATGACCGAGCAACACACATCAAAGTTGCTGGTGAACGCAGCAGGCCAGGCAGCATCTCCAGAAAGAGGTACAATCGACGTTTCAGGCCGAGACCCTTCATCAGGACTAACTGGCATAATGATAGTAGTAATGCATACTATGCAGCCTGAGAGGATGAATGGCTTTATCTTGTTCCAAAATTGGGATCAATCACTCCACAGAGCACTTTATTCCAACAATAAAACAGATCTGACTGTGTTCCTGATCAATTTAAAACACTCTCTGCTCTCTAGATAAATATACTTGGTTTGCCTTTGGCTTTGCGTATTATAATACAAAGACAGATATTTGCCATATTTTCTTTCATATTTTAGCATAATGAAATGTGTAATTTAGCCTCTTTGAAAACAAATTGGAACTCTGGCAAATATGTTTTTAAATTTGGTTTTGTGCATTAGATGAAAAGGCGGGTTTTCTGTAGCCCATGCTGTTCAGTGTTCTAGGAATTAATAACCAGTCTGACTAAACATTACTAAATTTGCTTTGCTTTACTTCATGCTGTGCTTCTTTCTTGCTTCAGTTCCAGGACCTCCTGCCGGAATTAAAGCTGTCCCCTCCTCGGCCACCAGTGTGGTGGTGTCCTGGCTCCCTCCAACCAAGCCGAATGGAATCATCCGCAAATACACCATCTTTTGTTCGAGCCCTGGATCTGGGCAGCCAGTAAGTTGGAAAATTCCATACCCTTCCACCCCAGCTCCCCTTTAAATATTTAATCACTTACCCCCGGGAATAACAGGAAACCAGAGCATAGTAAACGTACAATCAATCCTGCTGAGCTTTATATTGTTATCCACTGTTTACTGGGAAACTTTTAATTTTATATTGAACTTGTTGAAAACATCAGAACTGGAGCAGGAATAGGCCAATCAGGCTATTTCCCCATTCAGTAAGATCTGATAGTGCTGTTAACCCTATGTTCTTACCTTATCTAAATGACCATTAACTCCCTATTGGCTCTGATGGTCTGCCTCTTGGGTATCACTTTGATTCTTCAGGTGTATCTGATAGGACTGGCTTATTATGTATCCTCTTCCACAGGTTAACCAGAGGGCTCTCTGGCTGACTTATGAAGGTAGTTAAGAGGATGAAAGGGACTAGAGACACCTTTAGATCCATAGTCAGAAAGATTCTCTTCCTAGAGAGCAACAATGAACCTTTTGGGATTTTACAAGTTGATGCTTTCATAGTCACTCTTACTCACACCTGGACTTAATATTTTCAAATAATTAAACAATTGGGTGACGGGATGGAAATAAGTGTCTATCAAAGGAGGTGTAAGGCTGCTAGCCTGTAGGTCACCCTTGGGTAAGGTGTCGCACCTGAAACAGCTGCACAGGTTGACTCTGTGGTTAAGAAGGCATACGGTACATTGGCCTTCATCAATCGTGGAATTGAGTTTAAGAGCCGAGAGGTAATGTTGCAGCTATATCGGACCCTGGTCAGACCCCACTTGGAGTACTGTGCTCAGTTCTGGTCACCTCACCACAGGAAGGATATGGAAACTATAGAAAGGGTGCAGAGGAGATTTACAAGGATGTTGCCTGGATTGGGGAGCATGCCTTATGAGAATAGGTTGAGTGAACTCGGCCTTTTCTCCTTGGAGCGACAGAGGATGAGAGGTGACCTGATAGAGGTGTACAAGACAATGAGAGGCATTGATCATGTGGATAGTCAGAGGCTTTTTCCCAGGGCTGAATTGGCTAGCATGAGAGGGCACAATTTTAAGGTGCTTAGAAGTAGGTACAGAGGAGATCAGCAGGTTGGGCAGCATCCGTGGAAAAGATCGGTCGACGTTTCAGGCTGAAATGTTGACTAATTTTTTTCCACAGATCCTGCCCGACCTGCTGATTTCCTCCAGCGTGTTGTGGGTGTTGCTTTGACCCCAGCATCTGCAGATTATTTTGTGTTTGTGGTACAGAGGAGATGATGTCAGGGGTAAGTTTTTTTACGCAGAGAGTGGTGAGTGCGTGGAATTGTCAAGGCGGATCGACTCAATCCAAGAGCGCAGATACCACAAACACAATAACACAAGCAATACTTTCTCAAACTTTACTCTTTATTCATAGCATGCTATGGGGGAAGTTACAGACTGATCTCCCAAAGAGCCAGTCCGGATGCTACCCTCCCTTAATGCACAATTCTTCACAATTTATAATATTGATCATTATGTCCACAGGAAATCTTACAATTACGCGAGTTAAGACAGTTAGAATAGTTTCGATCACATGTTAATATACTATTAGATGTAAAATCATTATTAGTTAGTTATAATTATTTTCTGCCAAAGCTAGCCTGGATACAATATTAGTTCCTTATATTGACACCTTCCCCTTTCTCTGGAACATTCTATCCCCTACACTATCCTTCCCATATTTAGTTATACCTTGAGATGTCCCTTCTGTATGGCCAGATAGAGGACAATGTCTAATACGTCACCTGTTGCTGGGTAAGGTTTCTTCCTGACTTGCCCAACAGCAGTAAGCTGAAGTGCTCATAAGGTGATTGATCATTAGCTAATCATCGTTCTTAGTATTTACCTATCCCTCTACTCTATCAAAATGGGCTGCTGGCGATGGTAGTGGAGGTGGATACAGTAGGGCCTTTTAAGAGACTCCTGGATAGGTACAGGGAGCTTAGAAAAATAGAAGGCTGTGGTTAAGCCTAGGTAATTTCTAAGGTAGGGACATGTTCAGCACAGCTTTGTGGGCTGAAGGGCCTGTATTGTGCTGCAGGTTTTCTATGTTTCTAAGTCTGCTCCACTGTCGAGGATGAATATCATTGACTTACAAAGCCTGCTGGGGATAATATTGACCTGGGAACCTGCTGCATCATCTGGAACAGGGGTTCCCAACATTTTTTTATGCCATGGACCAAGGGGTCTGTTGTTCCCAGGTTGGGAACCCCTGATCTAGAGACTATCCTAAAGAATCGAGGAAATATACCATTGCTGCCAAACTTCTTCAGTAGAAAGAGCACTTCAGAAATAGATCCATTAACTCAGTCCTCCACTAAATTATAATACTATATGAAACCTCTACATGTAAAGGGTGTTTTAATAATATTTTAAAATGCATCCTTTCAAATGTAAATCCTCTGTGATCAAGTGGGGATTTCTTTTCTCCGCAAAGGCAAATTCCTTTCAAATATTAACAAGCATCAATCAAATATCATCTGAAAAGAAGCAGTGTAACTCTCACTCTCACGTAGAAAATACCTGGCTTTGATTTCCACTTAGCAAATATTGAAAACACTTTAATTGTACTCAGAAATGATGTATAAATATAAAGTATTTTTTGTAGTTCAATGATGTGCAGAAACGTAATAATTAAGAGCAGGGCTGCCGCAGTCCCTGCTAATGATTAAGGAGCTGTCTTATGGGGTTCACCCTGACCCAAGGGAATCTGGCCAGTCCAACTGCAGGCTATGGACCAGAGAACATGTGCCTGAGCAGCTCATCAGTCACAAGCAAATTGACTGGGGTATAGATAGGATAATGCAAGCAGGCCTTTTGCACTGAAATTGGGTGAGATTAGAACTAGAGGTCATGGTTTAACAGTGAAAAGTGAAATGTTTAAGATGAATATGAGGGGGATTACCTTCACTGAGGGGGTGCTGACAGAGTGGAACAAGCTGCCAGCAGAAGTGGTGGATGCAGGTTCGATTTCAACATTATTTGAGAGAAATTTGGATAGGCACGTGAATGGGAGGGGCATAGAGGGCGATGGTCTGGGTGCAGGGCAATAGTACTAGGCAGATCAATAGTTCAGCATGGACTAGATGGGACAAAGGGCCTGCTTCTGTGCTGTAGTGTTCTATAACTCTATGAGTCTATGACTGCCTAGAACTACTTGCTTTGTGGAGAGTCTTCCGAGACCTAAGAGATGCATGGACTCCAGTTAAAGAGAATTGATATATACTCATGTTCGGACAAGGAGTGCAGAGCTTCCCCTGAAATTACCAGAGTGTCCCCTCTCCTTCCTCAGCCTCCAGTCCAAGTAAATTCTATAGAAATTCCTGGACAATTCCACTGCAAATGCGAATATTATGCATGCAGAGGAAAATTCAAAAAATTGCAATGAAATGTAGGATTGCTCTGGGTTCGTATTAAGTATAACCATAAAGCTACCTCCTAGTATTTTTGATTGGCATTTACTGCTCTTGCATGCTTTTGAAATGCAAATCCTTTTTTCCAACTTTGGATGTGTTGGAGCCGGCATAGGAATGGCATCCCCACTGTTGTTCACACTCTCTACTACATTCCCATGTGTGGCACCAAGATGTCTCCTTGTGACTCAGTATAATGGATGATGAAGGATATCCAGGGAAGAGGATAGAATATAGGGTCTTAGAAATACTGATGAGGGACATAGAGTCAACATATTCCAGTCATGTCCAGACCAGATAACATGTTGGCATGCTTCCCAGTGCTTTTTCTGGCTTCTGCCCTTTCTTTCCAGTCCTGATGAAGGGTCTCAGCCCGAAACATCATTTATTGATGACACAGAGTTTGGGGGAGTTGTAGATAGTCTGGAGGGTTGTCAGAGGTTACAGCGGGACATCGATCGGATGCAGAACTGGCCTGAGAAGTGGCAGATGGAGTTCAACCCAGATAAGTGTGAAGTGGCTCATTTTGGTAGGTCAAATATGATGGAAGAATATAATATAAATGGTAAGACGTTTACAGTGTGAAGGATCTGCTGCGCAGGTTGACAGTGTTGTTAAGAAGGCATATGGTGTGTTGGCATTCATCAACAGTGGGATTGAGTTCAAGAGCCGTGAGGTAATGTTACAGCTATATAAGACCATGGTCAGACCCCACGGAGTACTGTGTTCATTTCTGGTCACCTCACTACAGGAAGGATGTGGATACTATAGAGAGAGTACAGAGGAGATTTACAAGAATGTTGCCTGGATTGGAAGGTGTACCTTATGAGAATAGGTTGAGGGAACTCGGCCTTTTCTCCTTGGAGCAATGGAGAATGAGAGGTGACCTGATAGAGGTGTATAAGATAATGAGGGCATTGATCGTGTGGATAGTCAGAGGCTTTTTCCCAGGGCTGAAATGGCTAACATGAGGGGACATAGTTTTAAAGTGCTTGAAAATAGGTACCAAGGGGATGTCAATCTTTTTTTGATCTAAAAAGAGCATATATACAAACAAGAGGAGAAGTATCTCAAATATATATATATATATATATATCAATAACAATACATAAAGAAGGTGAAATAAACATTATCAAAATCATGCATAGTATTAATCTGATATAGAATGTATAATAAGGAAAAAGATAATTAATTTTCCTCATCAACTCATGAAGAGAAAAAAGACTTTTTGAAATTTCTATGTGAAAAAAAAACACTATTCTGTACAAACAAAAACAGAAAAAGAAAAAAAAAGGACTGGGCAGTCCATCTTGAGAGTAAAACCAAGAAAAGAAAAACTTTCTGATCAAATCCAAAACTTCGGAAGTACCAAGGGGATGTCAGGGGTAAGTTTTTCACACAGAGAGTGGTGGGTACATAAAATGCACTGCCGGCAATGGTGATGGAAGCAGATACATAGGGTGTTTTAAGAGCCTCTGAGATAGGTACATGGAGCTCAGAAAAGTAGAGGGCTATGTGGTAGGGAAATTCTAGGCAGCCTCTAGAGTAGGTTACTTGGTCAGCACAACATTGTGGGCTGAAGGGCCTGTAATGTGCTGTAAATTTCTATGTTCTATGTTTTATTCCTCTCCATCGATGCTGCCTGAATTGTTGAGTTCCTCCAGAATTTTGTGTGTCTTACTTAAGATCTCCAGCATCTGCAGAATCTTTTGTGTTTATGTTGAGATACTTACCCCCGCTCTTAAAACATTATTAGTCCTAAATCATAAACAAAAGAGATACTGCAGATGCTGAAAATCCAGAGTAACACATACAAAATGCTGAAAGAACTCAGCAGTCCAGGCAGCATCTATGGAGAGGAATAGAAAGTCAACATTTCAGGGCCCAGCCTTCAGTACTATTCATCAGTCCTAAATCAGTGGCTTCCTACCATTTAGTAAGGCTTCCAAACCCCAATAAGGAGAGCCTTTCAACAGAACAAAAGGACAAACGTGTAGTTAAGTCATTTTTTATGACCTCAGAAAGCCCCAGAGTTTTGAGGTACCTTTTACGTATGTATTTTATTGTAATGAAGGAAACACAGCAAGCTCCCACTAACAGCAATTGACAGCACGTTTTTATGAGGAGGGGTAGGTATTGACAAAGGGACAAAAGGGTAAACTCATCTGTTCTTCAAAATATCAGTATGCAATATTCTATGACTGGGCAGACAAGTCTGACATCCTATACAAAGGACAGTATCCCCACTACTGTATCACTCCCTCGCTGTTATACCTTGGACACTGGCCTGAAACGTTGAGTGTTTATTCATTTCCATAGATACTAACTGATCTGCTGAGTTCCTCCAGCATTGTGTGTGTGTTGCTCTGGATTTCCAGCATCTGCAGAATCTCTTGTGTTTACTGTATCTCTTTCTGCTTCAATCACCAATGTGGGATTTGAATCCACACTGTTCTGTCCTAAAGATAAGAGTACATTGAGCCACAGGCCGGTAACATTATATTCTTGTCTATTTTGGTCACTGAGAGTCTAAACCACCATTTTTATGGGAAAATGTGTCTTTTGTCAAAGGATTTCCCATGTCCCACACTCACCAACCACTCTTCCATTGTTACTCTGTTGACATGTCCATCCTTGCAACATATAACTAATTGGAAACGCTACTGTCTTCCTGTTACTTAATTGGATAGGTCTTAACTAGCAGTCAAGAGCCTTTTCACACCACCCCTTCCCTCCGTGATTTGCCAATATTTGAATAATTAATAAACAGTTGTCCTGAAGGAAAATGAAACAGACATATTTCACTTGATACCCTATGATTTCTCAGCAGAACTGCTTGCAGCAACACTCTGGAATTTAATCTTTGATCCCCTGGGACAATGCTGAATGACTGACAACCCTATTTTATCTTCCCCAGCAAGGACCACGCCTTATTAGAAAATTGCAGTCCTAAATTCATCACCTGCTGATCTCTGGCACTGTGAACTGTCTAAGGGCACCCTTAATACAATCTTCCTGCGGCTCAAGGCCTCGGCCTCGCCCCAAACAGAACCCAGCCAGCCAGAGAAAGAAACATCATATTTTAAAAGTGTCCTGTTGTGAAAGTATGTTTGCTATTGATACATTCAATTGATGGTGGGGGTCTTCTGTCAATCTTCTTTTCTGAGACATGTGGATTTAAAATCCTATTATGACTGCAGACCCCAAAAATGACAGTTTTGTCATCAGGTATTCACACCAAAATTAGAAGTATTGTGCCCTGTGTTATTATAGATTTTTCAAGACAGCTTTGACAACATGCCAGCAAAATAACTGTATCAGATCCCCATGGTTTTAACTAGCCGCTTTGATGAACAGATTACAACTCCATGGCAACGCACAGCTCAGATAGTGAAATGAATTTGAAGCAGAGGTTTTGATAAGTGGCAATTTGCAGATCTCTAGTCTCTTTATCACTGATGTGTGGGGCCAGGGTTGTAGCTTTCTAAAGAAAGTAGCACCTTTGCCCATCTCCTCATAGAAAAATGACTCGTAAACCAGAAACCAAACTCAATGGAATGGCAGAAGTGCGAATGGAAATTGGCCAAACTGTATTTTCCTCCCTGTCTAACAAAAGAGAGAATGAGCTTGTAAATGTTGGTTCAAGATGATATCTATTGGTAAACTATAACAAAGTAGAGTTTGAAATGAAAGACAATTAATTTCACCTTTTGGTTCCATCTTAGTTTCTTCCTTTTGGGTGCAAAGACAATGAGAGAGTCTCTCCAGAATCCATGTTGTGGGAATTCCCGACAGACAACACGATTATGCTCCAGGGGTTCATACACAAGGAGGAACAGGATGAAAGTTGTTTATGCAGTAGCTTTTTCCATTGATCTGCCTATCTACTTTTTTAGTTCTAATGTGATTTACAAGTACAGTGGTGCTGGAAAGTTTAAAGTTTGTGAACCCTGTAGAATTTTCTCTATTTCTTCATAAATATGACCTAAAATGTGATCAGATCTTGATGTAAGTCCTAAAACTAGATAAAGAGAACCTAATTAGATAAATAACACAAATAAATTATACTTCATTTACTTATTGAGAAAAATGATCCAATATTACATGTATTTGATGGAAAAAATAGGTGAACCTTTGCTTTCAGTCACTGGTATGACCCGCCCCCACCTCCACCCCCGTAAAGAATAACTTCAACCAAACATTTCCAGTAGCTGTTGATCAGTCCTGCACATCAGCTTGGAGGAAGTTTAGATCATTCCTCCATACAAAACTCTTTCAGTTCATCAATATTTCTGGGATACCTTGCATGGACAGCCCTCTTCAGGTCATGCCACAGTATCTCAATTAGATTAAGATCTGGACTCTGACATGGCCATTTCAAAACACACATTTTCTTCTTTTTAAACCATTCTGTTGTTGATTTACTCTTGTGTTTTGGTTCATTGTCTTGTCCCAAATGTTCAAATATCTTGATACAATTCTGAATGCATCATTCCCTCAACAATTACAAGCTGTCCAGGCCCTGAGACAGCAAAGCAGCCCCAAACCATGATGCTGTTTCTACCATGCTTCACAGTTGGGATGAGGTTTTGGTGTTGGTGTGCAGTGCCCTTTTTCCTCCAAACATAGCAGTGTTTTATTTCTGCCAAAAAATTCAACTTTTGTCTCATCTGTCCACAGAATATTATCCCAGAAGCATTGTGGAACATCCAGGTGGTCTTTGCAAACTTGAGATGTGCAGCAATGTTTTTTTTTGGAGAGCAGTGGTTTCCTCCATGGTGTCCTTCCACGGACACCAATCTTGTTCAGTGTTTTTCTTATAGTGAACACATGAACAGAGACTTTAGTATGTTGTAGAGATCTCTGCAGGTCTTTTGCTGCTATCCTTGGGTACTTTTTACCTCCTTCAGCATTGCATGTTGTCCTCTTGGTGTGATCTTTGCAGGACGCCCACTCCAAGGGAGTATAGCAACATTTCCAAATTTCCTCCATTTGGAGACAATTTCTCTTATTGTGGACTGATGAACACTCAAGTCTTCAGAAATGCTTTTGTATCCTTTTCCAGCTTCATGCATCTCTACAATTCTTCTAAGGTCCTCTGAAAGTTGTTTTGATCGAGGCATGGTGCACATAAACAGATCTTTCTTGAGAAGCACAGACTATGTCAGTAACCTGACTTTGTGTGTCTTTTTAAAAGAGCAGGTCACCTGTACAACCCACACCTCCAATCTCATCTCATTGATTGGAACATCTGACTCCAAATTGCTTTTGTAGTAGGCACTACCCCAGAGATTCACATACCTTTTTGAACCTTGACTGTGATTGTTTAATTGGTGTACTCAGTAATGACTAGAGTAAGTGCAATTGTTTGTGTGTTATTTGTTTAGGCAGATTGTGTTTGTCTACTGTTGTGACTTAGATGAAGATCAGACCACATTTTATGAGTAATTAATACAGAAAACAAAGTAATAGCATAGGGTTCACAAACTTTTTCTTGCAACTGTATCCATCGATGCTGGATGAAAACCCCTCTGTCTCATGGAGTTGGTATGTCATAAATTACAAACACTCCAACCCACACAAAAACCCTCATGATCTCTGGAGAGAGGAAGAAAAAGGCTAAGGCTAATAGGGAGGAGAAGTATTTGGAACTCTGGCTCACTATTCAAGTAATCTCTAATCATAAATCATGAGAGGTTTATGTTGATTTGCCAACATCTCTTTACCATCAGATTCACTATTATTCCCCAGCTTACTCAGGAATGACTGGCAGTGTGCGTTTTAGTTTGTTATCCTTCCTTCCTCCTCCCTCCTCCATCTCCCCCCCTTCCTCTTCCCCATGGAATTTGGCAGTAGAGCTCCCATCGGATAAACTTCCATCAACTCACATAAAAGTTGCTGGTGAACGCAGCAGGCCAAGCAGCATCTCTAGGAAGAGGTACAGTCGACGTTTTGGGCCGAGACCCTTCGTCAGGACTAACTAAAAGAAGAGCTAGTAAGAGATTTGAAAGTGGGAGGGGGATGGGGAGGTCCAAAATGATAGGAGAAGACAGGAGGGGGAGGGATAGAGCCAAGAGCTGGACAGGTGATTGGCAAAAGGGATATGAGAGGATCATGGGATGGGAGGCCTAGGGAGAAAGAAAGGGGGGGGAACCCCAGAGGATGGGCAAGGGGAGAAGACAGAGAGGGACAGAGGGAGAAAAAGGATAGAGAGAGAAAGAATGTGTGTATATAAATAAATAACGGATGGGGTACGAGGGGGAGGTGGGGCATTAACGGAAGTTAGAGAAGTCAATGTTCATGCCATCAGGTTGAAGGCTACCCAGACGGAATATAAGGTGTTGTTCCTCCACCCTGAATGTGGCTTCATCTTTACAGTAGAGGAGGCCATGGATAGACATATCAGAATGGGAATGGGACGTGGAATTAAAATGTGTGGCCACTGGGAGATCCTGCTTTCTCTGGCGGACAGAGCGTAGGTGTTCAGTGAAACAGTCTCCCAGCCTGTATCAGGTCTCGCCAATATATAGAAGGTTGCACCGGACAGACTATATCACACCAGCTGACTCACAGGTGAAGTGTCGCCTCACCTGGAAGGACTGTCTGGGGCCCTGAATGGTGGTAAGGGAGGAAGTGTAAGGGCATGTGTAGCACTTGTTCCGCTTACAAGGATAAGTGCCAGGAGGGAGATCAGTGGGGAGGGATGGGGGGGACGAATGGACAAGGGAGTTGCCTACGGAAAGCTGAGGGGGGGGAGGGAAAGATGTGCTTAGTGGTGGGATCCCGCTGGAGGTGGCGGAAGTTACGGAGAATTATATGTTGGACCCGGAGGCTGGTGGGGTGGTAGGAGAGGACAAGGGGAACCCTATTCCTCGTGGGGTGGCGGGAGGATGGGGTGAGAGCAGATGTGCGTGAAATGGGAGAGATGTGTTTGAGAGCAGAGTTGATGATTCCCATTCTGATATGTCTCTACTGTAAAGATGAAGCCACACTCAGGTTGGAGGAACAACACCTTATATTCTGTCTGGGTAGCCTCCAACCTGATGGCATGAACATTGACTTCTCTAACTTCTGTTAATGCCCCACCTTCCCCTCGTACCCCATCCGTTATTTATTTATTTTATATTTTTATATATATATATGTATTCTTTTTCCCTTTCTCCTTTTTCTCCCTCTGTCCCTGTCACTATACTCCTTGCCTATTCCTCTGGGCTTCCCCCTCCCCCTTTTCTTTCTCCCTAGGCCTCCTGTCCCATGATCCTCTCATATCCCTTTTGCCAATCACCTGTCCAGCTCTTGGCTCTATCCCTCCCCCTCCTGTCTTCTCCTATCATTTTGGACCTCCCCATCCCCCTCCCACTTTCAAATCTCTTACTAGCTCTTCTTTTAGTTAGTCCTGACAAAGGGTCTCGGCCCGAAACATCGACTGTACCTCTTCCTAGAGATGCTGCCTGGCCTGCTGCGTTCACCAGCAACTTTGATGTGTGTTGCTTGAATTTCCAGCATCTGTAGAATTCCTCGTGTTTGCAGATAAACTTCCATGGCATTTTTTCTAGCAATCCACTGTCAGATCCCATGGCAAGTTAGACCGCATTGATTTCTGTAGGGATGGCAGGGCTACTGGGAAAAAAGATAAGTTCCTTTAATTACATTATCAAGATACAAAAAGCAGCAGTGGCCAGAAACCTGAAAACACTTTGAAGATGCTGGAAATGCTTATCAGGTCAGGTAGCATCTTCATAGTGTGAAAAAGATTTAATGTATCTTGGCAATAACTTTTAATACATTTTCAAAATATGTTAATTCTTTAACTCATTTGAATATCTTGTAGATCTTTCTGAATCTCTTTCAGAAGCACATAATAACTATAGCAGCTTTGACAGTTGTTTGCTCTGGGATGGGGCTTTGCCAGTTGTCAAAGCTGTCAGAAGCAATTAAGGGGAAGGGCTTCTTCAGTGGGAATTTCAAAACCCTTATGTCATTCAGTTCAAGGTGTAGACCAGCAAGAGAGGCCCACCATGTCTGGATGAAGTCTGGACATAAGGTGACTGTGTGCAGCCATTGTAGATTTGGCCTGTTATCTTGCAGGTAACAGTGAATTTTCTTTAAAAAAATTCACTTAAATGAGCCCTTCACTCAAGAAAATTGCATTGATAAAACTTTTAATAATTGGAACCATATATTACAATTACATGATCGGCATCCCTCTTTAATCATTTGCTTAGTGGAATTAGTGAATCCCTTGCGGACATCCCAACCTGCAAAAACTCATTTCAGGGAGATAGCACCCCCGCCCCCCGAACCCCATATCCTCCCCCACCCCCCGTCGACCTCCAGGGGTGTATGTAATACCTTGTTTAGTGATTTTGTCTAATCTGTAAACCAAGTTGGGTATATGCAGAAAATGTGACATTAAAATATGTACTTATATTATATTATCATATCATGTTTATTCTATTACAACTTTAAGCAAGTCTACAGGGAGTTTGGCATCATCACATAGGACATCAATGGCGTAGCTCCTTGGCAGCTAGCCAGCTAGTTTAAATCAGGGGTCCCCAACCTATTTTGCATTGCGGACCGGTTTAATATTGACAATATTCTTGCGGACCGGCCAACCCGGGGGGGGGGGGCGGGGGGGTGTGGGTGAGTGTTAAACGTAACCGGAATATAGGTGATAAGTCAACTATGTCACTTGTAAGTGACTAATACACTAAATTTAATTTCTTAAGGGGTTTATCTAACGCATTTAATATTAAACACACAGCGCATATTTTCCTCACATGAATGTAGTGATAAGTCAATTATAACAGTGGTCCCAAACCTCCAGGCCGCGAAGAATGCAGCGGTACAGCGATAGCCAGAACACACAGCACATCTTTAAGAAAAAAGCCAAAATAAACAAGCTAATTGATTAGGTGCCGCCCGGCACGTAAATGTCGGCCCAGATCAGAGGCGACGTAATTGGCAATCGCCTCTGATCTGGGCCGACATTTATGTGCCAGGCGGCACCTAATTAATTAGCTTGTTTATTTCGGCTTTTTTCTTAAAGATGTGCTGGGTGCGTTCCGGCTACCGCTGTATTCTTCACGGTCCGGAGGTTGGGGACCACTAAATTATAAGTCACTTATAAGTCAATAGCATCATAACATTTTAAGTAATGTTTGGATATTAAACACACAACGCATATTTTCCTCGTATGAACATATAAAATCATTGCAACACACCAATATCGCTGAATCAGTGGGAGCCCTGGGCTTGTTTCCCTGCAACAAGACAGTCCTATCGAGGGGTGATGGGAGACAGCGATACTCGAAGGGGGTTCCTTATGTCCAGTCTATTCCGCAATTTAGTTTTCGTTGCATTCATTGCAAAAAACTGCACTTCGCAGAAATATGTTGGAAATGGAAGCAATGTTTTCAGTGCTTTCGTGGCTATTTCAGGATATTCAGCCTTGACTTTGATCGAGAATGCTGGCAGAGATGTTATGTCAAACATACTTTTCAGCCTGCCGTCATTTGCAAGCTCGAGGAGTTGATCTTTTTCCCGCGCTGACATGGATGATTCACCGGGGACATTCACAAATGGGTCACGGACCCATTCCTTTGCACGTCTTGGGTCACTGATGACCTCGCTTGCGTTAAAATTCAACAGTGCGTGACAGGGAATGAGGAAAGGTGCAGCTGACTCGTATCGTTTCATATCGCCAAATCATATTGTTTCCTCGCGGCCCGGTGGTTGGAGACCACTCTTAGCACGAAGAGAGACCAATCAGAATGCTCGCTCTCCTGCTCCCTCTCCCGCTCAAAAAAATCTATTTCTGGGATATTGTATATAAGTTCGGGGCGTCAGGGAGCCACTATCGATATGCGGGAGACTCCCGGAACTTCTGGGAGAGGTGGGATGTCTGCCCTTATGCATGAGATTGTTAATACAAATGACGTATTTCACTGTATGTTTCGATGTACTGTACATGTGATAAATAAATCTGAATCTGATGTGATTCCCTTTCTGTAAGAAAATGAGAAAGCATACTGCTCAGTGTTTCTTGACAAAGTTAGAGCCTGCAGGCAACCTGAACACAAGAGATTCTGCAGATGCTGGAAATCTTGAGCAACACACACAAAATGCTGGAGGAACTCTGCAAAATCAGGCAGCGTCCATGGAGAGGAATAAACGGTTGACATATCAGTCCTGCTTTGAATCGGTGGACTGGACTGTATTCAGGGATTCATCTTTGAACCTGGATGAATATGCTACAGTTGTTACTGACTTCATTAAAACCTGTGTGGATGAGTGTGTGCCCACAAAGTCTTACTGTACATTCCCAACTCAAAAGCCGTGGATGAACCAGGAGGTACATAATCTGCTGAAGGCTGGATCTGTGGCATTCCAGTCTGGCGACCCAGGCCTGTACCAGAAAACCAGGTATGATTTGCGGAGGGGTATTTCAAGCACGAAGAGACAATTTCGAATGAGGTTAGAGGCACAACAACTCTGGCAGGGCTTGCAAGATATTACTTCCAACAAAACGAAACCCAGTAGCATGAATGGCAGCGATGTTTCACTACCAGATGAACTCAACGCGTTCTATGCACGCTTTGAAAGGGAGAATATAACTACAGCTGTGAAGATCCCTGCTGCACCTGATGACCCTGTGATCTCCGTCTCAGAGGCCGATGTTAGACTGTCTTTAAAGAGAATGAATCCTCGCAAGGCGAAGGTTCCGATGGAGTACCTGGTAAGGCTCTGAAAACCTGTGCCAACCAACTAGCGGGAGTATTCAAGGATATCTTCAACCTCTCACTGCTACGGGCGGAAGTTCCCACTTGCTTCAAGAAAGCAACAATTATACCAGTGCCTAAGAATATTAGAAACATAGAAAACCTACAACACAGTACAGGCCCTTCGGCCCACAAAGCTGTGCTGAACATGTGCCTACCTTAGAACAACCTAGGCTTACCCATAGCCCTCTATTTTCCTAAGCTCCATGTAGCCATCCAGGAGTCTCTGAAAAGACCCTGTCGTTTCCACCTCCACCACTGCCACTGGCAGCCCATTCTATGCACTTGCCACTCTCTGCGTAAAAAACTTACCCCTGACATCCCCTCTGTACCTACTTCCAAGCACCTTAAAACTATGCCCTCTCGTGCTAGCCATTTCAGCCCTGGGAAAAAGCCTCTGACTATCCACATGATCAATTCCTCTCATCACCTTATACACCTCTATCAGGTCACCTCTCATCCTTAGTTGCTTCAAGGAGAAAAAGCTGAGTTCACTCAACCTATTCTCATAAGGCATGCTCCCCAATCCAGGCAACATCCTTGTAACTCTCCTCTGCACCCTTTCTATGGTTTCCACATCCTTCCTGTAGTGAGGCAACCAGAATTGAGCACAGTACTCCAAATGGGGTCTGACCAGGGTCCTATATAGCTGCAATGTTACCTCTCGGCTCTTAAACTCAATCCCACGATTGATGAAGGCCAATGCACCATATGCCTTCTTAACCACAGAGTCAACCTGCGTAGCAGTTTTGAGTGTCCTATGGACTCGGACCCCAAGATCCCTCTGATCCTCCACACTGTCAAGGGTCTTACCATTAATAATATATTCTGCTATCATATTTGATCTACCAAAATGAACCACCTCACACTTATCTGGGTTGAACTCCATCTGCCATGTATCCTATCGATATCCTGCTGTAACCTCTACACTATCCACAATTCCCCCAATCTTTGTGTCATCAGCAAATTTACTAACCTATCCCTCCACTTCCTCATCCAGGTCATTTATAAAAATCACAAAGAGTAGGGGTCCCAGAACAGATCCCTGAGGCACACCACTGGTGTCCGACCTCCATGCAGAATATGACCCGTCTACAACCATTCTTTGCCTTCTGTCGACAAGCCAGTTCTAGATCCACAAAGCAATGTCCCCTTCGATCCCATGCCTCCTTACTTTCTCAATAAGTCTTGCATGGGGTACCTTATCAAATGCCTTGCTGAAATCTATATACACTACATCTATGGCTCTACCTTCATCAATGTGTTCAGTCACATCCTCAAAAAATTCAGTCAGGCTCATAAGGCATGACCTGCCTTTGACAAAGCCATGCTGACCGTTCCCAATCATATTATGCCCCTCCACATGTTCATAAATCCTGCCTCTCAGGATCTTCTCCATCAACTTGCCAACCACTGAAGTCAGACTCACTGGTCTATAATTTCCTGGGCTATCGCTACTCCCTTTCTTGAATAAGGGAACAACATCCACAACCCTCCAATCCTCCAGAACCTCTCCCGTCCTCATTGATGATACCAAGATCATCGCCAGAGGCTCAGCAATCTCCTCCCTCACCTCCCACAGTAGCATGGGGTACATCTCATCCGGTCCCGGTGACTTATCCAACTTGATGCTTTCCAAAAGCTCCAGCACATCCTCTTTCTTAATATCTACATGCTCAAGCTTTTCAGTCTGCTGCAAGTCATCACTACAATCACCAAGATCCTTTTCCATAGTGAATACTGAAGCAAAGTATTCATTAAGTACCTCTGCTATTTCCTTCGATTCCATACACACTTTTCTACTGTCACACTTGATAATGTGAGCTTCCTTAATGATTATCGCCCGGTAGCACTCACATCTACGAGGGGTGATTGATAAGTTCATGGCCTACGGTAGAAGGAGTCAATTTTAGAAAATCTAGCACATTAGTCCCCTCCTACATTTACATACTTAGTCCAGTGGTCGTGGAGCATACAGATCTTGGACCTCCAGAAAGTCTCCACAGCAGGGGTGATTGATAAGTTTGTGGCCTAACGTAGAAGGCGATGAGTTAGCAGCTCTCGTTACATGCACATGCAGTTCAACTCTTTGAATGATTATGCAGAAAGTTTGAACTTAATAACTCATCAGGGGTGATTGGTAAGTTCGTGGCCTAAGGTAGAAGGAACATAGAACATAGAATAGTACAGCGCAGTACAGGCCCTTCGGCCCACAATGTTGTGCCGACCCTCAAACCCTGCCTCCCATATAAGCCCCCACCTTAGATTCCTCCATATACCTGTCTAGTAGTCTCTTAAACTTCACTAGTGTATCTGCCTCCACCACTGACTCAGGCAGTGCATTCCACGCACCAACCACTCTCTGAGTAAAAAAACTTCCTCTAATGTCCCCCTTGAACTTCCCACCCCTTACCTTAAAGCCATGTCCTCTTGTATTGAGCAGTGCTGCCCTGGGGAAGAGGCACTGGCTATCCACTCTATCTATTCCTCTTATTATCTTGTACACCTCTATCATGTCTCCTCTCATCCTCCTTCTCTCCAAAGAGTAAAGCCCTAGCTCCCTTAATCTCTGATCATTATGCATACTTTCTAAACCAGGCAGCATCCTGGTAAATATCCTCTGTACCCTTTCCAATGCTTCCACATCCTTCCTATAGTGAGGTGGCCAGAACCGGAGACAGTACCCCAAGTGTGGCCTAACCAGAGTTTTATAGAGCTGCATCATTACATCGCGACTCTTAAACTCTATCCCTCGACTTATGAAAGCTAACACCCCATAAGCTTTCTTAACTACCCTATCCACCTGTGAGGCAACTTTCAGGGATCTGTGGACATGTACCCCCAGATCCCTCTGCTCCTCCACACTACCAAGTATCCTGCCATTTACTTTGTACTCTGCCTTGGAGTTTGCCCTTCCAAAGTGTACCACCTCACACTTCTCCGGGTTGAACTCCATCTGCCACTTCTCAGCCCACTTCTGCATCTTATCAATGTCTCTCTGCAATCTTCGACAATCCTGTACACTATCTACAACACCACCAACCTTTGTGTTGTCTGCAAACTTGCCAACCCACCCTTCTACCCCCACATCCAGGTCATTAATAAAAATCACGAAAAGTAGAGATCCCAGAACCGATCCTTGTGGGACACCACTAGTCACAACCCTCCAATCTGAATGTACTCCCTCCACCACGACCCTCTGCCTTCTGCAGGCAAGCCAATTCTGAATCCACCTGGCCAAACTTCCCTGGATCCCATGCCTTCTAACTTTCTGAATAAGCCTACCATGTGGAGATGAGTGTGCTAGGTTTTCTAAAATTGACTCCTTCTACTTTAGGCCACGAACATATCAATCACCCCTCATACAGTGATGTAATGCTTTGAGAGGTTGGTCATGACTGGAATGAACTCCTGCCTCAGCAAGGACCTGGACCCGCTGTAATTTGCCTATCATCACAATAGGTCAACGGCAGACACAATCTCAATGGCTCTTCACATGGTTTTAGACCATCTGGATAACACAAACATCTACGTCAGGATGCTGTTCATTGATTATAGCTCAGCATTTAATACCATCATTCCCACAATCCTGATTGAGAAGTTGCAGAACCTGGGCCTCTGTACCTCCCTCTGCAATTGGATCCTTGACTTCCTAACCGGAAGACCACAGTCTGTGCGGATTGGTGATAACATCTCCTCCTCACTGACGATCAACACTGGTGCACCTCAGGGGTGTGTGCTTAGCCCACTGCTCTACTCTCTATATACCCATGACTGTGTGGCTAGGCATAGCTCAAATACCATCTATGAATTTGCTGATGATACAACCATTGTTGGTAGAATCTCAGGTGGTGATGAGAGGGTGTACAGGAGTGAGATATGCCAACTAGTGGAGTGGTGCCACAGCAACGACCTGGCACTCAACGTCAGTAAGACAAAAGAGCTGGTTGTGGACTTCAGGAAGGGTAAGACGAAGAAACACATACCAATCCTCACAGAGGGATCAGAAGTGGAGAGTGTAAGCAGTTTCAAGTTCCTGGGTGTCAAGATCTCTGAGGATCTAACCTGGTCCCAACATATTGATGCAGTTATAAAGTGGTTATACTGTACTTTATTAGGAGTTTGAAGATATTGGGCCATGTCAACAAACACACTCAAAAACTTCTGTAGTTGTACCATGGAGAGCATTCTGACAGGCTGCATCACTGTCTGGTATGGAGGGGCTACTGCACAGGACCGAAAGAAGCTGCAGAAGGTTGTAAGTCTAGTCAGCTCCATCTTGGGCACTAGCCTACAAAGTACCCAGGTCATCTTTAGGGAGCAGTGTCTCAGAAAGGCAGTGTCCATTATTAAGGACCTCCAGCACCCAGGGCATGCCCTTTTCTCACTGTTACCATCAGGAAGGAGGTACAGAAGCCTGAAGGCACACATTCAGCGATTCAGGAACAGCTTCTTCCCCTCTGCCATCCCATTCCTAAATGGACATTGAACCCTTGGACACGACCTCACATTTTTAATATAGAGTATTTCTGTTTTTTGCACGATTTTTAATCTATTCAATATATGTCTACTGTAATTGATTTACTTATTTATTATCATTTTATTTTTTTTTCTTCTATATTATGTATTACATTGAACTGCTGCTGCCAAGTTAACAAATTTCACGTCACATGCCGGTGATAATAACCCTGATTCTGATTCCTGATGAAGGGTCTCGGCTGAAACATTGGCTATTTAGTCCTCCCCATAGATGCTGCCTGATCTGCTGTGAGTTGTTGCTACAGGAAACATGGCTGTCTAACCTTTGTAAAATTGGATTGGTGGAACAGTACCAACAAGGTGACTCTATCCTACACAACCATCACCTTACGCCTGTAATCTTGATCTCCTGCTGTCCCATATACCCATCGCCCAATCTGGTTGTGTGTCTATACTGGCTCCAGTTCTTGTCCCAGTGATCCCTCTGAAGCTTTCCTATCTCCGTAACTTCCTCATGCACCACAACCTTCCATGAAATTTTAGTTCAGTTCCAGAACTGAACACAATACTCCAAACTAGGGTTTTATAGAGCTGCAAAATTACCTTGCCACTCTTGAACTCAGTCCCCTGACCAATGAAGACCAACACACCAAATGCCTTCCGAACCACTCCATCAACTTGCACTGCAATTTTGAGGAGTCTTTGGACATAGACCCTAAGATTCCTCTGTTCCTCTGTGCTGTTTAGAATCTTACCATTAACCCTGTATCCTGCCTTCAAGGACTATTTGCTGGGTGCTCAGTATATGATTCTGAATATAACTTCTCTATTGAATACTTGAATCTGAGCCTATTGTAGGCAGCTGAGCAGTTGGATTGAGTGGGCACAGCCCTGTAACTTCCTGCCAATGTAGTTGCAACAGACTAATCGAACCCTGTTTCTCCTGCACAGGCACCCAGTGAATATGAGGCTTCGCCGGAGACCCTGTACTACCAGATCCCAAACCTAAAGAGCAAACAGCAATATTTGCTCTGGGTGGCAGCAGTTACATCGGCTGGTCGAGGCAATGTCAGCAATAAGGTCACCGGGGAGCCTGCAGCAAAGGGTATGTCAGCAGTTCTCAGTTGCCTCATTAACAATGACCTTTGTTACAACTGGACACAATTTGAAAGCAGTGTGAATAAGTTGAGAGGTGACTGGTATGAGTATTGTTGGAGGGAGATGGGTTTCGAAAACTCTCCACAACTGGGCATTTCATCGCCTATGTGCCAGTGCCTATTGTAGACACGAGGCTTTCGATCTGTGGGCTTTAGAGGGAGTGCACAGCTCTGAGACCCTGCAATGACTAGGCTGTAATCAGTGTTGGAACAACTAGTGGTGAAGCTTCACATATCAGAGCATTGAAAATCGAAGCTAGCAGATGCTGTGTGCAAGACAATGAGAAGAATTTGGCCTTCACTAATCAATGTATTGAGTACAAAATTCAGGATTTATATTCAAGATGTTGGTGAAGCCTAATTTGGAGTACTTTGTGCAGTCCTGGTCACCTACATACAAGAAAGATGTCAATAATATTGAAAGAGTACAGGGAAAATTTACAAGGAAGTTGTCAGAACTTGAGGACCTGAGTTATGGGGAAAGGTTGAATAGGTTAGGACTTTATTCTCTGAAGCGTAGAAAATTGAGGGGAGATTTGATAGAGGTATACAAAATTATGAGGGGTATAGATAGGGTAAATACAAGCAGGCCTTTTCCCTGAGGTTGGGTAAGACAAGAACTAGAAGTTATGAGTAAGGGTGAAAGGTGAAATATTTCAGGGGAACCTGAGGGGAAATGTCTTCATCCAGAAGGTGGTGAGATTGTGGAATGAGCTGACAATGGAACTGGTGGATGCTGGTTCGATTACAACATTTAAAAGAAGTTTGAATAAGAACATGGATGGAAGGCGTATGGAGGGCTATGGTCCAGGTATGTGTCGATGGGAGTAGGCAGTCTAACAGTTTAGCATAGACTAGATGGGCTGAAAAGCATGTTCCTGTGCTCTAGCACTCTATGACTCTAAGAAAGGGAACTTGATACTTGATTTCCATTTGGTGATCTCAGCACAATGTGCACCTAGCTTTTTTTAGTGACACAGGTTACCCTGCATGAGTGTTAACTTTCACTGCCAGTGAAGGAATTGTGTGGAATGTTGAGAAAACGTAAGTGAATTGAACATAAAATAGGCCTGGTCATTTGTCCAATGGAACTGAATTCATCAGACCTAACCTGGGGCATGAGTTAACCCAGTCAAATCACTTCTATGTGTGATTTGCTCATGAAAAATGGGTAATTTATAGGCTAGGCTCTCCTCGACTGCCAGTACCATTGGGTTTACTCCATGAGCAGAGCTCGATGATTGGTGTATAAATTCAGTAAGAACATGGTTAATTTATCAGACCTTGAACAACAGGAACAAGTCTACAGACGGGAATCAGCAAGAGCTGAGTGAAGACCTGTTGCTGAAGGAGGGAGAAGGTGCGGCAGCAGTTAGCATAACCCTATTACAGTGCCAGCTGTAAGCTTGGCATTTGATTCCCAGTGCTGTCTATAAGGAGTTTGTAAGTTCTCCCTATGACAGTGTGGGTTTCATCCAGGTGCTCCAGTTTCCTCCCACATTCCAAAGACGTACCGTCAGTGTTAGTGAGTTGTGGCCATGCTATGTTGGCACCAGAAGCATGGCGACACTTGCAGGCTGCCCCCAGCACATCCTCAGCTAAATCTGATGAAAATCAGGTGGTGGGGCAGAGACTTGTAATCTTAGCTCTTGTTTCTCCCTCAGCAGATTGTGCCTGACCTGCTGAAAGGCAGCACTAACTGGTTATTTCAGTACTAGCCACCAGCATTACTCCAGTCTACATGTTCAAATTCAAATTCAAATTCGAATTCAATTATCATTCAACCATACATAAATACAGCCAAATGAAACAGCATTCCTCTGGGGCAAGGTGCAAAATACAAAATACAGTACCAACAGCACATTCAAAATAGTGAGCAAAAAAAACATAGTCATACAAAATAAACACATATATAGTCCAAGACCCTGAGCGACAAGTCCTGCAACTTGATTGTACAGATTTCCAGCAGTGTGTAGCTGCTGCAACCCAGCCTGTCATTGCACAGATTGAGCACTGGATGGCAGTGCTGAGAGGAGAGGCTGGCTTGCAACCAAGCACAGACGCCACGCTACACCACCTCTGGCGTCTCTTTCCTGGACTGCAGCAGCAGGCAAGCCCGTGGCTTGAGGCGTAATCCTCACTACAACTGAGGCCATGCAGCTCCTGCCTGTCACGCCACTGAAGAAGGGAAACAGGCCTGCAGCATCCTACATTATCAGTCCAATTGGGTCTTGCAATTGCAAGAGTAACGTCCAAGACAGTCACCCATGGTTACACTGCACACCGCCTTCACACACCAACTTCAATACCTTCGAGTGGCAGGCAGCAACACGGTCTGAACCTAGTCCAGCTCCTCCAACACGCCAGCCGGATCGTCCGACACCCTGGACATCCTGGCCGGCTCTTTCGATCAATGAGCAGCTCACTGATGGGATAGACCCTTAGCAGCTGAAACTCTTGGAGCCCAGCATGGTATTGCAATCATAAAAAACACAGTTAACAAAGAAAAAAGCACATTTGGTTGCCCCCACCCCCACAAGAGGCTGCTGCATCTGAACGCAGCACTACGTATCTTACCAAAAGTTCAGTTGGTTGATTGTAATGGAACTGAATATATTGATGTGAACACAGCTAACAACCACACGGAGAGCATTCTCACCGAAATGCTAGACAAGCAGAACAGACCAATGTTAAGTGAAGCCATTTTACCTTTGCCATATTCTTATCTTCTTACTCAGAATACAGAGATAAGGTATTTCCTTAGCCAGAGGATGGTGAATCTGTGAAATTCGATGCCACAGATGGTTGTGGAGGCCAAGACACTGGGTATTTTTAAAGCAGAGGTTGATGGGTGCTTGATTAGTCAGGGCGTCAAAGGTTACGAGGAGATGACAGGAGAATGGGGGTGAGAGGGATAATAAATCAGGCATGATGGAATGGCAGAGCAGACTCGATGGACCAAATAGCCTATTTCTGCCCTTATGTCATATGTATGGCCTTAGGGTCTCAGCAACACAGAAGTGTAAGCTCTACCTCAATAGATGGGTTACCAAACTGGGTTCCATCAAACAAGTTCAATGTGCATCATTTAACTGTTAGTTAGGGCACATTGGGTAACCTCTTGCTAACCTTATGCTGTGCAGGTAATTCACCTAAAAGAACGTAACAGAGCCACCAGACCAGTGGAAAAGTGTGAAAAGGCACCTAGCCCCATTCCATCCCCCTATTGGGTGATACCATGAGGTCATAGACTACTAAAATACCATAGCTCAGAAACAAGCACTTCCGCCCATCTAGTCTATACTGATCTGGTCTTTTATCTAGTCTCAGCTACCTGCACCCAGACTATAGTGCTCCATTCCCTTCTCATCCATGTACTTATCCAAACCTCACTTAAATGTTACAATTGAATCCGCAATCTTAGAAACATAAAAAGCCTACAGCACGATACAGGCCCTTTAGCCCACAATGCTGTGCCAGATGTGTACTTACCATAGAAGTTACCAAGGGTTACCCATAGCCCTCTATTTTTCTAAACTCCATGTACCCATCCAGGAGTCTCTTAAAAGACCCTATTGTATCCACCTCCACAACCATCGCCGGCAGCCCATTCCACACACTCACCACTCTCTCTGTAAAAAACTTACTCCTGACATCTCCTCTGTACCTACTTCCAAGCACCTTAAAACTGTGCCCTCTCGTGTTAGCCATTTCAGCCCTGGGAAAAAGCCTCTGACTATCCTCATGGTCAACACCTCAAAAGCCTCTGACTATCCACACGATCAATGTTCCTTTTAAATATTTCACATTTTCCCCTAGGTCTATGACCCTTAGACCTTATAGAAACTGAAAACACTAGGAACATTCAGCAAGTTGGGCAGCATGTGTGGAATCAGGAAAAGTTAATATTCCAGGTCCAAGCCCCTTCAACAGAACTGGGAATGAGAAAAAATAAGTTTCATTTTGTTTGAAGAGAAGGTAGGGGAGGGTTAGGGTTAGGGTAAAGGAAGTATCTCTGAAAGGGTAAGACCAAATGAGCTAATAGGAAGTTTGAAACAGATTATGCTTCTTTACTTGTGCTGTGTGTTATTAATAGGGCTGTGGGACATGCCCAGGAGGTACTAATGGAAAGAGGGGAAAAAAACTGAACTCAGATCACAAATGGGTGGCTGGTAGAAATTACTAACCATAAGGGGTTAACAGCAAGCTAAAACTGATTTACTTTTCAAAACAGTAATACCTGAAACTAGTCATCAGAGTGTGTACACCACTAACATTTAGTTGGTTATTTTATCTATAGAATTTTGCTTCATTGTGAAGCATTTGAAGCTATGCTGGTTAATACCGATTAAGCTGTGTGCTGTTTCCTCTCTACATCTCCTTTTTTTCACAGTGATCTTTTCATATTTTGCTTTCAGTATCTGTTTCCATTTTCAATCAGTAAGCCTTTCTGTCAATCTTACGTAATTACTAGTTGTCAGTTTATGTGCTGAACAGGTGTTATTAACCTAACAGGTCAAGCTCTTCTTTTGGTAAATTATAACAAGGGAAGAAATGCCCTTAATTTCTCCCTTTCTTCCTCTCGAACTCACTGCTTCATTAAGAGGAGTTGATGCAATAGCTTGTTAGCTGGCACCTCGACAGCAAA
The DNA here is from genome assembly GCF_963921235.1 of Mobula hypostoma. Classification (NCBI taxonomy): domain Eukaryota; kingdom Metazoa; phylum Chordata; class Chondrichthyes; order Myliobatiformes; family Myliobatidae; genus Mobula; species Mobula hypostoma. The sequence continues at coordinate 45,909,039 of NC_086129.1, forward strand.
AAATGGATTTGATTCCCTTTTGAAGCCTGTCTTCAGTCTACTGGTCCCTGGAGTATGGAGGAATGGTAAACAGATTCACTAGAAAATAGCAGCATGCAAATAGATTTGTCCATTTAAACCATGGTGTGACTCAAACACACCCTTTTTCACATCACTGAAGTTGCTGATAATTAACAAGATTCTGCCGTTTATATCAGAGGAGATAAAACATAGACAACCTACAGCACAATACAGTCCCTTCAGCCCGCAAAGTTGTGCCAAACATGTTCTGACCTTAGAAATTACTAGGGTTACCCATAGCCCTCTATTTTTCTAAGCTCCATGTATCTGTCCAAAAGTCTCTTAAAAGACCCTATCGTATCCACCTCCACCACTGTTGCCGGCAGCCCATTCCACGCACTCACCACTCTCTGTGTAAAAAACTTACCCCTAATATCCCCTCTGTACCTGCTTCCAAGCACCTTGAAACTATGCCCTCTCATGCTAGCCATTTCAGCCCTGGTAAAAAGCCTCTGACTATCCACACGATCAATGCATCTCATCAATTTATATACCTCTGTCAGGTCACCTCTCATCCTCCATCCCTCCAAGGAGAAAAGGCCGAGTTCACTCAACCTCATCTCTTAGGGCATGTTCTCCAATTCAGCCAACATCCTTGTAAATCTCCTCTGCACCCTTTCTATGGCTTCCACATCCTTCCTGTAGTGAGGCGACTAGAACTGAGCACAGTACTCCAAATGGGGTTTGACCAGGGTCCTGTATAGCTGCAACATTATCTCTCGGCTCCTAAATTCAATTCCACAATTGATGAAGGCCAATACACCATACGCCTTCTTAACCACAGAGTCAACCTGCGCAGCTGCTTTGAGCATCCTATGGACTCAGATCCCAAGATCCCTCTGATCCTGCACACTGCCGAGTCTTACCATTAATACTATATTCTGCCATCATATTTAACCTACCAAAATGAACCACTTCACACTTATCTGGGTTGAACTCCATCTGCCACTTCTCAGCCCAGTTTTGCGTCCTATCAGTGTCCCGCTGTAACAACTGACAGCCCTCCACAATATCCACAACACCTCCAACCTTTTTGTCATCAGCAAATTTACTAACCCATCCCTCCACTTCCTCATCCAGGTCATTTATAAAAATCACGAACAGTAAGGGTCCCAGAACAGATCCCTGAGGCACTCCACTGGTGACCGACCTCCATGCAGAATATGACCCGTCTACAACCACTCTTTGCCTTTTGTGAGCAAGCCAGTTCTGGATCCACAAAGCAATGTCCCCTTCGATCCCATGCCTCCTTACTTTCTCAATAAGCCTTGCATGGGATACCTTATCAAATGCCTTGCTGAAATCCATATACACTACATCTACTGCTCTACCTTCATCAATGTGTTCAGTCACATCCTCAAAAAATTCAATCAGGCTCGTAAGGCACGACCTGCCCTTGACAAAGCCACGCTCACTATTCCTAATCATATTATACCTCTCCAAATGTTCATAAATTCTGCCTCTCAGGATCTTCTCCATCAACTTACCAACCACTGAGCTAAGACTCACTGGCCTATAATTTCCTGGGCTGTCTCTACTCCCTTTCTTGATTAAAGGAACGACATCCAAACCCTCCAATCCTCTGGAACCTCTCCCATCCCCATTGATGATGCAAAGATCATCACCAGAGGCTCAGCAATCTCCTCCCTCACCTCCCACAGTAGCCTGGCGTACATCTCATCCGGTCCCGGCGACTTATCCAATTTGATGCTTTCCAAAAGCTCCAGCACATCCTGTTTCTTAATATCTACATGCTCAAGCTTTTCAGTCTGCTGCAAGTCATCACTACAATCACCAAGATCCTTTTCCATAGTGAATACTGAAGTAAAGTATTCATTAAGTACCTCTGCTATTTCCTCAGGTTCCATACACACTTTCCCACTGTCACACTTGATAGGTCCTATTCTTTCACATCTTATCCTCTTGCTCTTCACATACTTGTAGAATGCCTTGGGGTTCTCCTTAATCCTGCTCGCCAAGGCCTTCTCATGGCCCCTTCTGGCTCTCCTAATTTCCTTCTTAAGCTCCTTCCTATTAGCCTTATAATCTTCCAGATCTCTAACATTACCTAGCTCTCTGAACCTTTTGTAAGCTTTTCTTTTCTTCTTGACTAGATTTATTACAGCCTTTGTACAGCATGGTTGCTGTACCCTACCATAACTTCCCTGTCTCATTGGAACGTACCTATGCAGAACTCCACACAAATACCCCCTGAACATTTGCCACATTTCTTCCATACTTTTCCCTGAGAACATCTGTTTCCAACTTAAGCTTCCAATTTCCTGCCTGATAGCCTCATAAGTCCCCTTACTCCAATTAAACGCTTTTCTAACTTGTCTGTTCGTATCTCTCTCCAATGCTATTGTAAAGGAGATAGAATTGTGATCACTATCTCCAAAATGCTCTCCCACTGAAAGACCTGACACCTGACCAGGTTCATTTCCCAATACCAAATCAAGTACAGCCTCTCCTCTTGTAGCTTGTCTACATATTGTGTCAAGAAACCTTCCTGAACACCTAACAAACTCCACCCCATCCAAAGCCCTTGCTCTAGGGAGATGCCAATCGATATTTGGGAAATTAATGTCTCCCATCATGACAACTCTGTTATTATTACACCTTTCCAGGATCTGTTTCCCTATCTGCTGCTCGATATCCCTGTTGCTAATGGGTGGCCTATAAAAAACACCCAGTAAAGTTATTGACCCCTTCCTGTTCCTAACCTCCACCCACAGAGACTCCGTAGACAATCCCTCCATGGCGTCCACCTTTTCTGCAGCCGTGACACTATCTCTGATCAACAGTGCCACGCCCCCACCTCTCTTGCCTCTTTTGCCACAGATAAAGGAGATGATGTCTGAAAATGGTGTGATTGAAGAAACAATCTAGCTTGCTGGAAATTTCAGTGGCAGCTCTGCCATGTCTCAGTGCCTTCACCTGATGTTATGCTACACAATCCTGCTAATGAAGACTAGTATAGAGTCATAGAGCACCACAATGCAGAAACAGGCTCTCCTACCCATTTAGTCCATTCTGCCTCGTCCCATCTGGACTATAGCCCTCCATACCACTCTGCCTAAGTACTTATCCAGACCTCTTAAATATTGAAATCGAACCCACATCCACTACTTCTTCTGGCAGCTCACATCAACCTCTGAAGGAGTTCCTCTCAGGTTCAGCCCTTGCTGAATCTCCAGTCAATAAGCTTCAGCTTGGACAGCATTTGGGTGGTAATGCCAATCCCATCCCCACTATACAGGACAACTGGTGTAATACTGCTCTGTCAGCCCATTTAGGCCCCTGGTCATTAACATTGACAAAGGGCAGAAGAGGACTCTGGTGCAAGTGAATTAATGGTCTTTGCTTCTTATTATCTATATTACACATGGAGAATGCAAGTGCTGGAGGCCTATTGATATGAGTGGAACAATACCCCATTCAGTCCTTTCCAAGCACAAGTTAATTTTTCAAAGACATTTGAAGCCTAAGGTGGCCACAAGCACACAAATCCGTGTCTGCTTCCTTAAGCCATTCAATGAAGTTATTTGTGGAGGAGTGATATCATTGTAGCTAATATCAAGGCATACAGATGGAACATGAATTTATAATTCATGAGCACTTTGATCTCCAGGAACCTCTTCTTCATTGTCAGGGAGATTTTTTCTTGAATTGATCTAGGGTTGTTCAATGCATTGCTTAATATATGATCCTGCATTGTACACTGCATTGCACACGTTACCTTATATTGTCCTGAACCAGTGTGGATAACTTCACTCACCTTAACACTGAGCTGATTCCACAACCTATGGATTCACTTTCAGTGAGTCTACAACTTATGTTCTCAATATTACTTATTTATTTGTTTGTTTTTATTCGCACAATTAGTCTTCTTTTGCACATCAGTTCTGTCTGTTTTGTGGATAATCAATTCTATTGTATTTCTTTATTTTCCTGTAAATATCTGAATGAAAATTTATCTCAGGGTTCTATATAGTGACATGCAGTTTGTACTTTGATTATAATTTTACTTTGAACTTTGACAATTGTGAGCTCTGAATGGTTTTAGATACAATGCTTCAAGTGCCATACAGCACACCATTTTGTATATTTCCTCCATATTTCTATTTATTTATGGAATGTGGATATTGATAGCATAGCCATCATTTATTACCCAACTTAATCACTTCAAGATGGTGATCAGCCTTCTTGAGGTGCTGTAGTCTTCTGGTGAAAGTACTCTCATAGACCTGTTGGGTAGAGGATTCCATATTTAAATCCACCAATGATGTATTTCCAAGCCATGAGAGGGCACAGGTTCTATGGTATATTGTGGAGTTCAAGCTCTGTATTGTACCTCCTTCTTTAGTTGATGTATGCTGTACAAGCCATGGGATTGCAAACTAGTTTCTGTAATAAATATTGCAGTGCAAGCTGCAGACTTGAACATCTGAAACTTCTTTGATTTGAATTATAGCACCAGCGAGGATTATTGCATTTGGCGGAACGGTGACTACTCCTTGGATGAAAGATGTGTTTCTACCTTGCCGAGCTGTAGGTGATCCAGGACCAACCATCAAGTGGACAAAAGACAGGTAAAGCAAACTGACTATGTGCATGGCATTGTGAATCCCTGCCTCCAGAGCATTAAAGTTCAGTGAGGCCTATTCATCCATGGTGTAAGAGACTCTTAGATAGGCACATGGATGAAAGAAAAATGGAGGGCTATGTCAGAGGGAAGGGTTAGATTCAGTAACACATACAAAATGCTGGAGGAACTCAGCGGGTCAGGTAGTATCCGTGGAAAGGAATAAGAGGGCTGAGACTCTTCATCAGAACTGGAAGGGAAAGGGAAGAAGCCAGAAAAAGGAGGTTTCAGGAGGGGAAGGAATACAAGCTAGAACGTAATATCTGAAGCCAGGTGAGGGCGAAGGTAGGTGAGTAAGAGGAGGAAGGGGTGAAGTGAGAAGCTGGGAAGAGTTGGATGAAAAAGGTAAAGGACTGGAGAAGAAGGAATCTGATAGGAGAGGAGAGTGAATCATGGGAGTAAGGGAGAGAGAAGGAGCACCAAAGGGAAGTGACAGGCAGGTGAGGAGAAGAGAAGAGGTAAGAGGGGAGCCAGAGTGGGGAATGGAAGAAGAGAGAAGGGGAAGGGGGAAAATTGCCCGAAGTTAGAGATGTCTTATATTCATGCTGTTAGGTTGAAGGCTACCCAGACAGAGTATGAGACATTGCTGCTCCAACCTGTGAGTGGTCACATTGTGGTAATAGCATTAGTAGAGTTAGATTGATCTTAGAGTAGATTGAAAGATTGGTACAACATCATGGGCCAAAGGGCCTGTACTGTGCTGTCATGTTCTATATTCTATGTAAGTCTACAGTGTTGGGACCAGCATTGAGATGCTTCTCCAATACTTTGACCACAGTGCTCCCCCCACTGAGAGGCTTTCCAGGACCTTTTAGAGGCTCTGCACAGTGAGGGATCTCAATTGAGGAATGAGGGAATACAGACGAGTCTCTCCAACCCTCAGAATTCTGCTATTGTTGACCAATAATGCAAACAGCATTGACAGTTGCCATGGAAATTATTGCTGCTTAGATGTTTAATGATATTCGTGGAGAGATGAAGGACAATAACAACACTGGGACAAGGAATGTAGGCTGACAAATAATAACACTCCCAACCAAGCAAAATACCATAACCTTTAAACTTCTGGGCACCATATTACACCTTAATTTTTTAATGTTATGATAATCCATACTCTGTGTTTAGAATTGTCGAATCTATTTAAATGGTGATAGTAATCTATTATAATATGTTTAACAAAAGAGAGTGGGATGAAGTTTTTTTTTAATGTTTTTAAAAAATGCATTAATTCTCGGCATTTGTTATAATTGGAGCTGTTGCTGCTATATGGACAAAATGGAGCCAGCAACTACAGCTCTCCCTCATCACAGAGGCCATGACCCAGACTTCTCGTTTTCCCAGGTGTTAACCAAAGACACCCTCCAGGGGGATAAACAAGGCTGCAATTAAATTATTTGTGAGGTGTTTCTGCATGTGTCTCAAAGGCTAATCTCGGGAAATGTCTCCTGAACCCTTTAGTGAGTGTAATGCAGCCTTCCACCCCAGGCCTTAACCGTCAGGTTCATTTGCTTAATGCAAACAGTTTACCAGTCCTCCAGGAACATCTGGACTCTCCAGGAATTCCCAGTACAGTGATGCAACCAACATTGCAGCACAAAATAGAGTGCTTCTCCCTCACTGAACACTTTGCTGGAAGTTCATTAGTTGCAATGAGTAGAGCCCCTACCTCACAGCTCAGTGACCTGGATTCGATCCCAGTGCTATCTGTGTGGAGTTTGTCTTTCTGCTTGTGACCATGTGGGAGTCTTCCGTTATTCCAGAGTCCCACTACAGGCCAAAGACATGCATTGTTAAAAAATATTTTATTTATTTAGAGATACAGCATAGTAGCAGGCCCTTCAGGCTCACAAGCTGTCCAATTACATCCATGTGACCAACTAACCTGCGAACCATGTACATATTTGGACTGTGGGAGGAAACCGGAGCACACGGAGGAAACCCACATGGTCACAGGGAGAATGTACAAACTCCTTACAGACATTGGCCACTGTAAATTCCCCCTAGTGTGTATTGAGTGGTAGAATTTTTTGGACTTACTTCCATCTGGCATAATTTACATATTATTATTTAATTATTTATGGGTTTTATATTGCTATATTTATACTCTATTCTTGGTTGGTGCAATTTTAATGAAAACCAATTTCCCTCGGGATCAATAAAGTATGACTATGACTATGAATTTGAGGAGGTTTGGGAGGAATGTGGGCAGAATGAGGACAACTTCTTGGATAGAAAAGAAGTTGGAAGTGCACTAAACTAAGCAAGGAGTAGAGGGATATGGGCCTAATTTGAGGAACTGGGATTATGGTGAGCATGAATAGTATGAACTGAAGGGCTCGTTTCTGTGCTGTACAACTCAACAATTGTGATAACTTGGTATTAGTGTAAATGAGCGCTAAGTAGTTAGTGGGCCTGTTTCCTGTCTATGACATTCACTTATCAGTTATAAAGTTAACAGATAAAAGGAGAGGTAGTTCTTTGATTGTGAGGATGCGATTATCCAGTTGGCACAAGGAAGTGATGATAGATGTGTTGCAGGACCAATAGCAGGAACATAGGGGTGGGATAGTTCAGTCAGCAGTCCGAGGATTAACCTCTCGGACTACGTCCATCCAGAGTTAACAATTCCAGCACAAATGAATAAAGATAAGGTAAAACATGGAAATGTCAGCTACATGGCAAAATGTTATGTCACTAAATGATACCCTACTTATGCCAACAATTAAAGAAATCTGATCTTTGTAAAAACAAAAAAAAACTAGAATTGGTAGAGCACGGAAGGCTACCATTCAGCTTGACAAGTAGATGCTGTTCCCTATTAAAACAGTCCCATCATCCGCTCGTCTTTCCCTGCAGACTTGCAAATTGCTCTCTCAGTTGCCTAACTCATCAATAATTTCCCCCACTCTTACAACCATAACCACTCCTTGAGTACTTTTTTACTCCTCGCAGTCGCCCTTATTTTTTGACGAGAATTTTTTTTTTATCAACTAACAAAACATTGATTAGACCATACTGGTCACCACATTAATTGGTAAACTGGCTAAATTGGTTTATTATTGTCACATGTACAGAGATGCAGTGAAAAACTTTGTTTTTGTATGCCATCCTTATAGATTATTTCATCACAACAATGCATTGAGGTAGTACAACGTAAAACATTATCAGAATGCAGAATAGAATGTAACAGTTACGGAGAAAGTGCAGTTGCAGGCAGATGGTAAGGTGCAAGGCCACGACAAGGTAGATTGTGAGGTCAAAAGCACGGTGGATTATACTAGGGAGCCATTCAATAGTGCTATAACAGTGGGATAGAGCTGTCCTCGAGCCTGGTAATACAATGACTGCTTGAGGAATAGCAAGAAGCCGGACAGGCTGGGTCCTTTTTCCATTTAGCAAAAAGGAAGAGGAGTGACATGATAGAAGTATATAAAATTCTGAAGGACATAGATAGGCTAGGTAGAGACTGTTTCCCATAGTAGAGATGTCTAAAACGAGAGGCAGTAGGTTGAAGGTAAGAGTGAGGAAGTTTAAAGGGGATCTGAAGGGTAATTGTTATTGGAATGAGCTGCCAAAGGAAGTGTTGGAGGGAGGAACAATTACAATATTGAAGGGGCATCTGGACAAGTTCATGAATGAGCAGAGGATGAAGGAATGTGGAATTAATGCATTTGTGTTCAGTTCTATAGGCCTGATGTTCAGCCTACACATGATGGGCTAAAGGCCTGCTTCTGTGATTTATAACTCGATGACCCTGTGGGTTGATCTGTTTACCATGATCCTTAAACTAACTGCTCACGCAAACAGCTTCCTCTGTTCACTCTACATAAACCCATCATGGTGTTGAAGGGTTCCATAAGATCTCCTCACCACCTTCTTTATTCCAGTGAGAACAACCCCAGCTTCTCCTGTCTAAGCTTGGGGCTAAATCCCCTAAAACTTATTCATTTAGAAACACAGCGTGGACCAGGCCTTTCTGGCCCAACAACCCGCCTGTTTAACTCTAGTCTAATCACAGGACAATCGACAATGATCAATTAACCTACTACTGGGTGTGTCTTTGGAATGTGGGAGGAAACTGGAGCATCCGGAGGAAGCCAATGTGTCCACGAGAAGACCATACAAGCTTTCTTAAGATGGCACTGGAATTGAACTCTGAATTCCAGTGTCCTGAGCTGTAATAGCACCACACTAATCATTATACTACCACAGCACCCAAATTCTACAATTCTTCAAAGGTACAATTTAATGTCAGAGAAATGTATACAATATACATCCTGAAGTATTTTTTCTTCGCAAGCATCCACGAAAACAGAGGAGTGCCCCAAGGAATGAACAACAGTTAAATGTTAGAACCCCAAAGTCCCCCCCCCAGCTCCCCCTGCCGCACGTAAGCGGCAACAAGCAACAATCTCCCCCTCCCCCCACCGGCAAAAAAAGCATCAACACCCGCCACCAAGCACTCAAGCGTGAACAAAGCAACAGCAAAGACACAGACTTGCAGTTACCCCAAAGACTACATTGTTCACCTGGTATTCAACATACCACAGGTTCTCTCTCTCCCAAATAAGGGAGAAAGAGATGTCTCCGTTTTCACAGAAAGCGGGGAGACGTGACAAACAACTTGCTGGTATACGATAATAGAAGTCCATTACGTCACTTTTTTTTCAAGCTCTGTGCCCAAAGATCTGGACAGACAGCTGTAGATATTCCAACTCACCCGATGACACACGGGTCTCCTGCCGTGACACCGACCCTCGATCCACCCGTCTCCAGAGTCCCGAGATCCTAGGCTTCCAAATCCGAGCCGGACTCTTAGGCCGAGCCCTTGGAGTGCTGAACAACAACGGCCAGTTATGAAACCCTGAGAGTGGGTCCCATTCCTGCATTCCCGCAAAGAACCGTAGTCAGCATGTAACTCCAGGTCAGGGTCTTCAAAAGAGCCCTGAAAGGGAAAATAAAGATATTAAAGATAGAAATAGAGCTGTTTCCAAAGATCATGTAGTCATTCCAGTAAATGTTTTCTGCGCATTCTCTCAAGGATGCCATGTCCTTTCTTAAATGGATATATTATAAGGAGAAATCTCAATGGGAAGGAAATAAGATAGAAGTGCAGGTTGATTTTGAGTGGTAGTTAACTGCAGCTCGGTGTTTGTTACAGTGAGGACTCTGCTATTCCGGTGCAAGTTGATGGCCACAGAATGATCTTCAACAATGGCACTTTGTTTCTTCGCTCTGTCAGGGCAGAGGATTCTGGGTATTATACCTGCACAGCTACAAATACCTGGGGCTTTGACACAATCATCGTCAACCTCTTGGTGCAAGGTGAGTGTGTGCGCATGGTGAGTTCTTGTTCCTTTCTCCACCGCTGTGGACTTTGCAACATTAATGGTGACAAAACCTCCAGGTGCTTTGCCTCTCATACTGGACATCTTGTCCAAAATAATCCCTTTAGCTCCATTCCGATCCCATTTTTAATTGCCATGGTTCCTTGTTAAACAATCTTAAAAATGTTGGTCATATCGACAGCATTGCAGTTCTCGCAACATCAGCAAAACCCTGAGAGCTGATTATCAACTACAGGAGGGAAAACCAGAGATCCATGAGCCAATCCTCATTAGGGGAACAGAGGTATAGAGGATCAGTAGCTTTAGATCCTTTGGCATTAACATATCAGAAGATTTGACTTGGGAGCAGCACCATAAGTATTATCATAAAGAAGGCACAACAGCGCCCCTACTTTCCAAAAACTGAGACAAACTTCCAATGATGCACTATGGAGAGTATCCTAACTGGTTGCATCATAGCTTTGTATGGATGCCCAGGAAAGAAAAAAAGCTTCAGAAATTGGTGGATACAGCTTAGTCCATCACAAGCAAAGCCCTCCCTACCACTTAATACATTTGCGAGGAGCACTGTCAGAAGAAAGCAGCACTCATCAGCCAAGACCTCCAACATCCTGACCATGTGCTTTTTTCACAACTACCATCAGATAGGAGGTACAGAAGCCTAGGTTCATTAACAGTTTATTACCCTACAACTATCAGCTTTATCAACCAGTGTGGGTAACTTCAGTCACTACTACCCTGAACTGATTCTACAACCTATGAGACACACAGAAACTCAGCAAGCCAGGCAGTATCAATGGAAAAGAGTAAACAGTCGACGTTTCGGGCTGAGACCCTTCATCAGGATGAAGGATTTTGATGAAAGGTTTCGACCCGAAACATTGACTATACGCCTTTCTGCAGATGCTGCCTGGCCTGCTGAGTCCCTCCAGCATTTTGTGTGTGTTGCTTGGATTTCCAACATCTGCAGATTTTTTTGTATTTGTAATTGAACTACCACCTGTGGACTCACTTTCAAGAAACTCCTTACAGCTTATGTTCCCAGTATATTTCTTTGCACAGTTTGCCTTATTTTGCAGAATCAGAATCAGGTTTATTATCATCGGCATGTGACGTGAAATTTGTTAACTTAGCAGCAGCAGTTCAATGCAATACATAATATAGCAGAGAGAAAAAAAAAATAATAAATAAAATAAAACATAATAAATAAACAAGTAAATCATTAATGTATCTTGAGTGGATTATTAAAAAATATGCAAAAACAGAAATATTGTATATTAAAAACAAAGTGAGGTAGTGTCCAAAGCTTCAATGTCCATTTAGGAATCGGATGGCAGAGGGGAAGAAGCTGTTCCTGAATCGCTGAGTGTGTGCCTTCAGACTTCTGTACCTCCTACCTGATGGTAACAGTGAGAAAAGGGCATGCCCTAGGTGCTGGAGGTCCTTAATAATGGACGCTGCCTTTTTGAGACACGGCTCCCTGAAGATGTCCTGGGTACTTTGTAGGCTAGTACCCAAGATGGAACTGACCAGATTTACAACCTTCTTCAGCTTCTTTCGGTCCCGTGCAGTAGCCCCTCCATACCAGACAGTGATGCAGCCTGTCAGAATGCTCTCCATAGTACAACTATAGAAGTTTTTGAGAGTATTTGTTGACATGCCAAATCGCTTCAAACTCCTAAAAAAGTATAGCCGCTGTCTTGCCTTCTTTATGACTACATCAATATGTTGGGACCGGTTAGATCCTCAGAGATCTTGACTCCCAGGAACTTGAAGCTGCTCACTCTCTCCACTTCTGACCCCTCTATGAGGATTGGTCTGTGTTCCTTCGTCTTACCCTTCCTGAAGTGCACAATCAGCTCTTTTGTCTTACTGACGTTGAGTGCCAGGTTGTTGCTGTGGCACCACTCCACTAGTTGGCATATCTCACTCCTGTACACCCTCTCGTCACCACCTGAGATTCTACCAGAGATGGTTGTATCATCAGCAAATTTATAGATGGTATTTGAGCTATGCTTAGCCACACAGTCATGTGTATATGGAGAGTAGAGCACACACCCCTGAGGTGCGCCAGTGTTGATTGTCAGTGAAGAGGACATGTTATCTCCAATCCACACAGTCTGTTAGGAAGTCTGGTTAGGAAGTCAAGGATCCAATTGCAGAGGGAGGTACAGAGGCCCAGGTTCTGCAACTTCTCAATCAGTATTGTGGGAATGATGGTATTAAATGCTGAGCTGTAGTCGATGAACAGCATCCTGATGTAGGTGTTCGTGTTGTCCAGGTGGTCTGAAGCCGTGTGAAAAGCCATGAAGCACATTGGTTGCTTGTCAATCTTTGTTTATGTATAGTTTTTCACAAAACCTAATGTATTTCTTTTTTATCCTGTAAATGCCCACAAGAAAATGAATCTCCTGGTAGTATATGGTAACATATACATACTTTGATAATAAATTTATTTTGAACTTTGAACCATGGAATTGCAGTGACTTTTATGTTTAGAGTTTGGACCTTCCCAATTAACATCCAAAACAAATGATATACAACCCAAGATTATGGCTACGAGTGTTTGGTCATTTGGATAATGTCAAGGAAGCATCTGTGCTCCAAAATAGAAATGCATCAGGCTGAGGGAGACCTTTCACTCCTTTTAACCTGTCCCAACTCTTTGAAGAATTGTTCATTTAGATGCACTCCTGCCCCATTTCACCAAAGACCCATCAAGCCTTTGTTCAATTCCCACTGAAAGTCACAGTGCCTTTGATTTGTCACTCATCCTGCATTCTCTAAGTCACAGCAAATCTCTGTTGGTATTATTCACCTCAGTCCCGTAGAACCAGAATCAGAATCAGTTTTCTCATCAATGACATATGTTGTAAAATTTGTTATTTTGCCGCAGCATACAGTACAAAGCATAAAAATTACTACAGTTAGTGGCCACTTTATTAGGCACCTCCTGCATCACTGAGTGTCTGTTCACTCAGGTGAACTAAAAACGAAATTACCTTAGTTGAGACAATAAAAGTTACTTGTTGGTAAATACAAGTCTCTCTATGCCTCTCTGATCATTATTACAAGGGGCGATTCTTATAACAGAATTCTTGTAACAATGGTCTTCTGCTGCTGTAGCTCATCCACTTCAAGGTTTGACATGTGTGTTCAGAGATGCTCTACTGCACACTACTATATTGTTATATTTCAAGGGGAGTAGAATATAAAAACAAGGAGATAATGCTGAAGCTTTATAAGACACTAGTCAGGCCACACTTGGAGTATTGACAAACGTTTTGTGCCCCTTATCTCAGAAGGGATGTGTTGTCATTGGAGAGAGTCCAGAGGAGGTTCACAAGGATGATTCCCAGAATGAAAGGGTTAACATATGTGGAGCATCTGGCAGCTTTGGGCCTGTACTCTCTGGAATTTAGAAAAATGCTTGGGGATCTCTTTGAAATCTACTGAATGTTGAAAAGACTAGAAAAGGTGGATGTGGAGAGGATGTTTCCTCTGGTGGGGTATCCAGAACTAGAGGGCACAGCCTCGAAATTGAGGGGCAACTTGTTAGAACAGAAGTAAGGAGGATTTTTTTTTTTTAGCCAGAGAGTGGTGAATCTGTGGAATCCTCTACCACAGACTGCGGTGGAGGCCAAACCCGTGAGTATATTCAAAGCAGAAGTTGATAGTTTCCTGATTGGTCGGAACATCGAGGCATATGGTGAGAAGGCAGGTGTATGGGGTTGAATGGGATCAGGGATCAGCCATGATGAAATGTCAGAGCAGACTCGATGGGCTGAATGGCCTAATTCTGCTCCTATGTCTTATGGTCTTATGGTCTTACCGTTGTAACATGTGGTTATTTGTGTTACTGTCACCTTCCTGTCAGCTTGAACCAGTCTGGCCATTCTCCTCGGACCTCTCTCATTAACAAGGCATTTTCACCCACAGGACTACCACTCACTAGATGTTTTTTTGTTTTTTTCGCACCATTCTCTGTAAACTCTAAAGACTGTTGTTTGTCAAAATCCCAAAAGATCAGCAGTTTCTGAGACACTCAAACCACCCCGTCTGGTACTAACAATCATTCCATAGTCAGAGTCACTTAGATCACATTTCTTCCCCATTCTGACATTTGGTCTGAACAACAACTGAACCTCTTGACTACGCCTTTTATGCTCTGAGTTGCTACCATATGATTGATCGATTAGATATTTGCGTTAATGAGCAGGTGTACAGGTGTATCTAATAAAGTGGCCACTGAGTATAAATTGCAAAATAAATAAATAGTGCAAAAAGTGACGTATGCCAATGAAACTGTTACTGGATGTTATAAATATCTTTCATTAATATGAATTTTTTTTAATCCCCCAACTTCTCCTTTCTTTCCTCATAACTGAAGTTCAGCATTCCTCTATAATCCCACATCTTTTTAAAGCCTTGCTTCCTCATTTGTAGCCAATGTTTCCAGGAGTTTGTTCAATCCATTTATAAAATAATCCCTAGCCTATAAGAGTTCTTTCTCATCAGTCGGGTTGGATGGAAGCCAGTAGTCCATTAATGTCTCAAGAATAAAAGAAACCAGGAACAGGAGTGGTCCACCTGTCCCATCATTCAATATGGCTGATCTGACCCAGGACTCAACTCCACTTCTGTACTAGTTCCCAAAGTCTATCTGTGATCCAGCCTCCAGGGCAGAGAGTTCCTGAGATTCACCACCGTGTGTAAGCTGGAATTCCTGCGTGCCAGTTCAAATGACTGCTCCCTATTTTTGTAATCACGTTCCCTCATTCAAGACTCCCTCACAAGTGAAGACATCTACCTTGCCTTACCCTCTTAGGATAATAAATGTTTTAATATGATCACCATTCACTCTATAACCCACTGTTCCTCAAATTTTGTTGTTGAAGTTGAAATATGTAATAATCTCAAAATATTTCATTTACAATTTACTTGCTTTTTCCTAGTACCACCTGACCAGCCTCGCCTGACGGTGTCTCGAACTTCCGCCTCCTCCATTACATTGGCTTGGATTCCTGGTGACAATGGGGGCAGTTCAATCAGAGGTATTTGGTGGTCTTAACCTATACCATTGGCATTTATTCTGTTTGTATTTGAAAACATCTGGTCCTTAATGTATTATTACAGTGACATTGCAATGTTTTATTTCTGCATGTCAGTTTGGCACAGTAGTCACTATCTAACGTCTGAGTCAAGCAATATTATGATGAAATGTTTCACTGATGGCATGGATGGATTCAATCAGACATCAATCACAATGAGATATGGGTCAGCATGCACCGGTTGGACCAAAGGGCCTGTTGCCATGCTGTATTGTTCTGTGACTCTATAAAAATAGAAATACTGCCAATGATTGACAATTCACATAGCAATCAGTGGAGAATGAGACAGAATTAATGTTTCAGGTTGCTGATATTTCATCAGATACACCCCAGTGGTGGATACAGTGGGTCCTGGTTAGAGGTGCTATTAAACGCAACAGATGTAAGTGGAGCTAAGGTCATTTTTTAAAGATTAGTTTTATTTGTCCAATGTACATCAAAACACTGAAACACCCAGTGAAATGTGTTGTTTTATCAATGACCAACACAGTCTGACGATTTGCTTGGGGAAGTTCGCAAGTGTTGCCATGCTTCTGGCGCCAACCTAGTATGCTTACAACTCACTAATCCTAATCATAGATTTTTGCAATGATGGAGGAAACCAGAACACCCAGGGGAAACCTACTCTATCACAGAGAGAATATACAGACTCCTTACAGACAACGGCAGGAACTGAACCCCGCTGAGTTATCTCTGGCACTGTAAAGTGGTGTGCTAACTGTAGAACATTCCACTGCAATCCAGTCCAGAGCCTCTAGTGTACATCTCTGAAAGCTGAGACCTCAAACCTTTTCTGGGACCCCACCTGCAAACTCTGACCACAAATCTCCCTCAACGTACCTCTATGAGGGAAGTTAAAGGGGAATGAGTGGTGGAAATGTTCTGACTCTGCGCCACTTACTCATTCACAAATTACAGAATTTCTTACCTCAATGCGACTTGATTTTAGTTTTGCTAAGTATACATAACTCGCAAGAACTAAGATGTTAAACCATGGTGTACTACCCTATTCAAAATTCTCCCTTCATTATATGTGAAAAAATACTTCCTTTTTGTTAACAAGTAAAACCCTTTATTCCCATCAAATATTTTTGTAAGTAAATGGTGCTGTCTTTCATCTTATCTCTCAAATCATTTTGCTCAACAATTCCATTAATTTGTCTCTTGAATCTATTTAGGCTGTGTCCAATTGAATGAGGTTTCCTGATATCCACTGATCTATTATTAAGGTTGGAAAATATTCTGCCCACCGTTTCTTACAAGTCATGCCCCTTCTATTTGAACTCCTCACTATTGTGAATGTTCAGCTTTGTCAATCGTCTTTGTAATCTTGAAAACATCATTAAGTGCCACTAGTGTCCTTGATTTTGTTATCACTTATCCGCACAAAAGCCTGGATGGATAAGAACATTGCTTTCGGACAACCTTTCCTGTCTTCTTGGTTATGATAATGCTTGTTCTATTTTGTAATGGAAATCCTAAATAGAGGAATTATTATTCTGGGACTGTATGTTCAGTGTAGATATAATCTTCAACAGGGTGGTTTTATTAGGTCTGATCATGTGGTCTGGAAAATCTACCGAAAATATTTGCTGGCAATAATATTGCTGGGAAGGAGATTTGCCCTAAGCAGAGTCTGTCAACACGACAGCCTCCCTTATCAAGGACTCTCACCATCTAAGCCATCCAAGTTTGCGGATGACACGAAGCTGGGCGGCAGTGTTAGCTGTGAGGAGGATGCTAAGAGGATGCAGGGTGACTTGGATAGGTTAGGTGAGTGGGCAAATTCATGGCAGATGCAGTTTAATGTGGATAAATGTGAGGTTATCCACTTTGGTGGCAAGAACAAGAAAACAGATTATTATCTGAATGGTGGCCAATTAGGAAAAGGGGAGGTGCAACGAGACCTGGGTGTCATTGTACACCAGTCATTGAAAGTGGGCATGCAGGTACAGCAGGCAGTGAAAAAGGCGAATGGTATGCTGGCATTCATGGCAAGAGGATTCGAGTACAGGAGTGAGGAGGTACTGCTGCAGTTGTACAAGGCCTTGGTGAGACCACACCTAGAGTATTGAGTGCAGTTTTGGTCCCCTAATCTGAGGAAAGACATTCTTGCCATAGAGGGGGAACAAAGAAGGTTCACCAGATTGATCCCTGGGATGGCAGGACTTTCATATGATGAAAGACTGGATCGACTAGGCTTATACTCTCTGGAATTTAGAAGATTGATGGGGGATCTGATTGAAACGTATAAAATGCTAAAGGGATTGGACAGGCTAGATGCAGGAAGATTGTTCCCGATGTTGGGGAAGTCCAGAACGAGGGGTCACAGTTTGAGGATAAAGGGGAAGCCTTTTAGGACCGAGATAAGGAAAAACTTCTTCACACAGAGAGTGGTGAATCTGTGGAATACTCTGCCACAGGAAACAGTTGAGGCCAGTTCATTGGCTATATTTAAGAGGGAGTTAGATAAGGCCCTTGTGGCTAAAGGGATCAGAGGGTATGGAGAGAAGGCAGGTACAGGGTTCAGAGTTGGATGATCAGCCATGATTGTACTGAATGGCAGTGCAGGCCTGAAGGGCCAAATGGCCTACTCCTGCACCTGTTTTCTATGTTTCTATGTTTCTCTTTTCCCGCAGCTGCCATCAGGAAGGCGGTACAGAAGCCTCAGGACCCACACCACTAGGTTCAGGAACAGTTTTTACCCCTCAACCATTAGGCTCTTGAACCAATGAGGATAACTTCACTCAGCTTCGTTCACCCCATCACTGAACTGCTCCCACAACCTGTGGACTCACTTTAAAACACTCCTCATCTCATGTTCTCGATATTTATTGCTTATTTATTATTATTATTTTGTACTTCAAGCTTGTTGTCTTTTGCTCATTGATTGTTTGTCCATCCTGTTGAGGTGGTTTTTCATGGATTCTAATGTGTTTCTTGGAAGGGAGCTTGCAGTTGGTCCTGTGTATCTGCTGTCCTCATCTTTCTTATTTGTAGAGATCACAGGTTTTGGAACTGCGTAACTGCAGTGCCATTGATGGTAGACGTTGCGGCCTGTGATGGAATCAGTGAATGGTGGACAGTCAAGTAGTTTACTTTGTCTTGAATTGTTCAAAGTTTTCACAAACAAGAGAACATTAGCAGATGCCAGAAATCAAAGCAATACACAGTCCTGACGAAGGGTCTTGGCCTGAAACGTTGACTGTTTACTCTTTTCCATAGATGCTCCCTGGCCTGTTGAGTTGCTTCAGCATTTTGTGTGTGTTGCCTTGTCGACTACTGCTTTTACTTGAGATTTCAGACTGAGGCCTCTTCTGGCTATGATCAAGAATATAATATAATAATACTTTGAAGAGAAGTCCAATGTCCAGGCTTATTTGTGATTGTTACAATGCTATTTGTGGATCTTGTTGTGTGTAAATTGGCTGCCACATCTCCCATATTACAAGACTGATGACACCCCTAAATTATTTCATTGGCTGTAAAACATTTCAGGACCTTGAGTGATGCAACATAAATGTGTCGAAGTATTATTCCTCTTACATTTATCTCCTTTGTAATTAATCCTTTTTCTCATTAGTTAACCTGAGGGAATACTGCATCCCAGTGGGAAGCCAAGTCCATTAGTTCCTTACAGAAAGCTCATTTGAAGATGTTTAATTTGCCCCAGGTAGACATGACCAACCCCCAATGCTTGTACATCTTGTGAACGTAGGAGAGTGAGGCATAGGCTAATTAAGGTATTTTAAAAGGAAAGGATACACAGTGAGAACATAGGATCAGGAATAGGCCATTCAGCCCCTCAAGCCTTCTCCACCATTCAATCTGATTCAATATGTGTTCTTTGCGAGAACATATTTTTGGTAAAAGAGCAACACACAAAATGCTGAAGAAACTCAGGAAGTCAGGCAGCAGGGGAATAACCAGTCAATGTTTCAGGAGAGACCAAGTATCAGGACTCAAATGTCAACTGCTCATTCCCCTCCATAGATGTTGCCTAACCTACTGAGTTCTTCCAGCATATCGTGTGTAACTCTGGATTTCCAGCAATTGTAGAATCTCTTGTGAAAATGGAGTTAGGTCCAGATTAGTCAAGATCTAATTGAATGGCACAACAGCCTCTGTGGTAGGTCCTGAACACATTTCCCTGTTCCTTTGTTCCTCAGTGCAGCTCCTATAAGGTTGTAGTTATCACTGATCTGATTGATGTACAGGTATGTGCCCCCTTCAAGCAGGTGGTTGCAATTAGCACAATAAATGTAATTAATATGGCATTTTATTTGTTCACGCATGTATATGAAGGGGTTATTGAGAGGAACACATGCAAAATGCTGGAGGAACTCACCAGGTCAGACAGCGTCTATGGAAAAGAGTAAACAGTCGATGTTTTGGATGACTTTTTGGGCTGAGACCCATCATAAGTTTATTCATTGTGTGTTGCTCTGGATTTCCAGCATCTGTAGAATCTTTTGTGTTTGTGTTTATTAAGAGTGTGTTTTAAATGTGGGGTCCCCCAAAATATGATGTATAATGATTGTCAAATATGCAAAAGAAGATCCATTTCCTCACCTGCTTCTGTCTGTCTCACAATAGTGAAGTCATGAAACAAGAGATTCTGCAGATGCTGGAAATCATTTTGGGCTAAGACCCTTCATCAGGATCTTGGCCCAAAGCGTCAGCTGTCTTTTCCTCTCCATAGATGCTGCCTAACCTGCTAAGTTCCTCCAGCATTTTCTGTGTGATACAATAGACCTGGGAGATGCTTTGTTGTCACCTTCATCACCCAATATTCCCCTCTAACTTCCATCCTCTCCACTCCGGTCAGACCACTTCTGGTCTTGGTGGTCAGTCAATGATTCCCAAGGTCAAAGGTAGGTGTGCTCAAATCTGTTTTGACAATGCCCAATCCTCTTTTATCAGACACAAGTACCTTTTTAATAATCCTTCACTAGTGAATTAGAACACAATCTATTTAGCAATAATTTCCTATTAAAATAACATTACTGCCTTTCTCACACACAGGTCAACAAACAGCAACAAAACATACAGAAGCAGTAAGAGAGAAGAGACCAACCCAGCAATTAATTATGAGCAAGCATTTAATTACCTTAACCAATCACTAAAATCCCTTCCCTCTCAAATTTGACTTGTTGATAAACTTTTTTTCCCCTTAATTGGGTTACTGATATTAAAATCTGAGCTTGCATATAAAAGCAGCATGTGCCTTCATCTCCATCCAGACTGCAGCACAGGAGGTTTGATTGCCATAAAGAAATTGTCATGTGATTTCTGCCTGACTTCTCCTGAATACTAATTCCTCCAAGACAGAGACTAATAAATGCTGGGTAATTGAGAGATGTGGGTGTTGTAAAAGAAACAAAGAAACTGAATATGCAGGTATCGAAAATCATTAATGAGGCATGAAGGACATTGAAAAGGGGTGAAGAGATATAGTATGAAAATGGTTCTTTTGGCCATCAAATGCCCACTGTAAAATAAAGTTTACCTTTTTTGGTTATATGTACACTAAAATATCGAAACATACAGTGAAATGTGTCATTGCCTCAGGCGGCTGTGGAGGCCAAGTCTTTATGTATATTTAAGGCAGAGGCTGATAGATTCTTGATTGGTCAGGGCATAAAGGGATATGGGGAGAAGGCAGGAGATTAGGGCTGAGAGGGAAAATGGATCAGCCATGATGAAATGGCAGAGCAGACTCGATGGGCCAAATGGCCTCATTCTTCTCCTATGGCTTATGGTCTATGGTCTTATAATTCTGCAGATGCTGGAGATCCCAGAGTAACACACACAAAATAGTGGAGGAAATCAGCAGATCAGGCAGCATCTATAGAGGGGAATAAACATTTGAGGTTACGGGCCAATAGGAGAGGTATTACCTCCCTCTTGTTCCCCACCTTTTTTCCATTTATTCCATGGTCCACCATCTCTCACCTCCCCTACCCAGCCCCCATGCAATCCTCCCTACCCCACACATCCATCCATTCATGATTTAATGGAGGGGGACAGTGCAGGCTTGAGGGGCTATGTGGCCATCTCCTGGTCCTATGTCAATGTTGTAAAGCCAAGGCACTAATTGAGTAAGAGGCTGTCAATGTAATTCAAACATGTGCTTGTACTATACCTATATCATGAGTAAGTGAAGTGCTGATACTGTTGATTATTATCAACTGATCTAGGTTAGGCAATTCATGACAACTCTTAATGAATCAAAACTTGCACTTTATTTTCTCTGCACAAACATCAACATAACTAAGTTGACCCAGGCCAACAATTTAACTCATGACTTCTACTGTTCCCTCCATAACAACACTCACGCAGACCACTTCAACAATTTATAACAGCAATATAGGAATCTCCCACTGGCCGGTCGATTAATCCTTCTTCTCCCAGCATCTGGCATATGTGGCGGGTGGGGGGGTGTTGGTTGTCTTCCTTGTGATAGTTAGTCTCTGAAGTTATTACTGCTTTGCATTCAAAGCTCCTCATTCCTATACCCTGCATATCAGTTCAAATGTGTTTCAACCTATTTGGTTCTAGACTATCTGGCTACTGTGTGTCAGCTTCCTATTGACTCTGGTCCAAGCCAGCCCTTTATTGTCCTTGCACAAGTGACAACCTGTAATTAATACCTCTTTGTTCTGAATCAGAGCAGACCAGCCAGTTACTAGGTTCAAGTTACTCAGGTCAGACACAGATTCCCTTATTCGTAAATCTGCATGTCCTATCATACCAAAGAACACCTCACAAATAACTTCTTATTTCAAAATGATCAACAGATTATCAGAAGCATCATTCTATCCACTTTAAAGCACTTTGATACACTAATTGCTGAGCAAAACCAGTTCACAACACAGGTCACAAAATGGAGGCTGCAGGGCAGCTTCCCAAATATGCAACCAGATGACAAGAACAAAGACAACTGGTTATCTACTTCCTCTGTCCTTGACTCGATTTGAGTTCTATGTTTTATTCAATATTTTAATTCCTTCATGGCCAACAGCACCTCCTGTTGAAATAATTTGATTTAGGCATAATTGCATGGAAATTCATCCTCCATGTGCCATGTAGAAGCCCAGCTCTCATCCGTGCCGGGTCTTCACCATCCCCTCCAACCTTCAACTCTCTGAGGCAGAGCGCTCTGTCCTCAGTAAGGCCCTTACCTTTGTCCCCCTTCGCCCACACCTCAGCAAGTTCCGCGTTCGCCATGACGTTGAACTCTTCTTCCGCCGTCTCCGTCTCCGAGCCTACTTCTTCGGCAAGACTCTCCCACCCCCACCGATGACCCCTTCTCTCGTCACCAACCTCATAGTTCCCACACCCCACTCTTCCCGTTTCTACCTCCTACCCAAGATCCACAAACCTGGCTGTCCAGGTAGACCCATTGTCTCAGCTTGCTCCTGCCCCACCAAACTCATTTCTGCATACCTCGACACTGTTTTTATCCCCCCTTGTTCAATCCCTTCCCATCTATGTTCGTGACACTTCTCACGCTCTGAATTTTTTTGATGATTTTAAGTTCCCTGGCCCCCCACTGCCTTATTTTCACCATGGATGTCCAGTCCCTATATACCTCCATCCCCCACCAGGAAGGTCTCAAAGCTCTCCAGTTCTTTTTGGATTCCAGACCTAACCAGTTCCCCTCTACCACCACTCTGTTCCATCTAGCGGAATTAGTCCTTACTCTTAATAATTTCTCCTTTGGCTCTTCCCACTTCCTCCAAACTAAAGGTGTAGCCATGGGCACCCATATGGGTCCTAGCTATGCCTGCCTTTTTGTTGGCTTTGTGGAACAATCTATGTTCCGTGCCTATACTGGTATCTTTCCCCCACTTTTCTTTCGCTACATCGATGACTGCATTGGCGCTGCTTCCTGCACGCATGCTGAACTCGTTGACTTTATTAACTTTGCCTCCAACTTTCACCCTGCCCTCAAATTTACCTGGTCCATTTCCGACATCTCCATCCCCTTTCGAGATCTTTCTGTCTCTGTCTCTGGAGACAGCTTATCCACTGATGTCTACTATAAGCCTACGGACTCTCACAGCTGCCTGGACTATTCCTCTTCCCACCCTGTCTCTTGCAAAAATGCCATCCCCTTCTCGCAATTCCTCCGTCTCCGCCACATCTGCTCTCAGGATGAGGCCTTTCATTCCAGGACGAAGGAGATGTCCTCCTTTTTTAAAGAGAGGGGTTTCCCTTCTTCTACCATCAACTCTGCTCTCAAACACATCTCCCCCATTTCCCGCACATCTGCTCTCACTCCATCCTCCCGCCACCCCACTAGGAATAGGGTTCCCCTTGTCCTCACCTACCACCCCACCAGCCTCCGGGTCCAACATATTATTCTCCGTAACTTCCGCCACCTCCAACGGGATCCCACCACTAAGCACATCTTTCCCTCCCCCCCTCTCTCTGCATTCCGCAGGGATCGCTCCCTACACAACTCCCTTGTCCATTCGTCCCCCCCCATCCCTCCCCACTGATCTCCCTCCTGGCACTTATCCGTGTAAGCGGAACAAGTGCTACACATGCCCTTACACTTCCTCCCTTACCACCATTCAGGGCCCCAAACAGTCCTTCCAGGTGAGGCGACACTTCACCTGTGAGTCGGCTGGGGTGATATACTGTGTCCAGTGCTCCCGATGCGGCCTTCTATATATTGGCGAGACCCGAAGCAGACTGGGAGACCGTTTTGCTGAACATCTACGCTTTGTCCGCCAGAGAAAGCAGGATCTCCCAGTGGCCACACATTTTAATTCCACATCCCATTCCCATTCTGATATGTCTATCCACGGCCTCCTCTACTGTCAAGATGAAGCCACACTCAGGTTGGAGGAACAACACCTTATATTCTGTCTGGGTAGCCTCCAACCTGAATGCATGAACGTTAACTTCTCTAACTTCCGTTAATGCCCCACCTCCCCTTTGTACCCCATCCCTTATTTATTTATTATTATTATTTTCTCTCTCTCTCTCTTTTCTCCCTCTGTCCCTCTCACTATAACTCCTTGCCCATCCTCTGGGCTTCCCTCCCCCTTTTTTCTCCCTAGGCCTCCCGTCCCATGATCCTCTCCCTTCTCCAGCCTCATATCCCTTTTGCCAATCACCTGTCCAGCTCTTGGCTCCATCCTCCCCCTCCTGTCTTCTCCTATCATTTCGGATCTCCCCCTCCCCCTCCCACTTTCAAATCTCTAACTATCTCTTCCTTCAGTTAGTCCTGACGAAGGGTCTCGGCCTGAAATGTCGACTGTACCTCTTCGTAGAGATGCTGCCTGGTCTGCTGCGTTCACCAGCATTTTGTGTGTGTTGCTATAATGTTCCACTGCTAGTCTGAGTATTGTTGAGTGGTAGTGAAGCAGTTACCGCAACGCCTTACAGTATCATCTGCAAGATCAAGTTTGAATCCCACCGCTGTCTATAAAGAGTTTGTACCTCTTCCCCATGACTGTATGAGTTTCTCCAGGTGCTCCGGCTTCATCCCACATTCCAAGGACGTATAGATTAAGGTTAGTGAATTAGGGGCATGCTGCAGGCGTGGCAACACTTGTGGGCTGACCACAGCACATCACAAATAATGACACAAACGGTACATTTCACTGTATGTTTAATGTACATGTAACAAATAAAACTAATCTTTATCTTTAAAATGACCATGTTATAAAATACATTATCGTTGCCCCAGTGCAGCGGTTCCCAACCTTTCTTATGCCATGGAGCCTTACTATTAACCGAGGGGTCTGTGGACCCCAGGTTGGGAACCCCTGCTCTGGTAGGACTTGTCACTCATTGGTTGTTGGCCTCATTCATTGAGTAGTGGTGAACTGTAACTTTTCCAGTGTTATGGCTGCCACAGATCGTCACCGCTGAAAATTGGGTTTGAAATATTATTTCCTTATCACTAGTGAGGTACTCATTTGTAAATGTAACAAAGGCAGAAGTGGAATTAGAGTCAGATTTATTATCACTGACTTTAATGATGTAAAATTCCTGTTTTCCAGCAGCAAAATCATAAATTTATGATTAAGAAAATAAATAAATAGTGCAAATAAAGGAATCATCTGGTCGTGTTCATGGACTGTTCAGATATCTGATAGCAGAGGGAAAGAAGCTGTTTCTGAATCATTGAATATGGGTCTACAGGCTCCAGAATCTCCTCCCTGATGGTGGGAAATAGAAGAGGGTATATGTAGTATGTATGTCAGTGCTATTGAGATCCTGAGAGACAATAACAAGATAAATACTACTGGCCTTTTCCAGAACTAAAAACAGGATGAGGATCAGTCCTTTAGGAACCTCTTGATGGAGGGTTGTGAGCACAATGGATGTACAGTCATTAAGTATATCCAGCAATAAGATCGATAAATTTTTGGATATCATTATAATGGTAAGGATGTGGGACCCAGCCTTAGTCTTATTGAGTGGCACAACAGGCTGGAGGAGCCATGTGGCTAACTCCTGCTCCTATTTCTCCTGTTCTGAGATTCACTTTGTCAAGCACCTCTTCCCTTTAAAATAATATCCCAGGCTGCAGTGGACACACTGATTTCACATACAGATGGAATGCTCATGGTACATAGATGAATCAAAAAAAATTGTATATTAAGGGAGGAGGCTATTCAGCTCATATCGAAGATACTAGCAGGAAGTGAAGAAGAGTCTCGGCCCGAAACGTCGACTACTTATCCCCCTTCATAGATGTGGCCTGACCTACTGAGCATTTTAGGTGTTGATCAGGAAGGTTGTGCTCTCTAAATTTTGTACCAGTGACCCAGACAAGGGTAAAGATGAGCAGAATTACAAAGAAGGTATTTATAGGAGGAGCTTGTAACACATTGCTGGGTGTTGGTTTATGTGGGAAAGAATTCAGCCTTTTTTTTCAAGCACACAGGTAAACAACTGCAAGGCCAAATATTTCAGAGTTAGTTAAGTCAGGATCACTTTTCAGAGCCTGAAGCCAGACAATAGGAAACAATGTTTCATGTGGAAGCAAAGGAAATGCCTGAAAGCACTACTGATGGAAACTTGATTCAGTTTTGATGCATGTAGGCATTTGTAGCCAATTTGCATCACGAGTGATTGTAAACTCAGACAGAAAAGTACTTGCATTTCTGTAACATTCCCTCACAGCCTTTGGTCATCCCTGCATGAACATTGATTTCTCCAACTTCTGGTAATTTCTCCCACTTCCCCCACTTCTCTTTTTCCATTTCCCATTCTGGCTCCCCTCTTACCCCATCTCTCCTCCCCACCTGCCTACAACCTCCCTGTAGTGTCTTGCCTCTTTCCTCTTTTCCCATGGTCCACTCTCCTCTCCTATCCTCACTTTTACCTTTTCCATCTATGACCTATGGTCTATGTAGCACCTATCACCTCCCAGCCTCTCACTTCATCCCTCTCCCCCACCGACCTCCTTTCCCCCTTACCTGGTCTCACCTTCGCCTGCCGGCTTGTACTCTTTCCCCTCCACCCTCCATATCTTGTTCTGCCTTCTTTCCCCTTCCTCTCCAGTCCTGATGAAGGGTCTTAGCCCAGAACATCAACTGTTTGTTCCTCTCCATAGATGCTGCCTGACCTGATGAGTTCCTCCATCATTTCGCATGTGTTCCTCAAAAATGATTTAAACTTTTCTTCTTTCACCTAAAACTATGCTCTCTAATATTTGACATCTGCACCCTTGGAAAAAGACTATCCACATTATCAATGGCGCATCCTTTAGGATGAGATGGCAAATTGGATAATAAAGATCCCAGGACGTAAATAAGGATAGGAGGGTTCCTGTGGCTAATACTGATGTTGAAATCAACATTGTAAAAGTCAATACACCAATTCATTGTTCCATTACTGTTTTGGGGATATAGATATGAACAACCTAGTTGCTCTGCTTCTGACAATTCAACTATGACTGCACTTCAAAATAACCTCTTTATCTGTTAAGCACAAACATGAGATTCTGCAGATGCTGGAATTCCAGAGGAACGCTCACAAAATACTGGAGGAACTCAGCAGGTTTGGCAGCATCTATAGAATGAATAAGGGGGGAGGAGTACAAGGTGACAGGCGAGACCCGGTGAAGGAAGATAGGTGGGGGGGGGGATGAAGTAAGAGGCTATGAAGTGATAGGTGGATGAGATAAAGGGATGAAAAAGAAGGAATCTGATAGGAGAGGAGAGTGGATCTTGGGGGAAAGGGAAGGAGGAAGGACACCAGAGGGAGGCGATGGGCAGATGAGAAGAGAAGGGGTAAGAGGGGTGTCAGAATGGGGAATGGAAAATGAGAGAAGGGGAAGGGCGAGAAATTAGGAGAGTAGAATGTTCCCGAAACACGCTGTTGGGGAGTTAGTGGAAGCAGACATAATAGCAATGTTTATGAGGTTTTGAGACAAACGCAAGAACGGGCAGGCAATGGATGGATACCGACTAAGTGCAAGCAGATGGGATTAGTTTAAAATGGCATCATGGTGGGCCAAGAGGACTGTTCCTGTGCTGCACTGTTCTATGTTTTGTGAAGAAGGAACGCAGTCTCTGTCTCAGACTGGGATTCAGACAATATGAAAGACAGGAGGGAGAAGCGTCTTTCTGAAAATAAAGATATGCATGATGGATGAGAGACAGATTGAGCAATGGATGAACAAAGATATAGAAGCTGGAGCTTAAGGCCACCATTCTAAATTACTTGTGAGAGAGTTCTATCCTGTGACAGAAATTGAGGTCAGAATGCAAAATCAGAGTCAAAAATCAGCTATTTAGGTAAATTACCCTTAAAATAAATATTTATTTGTTTTATCATGAAAATTTCAAGTTTTATGTATTACATTTTAGGGGGAAAATGATCAATATGGTTAAGAAATAGGACAATGCTTGACCATGGAGTTTTCTGAATTTCATCTGCCTTCATTGCTTTTACATTGAATGGAAGATCTGTTTCTTTGATTTCTTACCAATTTCAGGCATATTTGAAACCAGAATCTGTTTTGATGCAGTTCGCTGCTGCACTGCTAGAAATAAAAATCCGATGTAGCGAGGGTGTGGTAGTTTCACTTACGATAAAACCAAGATGGATACTGAAAAGGTTACTTTGGCATATTGGCTGTTCAAAATGGAGATCAAAGTGCTTGCCAAGTTTAGCTGGAAAAAAGCTGCAGAGTGGAATAAATCATACAAAACTACCCTCTCTTCCATCCAATAGGAAGGTAGATGAAATTAAGGAAATTACTGTAATTTTATCTCTTAACTATGTCGATCACTTCTGGACCAAAGTTGAAAATTGTTTGAAATACAAGGAATGGAAAACTTAACAGCATTAGTCACTGTCCCCCATTTGGAGTACTGTGGAGCCAGGGGCGAATTCACTGTTTTAAAAGCTGATGATATCTAAACAAGGAAAGCCACAAATTCATCAATGGAGGGGTATTTCTTCACTGTTGACATTATAAGCTGGTCATGTGACCTCTCCTACAGGCTGACGGTGACCATAATTAGGCCATGAGTGCCAAGTGAATGTCAAAACAAATGATCTAGATTCTTCTATATATGCCTTGAGTTGTGCATATTTCCAAGGGCTGGTGTGGTGACAGTTGGAGGAGAGACAAGAGTTGATGGTGAGTTGAAGGAGGCTAAGGGTGGAGGTGCAGTTTGTGTGGAGGTGAGGGGTGGATGGTTGGAAAGGAGAGAGAGATGGATCATTGTTGGTTGTAGCCTTAGCCTAATGATATCATCATATGGGTCCAACTATGGTTGAAGCACAAAGGTGAGGTGTTGTTTTAGACACTTCATGACAAAGTGAAAGTTTGCAAAGATAGAATTCATTAGAAGTTTGGATGCATGAATTCACAGTAGAAAAATAACACAAAAGATGTCACAAACCAGCATCAAAATGGATGTTTTGTAGACAGCAAACGAATGGAGATGAATGATATTGATATACAGTATCACAGCTCAAATTGAATGGGAAGGCTTTGGTCCTTTGGCACTCTGTAATTGAGCACCATGACACTCGATTATATTGTACTGTACTGGTATACTGCAGATGCTGGAAATGTTCAGCAAGTCAGACATCTCTGTCAGCATTCAGGTCAATGGCTTTCATCATATCCGAGAAAAGTCGGAGCTGAAAACAGAAGGAAGGCATAGAAGGTTGGTCCAAAAGGTTAGAGCCCATGGGATTTAAGATTAAAGATTAAAGTCTGTCACGAGCCTTGTGCCCATCAGGCCGGTGCTTATGCCGGTTTCTGTGGCGTGAAGCGACTGAGAGTATAAGACTCCCCCCCCTCCCCCCCCGGGATAGGACGCCAGTCTATCACGAGGTATGAGATTTAAGGCACGTCAGCAAATTAGATCCAAAATTGGCTTGGTAATAGGAAACAGAAGAAGATTTGTGATTGGAAGATTAACCAGTGGTGTATCACAGTGATTAGTTCTGGGAACCTTGCTATTTGTTGTACACTTTACTGATTTAGATGTTAACACATAATGTATGAATAGTAATTCTGCAGATAACACAAAAATCAGTAGTGTTGTTTCTAGTCAGGAGGATCACTGTAGCCTAAATTATGATAGTCACCAGTTGGCAAATTGGACGGGAAAGTAGCAGATGCAATTTAATCTTGAAAAATGTGGGATAATGCATTTTGAGGGGAAGGTA
Organism: Mobula hypostoma; assembly: GCF_963921235.1. Lineage (NCBI taxonomy): Eukaryota > Metazoa > Chordata > Chondrichthyes > Myliobatiformes > Myliobatidae > Mobula > Mobula hypostoma. The sequence continues at coordinate 45,938,867 of NC_086129.1, forward strand.
AAATTAGAGAATGATATGATTCATGAATGGTAAGGCATTCGTGAGGAATTTTGTATTATCTCTTTGCATTGAGGAACCGAGTCACTTTGGTGTACGAGTCAAAATATCTGAGGGTGGCATATAGATAGGGTAGATAGGATGGTGAAGAGCCATATAGGATGCTTGCCTTCATTAGCTGGGGCATAAATTGTAAGCACAGGGAGATCTTGATTCAGCTTTATAAATAATTACTTTGGCCATGGCTGGAATGTTGTGTGCTGTTCTGGTCAGCACTCCATCGTACATAGGGGAAACTCACCAGGACGTTGCAAAGAGCTAGGGAGCTCTTTGTTCAGTAAATTGTTATAGACAACAGCCTTCTTCAACAGGTACATATTTGGAAATTTATATTGAATTATATTAATTAGTAGCATCAGGGTTAGAGAGCAGACCTCACAAAGAGATGATCGTCGCAGCTCCACTATTCATATCTGATCTGCAGCTCAATACATTGTCACACAATATCCTTCATCACCCTGAACAAATAAACACTCCTCCCTCTGATATGTAAACTTCATTAGATTCGGCAACTACTGAAAGATCAGAAGTCGCTTACTTAGTATGAAAAATTGCTTCTAGGAATCTGCTTTTAATTTGAAGATTTTCCCCATCTGATTCCCTCTAAAGGAAATCATTGGGGCCAACACGGTAACGTAGTGGTTAGCACAACACTATTACAGTGCCAACGACCCAGATCCATGTCCCACCGTTATCTGTAAATTTATATGCTCTCCCCATGACTGTGTGGGTTTCTTCTGAGTGCTCCAGTTTTGTCTCACACTCCAAACATGTACAGGTTAGAAGGTTAATTGGTCACATTGATGTAATTGGGTGGCACGGGCTCATTGGGCTGGAAGAGTCTGGTAATGTGCTGTATCTCTAAATGAAGAAAGTAAAATAGGTTCAGGTTGAGAATTATTTATCACATGTACATCAAAACATACAGTGAAACGCGTCATTTGTGTTACCAGCCAAGGATGTGCTGGGGAGCAGGCCACAAGTGTCACCACACATTTTGGCATCATTCATGTTCTCTGACTGCACCCTCTTGAACCCATTTCACATTCGAAACAGATGGGCTAGGACACTTTTCAACTCACTGCATTTTAGAGATAAATTCTGTTTAGGGACAATATAGTTTCATTATCTATTGAAGTCATCCATTACTGTGTTTGATTAGGAAATAAATGGAAAGGTAATCATATCCCTAAAGTGCAGGAAATGAGTGGAGCTGCCCATAGCATTCAGAGTATAATCGGAAGGTTTATCAGAGCTGTTGAAAGTCAAGAGGATCAGAGGGTCTCTGAACATTGAAACAAAGACACAGTTCTGCATGTGCACTGCCCTGACTAACGGTCATCACTCTGAATAATGAGTGATGCACTAAGGTATCAAGAGCATTCATTTACACACGCATACTAGTCAGAGCACCCTAATTTCTATACTGTGTCTGCGACGTGTGTGTGCCGTATCGATTTTAAATGCAATGTTTGTTATTAGACTTAGTGAAGTAAGAGCATCAGTGTTTTGCACAGGAGAAGGAACAAGGGGGAAAGAAAGTAAGCGAAGGAGTTGGTGCGCGGAGGCAGTGTGCAGTCTAACAGCGAGTGATCGTCTTAGTTGCTTTTCTTGTGATTGCAAGACTTTGTTGGACATTGCTCATATGGAATGCTGCAAGTCTGATTCACTGATTTATTGGCGGACAGCAGAGGTGGACAGTGGACAGCTGTGTGGCCTCTGTCATAGCGATGACAAGGCTTCAAGCTATGGTGTTGCCTGTTTACAGCCACCCAGAAGAGAGGTGTTGGAGTCAGTGTGCTCCACCAGAGTACTGGGAGCAATATGGTGCGGCATCCAAGCTGGAGTCAGTGCTGCCCCCAGTGTTCACTTGGCAGAAGACAAGCTGTACTGTGTTCAACTGCAGACTGCTGCAACATTCATGGACTCAGGGTCTTGGACTATTTTTTTGTATGTGACTGTATTTACTGATATCTTATATGTGCTGTATGTGTGTTGTGCTTTGTGTGACTTCTGGTACTGTGTTTTGCACCTTGGCCCCCGAGTAACAACGCTTTGTTTGGCTATACTCATGGGTATTGATGTATGGTTGAATGACAATTCAACTTGGACTTGAACTACTGACACTTATATCTTTCATATATACAGTGTTTGCTCGTATTCTGTGTTCCTTTAATAATCTCCTGAATGGAACCCTAGGTTTGACCCTAACCTCTGATGCAGTTTGTGCCTCCTCTGTATTGATTTCTGTGTCATGTGGCCCAGTTTCCCCCACATTATAAAACATAATCCTCCACAACCTGGATCAACACATTGATGTCGTGTGGAGGCTTGTGTGCTTCAGGGATTGCATCAGGCAATGCCAACTCAAGACCACCCATGTTGACAGGATGCCAGACGAAGATCGATCCAACCCCAGCTCCCAAACGGACAGAGTTGCATCTTCCCCTCCCAGGCTACACCATCATGACAAAAACCAATTAGGAGTGTGAAGAGAAAAACACCTGCCATACAAAACAACAAAATAAAACATATTGGTTGGTTCTTTGGCTACTGTAAGTCAGCCTAATGTAAGTAGCTGGCAGAAGAATCATAACAGGGAGTCTGTGTGCCTGTGAGAGAGACTGAGTGAATTGTAGGGCTGCAGGGAAGTAAGAGAGAGGGAATGGGATTTAGAGACAACAGGGAGCCAATGGACCAAATGGCCTTCTCTTGTGCCATATTCCATCAGGAAGCAGGTACAGGAGTCTCAGGACCCACACCAGCAGGATCAGGAACAGTTAATACCCCTCAACCATCAGGCTCTTGAAAAAAGCACATAACTTCACTCACCCCAACTGAACCATTCCCACAGCCTATGGATTCATTTTCAAGGACTCTTCATCTCATGTTCTCACTATATATTGCTTATTTATTATTATGATTATTATTTTGTATTTTTTGTTTTAGTATTTTCGCAGTTTGTTGTCTTATGTGCATTGGTTGTTGTCCATCCTGAAGGTGCAATCTTTCATTGATTCATTTGTGTTTCTTTGTATGTACTGTGAATGCCTGCAAGAAAATGAATCTCTGGGTTTTATATGGTGACATATATGTAGTTTGATAATCAATTTACTTTGAACTTTGATATAAGTAGGTGAGTGAAATCCCATCTATCCAAATATCTCCCCCTTTTGTCTCAAACTAAATCTATCACATTTTGTTCCAACATTTACCCTGTGTTGGGTTTGGTTTGAGTTTATATTATGCGTGGTTTGAGTTTGCCTGCAGCTATATTGAAAATGGCTCATATCACAGAACAGTGCTGGATGAGAGATCACCTTCCAGATTTTATTGATTTGCAAAGTATTAAAATTCTGTGATCCAATTTATGGAATGTAAAAGCGCAATGTTATTGTCTGTATGCATTTAGCAATTCATTTAACACTGCAAGAAGAAGAAAGCTTAGAGCCTTTCACAGAGCATTTGCATCAAGTTGTAAAGGCAATATTTTGTGTGTGAGGGAAATTAAAATGTAGTTCTGCTAATGGCATGGAATATGCATTGTTTTCCGATTACTGTAACTCTATTTCCCATTCACAAACTGCAACGGCTGACGATAGTTTCTTGCCCTTTGGGCTTCAGCCCCTTGTTTCTTTGTTCAAGTGGGCATTCTTAATATGTAAGCTCAGTGTTATTAACTTCTTGACCACAGTGGTTACCACAGCTGAGCACAATTCTCTTCTCCTGACGTAGGATGTTGACCCAAAACGTCGACTATCCCTTCGCCTCCACAGATCCGCCTGAACCACTGACCTCCTCCAGCGGGTGTTTTTGTTATTTTGCTTCACAAATATATTGTAGCCACAGAGTCATATAGCACAGAAACAGATCCTTCAGCCCGACTTTCCCATGCTGACCAAGGTGACCATCTAAGCCAGTCAAGTTGCACGTGTTTGGTCCATAACTCTGGAAATCTTTCCAATATTAGCATGGTAGTAGCAGTGTGACCGCTCAAGTCAAGAATGCTGATCTCCTCAGGGGTTGTCTACTGGTGGGTCCTCGCGTGGCTCTGGAGGCCGATCCGGGATCCACATATTCTGGTGCCGTGTGGGTAAGAGTAAGTGGTGGTTGTGGTCAGTGGTTGGGTCTTTCTGTTGTTCAATCTCTCCTTTCACAGCTGCTGCTTGTTCTCTGAGACACAGCGGAGGTTGTTCTCATGTAGTACAGCTCCCTCTTGAACAGATTTCCTCCAGGAGTATCTATCAAACTACTGACCATGTACCTGTCCAAATGTCTTTTAAGTGCTGTTATTGTACCTGCCCCAAACACTGCCTCTGGCAGCGCATTCCATTTATGCACCACTATCTAGGTGAGGAAGTTGCCTCTCAGGTGCCTTTTAAATCTTTCACCTCTCACCTTAAGCCTGTGCTCTCTAGCTATTGATTCCATTTCCATTGTGTGCGTTCACCCTATCATGCCACAGTAGTGAAGTGGTTAGCATGACACTATTACAGTTTGGAGCATTGGCGTTCGAACTTCAATTCCAGCACCCTTTGGAAGAAGCTTGTCTGTTTCTTCCTGTGAGCACACGGGTTTCCTCCGGGTGCTCTGGTTTCCTCCCACAGTCCAAAGATGTACTAGTTGGTAGGTTAGTTGGTCATTGTAAATTGCCTCACGATTATAATGGGGTTGAATAGATGCATTGCTGGGTTACACGGCTCGTTGGGACGCAAGGCCCTGTTCTGTGCTGTATCTTTCTTATAGGCATCCGTTAGTCTCATGAGACCATGGATTTGCACCTTGGAAGGTTTCCAGTGTGCAGGCCTGGGCAAGGTTGTGTGGAAGACCAGCAGTTGCCCATGCTGCAAGTCTCCCCTCTCCACGCCACTGATGTTGTCCAAGGGAAGGGCACTAGGACCCATACAGCTTGGCACCATTGTTGTCGCAGAGCAATGTGTGGTTAAGTGCCTTGCTCAAGGACACAACACGCTGCCTCAGCCAAGGCTCGAACTAGCGACCTTCAGATCACTAGACCGATGCCTTAACCACTTGGCCACACGCCAACACGTGCTGTATCTTTAAATAAAATAAATAAAATTAAAAAATAAAAATATCAATGCCCCTCATTCTCATTCAGTATCCACTAGCCAGCTTGTGTAATTAGATCAAGTGAAAAGGACTCATCTCCTTCCTCCTGCCTTCCCACAGAGCACACAGTGTAAACTGCAGTACCAATTTTGATGACCAAATGGAGAATTTGGAATTGGTTCTCATGGTCTCGTCGTAGAGGTTGCATTTCTCACTGAAATGTGAGCAACATGTAACAAGCATTAATAGAGTATTGTAAGCACAAGAGATTCTGCAGATGCTGGAAATCCAGAGTAACACACACACAATTCTGAAGGAACTCAGCAGGTCAGGCAGCATCTAGGGAGACAAATAAACGGATGACATTTCAGGCTGAGACACTTCATCAGTATTGGAAAGAAAGGGGAAAGATGCCAGAATAAGAAGGTGGCAGGAGGGAAAAGAGGACAGCTAGAAGGTGATAGGTGAAGTAGTTGAGTAGGGGAGGGGAATGAAGTAAGGAGCTGGGAGGGAGGTAATACGTGGAAAAGGTAAAGGGCTGGAAGAGTTTGATCAAGTAGCAGCAAGTCCTGAGGTGCTTCATATAAATAATCAAACAAAAGTTTTTGCTAATACAGAGATACTACAACAGGAATTGTAAGGGTGGCATTGTAGCATAACGGTTAACACTATTGGAGTACTAGATGTGAGATGGGGTTCAAATCCTACCACTGCCTTTAAGGAGTTAGTACATTCTCTCTGTGACTGTGTGTTTCTCCACCAGGTGCCGCGGTTTCCTCCCACATTCCAAAGATGTACGGGTTGGGGTTAGTGGGTTGTGGGCATGTTGTGTTGGTACCGGAAGCATGATGACACTTGCAGGCTGTCACCAGCACAATCCTCGCCGATTTGATTTGACACAAATGACACATTTCACTGCATGTTTCAATGTACATGTGACAAGTAAAACTAATCTTTAATCTTTCCATTTTTTAACAAGCATTTTAGAGGAGTATCTAACACTAAACTGAAAAATAATCTGCAAAACCTCCAGAAATCTATTGCAATAATCACAGTCATATTGACTGATCAAGTGAATCATCTTTGCCCAGTCTTGTTCTCCTCTCACTATCCCGTAGTTGTTGTATTCTAACTCCAATGAATCCCATTCACTCCTCATCCCCACACATTTTGCCCAATTTACATACCCGTTTCTTATTTCAGATTTCCAGCATCTGCACTTTTATTCCTGGAAACACAAGAAACAATGTGCTGCAAGAACTCAGTGTGTCAAGCAGCATCTGTGGGAGGAAAGGGATTGTCAACATTTCAGGATGAAGCCCTGCATCAGTCCTGAATCAGTATTTTGACCCATAATATCAACAGTCCCTTTCCTCCCATAAATACTGCTCAGCCCACTGAGCTCCTCCCACAGATGTGTGCAGTTCATTCTGATTGTCATATTCATTCCTGAATGGAACTGACCCACTATTCACTTCCATGTCTCAGTCTGGAATTCCCTTCTTATACATCTACCTCTGTAGCTTCTCCCTCTCCCTCTCCCTCACTTTTTTTCCACCCATCACCCCAACTCCTTTAAGTCAGATTCCTTACAACAAAATATTGACCTGGTTATCCATCCTAATGCTTCTCTTTTTAGCTTGACTTCTACTTATGCTCTTCTTGTGTTAAGTTGGGTCAAGACCAAATGCTTGAAGGGAAGTAGCTGTTCTTGAATGTGGTACTGTGGGACTTCAGACTTCTGTACATCTTGGCTGATGATAGCTGCGAGAAGATGGCATGGCTTGGGTCATCCAGAAATATGTGGCTCATATGAGTGTGCCATCAAAGCGTGCGTAACAGGGAGAGTGCTAAAGAGTTGCCTGGAATGGAGGGATGTAGTAAAAGGGCAGACTAAAAAAGATGTGTTTATTTTCCCTGCAATTTAGTAGGCTGAGAAGAGACCTAAAAGAGGTTTACAAAGTTATGAGCAGTGTAGATAAGACAGATAGAGTCTTTATCCCAGGTTAGGGGAGTCTAAAACTTGAGGACACAGGTTAAAAGAACGAGGGGAGAAATTTAAAGAAGATCTGAGGGGTCAAGTGGATTTTACAGTCCATAAGACGTGGTAGCAGGATAAGGCCATTCAGTCCATCAAGTCTTCTCTGTCATTAGATCTTGGTTGATTTATTAACCCTCTCAACCCTATTCTCCTGCCTTCTCCCTGTAATCTTTGACCTAAACAAGAACCTCTCAACCTCTGCTTCAAATATACTCAATGACTTGGCCTCCACAGCCATCTGTAGCAATGAATTATGCAAATAATCCTCTCAGGCTAAAGAAATTCCTCCTCATCTCTGTTCTAAAGGGATATCCTTGTATTCTGACATTGTATCCTCTGGTCAAGGACTCTCCCACAATAGGAAACATCCTCTCCACATCCACTCTATCAAGGCCTTTCAATGTCGGTAGGTGTCAGTGAGACCCCCCCCCCACCCACTGTTTTCAAGTGAGTACTGGCTCAGAACTATCAAACACTCCTCATACGTTAACTCTTTTATTCCCAGGATCATTCTTGTAAACCTCCTCTGGATCCTGTCATTTATTGACTCCCAGCGGTTGGTGCTGCGGTTGGCAGAGGCAGACACAATTACAACACTTAAAAGGCATTTAGGGATATAGGTCCAATACTGGCAAATGGGATTAGCATTGACAGGCATCACAATTGGCAAGGACAAGATGGGCCAAAGGATCCACTTTCTGTGCTGCACATTCCCATGATCCTGTGGTCACCATTGCTTTCAGGCTGTGTGCTTCAAAAGCTCAAAGTTTGAAATAAATTTATTATCTAAGTACATATGTCACCTATATGTCCATTCACAGTCGAACAAGAAATACAATAGAATCAATGAAAAACAAATAATACTGAGAACATAGTTGTAGAGTCCTTGAAAGTGGGTTCATAGGTTGTGTTCAGTGCTGAAGTGACAATGACAGTCGTCCCTCGGTATCCGCGGGGGATTGGTTCCAGGACCCCCTGCGGATACCAAAATCCGCAGATGCTCAAGTCCCTTATATAAAATGGCGTAGTATTTGCATATAACCTAGGCACATCCTCCCGTATACTTTAAATCATCTCTAGATTACTTATAATACCTAATACAATGTAAATGCTATGTAAATAGTTGTTAAACTGTGTTGTTTAGGGAATAATGACAAGAAAAAAAGTCTGTACAGGTTCAGTATAGACGCAACCATTGTAGCTCTTCTGGGAATGCTGATGCTGCCCTGGCATCAGCCGATGCCGATTCTCCTGTGATCTTTAAGTTCTTCAGGCTGTAGCACTTTACATAGCTAGCCAGCATTCCTTACTAGCCTTAAAATCCTTTCTCTCACTCACAACGCAAGTAGCAAATGAACGAGACATGAGGTGAACAATGCTCAAACAACGAGTGCTGGAGAGAGAACTTCTGGGTTTTTTTCCGGTCCCGATCCGTGGTTGGTTGAACCTGCAGATACGGAGGGCTGACTGTTTATTTAAAACATCATGGTTAGTTGAGGTGAACTCATTAAAACCTATCGAATATTGAAAGGCCGAGATAGAGTGGACATAGAGAGGATGTTTCCTATAGTGGGAGAGCCTCGGACCAGAGGACACATTATTGTGTGTCCAGGTGCTATAGTTCACAAAATGCAACTCAGTAACATGTGAGCTTATTTCTAATGCCAATTAAAGAGTATAGTGGTGGGGATCTGGGGTTAATGTTGGTAAGGGTGACAAATTTCATTTCATAAAGTTCAAATGAGTTCACACAACAGTCTAGTGGCTTCTCAGACATCATTACATTTTATTCCAGATTTAATTAGTTGAATTTAAATTCCCCAGCTGCCCAGCGGGGATTTAATCTTGTGTCTCTGGATCATTAATCCATGCCTCCAGATTATTAGGCTGGTAACATAATCACGCAACTGCCATACTTCTTGACCTGTTTGTAAATAGCGGCCTATGTGGTTACACACCGAGTCAGGTAAAGTTTTATGTGTGGGTCTGAGCCATGGAAAGATTCGCCCAAGTAAGTGTCATCTTATTGGATAGAGTTAAATCAGGACATTTCTCCTCCCTCGATGCTGCTTCCAGCTGTCATAGCAACAGCCCGTACAGCTGCAGCCTTTCCCTGAGGCCTGCCTGTAGAGAATGGATGATTTCCAATGCAAATATGAGCTCCTTGAGATGAGAAAGATTATGTATGTACGTGTATGCGAGTCTGATTCATGTGTGGGTCATATTGTTGAATACTGACCAATATTAGAGGTCTAATCTCATTGGGGCTGGAAATCTTTATCTTGCTTGTATTATAGAAATGTCATTCCCATTTTGATCTTCACCTCTCTCCCGCTTGTCTTAAGAACGCCACAGAGATCACAATCATTTGGAGCGATGTACAAAGATTTACAACACGCTGATAACCCCCTCCCCCAACCACACCAAAAGCACACACTCTGTGTGGTAAAATGGAATGTAATTTCCAGTCCCATTATGTTCAAAATAACTGAACGTATTATGAACAAAAATTGTTTTTGTTGCCACTGCACAGCTAGAGTAACTATTTCCGAAATGATTGGTGGCATCTGTGACATTAACTCTTTGAGGAACATCGATCTTTTTCAATCTGCTTCCCAATTTATCGTCTCCAGAGACTTGCTGGGTTGTAGATCTGTTTGTAACAGTTTGTAGCAGTTGCCCTACGGCAGCTTGTGTGTGAACCTTAGCACAGACTGCTCACTTCGCCATCAGCCAGTACTGTTGATAGGTCTGTTCAGTCCAGTTATCTAACTTTCAACTGCGTTCTTTCTTTTCGCACCCTCTTGGATAAATTCTTCCTTCCTTTCTGCTCTTATCTTCCTTCTGTCCTTCCTTCCCACCCTCCTTTCCTTCTTATGCAGAGCTACTAGGATGCACAATGCAAGAGCGGGCCATTTGGCCCGGCAGGTCTGTGCTGAGCTTTGTGCCATTGCCCATTTTTCCTTAGTTTATAAGCAAAACCCTCACTCCCGTGTGATTCTCAGTCTCCCCTTATATGCACCCATATTATTTGATGTCAAAGTGAGTTCCACATTCTCACCACTCTAGGAAAATAAGTTTATATATTCTGAATTCTAGAACATAGAACATTGAACAGTACAGGCCCCTTGGATGTTGTGCTGACCTTTTAATCCACTGCAAGATCAATCTAACCCTTCCCTCCCACATAGGCCTCCATTGTTCTCTTTCATCCATGTACCTATCTAAGAGTTTCTTAAATGATCCTAATGCATCTGCCTCTACCTCCATCCCTGGCAGAGTGTGTGAAGAACCTAACCTGATGTCCCTCCATTACCATCCATGGGAAAAGTCTCTGGCTGTCCACTCTTTCTGTGCCTCTTATCATCTTGTACATCTCTAGCAAGTCACCTCTCATCCTCCTTCACTCCAAAGAGAAGAGTTCTAGCTCGCTCAACCTAAGCACATAAGACATGTTCTCCAATCCTGATAAATATCCTCTGCACCCTCTCCAAAGCCTCAACATCCTTTCTCTAATGAGGGGTCCAGAAATGAGCACAATACTCCAAATGTAGTGTAAGCACAGTTTTATAGAGCTTGAACTCAGTCCCCTTACTAACAAAGGCCAATACTCTGCTAGATTTCTCAGTGATATTCCCCTCTCCAGTTTCTGTGATGTTCTGTAGTTTTTCAAGAGCTGTCCAGAGTGGCAAACTCTGATACATCAAGATGGAGCTGACAGCTTCCTGCTCAGTGGGTGCTCCACATTGTGGAGTAAAAGTACCTACTGCCCTATCAGAGGATTGTGGGCCTGCTGAGGTGTTTGAAACCCCGTTGTTTCAAAGTTTGCTGACTTCATTTCTTTGTGCTAACATCTGCCAAAAGTAGGTTTAAATTCTCAGCCGTTAAGAAGGCAAAACTCAGCTTGTCAGTATCAAAATACAGCAGGTTACTGCACTGTGAACCATCAAAAGATGCTAAAGAGCACCCCCTAGAGGAAGTCACAAACATGACACACAATTTAAGCACATTTCCATCATCTATCAAGCCACAAAAGGTAATTATTGGTGAATTACCACCTTCCCATTTCCAGAAATATTACACAACAATGCTCCTTTGACTTCTTAATACTGCATTATACATGTTGACATAGGGCGTGTCACTATAATTATGTGATGTGAATGAGATGCTGTTTATTTGTCTATCACAATAACAGAGACCTAAGGATGCGCTGGGGGGCACTTGCAAGTGTCGCCACACATTCTGGCACAAACATAGCTTATCCACAATGTTCAGCAGAACAACACAAGCAACAACAACAATGACAACAACAAAACAAGCCCTTTTCCTCCACTCACACGCTCACACACGCCTCCAACCTCCAGTTGAAGGATAATTCTGTGACCACATTCCGACCCCTTTGTCAGCCTATCCTCTTGAAGGTGCCAATCCGTTACACTCTCAGAATGCAAGCTGCCATCAACAGGAGGAGATTCATAAAGAGATACAGCGTGCAAACAAGCCCTTTGGCCTGTCAAGTCTGTGCCAACCAATTACACTAATCCTATATTAATCCTAATTTTTATTCTCCCCACATTTGCAGTAACATCCCCCACATGCTACCCTGCACCCACACACTTTACAATGGAAAATTAACCTACCACTCACCTGTTTTTGAGATATGGGAGGAAATCAGAGCACCTGGAAAAAACCTACACAAGGAGAACATGCAAACTCCACAGAGTGAGTACCTGAGGTCAGGATTGAACCCAAGTCTCTGGCAGAACCATTTCTACTGACAGAAGGGGCAAAGTCAGGTTACTGGTGCTTTAAATCATTTGCTTCGGGTAGATGGGACTTATCAGCCTTGGTTGGCAGCTGATCTAAGAGAAAGAAAACTGATCTCAAACCTCCGCTGCCTTGTGTCTATACCCAGTCACGGGGAAGGCTTCTGGAGTAAACCTCGAGGGCAAAATCTGGAGCTGGTGTTCCTAAGGCAGTCCTACGTGGAGCTCAATGCTGACTGGTAACCCCTGCAATGCCACTGGTGCCAAGTATATTGGTGTCTGTCGTTCCTTTGGGTTCATCAGATGCATGAAGAGAGGGAGGCTGCTACATGGGCAACAGCTTGCTCTCCTTATAGTACTGCCCTGGCTTGCATATCACAGAGACAGCTGGGATGCCCATTGTTACTGCAGGAGGGAGACCATTCAGCCCATTCGAGTTCTTAGTTGAAGCAATCATTTCTGAGCCTAGACCAACTGCTGCATGCAGGTGTTCTTCAACTTCACTCCTGTAATTTTGATGTATGTGGTTCCTCATATTTATTCATTCCTGCACAAGATGGGGGCATCATGTGCAATGTCATGGTAGTTTTTCCAAACTGAGTATGGACATCTGATGCAACCAGGCTGGATAGGGTAGGAAATTTCCTTCCTCAGAAGGCATTTATCAATAAATTTGTTTCATTGATATGAGTGAACCAAATAAGGATTTATAACAATTCAGTAGTTTCATTACCATAGCTAATATTAAGGTGGTAGGTGCCTGGAGTGCTCTGCCAGGGTTGTCGTGATAGCAACATTTAAGAAGGATTTAGACACATGAACAGGCAGGAAATTGATGGATACTGAGGGATTGAATTTTATGAAGATATACACTCCGTGGTCACTTTATTCAATACCTCCTGTACCTAATAAAGACACCAGTGAGGATATGTTTGTGGTCTTTGAACATATGGACATCTAAAAAGGATGCCCATTTAGAACATAGATGAGGAAAAATAGCCAGAGGGTGGTGAATCTGTGGAATTCATTGCCACAGGCAGTTGTGGAGGCCAAGTCATTGGGTATCTTTAAAAGCAGAGGTTGGTAGTTTCTTGATTAGACAGGGCATCAAAGGTTATGGGGAGAAGACAGGAGAATGGGGTTGAGAGGGATAACAAGTTAGCCATGATGGAATGGTGGAGCAGACTTAATGGGCCGAATGGACTCATTCTGCTCCTACGTCTGATGGTCTTATAATCAGGGAGGTCTTGATTACATGCAAATGTGGCTCCAACAGCCTGGTTTCAACCAACAGAGGGCAGCACTGTAGTACAGCTGGGAGAGTCACTGCCTCAGAGGGCCATTGACCCAGGTTCAATCCTAACCCCAGGTAGTCTCTGTGTGGACTTGGCACATTTTCCCCATGGCCTAATTCTGCTCCTAGGTCTCATGGTCTTACGAAACACACACAAACCGCTGGAGGAAGTTAGTAGGTCAGGCAGTATCTATGGAAATAAATAAACAGTTGATGTTTTGGGCCAAGACCCTTCTTCGGGACTGGAAAGGAAAGGAGAAGACAGCAGAATAAAAAGGTAGGGGGAGGGGAAAGAGGCTAGCTGGAAGGTGATATTTCAAGCCAGATGGTGGGAAAGGTCAAGGGCTGGAAAAGAAGGAATCTGATAGGAGAGACGAGTGAACCATAGGAGAAAGGAAAGGAGGAGGTGACCCAGGGGAAAGTGATAGGCAGGTGAGAAGAAGTGAAAAATCAGAGTGGAGAATAGAAGAAGGGGGATTGGATTTGTTTACCAGAAGGAAAAATTGATATTCATACCATTAGTTGGAGACTACCCAGATGGAATATAAGGTGTTGCTCCTTGACCCAGAGGGTGGCCTAATCTTGGCACAAGAGGACACCATGGATCAACACGTCGGAATGAGAATGAGAATTGGAATTAAGATGTTTTCCCACCGGATGGTGCAAAGGTGCTTGATGAAGCAGTCCCCCAGTTTACAATGGGTCTCACCAATGTAGAGGAGGCCGCATTGCGAGCTCCAGACACAATAGACAACCCCAGCAGGTGAGGTGTTGGCTCACCTGAAAGGAATGTTTAGGCCCTGAATGGAGGTGAGAGAGCAGGTGAATGCCAGGTGTAGCACTTAGGCTGGTTGCAGGGATAAGTGTCTGGAGGGAGATTAGTGGGTAGGGACAAATGGACAAGAGAATTTCGGAGGGAGCAATCATTGCAGAAAGTGGAGGGATGGAAGTGAAGATATATTTGGTATTAGGATCCCTTTGGAGATGGTGGAAGTTGTAGAAGATGTTGTGTTGGATGCAGGGGCTCATGGGGTGGTAGGTAAGGACAAGAGGAACTGTTAAGGCACAGGAAGATGACATGAGCACAGATATTCCTGATATGGAGGCGATGCAGGTGAGGACAGCATCAATAGTGGAGGGAGGGAAACCCTGTACTTTGAAGAAGGGGGACATTCAAATGTCCTGGAATGGAAAGCCACATCCTGGGAACAAATGTGTTGGAAGTGAAAGAACTGAGAAAAGGGAATAGCATTTTTACAGGAGACTGTATTACGGTTACAGAGAAAGTACAGCACAGGCAGACTTTAAGCTGTAAGGACATATAATGAGGTATATTGTGAGGTCAAGAGTCTATTCTATCATACTGGTGTATTGACTATTTTCAATAGTCTTTTAACAGTGGCATAGAAGCTTTCCTTGGATCTGGCCATATGTGCTTTCAGGCCTTTGTATCTTCTGCCTGATGGGAGGGGGAGAAGAGAGAATACCCAGGGTGGTGTGAGGTCTTTAATCATGCCGTCTGCTTTATCAAGGCAGTGAGAACTGTAGGCAGAGTTCATGGAGCCATAGAGGGGAAGCTGGTTTCTGTGATGTGCTGAGCTGTGTCCACAAATCTCTGTATTTTTTTGCTGTCTCAGGCAAAGTATTTGCCATGCCAGTCTGTGGTTACATCTGGATAAAATGCTTTCTACGGAGCATCAACAATAATTGTCGAGGGTCACAGAGGAAATGCCAAATTTCTTTAGACTCTTGAGGAAGTAGAGGTGTGGTGAATTTTCTTGACTATAGAGTCCACATACAGTGCCTATAAAAATATATTCATACCCCTTAGAAGTTTACATGTTTTATTGTTTTACAACATTGAATCACAGTGGATTTAATTTGACATTTTTAACACTTTTCAACAGAAAAAGTCTCTTTCATGTCAAAACAGATCTCTACAAAGTGATCTAAATTAATGAGAAATATAAAACACAAAATAACTGATTGCATAAGTATTCACCTCCTTCAAGTCAGTATTTAGTAGATGCACCCTTGGCAGCAATTACAGCCTTGAGTCTGTGTGGATAGGTCTCTATCAAACTTGCACATCTGGGTGCTGCAATTTTCCCCCATTCTTCCTTACAAAACTGCTCAAGCTCTGTCAGATTGCATGGAGATTGTGAGTGAACAGCCCTTTTCAAGTCCAGCCACAGATTCTCAATTGGATTGAGGTCTGGTCTGAATTTGCCACTCCAGGACATTAACTTTGGTTTTTTTTAAACCATTCCTGTGTAGGTTTGATTTTATGCTTGGGTTCATTGTCTTTCTGGAAAACAAACCTTCTCCCAAATCACAGTTCTCTTGTAGACTGCATCAGGTTTTCCTCCAGGATTTCCCTGTATTTTGCTGTATTCATTTTACCCTCTACCTTCACAAGCCTTCCAAAGCCTGCTGCAGTGAAGCATCCCCACAGCATGATGCAGCCACCACCACGCTTCATGATAGGAATGGTGTGTTTTTGATGATGTGTGGTGTTTGGCTTACGTCAAATGTAGCATTTAATCTGATGGCCAAAAATCTCAATATTAGTTTCATCAGACCATAGAACATTCTTCCAGCTGACTTCAGAGTTTCCCCACATGCCTTCTGGGAAACTCTAGCTGAGATTTCATGTGAGTTTTTTTCAACAGTGGCATTCTCTTTGCCACTCTCCCATAAAGCTGTGACTGGTGAAGCACCCGGGCAACAGTTGTTGTATGCACAGTCTCTCCCATCTCAGCCACTGGAAGCTTGGAACTCCTCCAGAGTTGTTGTATGTCTCTTGGTGGCCTCCCTCAATAGTCCCCTTCTTGCACGGTCACTCAGTTTTTGAGGACAGCCTGCTCTCGGCAGATTTACAGCTGTGCCATATTCTTTCCATTTCTTGATGATTGACTTAACTGTACTCCAAGGGATATTCAGTGACTTGGAAATTTTCTTGTATCTGTCTCCTGACTTGTGCTGTTCAATAACCTTTTCGCAGAGATGCTTTGAGTGTTCTTTTGTCTTCATGGTGTAGTTTTCGCCAGGATACTGACTCACCAGCAGTTGGACCTTCCAGATACAGGTGTATTTTTACTACAATCAATTGAGACACACTGGCTGCCCACAGATCTCCATTTAACTAATTTCTAAAACCAATTGGCTGCACCAGTGATTATTTGGCGTGTCATATTAAAGGGGGAACTAATTTCTAAAACTAATTGGCTGCACCAGTGATTATTTGGCGTGTAATATTAAAGGGGGGTGAATACTATGCAATCAATTATTTTGTGTTTTATATTTGTAATTAATTTAGATCACTTTGTAGAGATCTGTTTTCACTTTGACACGAAAGAGACTTTTTTCTGTTGGTCAGTGTCAAAAAAAATTAACTCCACTGTGATTCAGTATTGTAAAACAATAAAACATGAAAACTTCCAAGGGGGTAGGGTGAATGCTTTTTAAAGGCACTCTATTTCGCCTAGGACTGGCTATTGGTGATGTTCACTCTGAGGAACTTGAAGCTCTCAGCCCTCTCGACTTCAGCACTGCTGATATAAACAGGAAGAAGTGGGCCACCTGACCTCTCTCATTAACCAGACATTTTCCCCCACAGAACTGCCACTCACTGGATGTTTTTTTTTCAGTTTTCGCACCTTTCTCTGTAAACTCTAGGCATTATTGTGTGTGAAAATCCCAGGAGATCTGCAGTTTTTGAGATACTCAATCTACCCCGTCTGGCACCAACAATTATTTCACAGTCAAAATCACTTAGATCACATTTCTCCTCTATTGTGTTGTTTAGTCCAAACAACAACTGAACCTCTTGACCATGTCTGTATGCTTTTATGCATTGAATTGCTGCCACGTGATTGGCTGATTAGATATTTGCACTAACAAGTAGGTGTATAGGTGTACCTAAAAATGTGGCCACTGAGCATATTTGGGTGGCATGGTAGCGACGTGATTTTCATTAATACTATTACAGCACCAAAGACCTGAGTTCAGTCGCTGTCTGTAGGGAGTTTATACGTTCTCCCCATAACCGCTTGGGTTTCTTCTAGGTGTTCTGATTTTTTTCCACATTCCAAAAAGTATGGGTTAGTAGGTTAATTGGTCACATGGGTGTAATTGGGAGACGTGGCTCATTGGGCCAGAAGAGCCTGTCACTGTGCTGTATCTCTGAATAAAAATATAGACCATGTACAAGCAGATGTGCAGTTTAAATTGACTTCATGGTTGGCACAGACATCAATGGCTTGTTTCTGTGCTGTGTTCTATGTAATGATATGATGGCTTATCTATCACTTGCTCTATTGCCCTGTCCTTAAACTTGTTATATATTGATGTCAATATATTGTAGTCTCCCTCAAAATTCATTTGTTAACTTGAACCGAAAGAGAGTGAATTTACAGATATTCTTCTCAGAACAACTTCAGTTAACAAAAACCTCGTAACCGGAGTTTCAAAGGTGAAGATTAAACAAGCACCAGCTACCATTGTGGGAGGGAATTTCAGATTTTAACCAGCTTCTCTGATGCTTAATCAAAGACTTCACAACCAACAGGAAGGATTTCTCTGTCCTGAAAGTGTCCATCAAGTTATTCCCTATGTTACTAAACACCAAGTACTACCCATGTCATAGACTCATAGAACACTACAGCACAGAAGCAGGCCCTTTGGCCCTTCTAGCCCATTGCCACACCATTAATCTGCCCAGTGCCAATGGTCAACAGCCAACCCACAGCCCTCCATAACCCTCCCATCCAGGTACTGATCCAAACTTCTCTTAAATGTTGAACACACACCCATATCCACCACTTACATTTGCAGCTCATTCCACACTCTCACCACCCCTGTACCTCTTCCTAGAGATGCTGCCTGGCCTGCTGCATTCACCAGCAGCTTTGATATGTGTTGCTTGAATTTCCAGCATCTGCAGAATTCCTTGTGTTGAAGTTTCCCCTCATGTTCTCCTTAAACATTTCACTTTTCACCCTTAACCCACGACCATATAACCATATAACAATTACAGCACGGAAACAGGCCATCTCGGCCCTTCTAGTCTGTGCCGAACTCTTACTCTCACCTAGTCCCACCGACCTGCACTCAGCCCATAACCCTCCATTCCTTTCCTGTCCATATAGCTGTCCAACTTACCTTTAAATGACAATATCGAACCTGCCTCAACCACTTCTGCTGGAAGCTCGTTCAACACAGCTACCACTCTTTGAGTAAAGAAGTTCCCCTCATGTTTTGCCCCCTAACTCTCAACTCATGTCCTCTTGTTTGAATCTCCCCTACTCTCAATGGAAAAAGCCTATCCACGTCAACTCTATCTATCCTCCTCATAATTTTAAATACCTCTATCAAGTCCCCCCTCAACCATCTACGTTCCAAAGAATAAAGGCCCAACCTGTTCAACCTTTCTCTGTAATTTAGGTGATGAAACCCAGGTAACATTCCAGTAAATCTTCTCTGTACTCTCTCTATTTTGTTGACATCTTTCCTATAATTCGGTGACCAGAACTGTACACAATACTCCAAATTTGGCCTCACCAATGCCTTGTACAATTTTAACATTACATCCCAACTCCTATACTCAATGCTCTGATTTATAAAGGCCAGCATACCAAAAGCTTTCTTCACCACCCTATCCACATGAGATTCCACCTTCAGGGAACTATGCACCATTATTCCAAGATCCTTCTGTTCTACTGCATTCTTCAATGCCCTAGCATTTACCATGTATATCCTATTTTGATTAGTCCTACCAAAATGTAGCACCTCACATTATCAGCATTAAACTCCATCTGCCATTTTTCAGCCCAGTCTTCTAACTGGCCTAAATCTTTGAAAACCTACTTCATTATCCACAACGCCACCTATCTTAGTATCATCAGCATACTTACTAATCCAATTTACCACCCCATCATCCAGATCATTAATGTATATGACAAACAACATTGGACCCAGTAAAGATCCCTGAGGCACACCACTAGTCACCAGCCTCCAATCTGACAAACAGTTATCCACCACTACTCTCTGGCGTCTCCCATCCAGCCACTGCTAAATCCATTTTACTACTTCAATATTAATACCAAACGATTGAACCTTCCTAACTAACCTTCCGTGTGGAATCTTGTCAAGGGCCTTACTGAAGTCCATATAGACAACATCCACCGCTTTACCTTTGTCAACTTTCTTAGTAACCTCTTCAAAAAATTCAATGATTTGTCAAACATGACCTTCCACGCACAAATCTATGTTGACTGTTCCTAATCAGACCCTGTCTATCCAGCTAATTATATATACCATCTCTAAGAATACTTTCCATCAATTTACCCACCACTGACATCAAACTCACAGGCCGATAATTGCTAGGTTTACTCTTAGAACCCTTTTTAAACAATGGAACAACATGAGCAATACGCCAATCCTCTGGCACCATCCCCATTTCTAATGACATTTGGAATATTTCTGTCAGAGCCCTTGCTATTTCTACACTAACTTCCTTCAATATCCTGTCAGGACCCGGAGACTTATCCACTTTTATATTCCTTAAAAGCACCAGTACTTCCTCTTCTTTAATCATCATAGTTTCCATAACTTCCCTACCTGTTTCCCTTACCTTACACAATTCAATATCCTTCTCCTTAGTGAATACTGAAGAAAAGAAATTGTTCAAAATCTCCCCCATCTCTTTTGGTTCCACACATTGCTGTCCACTTTGATTCTCTAAGGGACCAATTTTATCCCTCACTATCCTTTTGCTATTAATATAACTGTAGAAACCCTTTGGATTTATTTTCACCTTACGTGTCAAAGCAACCTCATATCTTCTTTTAGCTTTTCTAATTTCTTTCTTAAGATTCTTTTTACAGTCTTTATATTCCTTGAGCACCTCATTTACTCCATGCTGCCTATATTTATTGTAGATATCTCTCTTTTTCTGAACCAAGTTTCCAATAGCCCTTGAAAACCATGGCTCTCTCAAACTTTTAACCTTTCCTTTCAACCTAACAGGAACATAAAGATTCTGTACCTTCAAAATTTCACCTTTAAATGACCTCCATTTCTCCATTACATTCTTCCCATAAAACAATTTGTCCCAATCCACTCCTTCTAAATCCTTTCACATCTCCTCAAAGTTAGTCTTTCTCCAATTAAAAATCTCAACCCTTGGGTCCAGACTTATCCTTCTCCATAATTATATTGAAACTAATGGCATTGTGATCACTGGACCCGAAGTGCTCCCCAACACATACCTCCATCACCTGACCTATCTCATTCCTTAACAGGAGATCCAACACTGCCCCTTCTCTAGTTGGTACCTCTATGTATTACTGCAAAAAACTATCCTGCACACATTTTACAAACTCCAAACCATTCAGCCCTTTTACAGTATGGGCTTCCCAGTCTATGTGTGGAAAATTAAAATCTCCCACAATCACAACCTTATGCTTACTACAAATATCTGCTATCTCCTTACAAATTTTCTCCTCCACTTCTTGCTCCCCATTAGGTGGTCTATAATACACCCCTATAAGTGTTACTACACCTTTCCCATTCCTCAATTCCACCCAAATAGCCTCCCTAGATGAGCCCTCTAATCTATCCTACCAGAGCACCGCTGTAATATTTTCTCTGACAAACAATGCAACACCTCCCCCTCTTGTCCCTCTGATTCTATCACACCTGAAGCAACGAAATCCAGGAATATTTAGTTGCCAATCACACCCCTCCTGCAACCCTGTTTCACTAATAGCTACAACATCATACTTCCAGGTATCAATCCATGCTTTCAGCTCATCCACCTTTCTTATAATGCTACTGGCGTTAAATGCATTTAAGAAATTTTCCACCTCTTACTCTCTGCTTATCACTAACTTTACTATTTTCTTTTTTTTTCCTTCTCCCCTACATCTGTTCCTACACTCTGGTTCCCCTCCCCCCTTGTATCTAGTTTAAATCCATTGGAGCCTCTCTAGCAAACCTACCTGCAAGAATATTTGTCCCCCTCCAGTTCAGATGTAAACCGTCCTGCTGGAACAGGTCCCACCTTCCCTGAAAAACTACCCAATTATCTATAAATCTGAAGCCCTCCCTCCTGCACCATGTCTTCAGCCACATGTTGATCTGCACTATCTTATTATTTCTAAACCCACCTGCATTGGCACTGGTAGCAATCCTGAGATTGCTATCCTGGAGGTCCTGTCCTTTAACTTGGTGCCTAACTCCTTAAACTCACCTTTCCGGACCTCCTCACTCTTCCTACCCACGTCATTGGTCCCTACACGGACCACGACATCTGGCTGCTCACCCTCCCTCTTGAGAATATTGAGAACTCGATCCGAGATATCGCGGACCTTGGCACCAGGGAGGCAACAGACCATCTGAGACTCATGATCTCTCCCACAGAACCTCTTATCTGTCCCCCTTACTATCAAATCCTCTATCACTACTGCTCTCCTCTTTTCCCTCCTTCCCTTCTGAGCTGAGGGTCCAGTCTCGGTGCCAGAGACGCAACCACTGCAACTTGTCCCTGGTAGGTCGTCCTCATCAACAGTATCCAAAACGATGTACTTATTATTGGTGGGAACGGCCACAGGGGTGCTCTGCTCATTCTGTCTATTCCCCTTCCCTCTCCTGACAGTCACCCAGCTACCTGTCTCCTGACTCTTAGGGATGACTATCTCCCTGTAACTCCTGTTTATTTCTGCCTGTGCCTCACAAATGATCCGAAGTTCATCCAGCTCCAGCTCTAGTTCGCTAACTCGGTTTGTCAGGAGCTGCAGCTGGATGCACCTTTTACAGGTGTAGTCATCAGGGACGATTGTGCTCACCCTGACTTCCCACATACTGCAAATGGAGCACTCAACTGCCCTAACTGCTGCCTCCATTACCTATTTTTAAGGTAATTAGATTAAGTAAAGGAACTTACCCGGCCTTACCTCACTTGGAATGAAGCTCGTCCTTCAGCCTCTGCTCGCCGAAGCCTCTCAAGCCAAAGCCTTCCTACTCTGTCTCCCACTACTCCGTCGCCCGCTCCATTAATCTTCTCTAGTTTAGTCTCACCCAACCTCAGTGGAAAAAGCCTGCCTTGCGTTTACCCTGTATGTCTATACCCCTCATAATTTTGTATACCTCTATTCTTCTATGCTCTAGGGAATGAAGTCCTAACCGATTCAACCTCTCCTTGTAACTCATGTCCTCAAGTCCTGGCAACATCCTTGTTCATTTTTCTGAATGTTTTCACTCTCATTTACATTTTTTCTGTATGTGAGTGACCAAAACTGCACACAGTACACCAGATTAGACCTCACCAATGTCTTACAGAATTTGAACATAACTTCCCAACTCCTGTACTCAGTACATTGATTTATGAAGGCCAATGTGTCAAAAGCTTTCTTTACAACCCTATCTACTTGCTGATTGAGTTTGCCACATTATCACCCAGATCATTAATATAGATAACAAACAACAACAAACTCAGCATTGATCCCTGTGGGACTCCACTAGTCACAGGCCTCCAGTCAGAGAGGCAACCGTCTACTACCGCTCTCTGGCTTCTCCCACAAAGTCAATGTCTAATTCAATTTATTACCTCATCTTGAATGCCAAGCAACTGAACCTTCTTGACCAACTTCCCATGCGGGACCATGTCAAATACCTTGCTAAAGTCCATGTAGACAACACTGACTGCCTTACCTTCATCAACCTTCCTAGTAACTTCCTCGAACACCTCTATAAAATTGGTTAGACATGACCTACAACACACGAAGCCATATTGAGTATCCCTAATCAGTCCTGTCTATCCAAATACTTATATTTCCAGTCCTTTAGAACATCTTCCAATAACTTTTCCACTACTGATATCAGGCTCACTGGCCTATCATTTCTTGGCTTGTTCTTAGAGCCTTTCATAAACAACAGAACAACATTAGCCATTGTCCAATCCTCCAGCACCTCACCGGTGACTAAGAATGTTTTAAATATCTTTATTAGGACCCCTGCAATTTCTGAAGTGACCTCCCCCAGGGTTTGAGGGAACACCTAGTCAGGTCCTGGGGATTCGTCCACCCTAACTTGCTTCAAAGCAGCAAACACCTCCTCCTTTGTAATTGGTGCAGGGTCAATGACCTCTACAGACTCTATGTCCATCTCTCGAATAAATACAGATGCAAATACAGATTTATGATCTGCCCTATCTCTTTAGGCTCCACGCATACATTACTATTCTGATCTTTATGGCATTTGGTGCATGGGATATCCCCTTCCGAATGCTAATTTGGGTATTCTCTGCTACTCTTCCCTGAGCAGGAGGCAAAGGTAGGGGCTCCTGCGGTTGAAGACCTAGTCCGATGCTGCGAGGAGAAATGGACTTGGGCAAGGGAGATTTTGTTAGCTTGTACCTGGAAGGCTGAAATAAAGGCCAACCGCAAGAGAGGACAGGCGCCAGTTTTGCAGCAAATCTGGCTGTTGACTCAGGATTTGCCTCTCCGAATGATGCCCAGGAAATTGTGATATCGTCTAACGTTCGTTTTGTACGCAGTTCTTGATCCAGTCTTGATCCTAGCCTTGGATACTCCAGTATTGGGTTCAAACCATCTTCATCAAGGACTCCCATCACAGATACATTCAACCCAGCAGAGCTGGGGTCCCCGGATCCCTCGGATAACAGTAGCACAAAGAAGATCGGGAATCCCTGCATTAGACAAACTTGAGGCTTCCTTTATGCCAGCTCATAAAGTTATAGAGCACTTCAGGACAGAAGGAGGCCCTCCAGCCCACCTAGCCCATGCCAAGCTATTATACTGCTTAGTCCCATCGACCTGCACCTAGACCATCACCCTCCATACCCCTCCCATCCACGTACCTGTCCAAATTTATCTGAAATGTTGAAATCAAACCCATATCCACCACTTACGCTGGCAGTTCGTTCCACACTCTCACCACCCTCTGAGTGAAGAAGTTCCTGTCATGTTCTCCTTAAATCTTTCACCCTTCACCTGTGACCTATGATCTCTAGTTCTAGTTTCACCCACTCCCAGTGGGAAAAAGCCTGCTTGCATTTACTCATGATAATGTTGTATACCTCTGTCAAATCTCACCTCATTCTCCCATGTTCCAGGAAATAAAATCCTAACCTGTCCAATGTTTCCCTATCATTCAGGTATATCTCTCCAAAGAAGTTCTATTCTATTTGAAGTGATTTGTATTTGTTAGGAGTTTCAGCTCATTATCCAAAATGAATTGCTGAAAGAAGTAATAAGTGGCCAGAAAATAATTCTGAAGTGTATGTAATATGTAATATATCTCACAGCTTGCAAATAGAACACAGCGACGGTTGTAACAGAGCCAGTGTATCATCAGGATCTCTGAAGTGAAGGGGTTTTGGGGTAAGGTTGGTTAAGAGATGAATGATTGCCAAATGTTTTGGCAGATACAATGTCTAAATGACTTTAAATGCCCAAGGCAATTTGTTGAATAGTATATAATATATCAGAATCAGAATCAGGTTTATTATCACCAGCATGTGACGTGAAATTTGTTAACTTAGCAGCAACAGTTCAATGTAATACATAATCTAGAAGAAAAATAATAATAATAATAATAATAATAAATAAAATAAAATGTAATAATAAATTAACAAGTAAACCAATTATGTATATTGAATAGATTTTAAAAAATGTAAAAACAGAAATATTGTATATTTTTTAAAAAAGTGAGGTAGTGTCCAAAGCTTCAATGTCCATTTAGGAATGGGATGGCAGAGGGGAAGAAGCTGTTTCTGAATCGCTGAGTGTGTGCCTTCAGGCTTCTGTACCTCCTTCCTGATGGTAACAGTGAGAAAAGGGCATGCCCTGGGTGCTGGAGGTCCTTAATAATGGACGCTGCCTTTCTGAGACACCGCTCCCTAAAGATGTCCTGGGTACTTTGGAGGCTAGTGCCCAAGATGGAGCTGACTAGATTTACAACCTTCTGCAGCTTCTTTCGGTCCTATGCAGTATCCCCTCCGTACCAGACAGTGATGCAGCCTGTCAGAATACTCTCCACAGTACAACTACAGAAGTTTTTGAGCATATTTGTTGACATGCCAAATCTCTTCAAACTCCTACTAAAGTATAGTTGCTGTCTTGCCTTCTTTATAACTACATCGATATGTTGGGACCAGGTTAGATCCTCAGAGATCTTGACACCCAGGAACTTGAAGCTGCTCACTTTCTCCACTTCTGATCCCTGTATGAGGATTAGTATGTGTTCCTTCGTCTTACCCTTCCTGAAGTCCACAATCAGCTCTTTCATCTTACTGACGTTGAGTGCCAGCTTGTTGCTGTGGCACCACTCCACTAGTTGGCATATCTCACTCCTGTACACCCTCTCGTCACCACCTGAGATTCTACCAGAGATGGTTGTATCATCAGCAAATTTATAGATGGTATTTGAGCTATGCTTAGCCACACAGTCATGTGTATATGGAGAGTAGAGCACACACCCCTGAGGTGCGCCAGTGTTGATCGTCAGTGAGGAAGAGATGTTATCACCAATCCGCACAGACTGTGGTCTTCCGGTTAGGAAGTCGAGGATCCAATTGCAGAGGGAGGTACAGAGGCCCAGGTTCTGCAACTTCTCAATCAGTATTGTGGGAATGATGGTATTAAATGCTGAGCTATAGTCGATGAACAGCATCCTGACGTAGGTGCTTGTGTTGTCTTGGTGGTCTAAAGCCGTATGGAGCGCCATTGAGATTGCGTCTGCCATTGACCTATTGTGGCGATAGGCAAATTGTCATGGGTCCAGGTCCTGGCTGAGGCAGGAGCTCAGTCTAGACATAACCAACCTCTCAAAGCATGTCATCACTGTCGATGTGAATGCTACTGGGTGATAGTCATTAAGGCTGTCCACATTATTCTTCTTCGGCACTGGTATAATTGTTGCCTTTTTGAAGCAAGTGGGAATTTCTGCCCATAGCAGTGAGAGGTTGAAAATGTCCTTGAATACTCCTGTTAGTTGGTTGGCACAAGTTTTCAGAGCCTTACCAGGTACTCCATCGGGACCTTCTGCCTTGTGAGGGCTCACTTTCTTTAAAGACAGTCTGACATCAGCCTCTGAGACGGAGATCACAGGGTCATCAGGTGCAGCAGGGATCTTCACAGCTGTAGTTGTATTCTCCCTTTCAAAGCATGCATAGAAGTCGTTGAGTTCATCTGGTAGTGAAGCATCGCTGCCATTCATGCTATTGGGTTTCGCTTTGGAGGAAGTAATGTCTTGCAGACCCTGCCAGAGTTGCTGTGCATCTGATATCACCTCCAACCTTGTTCAAAATTGTCTCTTCGCCCTTGAAATAGCCCTCCGCAAATCATACCTGGTTTTCTGGTGTAGAAGTAATATGCATCCATTTCAAAAAATCTAGCTAAGTCTCGGTGGTATAACTTGTTCAAATTTCTTATTTTAACTTTTAGATGACTATGTGTGTTCCTGGAAAACTGTCCAAATCTTGATTTTCCATCATCCACACATGCATCAAGAATCCCCAGTTGAAAAGAAATAAGTTTTGTTTTTATGTATTTATTTTTATTCACATAAAAGGGAAGGCAAATACAGAGACACCACACATAGTCTTTTTCCAAGGAAGTGGGTACTAAAAACAAGAGATCATGGATTTAAGACTAGAGGCAAGGGAGTTAAAAGGGATGTCACAGGCAGCTTCTTCATGGATCAGCATGGGCACATTGGGCCAAAGGGCCTTTTTCTATGGTGTCTGACTCTAAGTTCCAATTTTGTTCCATATCTCAAATTTGGTAATTAGTTCATTTGTACCGAGATACAGTGAAAAGCCTTATTTTGCTTTCCATCCAGATGAATCATTTCATACACATGTACACTGAGGTAATACCGAAGGAAGACCAGTAATAGAATGCAGAATATAGTGTTATTCTGGGTAATGATTTGGGAATTCTGTAATGATGAATTTCCATCAGCCAAATGACCTGCAATATTTATAGTCCCTTCTGCATCAGGTATTGCATCATCTATTTGAATCTACCATATTGGAATCAAAGGACAACATAAGCTATTTACTTTGTATTTTATTTACCTGTTTAGAGCTACAGTGTAGAACAGGCCCTTCTGGTCCAATAGTCTCTGCTGCCAAGCAACCCACCTATTTAACCCTAGCCTAATCACAGGTCAATTTACAATGACCAGTTAACCTGCTAACTGGTACATCTTTGGACTGTGGGAGAAAGCCAGAGCACCCCGAAGAAACCCACACATGTTGCAGGGAGAAAATACAAACTCCTTATGGACGGCATTAGAATTCAGCTTCGAACTCCAGAACCCTGAGCTATAATAACATGCCGCTAATTGCTACACTACCATGGCACCCCGTGTGTAGTGCTATTGTCTGAAGTAGAATCAGCCATAGTCACCAATACAGGCAGGTAATACAGTACAGCCAAACCAGGCCTGTTCCTGTCCTGTACTGTTCTATGTTCTATGTTATGCCGAACCAATTAAATTAGTAATCAAATGGCAAACTAAATTAATCCCCTCTCCCTACACAATGTCCATATACTTCCATCACCCTCACATTCACATGCCTCTTGTGTGACCTTATCCTGCTCCTGTTTCTTACACGTTTGCCCACAACACATGCAATGATTATTTTTTAAGTAACCTTTCTGTGCATATGAAATATCCAGTTTTCATGAGAAAAAAGACCCGACAATGAAGAGGTTAATTTTGTAAAACTAAGCAAGATCTTGCTGGCCTGCAGGGTGATTGACATTTGGAGGTTCAGCTGGTGATTCTATTTGCAGCACTAATGAGACATCAATCCTGCTTTTCTGACAGGCTTCGTGCTGCAGTACTCAGTTGATAACAGCGAGGAATGGAAGGATGTCTTCATCAACCCCAGCGAGCGCTCCTTCAAACTGGACAACCTCAAGTGTGGCACATGGTACAAGGTAAAACTGGCAGCCAAGAACAGCGTCGGAGCTGGGCGTATTAGTGAAATTATTGAAGCCAAGACCCATGGAAGGGGTGAGTCATAGAGGTCCTGCCTCCTTCTGGACATTAAAGCTGCAAGTGGAACTAATTAATGTGTCTGAGTCAATATGAATACATTCCCTGCCTCTGCACTGTGTGTGTGGTCTTGAAACAAGTGAATTGCAACAAATTTGTGTTTACCAATTCAACCTTGTAATTCCTGTCAATTCCAAAGATCCTAGAACACAACTACAGCATTTACGAGAAGCCTTTAGGACATAAATCACTGAACTCACTGGTTTCAAATGTTAAGGTTTACTTTACTAATTTATAAATGTGAGGTGCCATGGTAGTGTACTGGTTCATGCAATGCTAGGACAGCTTGGGGCATCGGAGTTTGGAGTTCATTTCTGGCCTCCTCTGTAAGCAAATCTGTATGTTCCTTCCCATGTTCACTGGGTTTCCTCCAGGTGCTCCAGTTTCCTACCAGTTCGTAGGTTAATTGCTCATTGTACATTGTCCTGTGATTAGGCTCGTGCTAAATAGTTGCTGAGCGGCATAGCTTGAAAGACCAGAAGGGCCTGTTCTGCACTGTATCTCTAATTAATAAATAATAAATAATAAACCAGTAATCAGGAGATGTGAGTTCAATTCCCCAAATTCAAATCTGGAATTTAAAAAGCTATGGTTAGTAAAGTGTTGTGCCCACCTTTTAACCTACTGAACGATCAATCTAACCCTTACCTCCCATGTAGCCCTCCATTTTTCTATCATCCATGTGCCTATCTAAGAGCTTATTAAATGCCCCTAATATATCTGCTTCTACCTCTACCTGTGGCAGTGTGATCCACACACTCATCACTCTGTTAAAAGTAACTTGCCTTTGACATCCCCCCCTATACTTTCCTCCAATCACCTTGAAATTATGTCCCCTCATATTAGCGATTTCTTCCCTGGGAAAAAGTCTCTGGCTGTCCAGATGATCTAATCCTCTTATCACCTTGTGCATTTCTATCAAGTCACCTCTCATCCTCCTTTGCTCCAAAGAGAAAATTCCTAGCTTGCTCTTGCTTGGGCTAGTTTTATAACTGTCTCTAGACCCATAGAAATGTTGTCTTGACTGTTCACTGAGTCAGTATGGACTAGACAGGGTGAGTGGCCGCCTTCTACACCACAGGTTCACAACCTTTTTCATACCATGGACCAATACCATTAAGCAAGGGGCCCGTGAATCCCTGTCGTACACTATAACCACTCTTTGATTCTGTCAAATGCCCCAGCAAGATAGTCAGTTCAGGGACAGACTCAAACATTTAATGTAAATAGATAAAAACTTCTATGCTCTGGATTTAAAGTGAAATGTAGCTACACTGAGCTGAATTATGTTGCTCGTCAAATAAGAAGACTTTTACCAGCTTGAAAAATTTTGGAATTTTATAGGTTGGATGGCCATTCTGCCGGATGTGTCTATGCCATCTCTTTAAACTAAACAAATCACTTTCCCGCCCCACTTCATATTCTCGTTGCTCAACAAGTATCACCCTTCCAAACATTTCCCAATTTCCATTTGGAAGTTACAATTGAGTCTGTTTCCATAATTCTTTTAAGCTTGTATTCCAGATCATAGCATTTCTCTTAAATCTGTACCCTCTTGACCATCACCCATTCACCAATAATAAAACACCCCGGGAATATCATTTCTGAAGTTGTTCTCTTTCCTATAAAACCCCTTGTAGTTTTAAACACCTCCAGGCAATTTCCCTTTCACCTTCCCTGCTGTCCAGAGACAACCACACAATTTCCTACCTCTCTTCCTAACTGTGGTACCTCAACTCTGCAAATATTCTGATAAACCTTCCCTTCCTCCTAATCAGCACTTCTTAGTTAATTCCTTAACAGCACTTCTTAGAATCTGGTACCCAGAATTGGGCATAATAATAAATCACAAAGACCAGAAAAGCTGCACCTGTTCGAAATCCAAAGCAAACATACAAAATGCTGGAGGAACTCAGCAGCTCAGGCAGGGCATAATAGTACGTTTGAGACCTGAGTGGTGTTCTGTCAGCACAGTAACAGTACTTCCATCCCTCTGCCCTGCGTGTGGGGAAAATGTTCTAATGTCTCAGCAACTGAATTTCAGCAAGTTTGTTTTTACAAACTCAAAATTATAATTCCTGTCAGTTCCAAAGAGCCTAAATTTATGATGAGTTTTTGGCAATGAATTCTTGAGCATCCATAGTTTGATTTTACACTCTAAGGGTCCAAGCTTTGGGCTTTAAAAGCCACTGCAGCTTCAAAGGTCAAAGTTTAAAGGACAGTGTGGGCCTAAATTGTTTGGAGCTTAAGGACTCCCTAATGATTAAATTAATACATCAGATTCAGATTTATCTATATACAGTGAAATGTGCTGGTTGAGTTAACAACCATCATACCCAAGGATGTGCTGGGGGCAGCCCACAAGTGTTTCTACACGTTTCGGTGCCAACATAGCATGCCCACAATGCATGGCAGGGCATCACAAACGAGAACATACTTAGCAACAAAGCAATAACAACAAAATAACCCCCATTCCTCCCTCTCTCCATACCCACCCACCCTGACACAAACACAGTTGTCTAACCTCAGGACAGGCTTCCTGCCACCAGCAGATTCATGGCTTCTTAGACACTGGACCCCCAACTTACCCAGCGAACTTGTAGAGACTCAAAGGTCTTTTTGATGAATTCGTTGAATTTGAAATTAAGATTTTGCCTTAATGAATTAGAGAAGGATTTGGTGCCTAAAATGTGATAAGTTGAACATTATCCTTTCATGTGACAATAGTTTATTCATCAAGCATTCATGTTAAAGCTTTGAAAATGAATGTGTGTCTTATTCCACTCTTTATCTTTGCTTTATGCCCTAGAACCTGCTTTCAACAAAGATACCCATCTCTTTACTCACATTAATTCTAGCCATGCTAGGCTTAACCTCCAGGGGTGGAACAATGGTGGCTGCCCCATAAGGGCCATCATCATGGACTACCGTCCCAAAGGCACTTGGCCTTGGCTTACCTTGAGAACCAACCTATCCAATGAGATCTTCCTGCAGGACCTGCGAGAGGCTACTTGGTATGAGTTGAAGATGCGAGCCTGTAACAGTGCTGGTTGTGGTAATGAAAGCACACAGTTCGCCACCCTGGATTATGATGGAAGTAAGTCCCAACAAGGATTGGCAATTAACTTTCACTGTATAAATTTTTCTGTTGCTTTCTTGGTATTGTTATTCCTTTAGGCTAATTTTTAGAAAACAGGACATCTGATGAGAGGTAAACTCCCTCATTGTTCAAGATTCAATATTCTAGTTTATTTATCAGGTGTACATCAAAACACACAGTGAAATGCGTTGTTTGTGTTAACAACTACCAACACAACCTAAGGATGTGCTGGGCAGACAGCAAGTAATGCCACACATTTCGGCGCCATCATAATGTGCCAACAATCCTTGACAGAGCAACACAGAACACAACAAGTAACAAAACAACAACAGCAAATACAAGCTCTGTTACTTCATCAGTACTTCAACCAACAGGAACTGCTTGTCCTTCCGTGTTGTCCTTCCCTAACATCTCCCCTTGCCCCGCTTCTTCTACGTAACTGCTGAGCCTTGATACGTTGACACTGTTAAGGCCATTCAGCCCAAATGTTTCATGTTGCACAGCCAAGGTGCACATAAGATAGAAATGCTGGAAGCACGCAAACAAGATAATCCTGTTTGTTAGTCCCAGTACGATATAAACTTAAATAAAAACAGAAAATGCCAGAAATAGTCAGTATGTCGGACAGCATCTGTGGATGGAGAAACAGAGATAATATTTCAGGTCAATGCTTCTGTTTTTCTCTCCACAGATGCTGCCTGACCTTCTGAGTGTTGCTGACAATTTCCATCTTTATTTCAGATTTCCAGGATCTGCAGTTGATTTTTAATTTTTATTTTAACATCCACATTGCCTTTTCTCTGATGGACAATGCATGTTCTACTACCAGAACCCAGAAGACCTGCTAGTATCACATTGCCCATTCAATAAACATGGCTGTAAAAGGAAGTGTAGGAATGAAAAGTTCATTTCAACTCTGTCATGTTTAGCCCACAGCCCTTCATTGTCCAGTGTGGATGTCCAGATGGTATGGTTAATAAAGGTTGTAGGAATTTTAAGAAGTAACAGAACATTGGGAGCATAGTGGTTAAATTATTAGACTAGTAATTCAGAGGCTTTTCAACCAGAGACCTGAATTTAAATCCCACTGGAGAATTGGGAAAATTTAAATTCAGTTAATTAAATAATCTGAAATTCAGGAGCTAATATTAACAATGGTGATAGTGAGACTGCCAGGTTTTTGTAAAAGCTTCCACTTCTGTCTCATTGTCCATCGACTTACTATCAACCCACTCCTGAACTTGGGTAAGTGTTACTGGGAGTGTTGGCCAAGATGACAAATGGTTTCAGTGCCAGGGTTCAGTAATGTGAGTAGATTTGAGGTCAGACCTGTTGTTTAGAATGTTTCTACATTCCAGTGAACAGCAAGGACCCGGTGGATTTAGGTTTTCTGATGTCACTCGGGAAAGGAAGCTTGCCCAACCTAATCAGCCTGGCCTATGTGTAAATTCACAGACATTGCTGAGTGTTCACTGCCTGTGGAAAGGGCTGGTGAACCTTTCAGTTATAGACTGCATGGCATTTCAAGCCAAAAGGTAAATAGTGTACTGATCCCTTGAATGGACAAGGGAAGCAGAGACACCTGAAAGAGAAAGGCTATGAATTAATAAGGGGTCAATGGATCAAAGAATTTAGGAGCCAGATTGGGAAGAGATCACCAGGCAGATACTTATGTGGACCATAAACAACAAGGATAACCTATTGTGTCAATTGCCCTGTTTCTGGGTAAGAATTCCATAGAAATGGGAAAATCAAAAAAAAAATGCTGAAAGTCAGTTTTTTGGCCTGAAATCATAAACATAAGAGATTCTGCAAATGCTGTAAATCAGATGAGCACCACACTAAATGTTGAAGGAACTCAGCAAGTCGGGCAGCATCTGTGGAGGGGAATAAACAGTCAATATTTCAGGCCGAGACCGACCTGGTGAGTTTTTCCATCATTTTTTTTGCCAAGTAAACATGAACTGAGCTGATTGGTCAAACACACACCATCACAATTCATTGTTGCCTCAGTAAACTTACCAAACTCAACTGGCTGAAGCCAAAAGTGGCATCACCTCGACCAAATTCATTTTTTTAAACAGTGAGAGTTTTCTGCCTGTCCAATCCAGTGAGTTCTCTGAACTTCTCCAAACTTGGCATCTTGTTCCTTTCCCCACTGAGCACATGTGAACGATTTGATCATTGGCTGATAATTGGTTCAGTGTTTCAATGGACATGTGATAAATGAATGAATCTGAACCTGAACAACCAGGGAATGGAGGGATACATACCATGTGCAGGCAGATACACAGTTTAAATTGACAGCATGGTCAACAGAGACACCATGGGCTGAAGTGCCTGAGTCTGTGCTGTACTCTAATGTACATGTTCTGTGTAAGAACGCATTGTTCAGTGAATGCTTGAAACACATAATAATGACATTAGTTGCTGCTCAATAGGTAGGAGTCTTGCTTACTTTAGTGACTCTAGAAACATAGGTTGATCGTTCATTGCGGTACCGAGAGGGTGTCATGTAGTCAGTGAGTGATAGAATTATAGAGAGACAGCACAGAAAAAGGCTCTTCAGCCCATTGAGTCCATGCTGAACATCAAGCATCCACTTCTAACTAATCCCTGCCCTAAATCTCCCCATATTCCCATCAACTCTCACCAAATCCTACCCCTCAGCTACATATACTAGGGACAATTTAAAGTGATCAATTAACCAACCAACCTGCATGCTTCTGGGATGTGAGAGGAAACACACATAGTCATACAGAGAGCATGCAGATTCCATACAGACTGCACCAGGAGTCAGAATTGAACCTGGGTCACTGGAGCTAAGAGGCAGTAGCTTAAGTAGCTGTGTCACTGAGATGTCCTCCTCAGGGCTCCAGTGTTTTCAGATATTTCTGTTAAATGAAACCTTTAACTGGAGGCCTCTCTGCTTTCTCAGCTGGGTGTGTAAAATCCTCATGTTTCTTTTAATGTGGACAGGAGTTGTGATGTTTTGTTCAAGTTACACAATACATAGGTGAGGCCAAATTTGGAGTATTGTGTGCATTTCTGGTCACCTAGCTACAGGAAAGATATCAATAAAATTGAAAGAGTGCAGAGAAAATCTACAAGGATGTTGCTGGGGCTTGAGCACCCGAGTTATAAGGAAAGTTTGAATAAGTTCGAACTTTATTCCCTGGAGCAGAGAAGACTGAGGGGAGATTTGATAGAGGTGTACAAAATTATGAGGGGTATAGGTAGAGTGAATGCTGGCAGCCTTTTCACCCTGAGGTTGGGTGAAAATAGTACTAGAGGTCATGGGATTAGAGTGAAAGGTGAATATTTAAAGGAAATCTGAGGGGAAACATCTTCACTCAGGCAGGAGTATGAGTGTGAAATGAGCTGACAGTGGAAGTGATAGAGACAGGTTCAATGGTAATATTTCAGGAAAGTTTGGATAGGTACATGGATAAGAGAGAAGTAAGGAGGGCTATTCCAGGTATAGGTAGATGGGAAAAGGCAGATGATTAGGCTGGCACAGACTAGATGGGCCAAAGGGCCTGTTTCTGTGCTGTAGTATTCTATGACTTTAAGATCAGTGAGATTAAGTCCAATGCCCTGACAATGGATATGAAACACACATTGACCAGGGGTGCAGAGCAGGCAATGAGCTCTGTAATCTCTGCCTGAGCTACCACAGTGCACAGGGATGCATTTCTGCAGGTAGATCCAGACCCTGTAAAGGTTACTTTGAGGTAGTGGGAGGTAATTTATCCCCAAGCCTTGAACAACAAATGTTGACTGGCCGCTGGGGTTGAACCTGGAGGCTGTAGAGGATTTCTAGGATAAAGAGGTGAGTATGTTCTCTGAGCTGACATTCTGGTTGAGAGTAACCTTTACCTGACGGGCACAATTAATGCACGGATCTGGCAGAGTTGGCAGGAGGTAGAGAGGGGAAAGAAAATAGCAGGCTTACACACTAATAGGACTTGAAGTCTCTCCAGCTGAGTGGATGCTTTCCTCTGTGTTTTAATTCACTCATCAGCAGCACCAAACCTGCCAGCCCATCTGTTGGTGCTTGCGGAGCCTCAGGATGTGCTGACTGATATTCTCTCTTTTCCCCAGTGCTAAACCTTCCCTAGTCAAGGTCTTTAAGCTTGCAAATCACCAATCACTCCAGTTGAAAGAAGTTCTTTACCCAGAGAGAGTGGAACTCATTGACGCTAGGAGTTAAGGCAAAAAGAAAGCTGGATTAATATGAAAGCAAGAATAAAATAGAATGCGTTGGTGATCTGGGTGGTATCCTTAACAGAACATAAAACACTGTAGCACACTGTAGGCTCTTCAGGCAATGACGTTGAGCTGACCTTATAACCTACTCCAAGATCAATCTAACCCTTCCCTCCCACATAGCCCTCCATTTTTTATCATCTATGTGCCCATCTAAGAGTCTCTTAAATGTCTGTAATGTATTGTATCAGCCTCTACCACTACCCCTACCCCTAATGCAAGCAACAACAGCCACAAGAAACTAATTTTTAATTGTTATATATGGATAAAAGACATTTAATGTTAACTTCTCTTTCCCTCTCACCTGGTTTTATTTATCACCAGCTGGCTTGTACATCTTCTCCACCCCCACCACCTGCTTCTTCTTCTTCTGGCTTTTTCCCCTTTCCTTTCCAGTCTTGATGAAGGGTCTCAACTCAAAACATCAACTGTTTATTCCCCTCCATAGGTGCTACCTCACCTACTGAGTTCCTCCAGCATTTTGTGTGGGTTACTCAAGGTTTGCAGAATCTCTTGTTCTATAACATTAAATCTGCCTTTTATCCATGAACACTAGCCACATTAGTGAATGGTGGAGCAGACTAGATGGGCCTTCTGCCCCTATGGCTTATGGTCTTATGGTCTAACCAGTGCTTGTAGTGGGATGAGTGTAAGTAATACACATTGAACATCCACCATCACCACATTAATCCTTGAAAATATTATCACTATACAAAACTATATAAGAGCAAGGATGTAGTTCTGATGCTTTATAAGGCATTAGTCAGACCACACTTGGAGTATTGTGAGCAGTTTTGCTAAATGGTTCCCAAGGACTGGAAAATTGCAAATGTCACTCCACTCTTTAAGAAGGAAGGGAGACAGAAGAAAAGAAATTAAAGGCAACTTAGCCTGATGTTGGAGTCTATTATTAAAGATAAGGTTTCAGAGGCACAAGATAAACTAGACCAAAGTCAGCATGGTTTCCTGAAGGGGAAATCTTGCCTGACAAATCTGTTGGAATTCTTTGAGAAAATAACAGGCAGGGTAGACAAAGGAGAATCGGTGGATGTTATGTACTTGGATATTCAGAAGGCCTTTGACAAGGTGTTGCATATGAGGCTGCTTAGCAAGATAAATCCTATGGTAAAAAAAAAGTTGTGCTGGCATTGGAGAGAGTCCAGAGGAGGTTCACAAGAATGATCTCAGGAATGAAAGGGTTAACATGTCAGGAGCATTTGATGGCTCCAGGCTTGTACTCAATGGAGTTCAGAAGAACGGGGAGGGTGGGGGGAAATCTCACTGAAACCTATCGAATATTGAAAATCCCAGATGGAGTGAATTTGGAGAGGATGTTTTCAATAGTTGGGGAGTCTAGAACCAGAGAGCATGGCCTATTTGGGTACCCTCCAACCTGATGGCATGAATATCAATTTCTCTAACCTCCAGTAATTTCTCCTTCCTCTGGCTTCTCTTTTTCTGCTTCCCTTCTCTTTTCCTCACTTGCTCATCACCTCCCCCTGGTGCTTCTCCACCTTCCCTTTCCTTCACGGTCCACTCTCCTGATTCCTTTTTCTCCAGCCCTTTACCTTTTCCATCTATCTTCTTCCCCCTTCCTTTCTAGTCCTAATGAAGAATCTCAGCCCAAAATGTTGACTGTTTATTCCTCGGCATAGATGCTGCATGACTTGCTGAGTTCCTCCTTCATTCTGTGTGTGTGTGTTGCTCTGGGTTTCCGGCATCTGCAGAATCTCTTGTGTTTATTATCTTCTTTTACATTTTTATTCTGTCTTTTTCTCTTAAACATCAAATGTACGCCTATTCATCTTTCTTCCTTCATCACTCAATGCCACTACCTCCTGATACTCCTGTTTGTCTGTTTTATCCTGTCATCGTCAAATTAAGAACAGCCCCTCAGATCAGCTCCAGTATGTATGCAGATCAAGACTGGCGTGCATCTTATGTAGTTCTTATCATTTTGTAATCTTGCCCTGGCAAAATCATTCGATCCTAGTTTTTGCCAATCACTTCCACACCCACAGCCTTTTAGGGGAGCATATTTTAGATACATATCATGTCCCTCCTTGTAGCCTTGGAGACGCAATACGAGATCAAATTGTTGTTGGTACTTTAATCTTGACATATTTTTCACTCAATATTCATGTATCAGTATAAATGAGATTCTGGAGACAGACAGTGGTTGCTTCGCATGATGACTACGAAGAACCATTTCAATTTTATGTCATCCATAAATAACAAATGCATTTGCTATAAATAATTTAAAAATCACTGAAGTAAATGCAGTAATCTGATTTTGAGCCTAAGGCAATTGTAACTTGTCTCATTGCCACTGTTACAGTTCATGACCTCTTGTGCGCCTCCATGGAATTTCCTTCCAGGTGAGTCTTATCTAAATTTTGATTTATTTTCTATATTTTATTTGCTCTGATAATATAGGCACAATCCCACCAATCAAATCAATGCAAGGAGAAGGGGATGATGTGAAGAAGTTGTTTACCATTGCTTGCCCTGTGATCCTGGCAACAGTTGCCGTGGCTCTCCTGTTCATTATCCGGAAGAAACGCAAGGAAAAGCGCCTGAAGAGACTGCGAGGTAAGCAAGGATGAGTAGGAAACATCTCAAGTATTCTAGGGTCAAAATGTTGCTGAGATGTTTGTCAATCACTCTGAAAGAACTTAAGAAACATAGCAACAGGGGTCAATCAGTTAACCCCTCAGATCTGTTATTCACTGAAATCTAGGAACCATCTCCCCTCCCCTTGAGCCCACCTTCAGGAAAGGTGAAGAATAAGAAAGGTTTAAAGGAATATGGGTCAAACAGAGGCAAAAGGAAGTAGCTTAGATAGCCATCTTGGACAATTTGAATTGAAGGGCCTGTTCCCATTGTGTTAACTCTCTGTTAGTCCCATTTAGCTCTCTGTATCCCATATTCTTTAATACCCTTGGTTAAAAGAAATACATAATTTCCAAACTTAAAACTGATAGTAGCCTTTGCACCAGTCACTCTTTCTTTGTGTGTAGTTTTCCATTGGTTCTATTATATTTCTTTGTTCTACTGTGAATGCCTGCAAGACAATGAATCTCAAGGTTGTATATGCTATCATATATATACTTTCATAATAAATTTACATTGAACTTTGAATTAGGAGAGTTCTAAACGTCTACCACCCATGGTGTGAGGAATGTTATCTATTCCCACCGCTGTCTATAAGGAGTTTGTATGTTCTCCCCATGACAATATGGGTTTCCTCTCACAGTTCCGAGGCATATGAATTAGTAAGTTCATTGACCACTTGGGTATAATTGGGTGGCATGAGCTTTTTGGGCCGGAAGGGTCTGTTATTGTCCTGTACTGTAGCTTTAAAAAAAACTCACTGGAAAGGCTGATTTATACTTGTGCGTCAACTCGACGCCGTAGCCTACGCAAGTGGCCTATGCGCGTTGTGAGCATTTATACTTGTGCGTTGGTGTGTCTGCGTAGCTCTGCAATTCACGCATGCGCACACACCAGCCCGTGCAAGGCTTCATGGTCATGGTAGTCTTTCTCGGGGTAAACAAGTTTAAAGCGAGCGTCTTTTTTCGTAAAAGCGAAATGTGTCCTCCATAATTTCGGAGGTCTGTAAAGCTTTATGGAAAGCATTGCAGCCAGAGTTCCTTCCCTGCCCTTCAGTCGCCCAGTGGGAAGCTATTGTAGTGTAGGAGGAAGTGCGATGCTGCCAAGTGGACCAATCACAGTTGTTGCGGTCTGCGTTGCTGCGATGCATAGTTACATTTTGGGAGAGGTGGGCATCAGGATCCGCGTAGGCTCTGTGTAGGGTTTTTGGCGATGCTGTACCTCTGGCGTCGATTTGGCACACAAGTATAAATCAGCCTGAAGAGATCTGTACCCACCCGCCCCCCCATCTCAACTATCCCACTGTCAGATCTGACTACTCACCACCTTTCGTCCTTCCTCAATATCTTTAAAATCCTCTTGAAATGATCTAATTTTCCAAAGAATATCAGTTTGTGAGAGCTTTCTCTACAGTTTAACCCTTCCATGTTCACGCGTTATATTAGAAAATCTGTGCTACACTCCCTCCTAGGCCTCTACATTTCTGGTTCCCGAGAATCCTGATGCAGGTTTTTCACCCGAAACGTCGACAATTCCCCTCCTCCCCACAGACACTGCTCGATCTGCTGAGTTCCTCCAGAAGATTGTGTGTTTCTCTGGATTCCAGCATTCACTATCTCTTCTACAGCCATTGTATTCTTCCTGTTTAAGTGCTACAGTAGTGGTCCAAGATGACTTTGTATAGCTGTGGCATGACCCTTACTTATCCCTTGTAAACAATTCCTGAGAGGCCTATACCAGAACACAAGATTTTAATCATCTATGTCCATGACAGCCTGGTTAAAATAAGGCATGGTACAGAGCTATGTGATCTAAGGAGTCACCAGGGTCAAAGATCTCTACTGCAGCAGCAGTAAGGGCTTTAGGATAAAACTCAATGCTTTCCTATTAGTTTGATGCAAGAACCAGATTTTGTTACCACCCTGATTGCCACCCAGTAATGTTGTCTGGTAAGGTCAATCTGGTTTGTACGTTAGGAGTTTCTGCATTCTCCCTTTGACCGTGTGGGTTTCTTCCGGGTGCTCTAGTTTCCTCCCACATTCTAAAAACATTCATGTTTGTAGGTTAATTGGTCACAAGGGTGTAATAGGGTGACGCAGGCTCGTTTGGCCAGCTGTTACCATGCTCTGAATGAAAATAAATAAATTACTCATACCAGATGTCAGGTAGCTGATATATGGTGTGTCAGAAAGATGGGTTAGGAGGCAGAGGGGGTGGTGTGACCCTGTGTATAAAAAATAGTATTAAATCATTGGAAAGAGATGACATAGGATTAGAAGGTATAGAGTCTCTATGGGTTGAGTTAAGAAATGGCAAGGGTAAAAGGACCCTAATGGCAGTTGTATACAGGCCTCCAAACAGCAGCTGAGATGTGGATTACAAATTACAGCAGGAGATAGAAAAAATGTGTCAGAAGGGCAATGTCATGATAATCGTTGGGGATTTTAACATGAAAGTGGATTGGGAGAACCAGACCAGTGCAGGACCTCAAGAGAGAATTTGCAGAATGTCTAAGGGATGGCTTTTTAGAACAGCTTGTTGTTGAGCCCACTAGGGAATCGGCTATGCTGGATTGGGTGTTGTGCAATGATCCGGAGGTGATAAGAGAGCTTAAGGTTAAGGAACCCTTAGGGAACAGTGATCACAATATGATCGAGTTCACTTTGAAATTTGAGGAGGAGAAACTAAATTCCAATGTGTCGGTATTTCAGTGAAATAAAGGAAAATGGCATGAGAGGGGAACTGGCCAAGGTTGACTGGAAAGAGACACTAGCAGGAAGGACAGCAGAGCAGCAATGGCTGGAGTTTCTGTGAAAAATGAGGGAAGTGCAAGACAGATACATTCCAAATAAGAAGAAATTTTTAAATGGAAGAAGGACACTACCATGGCTGACAAGTGAGGTCAGAGCCAAAGTAAAAGCAAAAGAGAGAGCATACAAGGAAGCCAAATCTGGTGGGAAAATAGAGGATTGGGAAGCTTTTAAAAACTTGCAGAAGGAAATTAAGAAGGTCATTAGGAAGGAAAAGATGAATTATGAAAGGAAGCTGGCGACTAATATCAAAGAAGATACTTAAAGCTTTTTTAAGTATATAAAGGGTAAAAGAGAGTTGACGGTAGATATAGGACCAATAGAAATGATGCTGGTGATATCGTAATGAGAGACGCAGAGATGGCAGAGGAACTGAATGCGTAATCAGTCTTCACAGTGGAAGACAACTGCAGTACACTGGACATTCAAAGTTGTCAGGGAAGTGAAGTATGTGCAGTGAAAATTACGACTGAGAAGGTGCTCAGGAAGCTTAATGGTCTGAGGGTGGATAAATCTCCTGGACCTGATGGAATGCACCCTCGGGTTCTGAAGGAAGTTGCTGGAGAGATTGCGGAGGCATTAACGATGATCTTTCAAGAATCAATAGAGTCTGGCATTGTACTGGATGACTGGAAAATTGCAAATGTTACTCTGCTATTTAAGAAGAGTGGGAGGCAGCAGAAAGAAAACTATAGACCTGTTAGCCTGACATCAATGGTTGGGAAGTTGTTGAAATCAATTGTTAGGGATGAAATTACGGAGTACCTGGAAGCACATGACAAGATAAGCCAAAGCCAGCATGGTTTCCTGAAAGGAAAATCCTGCCTGACTAACCTACTGAAATTTTTTGAGGAAATTACAAGCAGGGTAGACAAAGGAGATGCAGTAGATGTGGTGTACTTGGATTTTCAGAAGGCCTTTGACAAGGTGCCGCACATGAGGCTACTTAGCAAGATAAGATCCCATGGAATTACAGGGAAGTTACAAGCATAGGTGGAGCATTGGCTGATCGGCAGAAAACAGAGAGTAGGAATAAAGGGCTCCTATACTGGCTGGCTGCCAGTTACCAATGGAGTTCCACAGGGGTCAATGTTGGGACTGCTGCTTTTTACGATGTATGTCAATGATTTGGACAATGGGATTCATGGATTTGTGGCTAAATTTGCCAATGATACAAAGATAGGTGGAGGAGCGGGTAGTGTTGAGGAAACAGAGAGCCTGCAGAGAGACTTGGATAGATTAGGGGAATGGGCAAAAAGTGGCAAATGAAATACAATGTTGGAAAGTGTATGGTTATGCACTTTGGTCGAAGAAATAAACAAGCAGACTATTATTTAGATGGTGGGGGGAGAGATAATTCAAAATGCAGAGATGCAAGGGGACTTGGGAGTCTTTGTGCAGGATACCCTAAAGGTTAACCTCCAGATTGAGTTGGTTGTGAAGAAGACAATTGCAATGTTGGCATTCATTTCTAAAGGTATAGAATATAAGAGCAGGGATGTGATGTTGAGGCTCTATAAGGCACTTGTGAGACCACACTTGGAGTATTGTGTGCCGGGTTACTGTATGAGGAACGTCTGGCAGCTCTTGGGCTGTATTCCCTGGAGTTCAGGAGAATGAGGG
This sequence comes from Mobula hypostoma, assembly GCF_963921235.1. Lineage (NCBI taxonomy): Eukaryota > Metazoa > Chordata > Chondrichthyes > Myliobatiformes > Myliobatidae > Mobula > Mobula hypostoma. The sequence goes on from NC_086129.1 coordinate 45,981,603, forward strand.
GGGATCTCATAGAAACATTCCGAATGTTAAAAGGCCTGAACAGATTAGATATGGCAAAGTTATTTCCCATGGTAGGGGAGTCCAGGACAAGAGGGCACGACTTCAGGATTGAAAGATGTCCATTTAGAACATCACTTTAGTCAGAAGGTGGTAAATCCGTATGGCCTACTTCTGCTCCTATATCTTATGGTCTTAGAAGAAGGATATGGCAAAAAAGATTTAATGGGGTTCCTTGTTTCTTTTTATATCTTTTAACAGCATGTATGACCTTGATTAGTTTAGCACAGAGTAAGGAAGCAGGCATGGAAATGACGGGCTGAATGGTTCCATCTGTGGTATAAATTTCTATGACTCTGAGAATACCATTCATTTGAAGGGAACTTCTTGATATTCTCCTGATGAAGGATCTCGTCAACTCCTTATTCCCCTCCATAGATGCTACCTGACTCGCAGAGTTTCTCTAGCACTTTGTGTGCGTTACTCAAGATTTTTAGCATCTGAGACCTGGACATTCTCCCTATTTAGCAGGAAACTCTGATCTGATCAAACACTGTCTCTTCGTGGAATAAAACTGGAATAAATTTTGCTCAATCTGTAACACACACAAAATATTGGAGGAACTCAGCAGGTCAGGCAACATCTATGGAGGGGAATGAATAATTGACATTTTGTGCCGAGGCCCTTCATTAGGATTGATGGGGAAAGGGGAAGACGTCAGAATAAGAAGATCGGAGGATGGGAAGTAGCCTCCTTTTCCTGCCTCCACGTCCTTCTTATGGCTTACTTCCCCCCACCCTCCACCCTCTTTTTCCAGTCCTTATGAAGGGTCTCAGCCTGAAACATCGACTGTTTATCTCTCTCCATCGATGCTGTCTGAGCTGCTGAGTTCCTCCAGCATTTTGTGTGTGTCACTCTGGATTTCCAACATCTGCAGAATCTCTTGTGTTTATTATTTGCACATTCTATGTTTTACATTTTGTTTGAAACTCCTTAGATGACTAATTATTTTCCAGTAATCCATCTCCCTGTGGTTTATGAATTGTGCATGGACCTGCCGTGATTGTCAGTTTTATTTGCCTTGGCCATGCCAGGTGTACAGAGTGTGGATCCGGCTGAGGTTTAATTAGAATCCAGTCTCTTTAAAGATTTGTTAAAAGATTTGTTGCAGTCGTGCAGGTGGCAGAGAAAGCCCCCCCCCCCCCCCGGGCAGATGGCAGCAATTTGAGTTGGACAATCAGGAACGATGGCATGGAAAATTCCTGGAATCATTTATGTAACAGTTGGAAGTTTTGAAGGAAAGACAGCAGGTTTTTCCAGATGGATGAGCTGAAAAAATCTGAATCGTCTTTGTCCTGGACACCCCTGCAGTAAGAACAGGAAACTCTCGGTGGCTGCATTTGTACAAGATGCTTGTGAGATTGCACTTGGAGTATTGTGTACAGTTTTAGTTGCCCTGTTTCCGGAAATTGGAATGATTGCAGAGAAGATTTATGTGGACTTGATGACCTGAGATAGGCCTGGTTTGGACTTTATTCCTTGGAATGTAGGAGATCGAGGGCAGACCTTGTAGACGTATGGAACATCATGAGAGGAATAGCTATTGTAGAGTGAACATAGGTACATTGACTTTTTCCCAGGGAGGGGGAACTAAAACTAAAAGCCATTAGACATAGGAGCAAAATTAGGCCATTCAGTCCCATGGGCCTCCTCTGCCATTCCATCATGGATGAATTATTATCCCTCTCAACCCCATTCTTCTGCTTTCTTTTCATAATCTTTAATGCCCTTACTATCAACCTCCGCTTTAAATATACCCAATGACTTGATCTCTACAGCCATCTACAGACACTTTACGTACAATCAATCAATGTATATAAGCTATCTATTTATATTTATTGTGATCTTTGTATTATTGTATTCTTTATCTTATTGTGTATTTTGGGCTGCCTTGGATCCAGAGTAACAATTATTTCATTCTCCTTTGCACTTGTGTACTGGAAATGACATTGAACAATCTTGAAACTTGATTGTCCTTGTATTCTGAGGCTACATCCTCTGGTCCTTGACTCCACTACTATAGGAAACATCTTCTCCACGTTCACTCTATATAGGCCTTCCACTATTCAACAGGTTCCAACAAGACGCCCCTTTATTCCTTTAAATTCCAGGGAGTAGAGGCCCAGAGCAATCAAATGCTCCTCATACCTTAACCCTTTCACTCTCGGGATCATTCTCGTGAACCTCCTCTGAACCCTCTCCAATGCCAGCACATCCTTTCTTAGATAAGAGGCCCAAAACTGCTTACAATACTCCAAATGTGGTTTGAGCCTCCACATTATAATAATAGTGCCCTTTCTGACAAGGGTTTTAAAGGACACAGGTTTATGGTAAGAGGTGAAAGATCTAAAAGGGACCCATACGACAACCTCTTTCTGCAGTTGGTGTGTATTTGGAATGAGTGCCAGAGGAAGTGGTTGAGACAATAATTGAATAAGTAAGTGAGAGGCATAAAAAGAGTGGGCAGCCAGCACCTTTCTCCTCGGACAGCAATGGCCAATACCAGCAACATCCTTTTAAGGTGAGTGGAGGACAGTTTAGCAGAGATGTCAGATGTAGGTTTTTTTACACAGAATGGTAAGTGCCTGAACAGCCTGTTGGGTGTTGGTAGAGGCTGATACAACAGTGACATTTAAGAGACTCTTAAATAGGACCATCGATATAGAAAATATGGAACGCTATAGACTGCATAGGAGAGTGTGGAGTAGGTTTATATAGGTTGGTACAATATCATGAGTCATAGAGCTTGTACAATGCAGTTCAAGTTCAAGTTTAATTGGCATTCAACCATAAAGTACCTGAATGCCCATGAATACAGCCAAACAAAACAGCATTATTCCGGGATCAAGGAGCAAAACACAGTACCAACAGTCATGCATAACACAAGGCACACATATCAATATAAGATAACAGTAAAATACAGTCAGATAAAAAATATAGGGAAAGACCCTGAATCCATGAATGTTGCAGCAGTCTGCAGTCAAACACAATCCAGCTTGTCTTATTGCTGAGTGAACACTGGGGGTCAGCGCTGACTCCAGTCGAGTGCCCGACTCTGACACCTCCCCCTAGGTGGTTGCAGAAGGTGACACTCCAGCTTGAGGCCACACAGCTCCCCCACTATTCACCAATAAACCAATGAATTGAACGCAGCATTCCACACCACCAATGACCAATAGGGTCTTGTGAGCACAATAAAAGCAACTAAGACCATAACAGCAACACCTCTCTATGAGGGGCAGCATCACGGTCCGTACCATGTCCAGCCCCTTCAGTTTCTCCACCAATGAGCAACTCACTAATGGGGTAGACAGTATTACTTTAAGTTCTTAATGTCCAGCAGGGTATTGCAATTGTAAAAAATTCATTTAAAGAAGGCAGTAACACCTTTGGTTGACACTGTAGATGCTGCTGGAATTTTACTGGAAGGTAAGCTGAGACATATAACTGAGATGGGTAAGAAGAAGTCTTCTGTGATATGTTAGCAATCCACAGTTCATCTGAGAGGAGAACACTTCCCTCAAGTTCCCACACACCAAAGGATAATAGGAAAAATCTAAATAATGGCATATGGATTCAAAACCTCAATTCAATAGCATTTAAAATAGTTGGCTGTTAAAGATTATAAAGATTAGCTTTATTTGTCACATGTACATTGAATCATGGAGTAAAATGTTCGTTGTAGTCACTGTTTTGCAATGTGCTGGTGGCAACCAGAGCACCTGGAGGAAACCATGGGGAGAAAGTACAACAATCCATTCAGGATGGTTTCTGACTTGGAGAGGAATTCACATGTATTGGTGTACTTTTGTCCTTGTCCTTCCAAGTGGTTGATCTTGGGTTTGGAAAGTGTTGAGAAAGAAAGCCTGGCATTTTGTTACAGTGCATCTTGTAATATGGTACACTCATTGAAGCCTGAGTACTCTGACGCTGGTGGAATGGCTCCTTTAAGACGATGTATTGTTGGCAAACAAAAAAGCTGCTTGGTCATGAATAGCATTGAACAGTCATCTGACCAAAGATTGGCCCGTGTAATAGCACAAAACTGTACTTGCTCCTGTTAACTTTCAGATCTCAGCAATCCCAGGGTTTACATCAACCTCAGCAATTGCCTGCAGCTAAAACCTGCCACAGTTTGAGGATAGAGGGGAAGCCTTTTAGGACCGAGATTAGGAAAAACTTCTTCACACAGAGAGTGGTGAATCTGTGGAATTCTCTGCCACAGCAAACAGTTGAGGCCAGTTCATTGGCTATATTTAAGAGGGAGTTAGATATGGCCCTTGTGGCTAAAGGGATCAGGGGGTATGGAGGGAAGGCTGGTGCAGGGTTCTGAGTTGGATGATCAGCCATGATCATAATAAATGGCGGTGCAGGCTCGAAGGGCCGAATGGCCTACTCCTGCACCTATTTTCTATGTTTCTATTATTTCCACCTAGTGCCATTTATTCAATTTTCAAGAAACAGGAATAAAATCTCTCAGTGCCTTTAGCAAAAGAAGACTGGATACATTTATAGCCAACAAAGTTCTTATATTCTTGATGATGACTAGAATATACACTTTACAGGTTAAGACAGAATGTAAGAGTAATGAGATCTTGCTGGGACAGTACAGCTCATTAGCAGTACTATTGCTGCACCCTATGTGGACCTGGCCACTGTAGAGAGTTGGGGATACAGGAAAGAGGGTTCAGAGGAAGATTACTAGAAGTTCTATAAAACTGGCGAATTTTAACTGCAGGGAAATGTTGGTTAATCTGATGTCAGTTTCTTTGTAAATGAGAAATTGGCTGATTATTTATTGAGGCATGTCAAATAATGAGAGATCGAGATGGAATGAAAAGGGAAAACTGTGTTCCCTTATCCAGAGGTCAGTAAGCAAGGAGAGCAGAGATTTACAGTAATCATTAGAAGGAACTGAGATGAAGTTAAGCATTTTTTTTTGTTCAGGGGTTTGTGTGTCACTGGCTGAAAGGATAGTGGATGCAGAAGCCCTCTGCTCATCCTTGCTATAGAGGAAGAGATGGAAATTAGGATTAAGCTGGATAGCCTAGGTCAGCAGCAGTGGTCTGAATTCCCCATTTTAGTAGCTTCCTGCAAGTTGCTCACTTGGTTTCTTTCAATCAGTCATAAACTGGTGCCCAGTTCTTCCAATCTGATGTATCAGCAGTGGCTCTCTCTCTCTCTCCACATCTCTCAGACTTACTCTGTCCTCTCTCGCCACCTCTCCCTCTCATTCTCTCTCACTCTCCCTCCCTCTCTCTCCCCCCGACACTCCTCCTAACCACAACTCCCAAACTTTGAATCACATTGTTCACATTAAATACCTGCTATGTGCACACCTCGCTGGACCAGAAACATAGAAAATAGGTGCAGGAGTAGGCCTTTCGGCCCTTCGAGCCTGCACCGCCATTCATTACGATCATGGCTGATCATCTAACTCAGAACCCTGTACCTGCCTTCCCTCCATACCCCCTGATCCCTTTAGCCACAAGGACCATATCTAACTCCCTCTTAAATATAGCCAATGAACTGGCCTCAACTGTTTCCTGTGGCAGAGAATTCCACAGATCACCACTCTCTGTGTGAAGAAGTTTTTCCTAATCTCCGTCCTAAAAGGATTCCCCTTTATCCTCAAACTGTGACCCCTCATTCTGGACTTCCCCAACATCGGGAACAATCCTCCTGCATCTAGCCTGTCCAATCCCTTTAGAATTTTATACGTTTCAATCAGATCCCCCCTCAATCTTCCAAATTCCAGAGAGTATAAGCCTAGTCGATCCAGTCTTTCATCATATGAAAGTCCTGCCATCCCAGGAACAAATCTGGTGAACCTTCTCTGTACCCTCTCTATGGCAAGAATGTCTTTCCTAAGATTAGGGGACCAAAACTGCACACAAGACTCCAGGTGTGGTCTCACCAAGCCCTTGTACAACTGCAGTTAACCTCCCTGCTCCTGTACTCGAATCCTCTTGCCATGAATGCCAGCATACCATTCGCCTTTTTCACCGCCTGCTGTACCTGCATGCCCACTTTCAATGACTGGTGTACAATGACACCCAGGTCTCATTGTATCTCCCCTTTTCCTAATTGGCCACCATTCAGATAATAATCTGTTTTCCTGTTTTTGCCACCAAAGTGGATAACCTCACATTTATCCACATTAAATTGCATCTGCCATGAATTTGCCTACTCACCTAACCTATCCAAGTCACCCTGCATCCTCTTAGCATCCTCCTCACAGCTAACACTGCTGCCCAGCTTCGTGTCATCCACAAACTTGGAGATGCTGCATTTAATTCCATCGTCTAAGTCATTAATATATATTGTAAACAACTGGGGTCCCAGCACTGAGCCTTGCGGTACCCCACTAGTCACTGCCTGCCATTCTGAAAAGGTCCCGTTTATTCCCATTCTTTGCTTCCTGTCTGCTAACCAATTCGCTATCCACATCAATACCTTACCCCCAATACCGTGTGCTTTAAGTTTGCACACTAATCTCCTGTGTGGGACCTTGTCAAAAGCCTTTGGAAAATCCAAATATACCACATCCACTGGTTCTCCCCTATCCACTCTACTAGTTACATCCTCAAAAAACTCTATGAGATTCGTCAGACATGATTTTCCTTTCACAAATCCATGCTGACTTTGTCCGATGAATTCACCGCCTTCCGAATGTGCTGTTATCACATCTTTGATAACTGACTCTGGCATTTTCTCCACCACCGATGTCAGGCTCACCGGTCTATAATTCCCCGGTTTCTCTCTCCCTCCTTTTTTAAAAAGTGGGGTTACATTAGCCACCCTCCAATTCTCAGGAACTAATCCAGAATCTAAAGAGTTTTGAAAAAGTATCACTAATGCATCCACTATTTCTTGGGCTACTTCCTTAAGCACTCTAGGATGCAGACCATCTGGCCCTGGGGATTTATCTGCCTTCAATCCCTTCAATTTACCTAACACCACTTCCCTACTAACATGTATTTCCCTCAGTTCCTCCATCTCACTAGACCCTCGGTCCCCTACTATTTCCGGAAGATTATTTATGTCCTCCTTAGTGAAGACAGAACCAAAGTAGTTATTCAATTGGTCAGCCATGTCCTTGTTCCCCATGATCAATTCACCTGTTTCTGACTGTAAGGGACCTACATTTGTCTTAACCAATCTTTTTCTTTTCACATATCTATAAAAGCTTTTACAGTCAGTTTTTATGTTCCCTGCCAGCTTTCTCTCATAATCTTTTCTCCCTTTCCTAATTAAGCCCTCTGTCCTCCTCTGCTGAACTCTGAATTTCTCCCAGTCCTCAGGTGAGCCACTTTCTCTGGCTAATTTGTATGCTTCTTCTTTGGAATTGATACTATCCCTAATTTCTCTTGTCAGCCACGGGTGCACTACCTTCCCTGGTTTATTCTTTTTCCAAACTGGGATGAACAATTGTTGTAGTTCATCCATGCGATCTTTAAATGCTTGCCATTGCATATCCCCCGTCAACCGTTTTAAGTATCATTTGCCAGTCTATCTTAGCTAATTCACGTCTCATACCTTCAAAGTTACCCTTCTTTAAGTTCAGAACCTTTGTTTCTGAATTAACTATATCACTCTCCATCTTAATGAAGAATTTCACCATATTATGGTCACTCTTACCCAAGGGGCCTTGCACGACAAGATTGCTAACTAACCCTTCCTCATTGCTCAAAACCCAGTCCAGAATAGCCTGCTCTCTAGTTGGTTCCTCGACATGTTGGTTTAAAAAACCATCCCGCATACATTCCAAGAAATCCTCATCCTCAGCACCCTTACCAATTTGGTTCACCCAATCTACATGTAGATTGAAGTCACCCATTATAACTGCCGTTCCTTTATTGCACACATTTCTAATTTCCTGTTTAATGCCATCCCCAACCTCACTACTACTGTTAGGTGGCCTGTACACAACTCCCACCAGCGTTTACTGCCCCTTAGTGTTATGCAGCTCTACCCATATCGATTCCACATCCTCCCGGCTAATGTCCTTCCTTTCTATTGCATTAATCTCCTCTCTATCCAGCAACGCCACCCCACCTCCTTTTCTTTCATGTCTATCCCTCCTGAATATTGAATGTCCCTGAATGTTGAGCTCCCATCCTCGGTCACCCTGAAGCCATATCTCTGTGATCCCAACTATATCATATTCATTAATAACTATCTGCACATTCAATTCATCCACCTTGTTACGAATGCTTTTACGAATGCAGAAGGAAAATTGGGATGCTCTAAGGCGAGTGGCAGGCAAGATGTGATGTTAGAGAACTGCTGATGTCTGAGGAAATGCAAATGATTTAAAAGTCACAATGTATGGCCGGGAGAAGTCAGACAAGCAGTTCGCCGCTTGGCACTTTTGAGAGGAATCTGTCACTCAACCTTGCCAATCACTGCAGACAATTAATCTTTTCATCTTTTATTTTATTGAGATACAGTGCAGAATGGAACTTTCTGGCCCTTTGAGCCACACTACCCAACAACCCTAGCCTAATCACAGGACAATTTACAATGACCAATTAGCCTACTAACCGGTATGCCTTTTGAACTGTGGGAGGAAACTGGAGCACCCGGAGGAAACCCACACGGTCATAGGGATAACGAGCAAGCCCCTTACAGGTAGTAGGTATTGAACCTGGGTCTCTGGTACTGTACAGCATTGTGCTAACTACTATGCGATCATTCTACCACTTGCTTGGGTCACTGTTCAAATTGTGGAGCACTGGGGCACAGCTCTCCTACGGCTTTGTACAGAAGGCGGAGAGAAAATCTCGCCTCTTTGTGCTGGTTGCCTGAACCTAATTGTAAGCAAATTGCAGAAAATGCTGGAGCAACTCAGCAAGTCAGGCAACATTATGGATGGGAATAAACAGTTGCCTGAAGCCCTTCCTTTCCAATCCTGATGAAATCTACAGAAATCCCTTGTGCTTATGAAAATTAATTGTTTTGTTTTGATATTTCAGATGCGAAGAGCTTGGCAGAAATGCTGATTAGGTAAGATCTCTCGAATGTGGCAGACTGAACTGTTCCGATGTAGGACCTCCGCATTCCAACCAATACACGGAGCAGTTTCACCCCAAGGCTGTTCAATTCAGCCCTCTGCACCATCACACCTCACCTAGACCCTCTGCTCCCAGTCTCTCCAAATTCCAGTCTCCACTCCTGGTCACTGGCCACCCTGACTCTCCACACTGTCATGCCTCACACTGACCATCACACCTTACCCAGGCCCTCTGCTCCCAGTTTCTTGACACTCTAGGTCACTGGCTACCCTGACTTTCCATACTCTGACCCTCCACATGGTCATGCCCCACCCTGACCGTGTGCTCTCAATACAGAGCAATAGAAAAGTACAGCACAAAAACAGGCAGTCCTGCCCACCTAGTCCGTGCCGAGTGATTTAAACTGCCTACTCCCATCAACCTGCACGGGGACCATAGCTCTCCATACTCCTACCATCCATGTACCTATCCAAACTTCTTTTCAATGTTGAAATCAAGCTTGCATGTGTCACTTTTGCTGGCAGCTCGTTCCACATTCTCACAACCCTCGGAGTGAAGAGATTTCCCCTCCTGTTCCCCTTAAACTTTTCACCTTTCACCCTTAACCTATGACCTCTGGTTGTAGTCCCACCCAACCTTAGTAGTAAAAGCCTGCTTGTATTTACCTTATCTATATCCCTCATAATTTTTGTATAATTCACCCAAATCTACATTCCAAGGAATACAGTCCTAACTTATTCAATCTTTCCATAGAACTCATGTCCTCCAGACCCGACAACATCCTTGTAAATTTTCTCTGTACTCTTTCAATATTATTTATAACTTTTCTGTAAGTAGACAACCAAAGCTGCACACAGTACTCCAAATTAGGCCTCACCAATGTCTTACACAAATTCAACATAACATCCCATCTCCTGTACTCAGTACTTTGATTTATGAAGGCCAATGTGCCAAAAGCTTTCTTTGCAACCCTATCTCCCAGTGACGCCACTTTCAATGAATTATGGACCTGTATTCCCAGATTTCTTTGTTCTATTACATTCCTCAGTGCCTTACTGCTCACTGTGTAAGACCTACCCTGTCTGGTCCTTCCATCTCACACTTAAATTCCATCTGCCATTTTTCAGCGCATTGTTCCAGCTGGTCCAGATCCCTCTGCAAGCTTCGATAGTTTTCCTTGCTATCCACTACACCCCCAATCTTATGACCATCCGCAAATTTGCTGATCCCATTAACCACAGTATCATTCAGATAGATGACGAACAACAACACTCCTGGAACACTGATTGCTGCGGCACACCACAAGAGACAAGCCTCCAGTCAGAGAGGCAACTATCTGCTATCACTCTCTGGCTTCTCCGCCAAAGCCAATATTTAATCCAATTGACTACCTCATCTGGAACAACTGCACTTTCTTGATCAACCGCCCATGCGGGATCTTGTCAAATGCCTTACATCCACTGCTTTGCCTTCATCAACTTTCTTGGTAACTTCCTCAAATAACTCTATAAGATTGGTTAGACATGACTTACCATGTACAAAGCCATGCTGACTATTCCTAAGCAGTCCCTGTCTATCCAAATGCATACATATCTGGTCCCATAGAATACCTTCTAATAACTTTCCCCCTACTGATTTCAGGCTCACTGGCCTATAGTTTCCTGGTTTACTCTTCTTAAACAACAGAACAACATTACCTATCCTCCAATCCTCCGGTACCCAATCCGTGGTGAAAGATGTTTTAAATCTCTCTGCTAGGGTCCCTGTAATATCTGCACTTTCCTCCCACAGGGTCTGATGGAACACCTTGTCTGGCCCTGGGGATTCATCCACCCTAATTTGCCTCAAGACAGGAAACACCTCCTCCTCCGTAATCTGTGCGGGGTCCATGAAGTTGATGCTGCTTTGCCTCACTTCTGTACACTCTGTCCATCTCCTGAGTAAATACAGATGCAAAAAATCCATTTCCGATCTCCCCCATCTCTTTTGGCTCCACACATGGATTACCATTCTGACCTTCCAGCGGACCAATTTTGTCCCTTGCAATCCTTCTGCTCTTAACAAATCTGTGGAATCCCTTGGGATTCTCCTTCACCTTGTCTGCTATGGCAACTTTGTGCCTTCCTTTACCCCGCCTGATTTCTTTCTTAAGTGTTTTCCTGCATATCTTATACTCCTCATTTGTCCCTACCAGCCTATACCTGCTATGCACCTCCTCCTTTTTCTTAACCGGGGTCTCAATATCTATTGAAAACCAAGGTTCCCTAAGCTTGTTATCCTTGTCTTATATTATGACAGGAACATACAAACTCTGTACTCTCAAAATTTTACTGTTAAAGGCCTCCCATTTACCAAGTACACCTTTGTCAGAAAACAGCCTGTCCCAATCCACACTTGCCAAATCTTTTCTGATACCATCAAAATTGGCCTTTCTCCAATTTAGAATCTCAACCTGAGTACCAGACCTATCCTTTTCCATAACTACCTTGAAACTAATGGCATTATAATCACGAGATGCAAAGTGTTTCTCTACACAAACTTCTGTCACCTGCCCTGTCTCATTCCTTAATAAGAGATCTAGTATTGCACTCTCTCTAGTTGGAACTTCTATGTACTGATTAAGGAAGCTCTCCTGAGCACATTTGACAAACTCTTTCCCAACCAGCCCTTTTACAGAATGGGATTCCTAGTCAATATGTGGAAAGTTAAAATCACCTACTATAACAACCTTGTGTTTCTTTCAACAATCTGTGATCTCCCTGCAAATTTGCTCCTCCAAATCCCGTGGACTGTAGAGTGGTCTGTAATATAATCCCATTAACATGCACATACCTTTCTTATTCTTCAGTTCTACCCATAAGGCCTCAATAGACAGGCTCTCCAGTCTGTCCTAACTGAGCACTGCCATGACATTTTCTCTGATTGGTAATACCAATCCTATAACTTTAATCCCTCCCGCTCTATCACATCTAAGACAATGGAATCCCGAAACATTGAGCTACCAGTCCTGTCCCTCCTGCAACCAAGTCTCACAAATGGCTACAATGTAATAATTCCACTTGCTGATCCATGCCTTTCCTATGATACTCCTTGCATTGAACTGTATGCAGTTCGGGACATTAGTCCCACCATGCTCAACCTTTTGATTCCTGACTTTGTATGTAGGCTTAACAACATCTCTCTCCCATCTGTTCTGGTGTTCTGGTTCCCATCCCCCTGCAACTCTAGTTTCAACCCCACCATGCAGCACTAGCAAACTTTCCCACTGGGATATTAGTCTCCCTCCAGATCAGTAGAAAACCGTTCCTTCTGTACAAGTCCCACCTTCCCTGGAAGAGAGGCCAATGATCCAAAAGTCTGAAACCCACCTTCCTACACCAACTCCATAGACAAATGTTAAACTGTATAATCTTCCCATTTCTGGCCTCACTAGCACATGGCATGGGTAGCAACCCTGAAGGTCCTGCCCTTTAGCTTAACACCTAATTCCCTGAACTCAGTTTGCAGAACCTTGTCACTCTTCCTACCCATGTCATTGGCCCTGTCTATCAACTCTCAGCATACCAAGTGATCAGGAGTGTATCCATTTCCAGCTACAACTTCTTAATACAGTGAAACAATATACCTACAGCCTCTGCCTCTCTTCACCAAAGCCTCGATGAATCAAAGCCTTAACAACCCACTCACACAATGGCCGCTCTGCTTAAACCTAACTTATATTGCCAAGTGCCTAATGGTACACAATCCAATGTCTCTTCGGGAACTGTGGCGCAAAAAAAGTGCTGACTAGCATGCTCGCTCCTTTTAAACTCTCTCTCCCTCTACACAATCTGGTCTTTCCTGGGGAGATTGGCACATAGAAAGTGCCGACTGCCCCTACTGACTAAACTCTCTATCCGTATACATAATCCTGTGTCTCCGTGGGAACTGTAGTGTGCAATATGTACGAACTGTCTCTGCTTCTTTTAAAATCCTCTCCCTCTACACAATCCAGTGTCTCCTCGGAAATTTTGCGCAAACGGTGCTGACTGCCCCGCTTGCATTTTTTAAAAACTCACTGTCTCCCTCTACCCAATCTGGTGTCTCATCTAGACTGTGCCACGCAAAATGTGCCGACTACTCCCGCTCGCTTCTTTTAACCTATCTCTCCCTCTACGCAACCCGATGCCTCCTCGGGACAATGGCGCGTAATAAGTGCCGGCTGCTCCTAGACGCTTCTTTTAAGGTACTCTCTATTCCTTTACGTAGTTTGGTGTGTCCTTGGGACTGTGGTGCGCAAAGGTGCTGGCCGCTAACTTCTTTTAAACTCTCTCCCCCATCTATAAAATCCGATGTCTCCTTGGGACTGTGGTGCGCAAAATATGCCGACTGCCTCCGCTTGCTTCTTTTAAACTCTCGCTCCCTTCCACACAATCCAGTGCCGTTTGCCCCCACTCTCTTCTTTTAAAGTCTCTGTCCCCCTACGCAATCCGATGTCTCCTGGAAACTGTGGTGAGTAAAATGTGCCGACCGCCTCCACTTGCTTCTTTTAAACTCACTGTCCCTCTACGCAGTCTGCTGTCTACTCGGTATTGTGGTGTGCAAAAAAATGCCAATTGCCTGCACTTGCTTCTTTTAATGTCTCTGTCTCTCTGCACAATCCTACGTCTCATGGGAATTGTGGTGCGCAAAAAGTGCCAACTGCAACCACTCGCTTCTTTTAAACTTTTTCTCTCCATCTATCTATCTCTGCGCAATTCAGTGTCTCCTTGGGAACTGTGGAGCACAAAAAGTGCCAACTGCAACCACTCGTTTCTTTTAAACTGTCTCCCCTCTACGCAATCAGGTGTCTCCTCGCGGCTGTAGTGCAAAAACAAGTGCCGACTGTCCCGACTCGCCTATTTGAAACCCTCCCTTCTTCTGCGCAACCCGGTATATCCTCGGGAACTGTGGCACGTAAGATCTGCCAACTGTCCCCGCACACTTCCTTTAAATTGTCCCTCCGTATACTCAATCTTGTGTCTCCTCGGAAAACCGTGGCATGCAAAATATGCTGACTGCCCCCGCTCGCTTGCTTTAACCTCTCCGTCCATCTACGTAAACCGGAGCTTCTTGATACTGTGGCGTGCAAAAATTGCTGACCGCCACTGCTGGCTTCTTGTAGTTCTTTCCCTCTACGCAAACCAGTGTCTGCTCGGGACTGCGGTGCGCAAAATGAGCCGATTGCTCCTGTTCACTTCTCTCAAACTCTGCCTCACTCCCACTGCAATCCGATGACTCGTCGGGACTGTGGTGTGCAAAAGAAAGTGCCAACTGCCCCCGCTCACTTCTTTTAAACTTTCTCCCTTGACACAATCCGGTGTCTCCTCGGGACTAAACTGTGCCAGCTGCCGCTTCTTTTAAACTCTCCGTCCCTCTACGCATTTCGGTGTCTCTTCGGGACAGTGTCGCACAAGAAGTGCCAACTGCCCCCTCCCCCCACTAGCTTCTTTTAAACCCTTTCTCCCTCTGCGCAATCTGGTGCCACCGAGGAACTGCAGTACGAAAAAAAAAAGTACCGACTGCTCCCATTTGCTTCTTTGGAGGTCTCCCCTCCTTTACGCAATCCGATATCTCCACTGGAGTGTGGCGCGGAAAATGTGCCGACTGCCTCCGCTCACTTCTTTTAAACGTTTTCACTCTCTGCAATTTGATGTCTCCTCGGGACTGTGGTGCGCAAAAACTGCTGACTGCCCCGCTCGCTTCTTTTAAATTCTTTCTCCCTCTACTCAATCTAGTGTATTCTCAGGACTAATAGCGCAAAATGTGCTACCTATCCCCAATCGTTTCATTTAAACTTTCCCTCCCTTTACGCAGTTCGTGTGGCTCCTTGGGACAGTGTCGCGCAAGAAATGCCAACTGCCTCCGCTCGCTTCTTTTAAATACTCCATCCCTCTACACAATTCAGTGTCTCCTCGGGACAGTGTCGCGCAAGAGGTGACAACTGCCACACTCGTTTCTTTTAAACTCTCTCTCCCACTACGCAATCTGGTGGCACCTAGGGAATGTGATACGAATCAAGTGTTGACTGCTTCCATTTGCTTCCTTGAAACTCACTCTTTCTCTCTCCGCAATCTATTGCTTCCTTGGGACTGTGGCACACAAGAAGTGCCAACTGCCCCCAGTTGCTTCTTATAAACTCTTTCACTGAACGCAATCTAAATTCTCATTGGAAACAGTGATATGTCAAATTGCTAACTACCCCAGATCGTTTCTTTTAAACTCACTGTCCTTCTCTGCAATCCGCTGACTCCTCTGGACTGTGGGCACAGAAAGTGCCAAATGCACCCGATCGCTTCTTTTCAACTCACTGTCCCTCTCCGCAATCCGGTGTCTCCTAGTGACTGGCGCACAAAAATGCCAACTGCACCTGCTTGCTTCTTTTAAACTCACTGTCCCTCTCCGCAATTCGGTGTCTCCGAGCGACTGTGATGCACAGAAAGTGCCGACTGCACCTGCTTGCTTCTTTTAAACTCACTGTCCCTCTCTGTAATCCGGTGTCTACGAGCGACTGTGGCGCACAAAAAATGCCAACTGCACCCAATCGCTGCTTTTAAACTCACTGTCCCTCTGCGCAATCCGGTGTCTCCTAGCGACAGGCGCACAGAAAGTGCCAACTGCACCCGATTGTTTCTCTTAAACTTACTGTCCCTCTCCGTAATTTGGTGTATCCTCGCGACTGTGGCGCACAAAATGTGGCAACTTCACCTGATCGCTCCTTTTAAACTCACTGTCCCCTTCCACAATCTGGTGTCTCCTCGCAACAGTGGCGCACAAAAAATGCCAACTGCACCCAATCGCTGCTTTTAAACTGACAGTCCATCTCTGCAATCCGTTGTCTCCTCGCAACTGTGGTGCACAAAAATGCCAACTGCACCCGATCGCTGCTTTTAAACTCACTGTCCCTCTGCGCAATCCGGTGTCTCCTAGCGACAGGCGCACAGAAAGTGCCAACTGCACCCGATTGTTTCTCTTAAACTTACTGTCCCTCTCCGTAATTTGGTGTATCCTCGCGACTGTGGCGCACAAAATGTGGCAACTTCACCTGATCGCTCCTTTTAAACTCACTGTCCCCTTCCACAATCTGGTGTCTCCTCGCAACAGTGGCGCACAAAAAATACCAACTGCACCCAATCGCTGCTTTTAAACTCACAGTCCATCTCTGCAATCCGTTGTCTCCTCGCAACTGTGGCGCACAAAAAATGCCGACTGCACCCAATCGCTGCTTTTAAACTCACTGTCCCTCTGCGCAATCTGGTGTCTCCTAGCGAACGTGGCGCACAGCAAGTGCCAATTGCAGCTGCTTGCTTCTTTTAAGCTCACTGTCCCTCTCCGCAATCCAGTGTCTCCTAGCGATTGGCGCACAAAAAGTGCCGACTGCACCTGCTTGCTTCTTTTCAACTCACTGTCCCTCTGCGCAATCTGGTGTCTCCTAGCGAACGTGGCGCACAAAAAGTGCCAACTGCAGCTGCTTGCCTCTTTTAAACTTACTGTCCCCCTCCGCAATCCGGTATCTCCGAGCGACTGTGGCACACAAAATGTGGCAAATGCTCCCAATCGCTTCTTTTCAAACTCACTGTCCCTCTCCGCAATCCGGTGTCTCCGAACGACTGTGATGCACAGAAAGTGCCAAATGCACCCAATCGCTTCTCTTAAACTCACTGCCCTCTCACAATCCGGTGTCTCCGAGTGACTGTGGCGAACAAAAGGTGCCAACTGCACCCAATCACTGCTTTTAAATTCTCTGTCGCTCTATGGTATCATGTGTCTCTTTGAGGCTGTGGCATGAAAAAATTGCTGCCTTCTTCCTCTCGCTTCTTTTAAACTCTCTCTCCCTCTACACTGTCTGGTGTTTCCTCAGGACTGTGGCACAAAAATGTGCTGACTGCCTCCACTTGCTCACACAGTTGAAGCACAGAGGTCTGGACTAGGAGCATTAACTGATTCCTATTTTCAAAATCTGGCTGCATTTGCTGCCTTGATACCCTAATAATGCTGAGGCAGGTAACTGACACCGGTGGCTGTCTTGTGTCTTTTTTTTGTCAGTGCATTTTAGTGCTGCCCACAAGGCAGCTGGATTGTATCTGAGATTAGTTTAATGCAGGGTTCTTTGTCCTTATATTTAATAAGGCTCATTCCGAGTGCTGTGAGCATTGCTGGTAAGTTGGGAATTTAATTTCCATTGCTTTACAGGGGTCATATTTGTGATCTACGTCTTGGATATGTTATTACTTGGTGTTCATTATGATCCTATTACTTTGCAAATATTTAACTTTAAATTTATCAGATTTTGTTTCATAACACTCCCATGTAGTGTTTTTGGATGTGTCTTGCCAAACATTTTATCCGAGTAATTTTTGTTTTTCAAATTATAGAATAGTGAAATGTTTTCTGATTGCAGTAAGAATAACCGAAGCTTCGATACTCCGGTGAAAGGGCAGCCCCAGGGACCCCGGCTTCACATCGACATCCCAAGAGTCCAGTTGCTGATAGAGGACAAGGAGGGAATTAAACAACTGGGTAGGTGGTACAGAGTGCTAGAGTTCAAAATCTGCAACAAGCTCCTTGTAATAGGTGGGACAAGATTACTGTTGTAGGTATACAAAATTATGAGGGGTGTAGTCCAGGTCAATACAAGCAGACTTTTTCCACTGAGCTTGGGTGAGATTTGTCACATACCCCATGACAGGTTAAAGAACCAGCAGAGATAGAAAATACTTTGGAGTCTGGTATTGCTATTAACTAATGGAATTTATTAGTAACTATGCAATACAGTAATATAAATGCAGATATATAAAACAGGTTAGCAATGAATATATACATGTGTGTGTGTGTGTGTGTGGAAATATATGAAAATCAAGCTTCTTCAAGTCTTGGGGTAAATAGATATAGTCTTACAATGATGAGTAAAGTTCAGTTCAGTTCGTGGTATTGAGTTGTGATAGAGAGAGAGAGGCGGAGAGATTTGAGTCTTCAGGTGAGCTGGCGCCATCGATCTTCCCGTTGTCCTCTGAAATTCTTTAGAAGTCACCGATTGTGACCACAACAAAGAGGACCATTCTTCTGTGGTGGAATTATCAACCCAGGCAAGGGTTGGTCACACAAACAACTCCCCACCGGTCACTCCCTTTTCACACTGCGAGAGCCACCGATCGATCCGCCTGATCGATCCTCCAAAACCCACTTTTTCTGTGAGTACAACAAAGCTCATTCAGTGTCCAAAATCATGTGTCTGTAGGTCTATCATCTGACCTTCTATTTATCTCACCGTGCAGAATACTAGCTGTCCATCAAACAGCTCCTCCCCTCTCTCTCTGTAAGAATACAGAAACTGAAACCAGTGTCCTTGTACAAATGTAAACACACTGCAGAAAACCCAGAACATCATCCAAAGCTGTCTTCATCTCTCTCTCTCTTAAAAACAAGATGTCGGTGTTCAATAACTCTCTCTCTCTCTCTTTTCAAAAGCACAGTTCATAGGGGTAATTCAGGACCCCGTCACGGATTGGAACTAGAAGTCATGGGCTATGGGTGAAATATTTAAGTGGAACCTGAGGAGGAACTTCTTCACTCAAAGGGTGGTGAGAATGTGGAATGAGCTGCCAGCTTAAGTGATGAATGCGGGATTGATTTCAACAATAAAGAGAAATTTGGATGGGAGGGAGATGGAGGGCTATGCCTGTAGGTGCAGATCAATGGGACTAGGCAGAATAATAATTTGGCACGGACTAGATGGGCTGAAGGGCTTGTTTCTGTGCTGTGGTGTTCTATGACTTTCTAACAGGTAGAGGAATGTACCACTTCCTCTCCAGATCTTTCAAGGTGGTTGTGGTCAATCTGTGACATATCTCAACATATATAATTGCAGTTGTGTTGTAGGTAGAAGCCATTCAATCCATTAAAAATGATCAGCACAGCCCAATTCAACAAAATGTCTACAGATCACAGCTCCTCAAGTCTTTCCTCCAGGAGCTCTGCTTTTATCCCACATCACCATAAGACCATAAGATATAGGAGCAGAGTTAGGCCATTTGGCCCATTGAGTCTGCTTTGCCATTTTGTCATGGCTGATCAAATTTTCCTCTCAGCCCCAATTTCCTGTCTTCTCCGCGTATCCCCTCATGCCCTGACCAGTCAAGAATCAATCAGCCTCTGCCTTAAATATACATAAAGACTTGGCCTCCACAGCTGCCTGTGGCAAAGAATTCCACAGATTCACCACTCTCTGGCTAAAAAAATACCTCCTCATCTCCGTTCAAAAAGGATGCCCCTCTATTCTGAGACTGTACCCTCTGGTCTTACACTCTCCCACCATAGGAAACATCCTCTCCACATCCACTCTATCAAGGCCTTTCACCATTCGATAGGTTTCAATGAGGTCACCCTTCATTCTTCTGAATTCAAGTGAATACAAGTCTAGAGCCATCAAACACTCTTCATGTGACAAGCCATTCAATCCTGGAACCATTTTCATGAACCTCCTTTGAAACTCTCCAGTTTCAGCACATCCTTTCAAAAATAAGGGGCCCAAAACTGCTCACAATACTCTTAAGTAAGACCTCGCCAGTGTTTTATAAAGTCTCAACATTATATCCTTGCTTTTACATTTTAGTCCTCTTGAAATTAGTGCTGACATTACACTTGCCTTCCTCACCACTGACTCAACTTGCAAATTAACCTTTAGGGAATCCCGTATAAGGACTCCTAAGTCCCTTTGCACCTCCATTTTTTAAATTTTCTCCCCATTTTGAAAATAGTCAACCTTTTCATTTCTTCTACCAAAATGCATGACCATACACTTCCCAATTCCCAACTCTGTCATTTCTTTGCCTATTCTCCTAATCTGTCTACCCTCTACTTTCTGAAAACCACCTGTCTCTCTAACTAACTTCATATTGTCTGCAAACTTTGCAGCAAAGCCATCAATTCCATCGTCCAAATAATGAATATATAATGTGAAAAGAATCAATCCCAACACAGACCCCTGTGGAATACCACTAATCACCGGCAGCCAGTCAGAAAAGGCTCCCTTTATTCCCACTCTTTGCCTCCTGCCAATAACCACTGCTTTATCCAGGCCAGAATCTCTCCTGTAATACCATGGGCTCGTAGCTTGTTAAGCAGCCTCGTGTGTAACACCTTGTCAAAGGCCTTCTGAAAATACAAGTACACAACATCAACCAATTCTCCTTTGTCTATCCTGCTTGTTATTTCTTCAAAGAATGCCACCAGATTTGTCAGGCAAGATTTTCCCTTGAGGAAACCATGCTGACTACAGCCTATTTTATCATGTGTCTCCAAGTACCCTGAGACCTCATCCTTATCAATCAACTCCAACATCTTCCCAACCACTGAGGTCAGACTAGCTGGCCTATAGTCTCCTTTCTTCTTCCTCTCCCCCTTCTTGAAGAGTGGAATGACATTTACAATTTTCCAGTCTTCCTGAACCATTGCAGCATCGAGTGATTCTTGAAAGATCATTACTAATGCCTCCACAATCGCTTCAGCCACCTCTTTCAGAACCCTGTGGTGTAGATCATCTGGTCCGGGTGACTTATCTACTTTCAGACCATCACAAAGGATGTGGGGTTAGAAGATCAAATGGCCAAGATAATATGCCCCTATTCTGTAGGTCAATGAGAGAATTTGGGAAAGTTAATGGAAATGTCAAAGATATAAGTTAAGTGGAAAAATTAGTAGAGGAATGATTTTTTTAAATGACATAGAACATAGAACATCATAGCACAGTCCAGGCACTTCTGCCGCCAATGTGATGTAATCTACTCTAAGATCAATGTTACCACTTCCATCCCACACAGCCCTCCATTTTTCGATGATCCACGTGCCTACTTAAGAATCTCTTAAATGTCCCTGATCTATCTGCCTCTACACCTCCCTGGCAGCTCGTTTCATGCACTTACCACTCTCTGTGTAAAGAAGCCTACCTCTCACATCACCCCCCCCCCTTATATTTTCCTCCAATTACCTTAAAATTATGCTCTCTTGTATTAGCTATTTCTGCCCCGGATGTCCACAGAATTTGTGTCTCTCAGCATCTTGTATACCTCTATCAAGTCACCTCTCATCCTCCTTCATTCCAATGGGAAAAGCCTTAGCTCATTCCACATTTCCTCATAAGACATGTTCTCTAATCCAGGCAGCATCCTGGTAAACTTCCCTGCACCCTCTATAAAGCTTCCACATCTTTCCTATGATGAGATGACCAGAACTGAACACAATATTCTAAGTGTGGTCTAACCAGAATTTTATAGAACTGCAACATTACTCACAGCTCTTGAACTCAATCCCCTGACTAATGAAGGCCAGCACATCAAATGCCTTCTTAACTACCTTATCAACTTGCATGGCAATTTTGAGAGATCCATGGACATGGACCCTAAGATCTCTCCATTCCTCCACACTGTTAAGAATCCTGCCATTAACCCTGTAAATGCTGGAAATCCAAAGCACACAAAGTGCTGAAGGAAATCAGGTCAGGCAGCATCTAAGGAAATGAACAAACAGATGCCAGAATAAAAAGGTGGAGGGAGGGGAAGGAGGCTAGCTAGAAGGTGACAGGTGAAGCTTGGTGGGTGGAAAAGGTAAAGGGCTGGAGAGGGAGGAATCTAGTAGGAGAGGAGAGTAGACCATGGGAGAAAGGGAAGAAGGAGAGGCACCCGGGGAAGGTGATAAACAGGTGAGAAGAAGTCAGAAGCCAAAGTGGGGAATAGAAGAAGAAGGGAGGGGGAGGGATTTGTTTTACCAGAAGGAGAAATTGATATTCTTGGCATTAGGTTGGAGACTACCGAGACAGAATATAAGGTATTGCACCTCCACCCTGAGGGTGGCCTTATAGTGGCAAAAGAGAACACGGAATAGGAATGGAAATAGGAATTAAAATGGTTGGCCACTGGGAAATTCCACTTTTGGTAGATGGAGCAGAGGTGCTTGATGAAGCAGTCTTTGTCTAGTCTGTATTCTACTTTCAGATTTGATTTTCCAAGGTGAATCATCTCACACTTTTTCAGGTTGAACTGACTTAATGAACTCTTCCTATGTCATAAGGGAATATGTAATAACATAGAAATTGACAACAGTTCCTACAAAAATTACTACATGGGTGAAAAAAAGTTTTGAATTTCTTACAGTGTTGAGCTGTAGAAGAAACGTGATAACTGCTTTTTTACACTAATTTTTGCTTTAGCATAACGTAAGTTAAAATGATCCCTAGTCATTGAATCTCTAACCACTTACCTGTTGCAAATGATGGCTGGGACCTCATATCGTGAGACATCAAGAAGAAATTGGAAAGGAAAGAGGATGAAGAAATAGATGCTGCCTGGCCCACTGAGTTCCTCCAGTATTTTGTGTGTGTTGCTTTGGATTTCCAGCATCTGCAGATTTTCTTGTCCTTGAGGATGAAGAAAAGGTAGTTGGAAGTTTATCAGACAAAGGATGAGGCTCCAGGAAAGCCTTGAACTACGGACTCTTTATGGGTTCAAAGGGGAGCCAAACAGGTTTTTGAGAAACGTGATTTTTGAAAAGATGGATGCTGAGGGGCAAGAGCTGACGGTATGTGGGATCTTGTAGTTCCTACAAGTTCTTATACCTTATTCCCGAACCATGTGTCAAAATCAAGATGGAACCAAGATGAAGTGAATTGTATTTGTGAATCTTTGATAGACTTTGCCCAAGTGGTAAATCAAGAGTAAAACCTATCACTTTCTGAGAAGTAGGGTTAACTGGAGTTAAAGTGCAGTTCAGCAGTAACCCCAGGGGGAGCAGTCCTTGGAGATTAATGGGTTTGCTATTGTTACACGACTGAATGGCCTACTCTACAAGAATACACTGCTCCACATTGTAGAAGGGGTCATGTCATACAAACTTGGTTGAGTTTTTTTTTGAGATGGTGACAAAGATGATAGATAAGGGTAAGGCAGTGTAGTAAGCTGATCCAAAAGGCATATGGGATCCATGGAGATTTGGTAGACTGGATTCAAAGTTGTCTTTGCTTAGGAAACAGACAATAATGATGGAGGGGTGTTGTTCTGACTTGAGGTGTATGACCAGTAGTGTTTTGCGAGGATCAGTACTAGGATTACATAATTGATTTGGACAAAAATGTAGATGGGCTGATCAGTAAACTTGCAGATGACACAAAAAGTGTCATTCAAAAGGGGAATGACAAGATGGCGTCAGCAACAAATGGCAACATCCTGCAGAGATTTAAATTACTTCTACTACTTCTTCTTTTAAATATACTTCTTCTCCTGAACTGCAATCGATTGTAGCCTATAATTTCCACTTTGATAATGTCATTTTGGGCTGACTGAGTGATCTAGTGCTTTTGCTATCTCCTGGAGAATTCAGTGAGGTTGAGCGTAGCATGTGCAGCCGTTGTTTCTGAATAACAGCACACAAACTCGTGGTCAGCCTCCATTATTTCCCACCAATTAAAGTGTTGAGCAAGTTTGAATTTGAATGCATTTGACCAGTTTCCCTTTTGCTGCTGCCGGAGGAGGGTGCATGTTTGATTGCCTCGGTGCAGCTCATGGTTATGGGACTCTTTTGGGGAGGGGGGACCCTGTATTTGGAAGTTTCATGTCCTCAGCACTGAATGCGCTCTGCGGTTGTGAACTCATTTTTGGAGGATTCTGTGGTTCATGTGTTTCTGGTTACACTGGACAACAAAGATTTTGCTTCCTGAATACTTTTGGGTGTATCTTATGAATATTGGGCTGCTGATCATGAAAATCACCATGAAAATTCCCTATCTTGCACTACTTTTCTGAACTTGCCTGTATTTGTTATTTCAATTAAAATGTTGCTCACAGTGTAAACTGAAAAGCTTTCTATCTTGTCCAGGCATGTCTGAGTATGAGTAGGCTGAGCAGGTTTTAGGAAGACTATAAAAGCATCACGCACACACCATTCTATACATTGCTTTTACATGTATATCCGTTTGCGATCAGGTTGATGCACATGCTCTACACGCATAGCATATTGTGTGGACTCATTATAATAAAGTAATTGTATTTTCAGTAGTATTTGTGATAGCAAAATGTCTCGCCAATGTTGCAACAGCTGCGGTAATTTCTGTTATATTTGTGGCGAGTATGCACTTAAATCTCAAAGATGGAGCATGACTCCTCTTATTAAGAAAGCCTATTCGCTCTACTTTGGGTGTAAAATTGGCGACCAAGACAAAGCATGGGTCCCTCACATTTTTTGCGCAACATGCGCGGTTGATCTTAGAGCTCAGCTCAGAGGTACTTGGAAACCAATGCCGTTTGCTGTCCTGATGAGAAAGCGAGAGCAGAAGGATCATGTGACAGACCGCTCCTTCTGTCTGACCAGTGTGTCTGGTTTCTCTGCTAAAAACTAGAAATCCATTGAATACCCCAATCTCCCTTCAGTCATGAGGCCTGTATCGCATGACGATAGTCCTTCAGGACCAAAACCACCAGAGACATGGAGTCTAGAGGGGGCAGTCGAAGATGCCACAATGCAAAGCCAGGAATGGAAAACAACACTGACACTGATACAGATTATGAATGCTTTATGTTGAGTGAGCCCCATCTGATAACTAAATCTGAGTTAAATAACCCGGTCAGAGACTTGGGTTTGTCAAAGGCAAAAGCAGAATTACTGGGTTCAAGGTTGCAAGGATGGAGTCTGCTGTCACCAGGCACAAAAATCTCCATCTTTCATAGTCGCCAAGAAGATTTGACGTACTTCTTTGGTCAGATTGATAATCTGTGTTTCTGGACTGACATTAATTGGCTTATGACTGCTTTGGGTTGCCAGCATGACCCACAACGATGCCTTTTTTAATTGATTCTTCAGTGTTAAGCCTGAAAGCTGTGCTGCTACATAACGGCAATGCCCACCCTTCAATACCAATCGACTATGCTGTACACATGAAAGAAAACTACTGAAATCTGGAAGTCTTGTGAAAACGCATAGATCACAGTGACTACAACTGGAACATCTGTGGTGATCTGCTACTAGGAATGCACCAAGTACTGTTGTTTCATTTGTGAATCGGACATCCACGCTAATGAATCTCTTTACATTAAAAACGATTGGCCACTCCATAAGCAGTTGGTTCCAGGGCAGAAAAGTGTGGCACGTAAGTCACTTGTAAAACCAACAAAGATAATTTTGCCTGCTGTTCATATAAAACTGAGGATTGTGAAAAATTTTGTGAAAGCAATGGACAAGAAAGGTGAAGGATTTCGATATTTGAGACAGATGTTTCCCAGAATAACTGATGCCAAGATTAAGGAAGGCATTTTTGTTGATCCACAAACCAAACAGGTCACTAATGACAGGCAATTTGAAGAACTTCTAGTGCAACCAGAGAAAATTGCATGGAAGGCATTCGAGGATGTTGTTAGAAAATTTTCTTGCCACCTACAGAGCACAAAACTACGTGTAGCTGGTTGACAACATGCTTCAAGCATACAAAACCATGGAGTGCAACATGTCACTAAAGATTCATTTTCTGCATTCCCATTTAGACACCTTCCCTGCAAATCTTGGCGCTGTCAGTGACAAACATGGTGAAAGGTTTCACCAAGATATTGCCGTCATGGAGAAACAGTATCAGGGCAACTGGAATCCATCAATGCTGACCGATTATTGTTGGACGCTTAAGCGAGAAGCCTCAGACTCTGAGTGCAAATAAAAATCATTAACAAAACATTTTTAGCTTAGTTGAAGTATTGAAAGTGTCAATACCGTTATGCAATTCAACGCATTATATTCAATAAAAGTTAATATTGTATTTCTCCAAATTCTTATGTGATATAAATAGTCTGAAATTATATTTGTGTGCAGCTTCAAGCAGTCTATCATAACTACAAAATATTTCTGAGGAAGCAACACTTGAAAAAATTTGCTGTCCAGTGTTACTCATATTTTGCTATTTGCGCAATTTGATTGAGGTGATTTAGTGCGGAACTTGCTCTGCGGCTGAGGCCTACAGTTGTCGACACAGCGCTAAACTGACTGAATCAGTGACTGTGGCTCCTGGACTATTTCAGGGACTCTGCTGTTGACGTTTAATATTCCATGTGTTATTTGCTCTCTCTTTGCTATTTACGTGATTTGTTCTTTTTTGCACGTTGATTGTTTGGTGTTTTCTTTAAACAAGTTCCATGGCGTTTTTTTGTTTTGTTGCTGCCTGCAGGGGGAGGACTCTCAGGGTTGTCGACTGTATACGTACTTTGATAATAAATGTACTTTCAAACGTGGAGAAGTGATGGAGATTATGAATAGTGAGGAAGATTGCCAAAGGATAAAGCAAGATATAAACTGGCTGGCAAAGTGGGCAGAGAAATGGCAGGTGGAGTTTATTCCAGACAAGTAAACATGTGTCGTACCTTGAGAGGTAAGATGTAGGTTTACAATAAATGCCAGGACCCTTAGGAGCACTGATGGACAGAGGGATCTTGATCCATAATGGTAACACCAGGTCTATGCTTGTAAAGAAGACATTCTGCACACTTAGCTTCAGCAGTTGGAACACTGAGTATAAAAGTCGTTGAGTTATATTGCAACTGTATAAAACTTTGATTGGGCCACACTTGGAGTAATGTGTGCAATTCTGGTTGCCACATTACAGGAAGGATATGCAGACTTTGAAGAAAGTGCAGAAGAGGCTCATCAGGATGCTGCCTGGATTAGGAGAAATTGCACTATTTGCTCAGGAGTTTCTGAGGCTGAGGGGACAAACCTTTCTCTGGGTAGAAATATTGAAAAAATGGAGTGTATGGCTTTAAAGTGAGGAAGGGAATATTTGAAGGAGTTTTATATGGCATTTTTTACACAATGTGGCAGTTACATGGAACATGCTGTCTGGGGAGATGTTGGAAGCAGTTACGGCAGCAATGGTTAAGAGGCACTTAGGCATGAATAGGCAGAGAAATGGCCGGATACAGACCCTGTGCAGGTAGTTGGGGTTGTTTTAAATGGACATCATTATGATACAAGTAAATAGTGATTGAGGAACGAGTGTGAGTTTTCAGAGTTCTGTTAATCGGTGACAACAGACCTTGCACATTCTCCCTGTGCTCTGCATGTGCTGCTTCCTTGTCTTCTGTCCATTTCCCTCCACAGATGCTGCCTGACCTACTGAGTTCCTCCAGTGCCTCAGCGTTGCTCCAGAACATGATAGTGTTCATCTTGAAATGAGCTGGCCAATTAGCATAAAGATGAGGAAGCATTTATTTGTACGGTGGGGAGTGTAAACTTGGAGCCCTCTCCTCCTGTAGGTGTTGGACTGGGGACAGGGTAGGGGTTGGGATGTTACATCAACTGAAACATCAAAGACTTGAATCAATGGACCTTTGGCAGTGGGGTTTATGGGACAAAGGTGGACTTGGGGCACAAAGCAGTTCAGATCTAAATGCCTTACAGAACAGTGAACAGTATCAAGGATATACGTGACCTACTGCTGTTCCTATCTTCCTGCCGTAAAGATAACATACACATTTTTCCAAATAGTCAATATCCGTAACTGTTAGTCAGTTTTGTATAAATGCCATGTCTCTGTTCAGCACTTCAGAACATTTTGGTGACAGGGGCCAGGCTGTTCTTGTTCACAAGTAACTGAAGTGTGTTTGAGGAACGAGTGTGAGATTTCAGAGTCCAGTTACTCGGCGACGACACCACTCTTCCCTGAGAGCCCACGGTTTCATTCTCGGTGACAGCTTCCTCTGTGAGTGGCAATATTCTTCACATTCTTTGTGTCTTCTTTCCATACAAGGTACTGGTGAGGCCTCACCTAGAGTACTGTGTGCAGTTCTGATCTCCTTACTTAAGAAAAGTTGTACTGGCTTTGGAGGTGTTGCAGAGGAGGTTCACCAAGTCGATTCTAGAGATGAGATGGTTAACCTCATAGCAGGGTTGAAGGGGAAGTTAATCATGGGAGGTATAGGATATGTGGATGGGACAGATTAAGAGGCATGAGCACAGTGATAGGAGTTAAGTTGCCTGGGACAATACTTGCTGAAATTCTGAAGAATGAGAGGGGATCTTAATGAAACATAAAATTATGTAAGAGATAGATAAGATAGAGACAGGAAATTTGTTTCCACAGGTAGGTGAGACTAGAACTAGGAGACAGAGACTCAAGATTCAGGGAATATAGGTTTAAGATGGAGATGAGAAGAAACTGCTTTGTCCAGAGAGTAATGAATCTGAAGAATTCTCTGCCTAGGGAAGCTGTAGAGACAAATTAATTAAGTAGATTTAAGACACAGCGACGTAGATTCTTGCATAATATGGAAATTAAGGGTGATGGAGGAAAGACAGGTGGAGCTTAGTCCATGATCTGGCCATGTGGCCTACTCTTGCACCTACTTCTTATGTTCTCTGCTGCAGGGGAAGACAAGGCCACGATCCCAGTGACAGACTCCGAGTTTAATCAATCAGTCAACCCCCAGAGTTTCTGCACGGGTGTATCTCTCCATCACCCAGCCTTGGTCCAGAACACGGGGCCGCTGATCGACATGTCAGACATCCGACCTGGTACCAGTAAGTATCAGAGTTTCTATAAAAGTGTAGTGACTTCAGATGAGACAATACCAGACCAGAAGTGGATCTTGTTTTGCTTGGAATGTGGGTGACCAGCATAGCGGGGTTGAAGAGGAGGTGAAGCATGGGAGATACAGGATATGTGAAGAGACATGAGCACAGAGACAATCAGACCAGGTGGGCCGAATAGCCAGCATCACTACTATTAATGTAAGCTTTCAATCCCTATGTGTTCATGCTGCAAACAATGGGGAGGGAAAGAAAATGATTAATTTAAATGGGTCAACACAGACAAAATGCTGGAGAAGCCTAGCAGGTCAGGCAGCATCTATAGCGAAGAGTAAACAGTCGATGTTTCAGGCCGAGACCTTTCATTGGGACTCAGCCCAAAACGCCGACTGTTTATTCCCCTCCATAGAAGCTGCCTGACCTGCTGAGTTCCTCCAGCATTTTGTGTGTGTTGCTCAATGTCTCAGTGAAGACTCTTGGTTTCCTCACCACTAGATCCTGTCGCGAGGAAGAGTGTGAAATCAGCACACAGTACAAGGAACAGGTATTCCAGCCAGTGGACTCTTACAAAGTGTCAGGCCTCAACCCCAGCTCGAACCTTGACCTCTGACTGGAGAACTGTGGGATCACAGCATGGAATAACGGTGACAGAGAGTGACAGCTACAGTGCCAGCCTCTCCCAGGATACAGGTAAGAGTGGCAGCAAAGTGACAGGACAAGCCCTGCTTGGCTGTTTATACCATAAAGATTTTGATAGTTACTGTATTTATTGTCAGACTTAACTTACCAAATAACCCCATGTTCCACTTGGAACCCCATTCACCTTCCCAAACAGTCCCTTCCTCCTCTGCCAGTCCACCAGGGCTCCAGTAGGAACCACCTGCAAAACTAAATGTAGTCTTGCTCACCCAGGCTACTCCAACATCTCCCAAGCCTCAACCACCATGAAGAACAGGACAATGGGCACGGAGTGGCACCTCATCTTTTATTCACATCCTTACTTGGAAATATTTTGCATTCCTTCATTGTCATCATATGGAAATCCTGGAAGGTGCTAACTAATAATGTTGTAGGAGATACCTTCAGCATAGTGGACAGTATTGTTAAAAAAGTAGACTCACCATCAGCTTGACAAGAGCAAGGATAGATGATCAATAACGAGGATGTCTCCTGGACTTGAAGGACTTAGTTATGAAGAGAGTTTGAGCAAGTTAGGACTCTTTTCACTGGGGTGTAGGAGAACGAAGGGTGATCTCGTCAAAGAGTATAAAATCATGAGGGGCATAGATAGGATCTATTGTATAGTCTTTTCCCCAAGAATGAGAGGACATAAGTTTAAGTTAACAGGGGAGTGATTTAATAGGAACCTGAGGAACAACCTTTGCACCCAGAGCATGGTCAGTGGCTGGAAGAGATTAAGCCAGCTACATGAACAACATTTAAAAGGAAATTGGGCAGGTACATAGATAGGAAAGATATACAACCAGAAAGCACAGGAGCAGACTTTAGCCATCTGGCCCATCCAGTCTGCTCCGCCATTCAATCCTGATTAATCCTTTTATCCTCTCCTCAGCCTCATGCCCCAGCCTTCTCCCTGTGACCTTTGATGCCATGTCCAATAAAGAACCTATCAAGCTCTGCCTTAAATGCATCCAATGACTTGGCCTCCACAGCTGTCTGTAGTATCAAATTCCACAAATTCACCATGCTCTGGCTGAAGGAATTTCTCTGCATCTCTGTTTTAAATAGACACCTCTCTATCCTGAGGCTGTACCCTCTTGTCCTAGACTCCCCCACCATGGGAAACATCCTTTCCACATCTACCATGTCTAGGCCTTTCAACATTCGAAAGATTTCAATGAGATCCCCCCTCATCCTTCCTAATTCCAGCAAGTACGACCCAGAACCATCAAACATTCCTCGTATGACAACCCTTTCACTCCCTTCATTCCCGGAATCATCCTTGTGAACTTCCTCTGCTCTCTCCAATGCCAGCACATCTTTTCTTAGGTGAGAAGCCCAAAACTGTTCATGATACTCAAGGTGAGGCCTTGTTCATCTGGTCCAGGTGATGTATGTACCTTTAGGTCTTTCAGCTTTTTGAGCACCTTCTCCCTTGTAATGTAACTGCACTCACTTCTCTTCCCTCACACCCTTCAACATCTGGCACACTGCTCGTGTCTTCCACAGTGCAGACTGATGCAAAATACTCATTTAGTTCATCTGCCATCTCCTTGTCCCCCGTTATTATTTCTCCAGCCTCATTTTCTAGCAGTCCTATATCCACTCTCATCTCTCGTTTATTGTTTACAAATATTTGAAAAAGCTTTTACTATCCACTTTACTATTGTTTGCTAGCTTGCTTTCATAGTTCATCTTTTCTTTTCTAATGACTCTTTTAGTTGCTCTCTGTGGGTTTTTAAAAGCTTCCCAATCCTCCGTCTTCCCACGAACTTTTGCCTTGTTGTATGCCCACTCGTTTGCTTTTACATTAGCTTTGACTTCCCTTGTCAGCCATGGTTGTACTATTTGCCATTTGAGTATTTCTTTGTTTTTGTAATACATCTACCCTGCACCTTCCTCATTTTTCCCCAGAAATGCACACCATTGCTGCTCTGCTGACATTCCTGCCAGCAACTCCTTCCAATTTACTTTGGCAAACTCCTCTCTCATACCACTGTAATTTCCTTTACTCCACTGAAATACTGCTACATCAGACTTTACTTTCTCCTATCAAATTTCAAGTTGAGCTCAATCATATTGTGATCACTGCCTCCTAAATGTTCTTTTACCTTAAGCTCCATAATCACCTCCGGTTCATTACATAACACCCAATGGCGTATAGCTGATCGCCTAGTAGGGTCAATAACAAACTGCTCTAAAAAGCCATCTTGTAGGCATTCAACAAACTCACTCTCTTGGGATCCATTTCCAACCTGATTTTACCAATCGATGTGTGTAGTGAAATCTCCTATGTTTATCACAACATTGCCCTTTTGACACACCCTTCCTATTTCCTGTTGTAACCTGTGGTCCACATCCCAGACACTGTTGGGAGGTCTGTATATAACTGACATCAGGGACCTTTTACCCTTGCACTTTCTTAACTTAACCCACAAGGATTCAACATCTTCCGATCCTATGTCACATCTTTCTACTGATTTGATGCCATTCTTTACCAGTAGAGCCACACCATCCCCTCTGCCTACCTTCCTACCCCTCTGATACAATGTGTAACCTTAGATATTCATCTCCCAACTACAACAATCCTTCAGTCGTGATTCAGTGATGGCCACAACATCATACCTGACAATGTGTAATAGTGCAACAAGATCATCCACCTTATTTCTTATACTCCATGCGTTGAGATATAACACATTGAGCACTGTATTTGCTACCCTTTTTGATTCTACATCCCTAATGCACTGATTCTCACCCTGCCGGCTGCAATTATGTCCCATCACCTGCCTGCTCTTCCTGACAGTCTGACTGCACACTATCTTTGCTTTTTTACCATCCGTCCTATCCTGAGTCCCTTCACTCTGATTCCCACACCCTTGCCGAATGAGTTTAAACCCTCCCCAACAGCTCTAACAAACCTGCCCGCAAGAATATTGGTCCCCCTTGGGTTCAGGTGCAACCCGCCATTTTTGAACAGATCATACCTCCCCCAGAAGAGATCCCAATGATCTAAGAACCCTTAGCCCTGCCCCCTGCACCAGCCTCTCAGCCATGCATATATCTGCCAAATCATCCTGTTTCTACCCTCACTGGTGTGTGGCACAGGCAGCAATCCAGAAATTCTCAGCTTTCTGCCTTACTCTCTCAATTCTCTCTTCAGGACCTTCTTGCTTTTCCTTCCTATATCATTGGTACCAACATGTACCACGACATCAGGCTGCTCTCCCTCCACCTCCAAAACGCTGTGGATGCGATTCGAGATGTCCCTGACCCTGGCATCAAGGAGGCAACATACCATTCAGGTGTCCCGTTCACATCCACAGAATTCCCTGTTTGTTCTGCTGTTTATCGAGTCCCCTATCACTACCACTCCCCTCTTCTCCCTCTTTCCCTTCTGCACCACGGACCCATGCTCAGAGCTAGTAACCAGGTCTCTGTGGAAAGTCACCCCCCCATTACAGTATCCAAAGTGGTATATAGTAAACAGGAATTCTGCAGATGCTGGAAATTCAAGCAACACACATCAAAGTTGCTGCTGCGTTCACCAGCAACTTTGATGTGGTATATAGTACTTATTTTGAGGGGTGCTGTGCACTAACTGCCTATTCACATTTCCATTTCTCCTGACCGTTACCCAGCTACTTGCCTCCTGCAACTTCAGGGTGACTGCTTCCCTGTAACACTGATCAATGATCTCCTCACTCTCCCGTACAAGCTGAAGGTCATCCAGCTGCTGCTCCAGATTCTCAACACGGTCTTCAAGGAGCTGCAGCCGGATGCACTTCACGCAGATGTAGTTCTCTGGGAGAATCTGGGTCTCCCTGGACTCCAACATCCAGCATGAAGAATACACAATGGCCATTTACTACTCTAGGTTCAGTAAGAGAGGGAGAAAAAAAAATGAAGCTTCCCCAGAGCCAACACCTCTTCTGAGCCGAAGTCTCCTTTAAGCCAAAGCCTGACACTCCTACCCTCACCACTGGCCTACTCTCGACAATGGCCACCTGCTTGTCCCTTCTGCACTTTGAAACAAGCATTGTATGTGGGCCAAATGGGAGCAAACGGGTCCAGCTTTAATGGGAACCTTGGTTGGCATGGATCATTACACCAAAGAGCCTGTTTCTGTGCTCTTTGACTCTAAATGCTGGTCTTGCCACCAATGCCAGCTTCTTTACACAAAAAAAAACAGATTGTGCTTTCACTTAGTGAGCCTTGGGCAAAATCTGACCAGAGCAATATGCACCTGATGATCATCCATTGACACCCAGATTGTGACATCCATGCAGTGAGAACAAGGTTGATTTCACCTGGTTAGGTGTCACTGCCCTCTCTCTGACCATCAGCAACGGTCTTCCATTCAGGATTGTAAAGGCTTGCTGGTACCCGAGGGATGGTTTAATCCTTCAGGAATATTTTGAGGGAGGTGAGGAAACTAGAATGGTTGTGCAATTAGATCCACAATCTCTTTCTCACCCTGAGCTTAGTTGTTTAACAGTTGTGATTTTTATAAATGACGAATGAAGAAATGGTTAGTAAGGTGGAGGGACGTTTAAGAGACCCTCAGATAGGCACCTAGGTAAAAAAAAATGGAGACCTATGTGGAAGGGAAGGATTAGAGTGATCTTAGAGTAGATTAAGTGATCAGCACAACATCAAGTTCAAGTTCAAAGTAAATTTATTATTGAAGTGTGTATATGTCACCATATACAATCCTGAGATTCATTTTCCTGCAGGCATTCATGGTAGAACAAAGAAAGACAATAGAATCAATGAAAAACGACACAATCATGAGCCAAAGGGTCTATGCTGTGCTCTACTGTTCTATGTTTGGTAAAGTAGTACTCAGTCAGCCACCAGCACTAATGACTGGCAAAGGCATCAGGATTTACTTAATATTCCTCAATTAAGCTCTGGAACAAAAAGATTATACTTTTCAAGGATAGGTTTCATCCACCAGAGTTTCTTCTGAAAATATAAATTATGTATTGTGGAGCTTCTAAGATCTTATGCATAGAGAAGGCCATACTGGAGTTTTCTGTTCTAATCCCCAGCTCTTATCTCACAAAATTTACTACTTCTACTTTTGAAGTGATTATCTGATTTCTCCTTGAATACAAATGCAACTCAGACTCCAGTTTGAGTTTTTGCGGTAGGAATGGTAGATCTCAGTGACTAATGCAGGGTGCAGCTGGCTGCAGTCTCTATTCCTCAGCTCCCCCAACCTGGAGCTAAGGAGTATGTCGCAGGAAAGCAGCATCCACCATCAAAGACTCCCACCATACAAGCCATGCTCTTGCCTTTGAGTAGGAGCATGAGGTTCCACACCATCAAATTCAGGAACAGTTGTACCCTACAAGTTAGTCCTGACGAAGGGTCTCGGCCTGAAACGTCGACTGCGCCTCTTCCTATAGATGCTGCTTGGCCTGCTGCGTTCACCAGCAACTTTGATGTATGTTGCTTGAATTTCCAGCATCTGCAGAATTCCTGTTGTACCCTACAATTATCAGGTTTCTGAATTAGAGAGGACTGCTGTGTACAAACATCTACTGATGCTTCTGGACACATCTTCAGTGATGTTCCTGGAATCATCGGGTGTTTCGGGTCTTTCAACATCATACAACCTCCTCCAGGTGACCCAGCCGGGGCTGATCAGACCCCAGCTTGTGTCCAGATGGCTAGCTACTTATGACTCCATGGCTCCCCTCTTTTGAGCCACAGCCATCTTGAGTTCCTCTCTGCCGCATCGGTGGTACTGCGAATGGCTCTCCTCTTCCTCTCTCCCTCGATGCCCAAAATGCTGAAGGCTGTAGCTGAGGAACGGGCTACGAATCCCCTACAACCAACCTCCACTGGGAGACACCTCGCTCTCCATCCACTTCACTCACCTAACTCTGAACTGATTGCACTACCTATGGACTCACTTTCAAGGACTCGAGAATTCATGTTTTTGATATTAATTAATTATCTATCTATTTTTAAATGTATTTGCACAACTTGTCTTTTTTCGCACATTGATTGTTTTTCAGTCTTTGTTTGTGTAGTTCTAAATTCTATTGTATTTTCCTGTAAATGTCTGCAAGAAAATGAAACTCAATGTAGTATATAGTGACATAAGACAAGACCATAAGACAAAGGAGCAAAAGTCGGCCATTCGGCCCATCGAGTCTGCTCCACCATTTTATCATGAGTTGGTCCATTCTCCCATTTAGTCCCACTCCCCCGCCTTCTCACCATAACCATTGATGCCCTGGCTACTCAGATACCTATCAATCTCTGCCTTAAATACGCCCAATGACTTGGCCTCCACTGCTGCCCGTGGCAACAAATTCCATAGATTCACCACCCTCTGGCTAAAAAAATTTCTTCGCATTTCTGTTCTGAATGGGTGCCCTTCAGTCCTTCAGTCATGCCCTCTCGTACTAGACTCCCCCACCATGGGGAACAACTTTGCCATATCCACTCTGTCCATGTCTTTCAACATTCGAAATGTTTCTATGAGGTCCCCCCTCATTCTTCTAAACTCCAAGGAATACAGTCCAAGAGCAGTCAAACATTCCTGATATGTTAACCCTCTCATTCCCAAAATCATTCTAGTGAATCTTCGCTGAACCCTCTCCAATGTCAGCACATCCTTTCTTAAATAAGGAGACCAAAACTGCCCACAGTACTCCAAGTGAGGTCTCACCAGCGCCTTATAGAGCCTCAACATCATATCCCTGCTCCTATACTCTATTCCTCTAGAAATGAATGCCAACATTGCATTCGCCTTCTTCACCACCGACTCAACCTGGAGGTTAACCTTAAGGGTATCCTGCATGAGGACTCCCAAGTCCCATTGCATCTCAGAACTTTGAATTCTTTCCCCATTTAAATAATAGTCTGCCCGTTTATTTCTTCTGCCAAAGTGCATAACCATACACTTTCCAACATTGTATTTCATTTGCCACTTCTCTGCCCATTCTTCCAATCTATCCAAGTCTCTCTGCAGACTCTCCGTTTCCTCAGCACTACCGGCCCCTCCACCTATCTTCGTAATGTCAGCAAACTTAGCCACAAAGCCATCTATTCCATAATCCAAATCGTTGATGTACAATGTAAAAAGAAGCGGCCCCAACACAGACCCCTGTGGAACACCACTGGTAACAGGCAGCCAACCAGAATAGGATCCCTTTATTCCCACTCTCTGTTTCCCTCCAATCAGCCAACGCTCTATCCACGTATGTAACTTTCCCGTAATTCCATGGGCTCTTATCTTGTTAAGTAGCCTCATGTGTGGCACCTTGTCAAAGGCCTTCTGAAAATCCAAATACACAACATCTACTGCATCTCCCTTGTCTAGCCTACTGGTAAAAAATTGTAATAGGTTTGTCAGGCAGGATTTTCCTGTAAGGAAACCATGCTGAGTTCTGCCCATCTTGTCATATGCCTCCAGGTACTCTGTAACCTCATCCTTGACAATCGACTCCAACAACTTCCCAACCACCGATGTCAAGCTA
The DNA here is from genome assembly GCF_963921235.1 of Mobula hypostoma. NCBI lineage: Eukaryota > Metazoa > Chordata > Chondrichthyes > Myliobatiformes > Myliobatidae > Mobula > Mobula hypostoma. The sequence goes on from NC_086129.1 coordinate 46,018,423, forward strand.
ACAGGTCTATAATTTCCTTTTTGCTTCCTTGCCCCCTTCTTAAATAACAGAGTGACATTTGAAATCTTCCAGTCCTCCGGAACCATGCCAGAATCTATCGACTTTTGAAAGATCATCGCTAATGCCTCCGCAATCTCCACAGCTACTTCCTTCAGAACACAAGGGTGCATTCCATCTGGTCCGGGAGATTTATCGACCTTTAGCCTATTCAGCTTCCTGAGTACTTTCTCTGTCGTAATTGTGACTGCGCACACTTCTCTTCCCTGCCACCCTTGAGTGTCCGGTATCCTGCTGATGTCTTCCTCAGTGAAGACTGATGCAAAATACTTGTTCAGTTCCTCTGCCATCTCCTTATCTCCTATTACAATTTCTCCAGCATCATTTTCTATCGGTCCTGTATCTACTCTCACATTCTTTGATAATAAATTTACTTCGACTTTGACATTTTAATTTGTAGTGCATTGTGCTGCAGTGTGTGCTTGGAGTAAGTGACTGAAGACACACTTTAACTCTCATGGAACCTTACAGCTCAGAGATCCCATTTAACCCAGTGTGCCTCTGTAAGAGCCATCCAGTTATACCTGCTATAACATGAAAATCGATTTCTCCAACTTCTGGTATTTTCCCCCTCCTCCTTCCCTCTTCAATTCCCCAAACTGACCTCTTACCTCACCTGCCTATCACCTTCCCTGGTGTTTCTCCTATGGTCCACTCTCCTCTCCTATCAGATTCCTTCTTCTCCAGCCCTCTACCTTTCCCACCTATCACCTCCCAGCTTCTTACTTATCCCTTCCGTTCCCCTTCCTTCATCCCCTTCCTCCCCGACACACCTGGCTTTAACTATCATTTGCCAGCTTGAACTCTTTCCTCTCCATCCAACTTCTTATTCTGATTTTCATTGCCTTCCTTTCCAGTCCTGATGAAGAGCCTTGTCCCGAAACATCAACTGTTTATTCACTTACATAGATACTGCCTGACCATAAGACAGAGGAGCAGAATTAGGCCATTCAGCATTAGGCCATGTCTGCTGTGCATTTCATCATGGCTGATCCTGGATCCCACTCAACCTGATACAACTGCCTTCTCGCCATATCCTTTGATGCCCTGACCAATCAAGGAATGATCAACTTCCTCCTTAAGTATACCCACGGACTTGGCCTTCATCGCAGTCTGTGGCAGACCATTCCACAAGTTCACTACTCTCTGGCTAAAAAAAAAATCCTCCTTACCTCTGTGCTAAAGGGTCACCCCTCAATTCTGAAGCTGTGCCCCCTAGTTCAGGATATACCCACCATAGGAAACATCCTCTCCACATCCACCCTATCTAGTCCTTTCAACATTCAGTAGGTTTCAGTGAGGTCCCCCCAGCATTCTTCAAAATTCTAGTGCATACAGACCCAAAGCTGCCAAATGCTCCTCGTATGTTAACCCCTTAGTTCCCAGAATCATCCTAGTGAACCTCCTCTGGGCTCTCTCCAATGACAACACATCATTTCCAAGATATGGGGGCCAAAACTGTTGACAATACTCCAAGTGTGGTCTGACTAGTGTCTTATAAAGGTTCAGCATTATTTCCTTGGTTTTATATTCTATTCCCCTCACAATAAATGCCAACATTGAATTTGCCTTCTTTACCACCGACTCAACCTGTCAGCTAACCTTCTGGTAATCTTGCATGAGGACTCCTAAGTATCTCTGCACCTCTGATGTTTGAATTTTCTCCCCATTTAGATAATAGTCAGCACTATTGTTCCTTTTACCAAAATGCATTATCAGACATTTCACAATACTGTATTCCATCCATCACTTTTTCCCCATTCTTCCAATTTGTCTAAGTCCTGCTGCAATCGCATTGCTTCCTCAGCACTACCTACCCTTCCACCTATCTTTGTATCATCTGTAAACTTTGCCACAAAACTATCAATTCCACTATCTAAATCATTGTAAAGAATGTGAAAAGTAGCAGTCCCAATACTGACCCCTGTGGAACACCACTAGTCACTGGCAGTGAACCAGAAAAGGCCCCTTTTATTCCCACTCACTGCCTCCTGCCTGTCAGCCATTCCGCTATCCATGCCAGTATCTTTCCTGTAACACCACGGGCTTTTATCTTGTTAAGCAGCCTTATGTGAGGCACCTTATCAAATGCCTTCTGAAAATCCAAGTAAATGTCATCCACTGCCTCTCCTTTGTCCACCCTGCTTGTTACTTCCTTGAAGATCTCTGACAGATTTGTCAGGCAAGATTTCCCTTTACAGAAATCATGCTGACTTTGACTTATTTTATCGTTAGTCTCCAAGTACCACAAAACCTTGTCCTAATAATAGACTCCAACACTTTCCCAAACACTGAGGTTAGGCTAACTGGTCTGCAATTTCCTCTCTTTTGTCTTCCTCCCTTCTTAAAGAGTGGAGTGACATTTGCAATTTTCCAGTCCTCCAGGACCATGCTAGAATCAAGTGATTCTTGAAAAATCATAACCAATGCATCTGCTATCTCTTCAGCAACCTCTCTCAGGACTCTGGGATGTCAACCATCTGGCCTAGATGACATCCACCTTAAGACCTTTGAGTTTTCCTAGCACTTTTTCCTTTGTAATAGCAATGACAGTCACTCCTGCTCCCTGACACTCACAGACCTCTGGCACACTGCTAGTGTCTTCCACAGTGGAGACTGATGCAAAGTACTTATTAAGTTCATCAGCCATTTCTTTGACCCCATTACTACCTCACCAGCATAATTTTCCAATGGTCCAATATCAACTCTCACCTCCCTTTTATTCTTTATACAATGTAAAGAAAAACTTTTAGGATCTTGCTTTATATTATTGGCTAGTTTGCCCTCATATTTCATCTTTTACCTACTTACAGCTTTTTTAGTTGCTTTTTGTTGAATTTTAAAAGTTTCCCAATCATCCAACTTCCCACTCACTCTTGCTACCTTATTTGCCCTTTCCTTGGCTTTTATACAGTCCTTAAATTCCCTTGTCAGCCACGGTTGCCTAACCCTGCCACTTGTGAACTATTCCCAGAAACTTCAGCCTACTCTGTTCTGCCATCATCCCTGCCAGTATCCCCCTGCAATCTACCTGGGCAAGCTCCTGTCTCATGCCTCCGTAATTCCCTTTATTCCATTGTGATACTGATACATGTGACTTATGCTTCTCCCTCTCAAATTGCAGTATCAGTTCAATCATATTATGATCACTGCCTCCTAGGCTCGAGCACAAGCTGCTCTAAAAAGTAATCTCGTAGGCATACAACAAATTCCTTCTCTTGCGATTCGACACCAACCTGATTTTCCACTTGCATATTGAAGTCCCCTATTACAATTGTGATATTACCCTTATTGCATGCCTTTTCCAGCTCCCTTTGCAATCTCAACCCCACATGTTGACTACTATTTGGAGGCCTATATATAATTCCCATAATGGTTATTTCACCATTGCAGTTTCTTAACTCCACCCACAAAGATTCAACATTCTCTGACCCTGTCACCTTTTTCTAAGGGTGTAATTCCATCTCTTACCAATAGAGCCACACCACCGCCAATGCCTTCCTACCTGTCCTTTTGATACAAAGTACCTGCTGACCTGCTGAATTCCTCCAGCATTTTGTGTGTTGTTCTAAAGTCCAGCATTTGCAGAAACTCATGTTTCCCCTTTGGAAGATGGTCATTAAATCTGCTTCACTGCTCTTTCAGGTACTCATGACCCAGGATTTCTGATCTCTGACTCTCCTAATCAATGTCATGTATCATATTCTATTTTTCTCCTCTAACTTTCCTCACCTTTGTTATCTTTCTTTCAAAGACAAAGGCAGGAACAGCATGGTCTCTACAGAGAGTGCTTCCTCCACCTACGAGGAGTTAGCTCGAGCCTATGAGCATGCCAAGCTGGAGGAGCAGTTGCAGCACGCCAAGTTCGAGATCACTGAGTGCTTCATCTCGGACAGCTCCTCCGACCAGATGACTACAGGCACAACCGACAACGCCGACAGCATGACCTCCATGAGCACCCCCTCGGAAGCTGGAATCTGCAGGTTCACCGCGTCACCCCCACAGCCCCAGGACATTGACCGAGGGAAGAACGTTGCTGTGCCCATTGCTCACCGAGCTGGTAAGCTGTGTCAGACCCATGCCACCTAGAACTCCTTGGCTTTATTTACAACAGGCAGCTCTGCCACCCAAGCCCAGGCAGAGCTTTAGTCATATAGTATGGAAAAAGGCCGTTTATCCCAGCTCATCCATGCCAAACAAGTTGCCCATCTAGGCAAGTCCCATTTGTTCATATCTCTTGAAACCTTTCCTATCCATGTATCTATCCAAATGTTTTCAAAATGGTGTTATTGTACTTGGCTCAACCACTTCCTCTTGTTCCCTATAAGCACCATTCTCTGAATGAAGAAGTTGCTCCTCAGGTCCCTGTTAAATCTCTCTCCTCTCATCTTGAACCTATACCTTCTGGTATTTTATTCCCTTCTCCTGGGAAAAAGACTGTGTGCTTTCACCCTACCTATGCCACTCCTGGTTTTATACACCTCACTAAGGTCACCTTCAATTTCCTATGCTCCATGGAATAATGACCTAGCTTGCCTAACCTCTCCCTATAATTCATAAGACCATAAGACATCGGAAGAGAATTAGGCCGATGGGCCCATCCAGACTGCTCTGCCATTCGATCATGACTGATTTATTATCCCTCTCAACCTCATTCTCCTGCTTTCTCTCCACAACCTTTGACATCCCCACTAATCAAGATGTTAAATATACCCCAGTGATTTGGCCTCCACAACCGTCTGTGGTAACGAATTCCACAGATTCACCACCCTCTAGCTGAAGAAATTTCTCCTCATTTCTGATGTAAAGGGTCGTTCTTGTATTCTGAGGCTATGTCCTCTAGTCTTAGTCGCTCCTACTATTAGAAACATCCTCTACATGTCTACTTTATCTAGGTCTTTCAAAATTTGGTAGACTTCAATAACATCCCCCTCATTCTTCTAAACACCAGGAGCCATCAAATGCTCCTCATATGTTAGCCCTTTCTTTCCTGGGACCATTCTCGTGAATCTCCTCTGGACTCTTTCCAATGCTATCACATCCTTTTGTAGCTGAAGGGCCCAAAACAGCCCACAATACTTCAAATATGGTCCAACCAATGCCTCCTAAAGCCTCTGTATCACATCCTTGCTCTTATATTCTAGTCCTCTCAAAATGAATGCTAACATTGAATTGCCTTCCTCACCACCAACTCAATCTGCAAGTTAACCTTTAGGGAATCCTGCACAAGAACTCCCAAGGCACTTTGCACCTCTGATATGTAAATCACTTCCTGTTTAGAAAATAGTCTATGCCTTTATTCCTTCTACCAAAGTCCGTGACAATACACTTTCCTACAGTGTATTGCATTTCCCAAGTTTTTACTTATTCTCCTGATCTGTCCAATTCCTCCTGCAGACTCCCTGATTCCTCAAACTATCTGCGCTTATCCCCTTCCTTGTATCATCTGCAAACTTGGCCACAAAGCTATCTATTCCATCATCCTGTAAATGTGCTGAATGGCAGGAGGGCTTTACTGTACGGTATCCACCATTTTCTGTAGACTTTTCCGTTCCTGGGCACTGCTGGTTCCACACTAGGCTGTGGTACATCCAGTTAGGATGCTCTCCACTGTACACCTAAAGAAGGATAAAGGATCCCACTTTATGGCCCAAGGATCCCACTAATCCATGTTGAACTATTGGAAGGGGCTCGGCTGCTTACTAGAGCAATAATTGGTATTCTTGCTCCTGGAGCGTTTCTAGATTGCAATTTCAAAGGACATTTTCTGTTACATGTTGTAAAGGCAAGATAAGTAGAATTGGGATTTGATCTGGGACAGTTCAATATAAAGAAATTTTCACATTGATTCTGTACCTGCTGACAGCTTGATGAGACTGTGTAGAAGTATGCTTAGTTTCCAACCCATTCTCTGCTCGTGGAGTGTTCGATGGACCCTTAACCGATGTAACCCGTGCTATAACTGCCCAGAGATCTCTTGATAGGAAAACATAGAAGGAGACTTCCTCATGATCAAGCCAGTGCTCTGTCTTCTCTGGAAACGTTGGATGGAAGAAGGATGAGGGAACCTTTCACTGTACGGTTTGACAGGTGCATGGTAGGGAAAGGTTGCGGGGTTCCCAACTTTTCTTATGCTATGGACTAATACCACTAAGCAAAGGATCCATGGAACCCCTGGTTGAGAGGGATATAGGCCAAGCACAGGAAATTGGGATGTGCTGAGGTAGGCAACAGTCAGCATGGACAATTTGGGCCAAAGGGCCTGATTCTGTGTTGTACAATTGTATGAATATAACTTTTGGCTTCTGCCCCCTTCCTTTCCAATGCTGAAGAAGGGTCTCAGTCCCAAATGTCCTCTGTTTGTGTTGAACCTATGACTCTAACTTGCATTGTGCTTGGAGCAGCTCAGTGGGTCAAGCAGCGTCCATGAGGGGGTGGGGGGGGGGGTGGCGGGAGAAGGAATTTTGAACATTTCTGGTTAAAACCCTGAAGAGTAGAGTGGGAAGATGCCTGTATAAGGAATCAGTTAAGGGTCCATGTAGAGGAGGGGAGGACAGCTAGAGTTCAGGAGCCAGAAGCAGGGTGATAGATGATACCTGCGATTACATAGAAACATAGAAAACCTACAGCACAATACAGGCCCTTCAGCCCACAAAGCTGTGCCAAACATATCCTTACCTGAGAAATTACCTAGGGTTACCCATAGCCCTCTATTTTTCAAAGATCCATGTACCTATCCAGGAGCCTCTTAAAAGACCCTATCGTATCTGCCTCCACCACCATCGCTGGCAGCCCATTCTACGCACTCACCACACTCTGCGTAAAAAAACTTACCCCTGACATCTCCTCTGTACCTACTTCCAAGCACTTTAAACCTGTGTCCTCTCGTGATAGCCATCTCAGCCCTGGGAAAAAGCCTCTGACTATCCACATGATCAATGCCTCTCATCATCTTATACACCTCTATCAGGTCACCTCTCATCCTCTGTCACTCCAAGGAGAAAAGGCCGAGTTCACTCAACCTATTCTCATAAGGCATGCTTCTCAACCCAGGCAACATCTTTGTAAATCTCCTCTGTACCCTTTCTATGATTTCCATGTCCTTCCTGTAGTGGGGTGACCAGAATTGAGCACAGTACTCCAAGTGGGGTCTGACCAGGGTCCTATATAGCAGCAACATTACCTCACGGCTCTTAAACTCAATCCCGTGGTTGATGAAGACCAATGCACCATATGCCTTCTTAACCACAGAGTCAACCTGCGCAGCTGCTTTGAGTGTCTTATGGACTCAGAACCCAAGATCCCTCTGATCCTCCACACTGCCAAGAGTCTTAACATTAATACTATATTCTGCCATCATATTTGACCTACCAAAATGAACCACCTCACACTTATCTGGGTTGAACTCCATCTGCCACTTCTCAGCCCAGTTTTGCATCTTATCAATGTCCCGCTGTAGCCTCTGACAGCCCCCCACACTATCCACAGCACCCCTAACCTTTCTGTCATTAGCAAATCTACTAACCCATCCCTCCACTTCCTCATCCAGATCATTTATAAAAATCACAAAGAGTAGGGTCCCAGAACAGATCCCTGATGCACACCACTGGTCACCGACCTCCAAGCAGAATATGACCTGTCTACAACCACTCTTTGCCTTCTGTGGGCAAGCCAGTTCTGGATCCACAAAGCAATGTCCCCTTGGATCCCATGCCTCCTCACTTTCTCAATAAGCCTCGCATGGGGTACCTTGTCAAATGCCTTACTGAAATCCATATACACTACATCTACTGCTCTACCATCACTAATGTGTTTAGTCACGCATTAGTCACATCTCTACCCCTTCCCCTCCCCTCTGCCTCTACAATCTGCCTTTCATCTTTTTTCCTCCACCAATCACCTAGGAATCCTTTCTCACCATTTATCTTCACCACTTTATACCTGCAACTCTCCTCTTCACTCTCAGTCCTGATGCAGGGTTTCATCAACAGTATCTTTATCCTCACAGATCCTGTTTTGATGTGCTGAGTTCCTCCATCAGCTTACCTGTTGCTACAGATTCCAGCATCTTCAGTTTCCTTTACCTCTTTGCTTTGTATTTTTCATGAGTATGGTCTGTTTGCTAGACAGTGTAGGGGGATTGTTACTCCAGCCAATGCTACATCTGTCCTTGGAGAGTTCAGAATCAGGTTTAATATCACTGGTACATTTTGTGAAATTTGTTAACTTTGCAGCAGCAGTACAATGACAATAGAGAGAAGAAAAAAAACTGAATTACAGTAAAAATATATATGCATCAAATAGTTAAATAAGTAATGCAAAAATAGAAATAAAAAGGTAGTGAGGTGGTGTTCATGGTCTCAATGTCCATTCAGAAGTCTGATGGCAGAGGGGAAGAAGCTGTTCCTGAATTGTTGCGTGTGTGACCTCAGACTCCTGCATGGAATATTGAACACTCCTTACTTCATGTCCAGCCCATGCCTTATCTGTCCTGGGGTGACTGAATGTGGAGAGACCATTGAGTGCATCTGATAGGAAGTCTTCAGTTCCCAGCATTAACATCCCTCACCTTGATGACTGCAAAACTTGACAAAAACAGTTTCCAAAATATGGTTCATTTGAGGCAAAGCTTCACATTAAATGTAATTAATTTGTCTCACTATGGTTACAGTTATGAGTGTAACCTCCCAAACCAACATTTTATCACGTAACCTAACATGCCTGCGATACATCACTTATAATGGACCCATTTGGATGCAAGCTGTCTGCATCTGTGCAGATATGTAGCTGCTGTTTGAGTTTGCATTGACTCTCAATAAACCTTCAGCGGAGATCACAATTTAACTTTCAGCAATGTAGATACTTTGGGAATTTATTATTTTTTGAAATGCAGATGCTTCTGGCAAGGACAGGATTTATTGCCTATCTATAATCTCCCCTGAACCATGAGCCTTGCTGAGCCATTTCAGAAGGTAATTAAGATTCAGCTATATTACACATGGACCAAATAGGGTAAAGATTTCCTTCGTGATTCAAGCAGATTTTTTTTGTGGCAACCAGTTGCCAATATGGTCACCGCTACTGTCAATAGTTTTAATCTGAGATTTGCTTTGTGAATTGCAGTTCTCTACTTAGCTTGGTGGGAGGGATTTGAATTCATGACTCCCAGTTGCTAATCCATGCCACTGGACAACGGATCTGGCAACAGAGCCAGTGCACCACACAAAAAATACTGAAGGAACTCAGCAGGTCAGGCAACACCCATGAAAAGAAATAAACAGTCAACATTTTGAGCCAAGACCCTTAATCAGATCAGACAGCATCTATGAAGAGGAATAAACGTTTGACATTTCAGACCAAGACCTTTCATCAGGACCAGAAAGAGGGAAAAAGTCAGAGTAAGGTGGTGGGTAGAGGAGAAGGAGTGCAAGCTGGTAGGTGATAGGTGAAACCAAGTGAGGAGGAAGGTAGGTGGATGGGGCAAGGAGGGGAGGCATGAAGTGAGAAGCTGGGAGGTGATTGGTGGAAAAGGTAAAGGGCTGAAGAAGGAGGAATCTGAAAGGAGAGGAGAGTGGACCTTGAGAAAAAGAGAAGGAAGAGGGGCACCAGGGGGAGGTAATAGTTCAGAGAAGAGAAGAGAAGGTACAAGAGGAGAGCCAGAGTAGGGAAATGGAAAATGAGAGAAGGGGAAGGGTCTCTTTTCTCTAGACTGCCGACGGCCTACTGAGTTCCTCCAGCATTTTGTGTATATCATAGTCTTAATGGTTTCCACCCCAGGCAGTTAATTTGATCAACTGTTCTAGTTAGTCCTCCCTGACCTCTCATTCTATTACCTCAGTCACTGCACTGTATACACATTAAACTACATTTCATAATACTGTTTACATTGTAAATGCATGCTGGTATTTTATGTACAATATATATGCATATTTTATTCCATATCAGTACTTTAACTTCTAATTTTATTTGTATATAATTCTTTATTCTTGTAAATGTTGCTCTTGTTGATTTTGTTGCATGCCGTGCTCTGACCAGCACACCACAGCAAATTCCGAAGACTTGTATTTTTATGTGTATAGCAAATAAAGTTGATCCTTGATCCATAATCCTTTATTTTGTTGAGTAATCTTGGCATGATGCATTAATTTAACATTCATGACTATTTATTTTGCAGGTGATTATTGCAATCTACCCCTCTACGTAAAGTCAGATGCATTCTTCCGCAAGTCCGATGCCCGCGACCCTTGCCCTGTGGTGCCACCGAGGGAAGCCTCCATCCGGAACGTGACCAGAGCATACCAGTCACAAGGCCGGCACCTGACCCTCGACCCCAACAGCAAGCCGCCCATCCACCCGCACGCCACGACCACCTTACCTCAGAGGACTCTCACCGTGCCAGCCTCCACAGCCCCCGCCACCACGACTTCCAACAACACGACCACCACCAGCGCCGCCCCTGCTGAGCCTCGACTGCCCGCACACACCAAAATAAGCAGCTCCAGAGACTCGCTACTAGAGATGAGTACTGCTGGACTGGGCCGGTCACAGAAGCAGGGGGCAGGAGCCTATTCTAAGTCCTACACCCTGGTGTAGGCTCCAATACATCCCCTTATTACCCTCGCCCTTGCTAATTTGTAATAAAAAATATTTCTTGTACATAAAGAACTCTTTTTGTATAAATAATACTATTTTCTTCTTCTGCAGACTGATCAGGGCACAAAAAAATCAAAATGTGATGTTATTTAAAAAATAAAAACAAAAAAAAAGTGCACATTGTTTTGAACAGAGGACACAAATGAGGTTTTTTTTCTGATGTTGTGGATTGTTTCAAAGCAAGCTCCCTGAAGCCACTGCATGCGGACTATTTTACTGTTTAAAGAGATAACTCATAAAAGAATCTGCTTCTATTTGCAAATGCTTGTGTTAATACCTTTTTTCTATGAAAAAATCTCCAAACGCCGTGTGCAATAAAACGTTTGTTTATATGCTGTTGTTTGCTTAATGGTTTGACTTTTGTTCCTGATAGTTAAATGGGGGATAGGGTGGGGGTGTGGAAACACCAGAATGGAAGGACAGCAGGAAGATATCCAGATCCTTGGTCTCATTCCATCAATCTGCATCCGAATGTCATCACCCAGCTTGTATCACAAATGTCAATGTTCCATTTGAGGTGCTTAGTTTTTGTGGTCATCATCACTGTGTGTTAACGTTGACTGACACAACATGTTTCGAACATGGTTAATTCATTCTCTTCAATGGCAAGGCCAGCATATACTGCCCATCCTCAAAGCTCTTGAAAAAGTGATGGTGAACTGTCTTTGTGAGCCATCTCTGTCCTTCGATAGCATAGTGGTTAGCGTGACACCATTACCTTCAGCGCATTCTGGATTTCAAAGTTCAATTCTGGTGCCACCCTTGAGGAGCTTCTATGTTCTCCCCATGAGCCACGTGGGTTTCCTCCTGGTGCTCTGGTTTCCTCCCACAGTCCAAAGATGTACCAATTAGAAAGTTAATTGGTCATTGTAAAATGTCCTGTCATTAGGTTAAGGTTAAACAAGTGGATTACTGGTCAGTGAGGCTCATCAGGCCCAAAGGGCCTGTTCCACACTGTATCTGTAAATAAATAAAATTTAAAAATTATATTCCCACAATGCTCTGTGTTGAGGAGTTCCAGGACTTACCCCCAACGATGATGAGGAACAGTGACATTTAAGTCTTCCACAAGGTACCAACTACCAACCTATGTTCAGCCCATGACAACGTGCACAAAATCCTTGAGGAACTCAGCAAGTCAGGCAACATCTATGGAGGGGAATCAACAGTTGATGTTTTGGGCTGAGACTCTTCATCTTGCTAAGTTCCTCCAGCATGTTGTGTGTTGCTCAAGATTTCCAACATCTGCAGAATCTCTCGTGTTTAGCACAAGTTTTAGTGGAGATAGAATATCGATCAAATATGAGGAAAACATTCAAAGTGTTCTTCTTTCTGGGGGGGGGGAGTGGGGGCTGATGCCAAGGTATGAAGTTTTAGGATTTTCCTAAACCAGGAAATTAAGCATGAGGATGCTGTTTGGTGTGGAGTCCAACCTGCAGATGGGTAGTGTTCTTCATTCTCAAGTGCTACGAATTACTGGAATACAATTGAGCGAAGAATTTAGAATCATGGACTCGGAACAGCACAGAAACAGGCCCTAACTAAAGGAAGTGCTTCAGTAAGATTGAAAGAGTACTGAGAAAATTTCCAAGGATGTTGCCGGGACTTGAGGACTTGAATTACAGGAAAGATTGGATAGGTTTGGAGTTTATTCCCTGGAGCGTAGGAGAAGGAAGGGAGATTTGATAGAGGCATACAAAATGTTGAGGGGTATAAATAGGGTAAATGCAAGCAGGCTTTTTCAACTGAGGTTGGATAAGAATAGAGCTAGAGATCATGGGTGAAAGAGGATGCTGAGGGAGAACGTATTCACTCAGAGGTGGTGTGAGTGTGGAACAAGCTGCCATTGGAAGTAACGGATGTGGGGAAATTGCAACATTTAAGAGAAATTCAGATATGTACATGGATGGGAAGGATATGGAGGGCCGCAGTTCAAGTGCAAGTCAAGGAACTAGGCAGAGTTACAGTTCAGTGTGGACTAGATGGGCTGAAGGGCCTGTTTCTGTGCCGGAGTGCTCTATGACTCCATAAGCAAAAACTAGAGAGACTATAACCCTGCACCTCAGACCGGTGTATGGTTCTGGTCACCCAGGTTTTGGAAGGATATCACAAAACTGGAATGGGTGCAGAAAAGATTCATAAGGATGTTACTGGCACTGGAGGATTTCGGTACAAGGAGAGACTAGACAGGCTGGGGCTTTTACCCCATAGCATAGGTGGCTGGGGGTGACTTTATGGAGGTTAGAAAATATGGAGGCATAGATAAAGTGAATAGCCAGGGTAGGGGAGTCTAAAACTACAGGGTTTAGATGAGAGAGAAAAGATTTAAAAGGGCCCGAAGTGATTTTTTTTTAATACACACTGAGGGTGGTGGGTACATTGAATGAGCTACCAGAGGAACTGGTAAAGGTGGGCACAATTATGTTTAATAAACATTTAGACAAGTACATGAATAGGAAAGTTTAGAGCAGGGGTTCCTAACCATTTTTATGCTATGAACCAACACCATTAAGCAAGGGGTCTGGCCTGATTTTGAGGGATGTGGGGCAAATGCAGGCAAATGGGATTAGCTTAGATGGGCATCTTGACTGGCATGGAGGAGTTGGGCAGAAGGGCCTGTTTCTGCACTGTATCTACCTTTGACTTTAAGCACAGAAGTCCTTGGCATACACTGCAACCACAGTTTACCAGACTGCATAGAGCAGCAGTCTCTCTGTTCCATTAACCTAGGTTCACCTGGCCTCTAGTGCTGTTTCTGTGGACTTTGCCAATTCTCCCAGGCACCACATGGGATTCCGCCCCCCCAAACTGGGTGTCATAGAGTCATAGAGCACCACAGCACAGAAACAGACCTTTCAGCCCATCTAGTCCATGCCAACCCACTTTGCTGCCTAGTCTCATCTACCTACACCCAGACCATAGTCCTCTGTACTTCTCCTATCCAAACTTCTCCGAAATGGTACAATTACAAATCTATCATTCTGCTGGCAGCTTGTTCCATGCTCGCACCACCTCTGAGTGAAGCAGTTTCCCTTCTGTAATGTTAAATCAGGTTCTCAGCTCTGGCAAGTGAGAAGGGAAATGCATTGGCTTTGAATCGGTATATTAATCATTTATTTACAAACAGTAAAAATTTGACCAAACATTCATACTCCCAAGCTACAGACACTACAAATCAGAACATTCAACAAACATATGTACCTTTAACAAACATACTTAGCTAAAATTGCGCGCAGTGTGTATCTTCCCAATGGTCGTGTGCATTCTTGCCTAAAACAAGCTCCTTCCACATGCTATTTTATAAACCCAGGTTATTTGAAACTGGACACCATGCAGCTATCCAATGGGAAAAGCAGCTGAAGTTTCTAAACTAACCAATCACAACAGAAGCGACTTAGTACAATCAGAATAAGGCACCTTAAGATTTCACTTAAATACTTCACCTGTCATCCTAAACCTATGACATCTAGTTCTAGCCACACCCAAACTGCGGGGAAAAAGCTATCTATATCCCTCATAATTTTGTAAGATATCTCATCAGCCTGCTGTGCTCCAAGGAATAAAGTTCTAACCTACTCAACCTTTCCCTATAGCACAGGTCCTCAAGTTCTGGCAACATTGGTGTAAATTTGCCTGCACTTTTTCAAACTTATTGATACCTTTCCTGCAGGTAGGTCCAGTAGAATTGCACACAATACTCTAAATTCGGGCTCACCAACATCTTATACAACTTCAACACAATTTTGCTGAAGCTGCTCTAATTTGTGAAGCCAATGTGCAAAATCTTCCCACATCCCAAAAAAAGGTTGGTTGTCACTATAACAGGCCCCAAGGGTAGATGACAGCTGAGAAAATCAGTGGGAATTGATGTACAGTGAGAGAGGGAGTGGGTTACAGAGCACTAACAAGCGGAATAGGATTGATAAAAGTGCCCTGAGAGCAGACATGGATTTGACAGGCGAAATAATCTCATACGTCATAAGAAAATATGATTGAGAATGTTCAGGGAAGTGGATGGGGACTCAGTCAGGCAGAATTTTTTCATCTTGCTATTGCTGAACCTCGAGTATTGATGGAACCGTCTGACATTCAAAAAAAAACATACTGTAAGTGTTGTCAGCAAGACACACAAAATGTTGGAGGCACTCAGCAGCATCTGTGGAGGGGAGTAAACAGTCGATGTTGCAGGCCGAGACTGGAAAAGAAGGAATAGGAACCTGCTGAGCTCCTCCAGCATTTTGTGTGTGCTACTCTGGATTTCCAGCATCTGCTGAACTTCGTGTTTAGCTGTTGTAAGTGATTGGTTTGTGGGGCTGTGTTAAGCCTCACGTTCACTTAGCCTTTTGTGACTACCCACGCATTATGAACGAGCTGACATCACAGAGAAGCTTCATTGATTCTGGGTATTGATTCTAGCCACATTCAAATAGTAAACATTCCATTTCTGGAACCATTATAAAGTAGTTTCAAATGGAGATTTATTTCTGTATACTTTCTTGAAAATGTTTTTCTACTTTCTTTCTAATTTTCCTAATTTTAAAGTGATTACAAGAAAACATGAGGGGGATGTCAGAGGTAAGTTTTTTTTATATAAACACAGAGTGTTGGGTGCGTGGAACACCCTGCCGGGGCAGTGGTAGAGGCAGATAGGTTAGGGACATTTAAGAAACTCTTAGATAGCTGTGTAGGAGGGAAAAGTTGGGTTGATCTTAGAGTAGGTTATAAGGTCAGTACATTGCAGGCTGAGAAACTACTTTTTTACTTCAAGGTTAAAAGTAGCCCTGGAGCAGAATTTAGAAAGGGCTTAGTCACAGGGGAAGAGTGGGGAGTAAAGTAGATGAAAGACAGAGGGAGAGACCGCTGTTGTGTTGCTGCTCTGAGGGTTTGGAAAAGTGACCAATAATAAAGCACAGTACAGGCCCTTTTCTTTTATCCACATGCCTATTGAAGAGTTTCTTAAATGCCCTTAATGCATCTGCCTCCTCCACCACCCCTGGTAGGGTGTTCCTTGCACTCACCGCTTTCTGGGTAAAAATACACACTCTGACATCTCCCTATACTTTCCTCCAAACACCTTAAAATGATGCCCTCTTGTATTATCCATTACTGCTCTGGGAATCCACTTGATCTATGCCTCTTATCATCTTGTACATCTGCGTATCAAGTCACCTCTCATCCTTCTTTGCTCCAAAAGGAAAAGCCCTAGACTATTCTTTCTCGATAGTTTCCAGGAATCTCCCACATCTCAAGACATCTGTAATTAAGGACGTTCATGAAAGCAAGGTCACTATTCAGCAGCATTGAATCAGTTTGCTGTCATTGAGAAACTACCACCTTTTAACACTTGGTACTGATCTCCTAAAGGAATCCTGTCTTTCTGAAGAAGTAGGATCTGAACCATATGTACTGTATTAATGAGGTTTTGGGTAACTGACACCTTGATCTAAAGATAAGCTTTATTTGTCATATGTACATTGAAGCATACTGTGAAATGCATTTTCTGCGCCAACGGCCAACACAGTCTGAGGATTGTGCTGGGGACAGCCTGCAAGTGTTGCTACACTTCCAGCACCATTTACAGGAGCACACCCACAGCTCACTACTCCTCACCTGTATTTCTTTGGAATATGAGAGGAAACCAAAACACTCGGAGGAAACCCAGATGTTCTCAGGGAGAACATACAAACTCCTTACAGGAGGTGGCGGAAATTGAACCCTGAACTGCTGATTGTTGGTGCTGTAAAGTCTTGCACTAGCCACTATGCCATTTCATAAGCTGTTGGTCTGAGAAAAACATCAATGAAACTTGAAATGCATTCTTCAAATTGGCACAACATCCAGCAGGTGAAGGGTTAATTGAAAGCTGCAGTGTTTGTAGATATTTGAATTAAGCCTCAAGTGTGCCCAGAGGCCTCTGAAGTCTAGGATTTGGCAGTTAATCAAGTGAGGAGGTCAATATGTGGGGCATAGGAACATGTTAGTTAACATGGTTTTGGAGAAACTTGTGGTCATTACTAGCACTGTGGTTGATATTTCTCTCCCAAGTGGAGTAGGAGAATAATGAGAGTCTCTACTTGCTAATGATCAGAAGCCCTGAACAGAGTGATATTGCTGTTACAACGTGTGTGGCCTTTTTCACTGGCTTCTCATATCAGAAATGCCTGTGTTTCCTCGACAGCTGTGTAATTGGATTTTGAACCATTTGTGATCAAGTCTACACTTCCCTTCATTCAACTGTTTCTCACCAGCTTTGGGTGACTGGGTGCTCTTTCTGCTCAGCTGATATTTCAGGTTAAATCAGTTATTAACCCTCATCTTCTCACCACCAACACACATGAAAGAAAAACTATATGGTTATTCTTTACAAATTGGCTTGGTCTCATAGTGGTTAGTGACCCTCATCCCCGCTGCCTGTAAAGCTTTGTACGTTCTCCCTGTGGCTGCATGGCTTTCCCCCGGCTGCTCCATCGACGCACGCCAACGCTTGTGGGCTGCCCAGCACAGTCCTGACAGATTTGATTAACACAAAAATGCATTCCACTGTATGTTTCAACGTACTTGTGACAAATAAAGCTGATCTTTTCTCTTTTGCTTTGTTAGGGGGCTTGGGAATTAGCGTATCTTAAAAGGCAATTTCTCAGTCCAATGTTATTCTTGTTTGAATGTGTGGAAGATTTCAGCATTCTGCTTACCACAGGGACATACTGCAAAACAGATTCTGGCTGCTGAGCAAGAGGTGGCTTTAATTATGTTTGCTGTTCTGCTTCAGTTAATCACCAACTCCCTTCCATGGAAATTCTGCTATAAACAGAATAGGTGCTCTAGAATTTGTGACTGTCACGGGGGATAAAAACACTGAAGAGAAGCTCAAGCAGGTCAGATGTCATATCAGGCAGAGCTTTGCCCTCTTGGTAGGGGTGTCAATCCTCCCAGCCTGCCCTGCAGTCTCCAGGACTTAAAGGCTTAGCTCCAGGGCACTACAGAGCCCGAGGAAAAAAGTCATTGAGCTTCAAAAATTATGTTTAACAAATTTTATTTGGACAGTTTAGGACAAGACATTGGCAGTAGGGTGGGGGGGAATAGGCAAGAATTAACTAGTCTACTGCAAACCATCCCTGGGTTAAGAACCCCTGACATATGACACCCCTACATATTAATGGCCTGCATAATATTGTTAAATTTAAAAGTCTTACATACACACATACGTCCATCCTTATGAATGCTGAACTAGTTTCCTCCCTCCCTTTCTCCCTCCACTTTTAGTCATTGCTCTTTCTTATCAACCTAATGGACAGAGAAAGGAGTTGGAAACCAATGGTGGGAGTATGGGGACAGGGGCAGGCCACATGATAGGACTTCAATGATTTGACCAGACTTGGCAACCTTAAAATGGAGGTTGCTGGGTTATTAATTAGTAAGAGCATCAAAGGTTATGGGGAGAAGGCAAGAGAATGAGGTTGAGAGGGAAAATAAGTCAGCCATGATGAAATGGCAGAGCAGAGTCGATGGGCCAAATGGCCTAATTCTGCTCCTATGACATATGCTCTTATGGCCTTGTATCTTGGGCCTGGGTTTAAGTCTGACAGCATTTGTGTCTGTATACACCTTACTCCAGCTTCTCACAAGAATTGGCCAAAGTACCGGAGGGACACTTACAAAATATTCCTCATTCTGTTGCATTAGGGTTTTAGCACTACCTTGGTGTACAATGTGTGTGATAATCTGCCCAGCCTTTCACAATATCCCAGTATATGTGACCATAAGCAACCAATATCAATATCAATGCCCAGTCTATCAGATTCTTTCTCTCTCTATTTGTTAAAAGCAAGGATGTAATGCTGAGGCTTTATAAGACACTAGTGAGGCGTCACTTGGAGTATTGTGAGCTGTTCTGGGCCCCTTATCTAAGAAAGGGTGTGATGGCATTGGAGAGAGTCCAGAGGAGGTTCATGAGAAACATTCTGGGAATGAAGGGGTTAACATATGAGGATAGTTTGATGGCTCTGGACCTGTGATTGCTGGAATTTAGAAGAATGAGGGGGTACCTCATTGAAACTTACCAAATGTTGAAAGGCCTAGATAGAGTGGATGTGGAGAGGGTGTTTCCTATGGTAAGGGAGTCTAGGACCAGATGACACAGCCTCAGAACAGAAGGATATCTATTTAGAACAGAGATGAGGAGGAATTTCTTTAACCAGAGAATGGTGAATCTGTGGAATTCATTGCCACAGATGGTTGTGGAAGCCAACTCATTGGGTATATTTAGACCATAAAACCGTAAGACATAGGAGCAGAATTAGGCCACTCAGCCCATCGAGTCTGCTCCGCCATTCCATCATGGCTAATTTATTATCCCGCTCAACCCCATTCTCCTGCCTTCTCCCCGTAACCTTTGACACCCTGACGAATCAAGAATCTATCAACCTCTGCTTCAAAAATACGCAGCTATCTAGGCAATGAGTCCTCTCGAAATCAATGCTAACATTGCATTTGCCTTCCTAGCCACTGACTCAACCTGCAAGTTAACTTTTAGGGAATCATGCACAAGGACTCCCAAGTCCCTTTGTATTTTGGATTTTTGAATTTTCTCTCTGCTTTTATTTCTTCTACCAAAGTGCATGACTATGCACTGCCCGGCACTGTATTCCACCTGCCACTTTTTTGCCTGTTCTCCAAATCCTTCTGCAGACTCCCTGCTTCCTCAACATTACCTGCCCCTCCACCTACTTTTGTATCATCTGCAAACTGGGCCACAAAGCCATCAATTCCATCATAAAAATCATTGACATACAACGTAAAGAGACGTGGTCTCAACACTGATGCCTGCGGAACACCATGAGTCAATGGAAGCCAACCAGAATAGGCCCCCTTTATTCCCACTCTTTGCCTCCTGCCAGTCAGCCAATCTTCTATCCATGCTAGCACCTTTCCTGCAATACCTGTGTGGTAGCTGTGTGGAACGAGCTTCCAGCAGAAGTGGTTGAGGCAGGTTCGATGTTGTCATTTAAAGTTAAATTGGATAGATATATGGACAGGAAAGGAATGGAGGGTTATGGGCTGAGTGCTGGTCAGTGGGACTAGGTGAGAGTAAGAGTTCGGCATGGACTAGAAGGGCCGAGATGGCCTGTTTCCGTGCTGTAATTGTTATATGGTTATACCTTGGATCTTGTTAAGCAGCCTCGTGTGTCGCACCTTGTCAAAGGCCTTCTGAAAAAACAAGTATAGAAGATCCACCGATTCTCCTTTTCTATCCTGTTTGTTACTTTCCCAAAGAATTCTAACAGATTTGTCAGGCAAGATTTCCCCTGAAGGAAATCATGCTGACGATGGCCTATTTTATCATGTGTCTCCATGTACCCTGAAACCTCCTCCTTAATAATAAACTCCAACATCTTTCCAACCACTGAGGTCAGGTTAACTGGTCTATAATTTCCCTTCTTATGCCTCCCTCCCTTCTTAAAGGGTGGAATAACATTTGCAATTTTCCAATCTTCCAGAATCTATCGGTTCTTGAAAGATCATTGGTAATGCAGACCATCTGGTTCAAGTGACTTATCTACTTTCAGAGCTTTCAGTTTCCTTTGCACCTTCTCCCTAGTAATGGAACTTCACTCACTTCTGACCCCGACCCCTGGGACTTCCAGCATACTATTAGTATCTTCCACAGCAAGGACTGATATAAAACACTTATTCAGTTTGTCTGCCATTTCATTCTCCCCCATTACTACCTCTCCAGTGGTCCGATATCTACTCTCCCCTCTATTTTACTCCTTAATCCTAAAGGGATTGGACAGGCTAGATGCGGGAAGATTGTTCCCGATGTTGGGGAGGTCTAGAACGAGGGGTCACAGTTTGAGGATAGAGGGGAAGCCTTTTAGGACCGAGGTTAGGAAAAACTTCTTCACACAGAGAGTGGTGAATCTGTGGAATTCTCTGCCACAGCAAACTGTTGAGGCCAGTTCATTAGCTATGTTTAAAAGGAAGTTAGATATGGCCCTTGTGGCTACAGGGGTCAGGGGGTATGGAGGGAAGGCTGGGTTCTGAGTTGGATGATCAGCCATGATCATAATAAATGGCGGTGCAGGCTCGAAGGGCCGAATGGCCTACTCCTGCACCTATTTTCTATGTTTCTATGTTTCTATGTTTGTATGGCTGAAAAGTGTGAGCACGTGGCCAAGTGGTTAAGGCATTGGACTAGCGACCTGAAGGTCATGAGTTCGCGCCCCAGGCAAGACAACGTGTTGTATCCTTGAGCAAGGCACTTAATCACACATTGTTCTGTGACAACACTGGTGCCAAGCTGTATGGGTCCTAATGCCCTTCCCTTGGACAACATTGGTGTGTGGAGAGGGGAGACGTGCAGCATGGGCAACTGCTGGTCTTTCATACAACCTTGCCCAGGCCTGCGCCCTGGAGAGTGAAGACTTTCCAGGCACAGATCCATGATCTTGCAAGACTAACGGATGCTTTCATATCTGAAAAACCTTTTGGTATCCTCTTTGATATTATTGGCTAGCTTACCTTCATATTTCATCTTCAACCAGCGCCCCCCATGGCTATTTAATTGTTTACCATTCCTCTAACTTCCCACTAATTTTTGCTCTGTTATATGCCCTCTCTTTGGCTTTTATGTTGGCTTTGACTTCTCTTCTTAGCCACAGTTAAGCCATCTTTCTTTGGAATACTTCTTCCTCTTTGGGATGTATATATCCTGTGCCTTCCAAATTGTTTCCAGAAATCCCAGCCATTGCTGTTCTGCTGTCATCTTTGCCAGTGTTCTCTTACAATCAATTCTGGCCAGCTCCTCTCTCATGTCTCTGTAATTCCCTTTACTCCACTCTTATACTGATACGTCTGACTTTAGCTTCTCCCTCCCTAATCAAATCAGGTTCATTACGTAACATCCAATCCAGAATAGCTGATCCCCTAGCGGGCTCAACCACAAGTTGCTCTAAAAAGCCATCTAGTAGGTATTCTACAAATTTCTCTTGGGATCCAGTACCAACTTGATTTTCCCAATCTACCTTCATATTAGCATCCCCCATAACTATGACTGTCCCCTCTTTTGACATGCCTTTTCTATCTCCTGTTGTAATTTTTAGCCCACATCTCAGCTACTGTTTGGAAGCCTGTATATAATTCCCATCGAGGTCTATTTACTCTTGACTCTACCCACAAGGGTTCTACATCTTCCAGTCCTATGTCTCCTCTTTCTAAGGATTTGATTTCATTTTTTACCAGCAGAACCCACAGTGATGCCCACAACATCATAGCTGACAATCTCTAACTGTGCTACCTTGCTACGTATACTACGTGCATTCATATATAACTGCTTCAGTCCTGTATTCATCGTCCTTTTTGATTTTGTCCCCTTTTACACTGCAACTCATCTCACTGACTGTAATTTTTCCCTATCCTTCCTGACAGTCTCACTACACACAGTCTCTGCTTGTAAACCAACGGCCCTAACCTCAGCCCTATCCCTTCGGTTCCCATCCCTCTACGAAATTAGTTTAAACCCTCCCCAACAGCTCTAGCAAACTTGCCCACAAGGATATTGGACCCCCTTGGGTTCAGGTGTAACCCATTCCTTTTGTACAGGTCATACCTTCCCCAGAAGAGAGCCCCGTAATCGAGAAATCTGAAACCCTGCGCCCTGCACCACTTCCTCAAGCACTCATTCATCTGTACCATCATCCTGTTCCTGCCCTGACTAGCATGTGGCACTGAAAGTAATCTGGATCTTGAAGGCCCTGTTCATTAACCTTTTCTTTAACTCCCTATATTCACTGTGTAGAACCTTTCTACCAATGTCATTGGTGCCAGTGTGCACCACAACCTCCGGGTAAACAGTTCAGAAAAAGTGTAAAAGTATTTGCAGTACAAAAAATGGCAAAATGGCAAAAGTGTCAAAAAGAGAAAATACAGATGTATTTGCCTCGTCTCGCCTCGCCTCGCCATAGCCTCTCTACCATACCCATTTACACCAAAATGAACCTTTAAGCCGGGATCTCCTTTACTGGGGGAGAAGAGGGATATTCCATTCTTTGGAATGTGGGGGGGTGGTGTTACCATGAGCCTGAACAACTACACAAAAACCAAAACACAGGAATTCGCATCCTTCTTCACAATCACAAATGTCCACAATTACATTAATCACAATAAGATCACAATGACTTTGTGCAACAAAATCAATCAACAACTAGCCATTTTCCAGGAGCCAGGACTCTTCCCCCCATCCCCACCACAAACAGGCACCTTTTTTGAAGACACCCCACCCATCAGTCAGGTCCCCGTAGGAATTTCAATTTAACTGTATATTAGACTAGATTATGAGGACACTCAGTCCTCATTTATTGTCGTTTAGATATGCATGCATTAAGAAATGATACAATGTTCCTCCAGAGTGGTATCACAAAAAAAACAGGATAAACCAAAGACTAACACTGACAAGACCACATAATTATAACATATTGTTACAGCAGTGCAAAGCAATACCATAATTTGATAAAGAGCAGACCATGGGCAGAGTAAATAGGATGCAATTAGCGATTAATAAGGTTGAACAGTGGGCGAATAGATGGTGTTTTAAGCTTTCAGTAGCTAAAACACAAGTTATATGTTTTACAAAGAGGATCAATAAACATGCACTTAATTTGAAATTATAGAGTCAAACTCTTGAAGAAGTTTTAAGACTGTATTGTGGTACGGTAAGATTGTCCCCTGTTTCAGCTTTACTGGTTGAAATGGGACAATAACCCTTACAGTTGCGGAGGTTGATGTTGTTGTTAACGTACTGGATAGGGAGCAGAAGGACGACCACCCTGTTAAAAGTGTGTTGGAAGACTGTTGGGAACAAGAAGAGTGTGATTAGTTTTGGGTGGCTGGGTTCTTATCTCGCTAGGAATATGGGTTTGCTGGATTACACAATATGTCCCACTGCAGCTCTTTCGGTAGCCCCACCGTGTTTTTTTCCAATGACTTTAGTTGATCTTAAGTAATGATTTAATGAAGTCCAAGGATCCTTGTATGCCTGAGACTCTGTTGGTTCAGCAATATGTTAAGGAATATTATTGTGATATGTGAACTATTTTTACTGATGGATCAAAAGATAATTTAACAGGGAATGTCAGTGTGGCTGTTTTTGTGCCTGAATTACAGGTAACAATAAAGAAATGTCTTACTAATCATTTATCAGTATATACTGCAGTGCTGGTTGCCATCCTTTTGGGCTTACAGTGGGTGGAGGAAATCTGTCCTTGCAAAGTTATAATTTGTTCAGATGCTTTTTCGGCTTTGACTATTCTTAAAACAGGTCATTCTAGCAGTGGGTCTGATTTACTGCTGGAAATGCTTCAAACTTTATTTCATATTCAAAGTATGAAAGTTATGGAAGTGATGTTAATTTAATTCACAATATTGTCTTTCATTATTTATAATCTATAGGGCTCCTTAGGGTAAATTAATTTTCATTTGATAAAGAACTAGTAGGGGTTTTATTTCCTAATTCTCTACACCACACTCCAATCCAGTCGGTGGCAGTAATGCACCTTTAAGTTGGACTGCCAACTGCCAGTAGAAGTCAGAAGGAGGAGGAGGAGGTCGGGTCCCCTCCCTGAAACTAGAAGCAGCAACAAACAGATACGTCAAAGAATGCAGCTGTCCTGGAGTATGCAAGTACAAACAAATGCATTAGTCTCTGTGGGTGGAGGTTAGGAACAGGAAGGAGTCAATAACTCTACCGGGTGTTTTTTATAGGCTGCCCAATAATAACAGGGATATTGAGGAGCAGATAGGGAAACAGATCCTGGAAATGTGTAATAATAACAGAGTTGTCATGGTGGGAGATTTTAATTTCCCAAATATCAATTGGCATCTCCCTGGAGCAGGGAATTTAGATGGGGTGGAGTTTGTTAGGTGTGTTCAGGAAGGTTTCTTGACACAATATATAGGTAAGCCTACAAGAGGAGAGTCTGTACTTGATTTGGTATTGAGAAATGAAGCTGGTCAGGTGTCAGATCTCTCAGTGGGAGAGCATTTTGGAGATAGTGATCACAATTCCATCTCTTTTACCATAGCATTGAAGAGGGATAGGAACAGAAAAGTTAGGGAAACGTTTAATTGGAGTAAGGGGAATTATGAGGCTATCAGGCAGGAACTTGGAAGCTTAAATTGGGAACAGATGTTCTCAGGGAAAAGTATGGAAGAAATATGGCAAATGTTCAGGGGATATTTGTGTGGAGTTCTGCATAGGTACGTTCCAATGAGACAGGGAAGTTATGGTAGGGTACAGGAACCATGCTGTACAAAGGCTGTAATAAATCTAGTCAAGAAGGAAAGAAAAGCTTACAAAAGGTTCAGAGAGCTAGGTAATATTAGAGATCTAGAAGATTATTAGGCTAACAGGAAGGAGCTTAAAAAGGAAATTGGGAGAGCCAGAAGGGGCCATGAGAAGGCCTTGGCGGACAGGATTAAGGAAAACCCCAAGGCATTCTACAAGTATGTGAAGAGCAAGAGGATAAGACATGAGAGAATAGAACCAATCAAGTGTGACAGTGGGAAAGTGTGTATGGAACCGAAGGGAATTGCAGAGGTACTTAATGAATACTTTGCTTCAGTATTCACTATGGAAAAGGATCTTGGTGATTGTAGTGATGACTTGCAGCAGACTGAAAAGCTTGAGCATGTAGATATTAAGAAAGAGGATGTGCTGGAGCTTTTGGAAAGCATCAAGTTGGATAAGTCGCCGGGACCGGATGAGATGTACCCCAGGCTACTGTGGGAGGTGAGAAGGAGATTGCTGAGCCTCTGGTGATGATCTTTGAAACATCAATGAGGATGGGAGAGGTTCCGGAGGATTGGAGGGTTGCAGATGTTGTTCCTTTATTCAAGAAAGGGAGTAGAGATAGCCCAGGAAATTATAGACCAGTAAGTCTTACTTCAGTGGTTGGTAAGTTGCTGGAGAAGATGGAGAAGATCCTGAGAGGCAGGATTTATGAACACTTGGAGAGGTATAGTCAGCATGGCTTTGTCAAAGGCAGATCGTACCTTATTAATCTGATTGAATTTTTTTGAGGATGTGACTGAACACATTGATGAAGGAAGAGCAGGAGATGTCGTGTATATGGATTTCAGCAAGGCATTTGATAAGGTACCCCATGCAAGACTTATTGAGAAAGTAAGGAGGCATGGGATCCAAGGGGACATTGCATTGTGGATCCAGAATTGACTTGCTCACAGAAAGGCAAAGAGTGGTTGTAGACGGGTCATATTCTGCATGGAGGTCGATGACCAGTGGTGTGCCTCAGGGATCTGTTCTGGGACCCCTTCTCTTGGTGATTTTTATAAATAACCTGGATGAAGAAGTGGAGGGATGGGTTAGTAAATTTGCTAATGACAGAAAGGTTAGGGGTGCTGTGGATAGTGTGGGGGGCTGTCAGAGGCTACAGCGGGACATTGATAAGATGCAAAACTGGGCTGAGAAGTGGCAGATGGAGTTCAACCCAGATAAGTGTGAGGTGGTTCATTTTGGTAGGTCAGATATGATGGCAGAATATAGTATTAATGGTAAGACTCTTGGCAATGTGCAGGATCAGAGATATCTTGGGGTCTGAGTCCATAGGACACTCCAAGCTGCTGCGCAGGTTGACTCTGTGATTAAGAAGGCGTACGGTGTATTGGCTTTCATCAGTCATCAGTCGTGGAATTGAATTTAGGAGCTGAGAGGTAATGTTACAGCTATATAGGACCCTGGTCAGACCCCACTTGGAGTACTGTGCTCAGTTCTGGTCGCCTCACTACAGGAAGGATATGGAAACCATAGAGAGGGTGCAGAGGAGATTTACAAGAATGTTGCCTGGATTGGGGAGCATGCCTTATGAGAATAGGTTGAGTGAACTCAGCCTTTTCTCCTTGGAGCGATGGAGGATGAGAGGTCACCTGATAGAGGTGTATAAGATGATGAGAGGCATTGATTGTGTGGATAGTCAGAGGCTTTTTCCCAGGGCTGAAATGGCTGCCACAAGAGGGCACAGGTTTAAGGTGCTGGGGAGTAGGTACAGAGGAGATGTCAGGGGTAAGTTTTTTACGCAGAGAGTGGTGAGTGCGTGGAACGGGCTGCTGGCAATGGTGGTGGAGGCGGATACGATAGGGTCTTTTAAGAGACTCCTGGATAGGTACATGGAGCTTTGAAAAATAGAGGGCTATGGGTAAGCCTCGTAATTTCTAAGGTAGGGACATGTTCGGCACAACTTTGTGGGCTGAAGGACCTGTATTGTGCTGTAGGTTTTCTATGTTTCTATGTTTCCAGCGTGTGCACCTGATAAACATAACATCAGCACTGCCAGACAGGGATAATGAGAATTACGGGGCTACTGGGGGGTGGGGAAGAAGAAATTACTTGTGGCAGACCCGCTCTGTCACAACATGGGAGACAACACGCCATCCTGGCTTCTCTTTCATAACCACAGAGTCTCCTGTCTGTCCCCCTATCATGTCTCCTGTCACTATCACGCTGCTTGACTTTACCCAGCCTCAGAGCTGGCCTCGGTGCCACTGACCTGGCTGCTGCTGACATGCCTGATAGATCATCTCTCCTCCCCTGCCCAGCAGTGTGCAAAGGGGAATACTTGTTGCTGAGGAGAATGGCCACAGGGGATCACTACACTGACTGCTCACTCCCTTTGCCTCTCCTGGTGGTCACCCAGTGTGACCACCTCAGTAAAAGATTCGTCTATGAAGAATTCAGCTTCCCGGATGGTCCTGACCTGATCTCACTGAAGCCTGACAACTCTAACACTGTCCCACTCACAAGCCAGCAACAGCCACTCTAACAAACCCTCTTCTTTTTATTGGCCCTTGCTAATTAACCCTACCATTCTCTCGTTCCACAGACAAGTCTCTACAGGCCCTGCTTGCTTTTTAAAACTGGTGAGTAAAGTCCACGAGGAACTGTCTCCAACTCACTGTGATCTCCCGCTGCGTAGACAAGTCCTGACAGGCCATGATCGAACGGTGGAGCAGGTTTAACTGGCTAAATGGCCTAATTCTGCTCCTAGATCTTTTGGCTGAAGTTACTGGGGGAAATCCCTATTACACATGGGCAGTGATTGTTGACACAGCTTTGCTGATGTGATGCATCACTTATCTGAAGCAGTTTGTAATGAAAATTCAGCTTAGGCCAGTCACATATGCATTCGCAGACAAAGGGAGGCACTACACATGTGTTAAACCACAAGAAAACACTTTTATTAGAAGTAGCACAAGTACAATACAGGAGAAAAACAGAAGTCTACAGTAGTAGTACCTGCCCAATCACCTCACCTTCCCCAGACAAACGTGTTTGACACCATTTTCCACTGTTATGACTGCTGACTTGTACTCCATTCACTTTTTCAAAACATTGTCATGGACTAGTTTTCTTGAACTCTAAAAACAATCCCACTCCAAGCTAACATCATTTTATTTTAGCATATACCAAGGAGGAATCACATTTAACTATTTCCTTACAGTATAAACTTTGGTGACCTCCAAAGGGAGCAACACAGGTGGATGTGGCATAGATTAGCATCAGCAGGCTAGAATCATCTTGAGGCTAATCAGGTAGATAGGAATTATCAACAAGAGAAAATCTGCAGTTGCTGGAAATCCGAGCAACACACACAAAATGCTGGAGGTACTCAGCAGGCCAGGCAGCACCTATGGAAAAGAGTACAGTTGACAATCTGGGCCAAGACCCTTCAGCAGGACTGGAGAATAAGAATTATTTTTCAGACCTGTGTGGTGAAAGATCACACTGTAGATGAATGTGTGTTGCACAACTGTGCCCTCATTGGAAGATATTGACACCAGAAAGAAAGTGACAGAGAGAATGTACATCTGACCAAACAATGAAAACAAGTTGTAGAATCATCAAATCAAGGAAAAGTTACAAGTCAGAAGGAGCTATTTGTTAAAGTGGAACCCAGCCCAAGCTCACCCTCCTACATTGATCCTTGATCCCTGCAGGACAAAGCGCACACCCAAGTGATGAGACTTCGGCCTCATCCAGCCAATGAGCACTAGGCCTGTACCACGTTTCCTCATCTGCCATCCAAACCTTCTGCCAGTTACTTAAAATCTAGCTTTGCTGATCCTTGAGCTAAGGAAAGTAGAATCTTCCAATTTCCTCTACACAGGCCCTTCAGAATTTCATAATTTTTCAATGAAGTCTCCCCTCAATTTACACTTTCCCAAAGAAAAAAACAAAGCTTTCATCATCTTTCCTCATGGCTGCATTTTCCAGTTGGTCATGATCTGATAAATCTCCTCTGCACCCTGTCCTGTGCAATTCCCTCTGTCCTGTTATGTTCTGCTAAACTGGATGCTAAGACACCCAGGAAAGTGCATAAAATCGCCCTACTTCAGATTAAATTGTTTTTTTTCCCCAAATAACAGAATGCCTGTGGTATTAGTAACAGGATCACAGAGGTAATTGTGTTTCCCAGGGATCCATAGTTGACACGGCTAAAAAGGAGCTTGACTTCTAAACCCACTCAATTCATTTCAGACAGGTTACTTGAGGCCACTCATAGAACAACTTTCACACTGGAATAAAATGAAGGCATGTTCATACCTTAGAATGCATCTTACAATAGGCCTTCTGTCCACAGTCAGATTTGATTCATAGAACAGTACAGGCCCTTTGGCTCACAATATTGCTAACCTTTTAACCTTCTCCAAGATCATCCTAACCTTTCCTTCCCACACAGCCCTCCATTCTTCTTTTATCCATGTGCCTATCTAAGGGTGTCTTAAATGCCCCCAATGTATTTGCCTCCACCACCACTCTCTGTGTAAAACACCTACCTCTAACATCCTCCCTACACTTTCCTCCAATCACCTTAAAATCATACCCATCAAGTTAGCCATTTCTGCATGGGCAAACAGGTGCTGGCTGTCCGCTCTAGACCTCTTAACATCTTATACACCTTTATCAGGTCACTTCTCATCCTCCTTTGCTCCAAATAGAAAAGATCTAGCTCACTCAGCCTATCCTCATATGACATGCTCTCTAATCCAGATAGCACCCTGGTAAACCTCTTCTGCACCTTTTCTAAAGCTTCCACATCCTTCCTATAACGAGGTGGCCAGAAATGAACACAATGTTCTGTGGTCTAACCAGAGTTTTATAGAGCTACCACATTACCTTGTGGTTTTTGTCTCCTAGTCCAGTGGTCCCCAACCACCGGGCCGCCAAGTGGTGCAGCGGTAGCCGGGACGCACACAGCACATCTTTAAGAAAAAGGCCGAAGTAAACAAACTAATTAATTAAGTGCCGCCCAGTCACAGATCACAGATCACTCTGGGCCGACATTTACGTGCCGGGCGGCACCTAATTAATTAGCTTGTTTAATTTGGCTTTTTTCTTAAAAATGTGCTGGGTGCGTTCCAGCTACCGCTGCACCACTGCATGCTTCGCGGCAATGTATCGGTTCGCAGCTCGAAGGTTGGGGACCTCTGTCCTATTTAAAAATCATGAAAACATACAGATCAACAAATGGCAGACAGGAGTATGAATAATGATCTACCTTTATGTTTTGGAGTTAGAATCTAATAACCAAACACTAATGTTAAACTCCAAGCACTTGGCACTACTTTCGATGGTACAGGAAAGACCTCACCAAGACACATCACATCACTTATGGGCTGGTTTCATGCTTCTTGCATTCCTGGTACCTCCTGTATTGTTTCTGGATCGTTATAGCTGCTCTCTCTGGGCTGGGGTCCATGCAGATATTTTCTTCTCTACGTTCCATACCTATAGAACAGAGATGAGGAGGAATTTCTTTAGCCAGAGGGTGGTGAATCTGCGGAATTCATTGCCACAGACAGCTGTGGAGGTCAAGTCATTGGATATACTTAAAGCAGAGGCTGATAGTTTCGTGATTAGTCAGGATGTCAAAGGTTACAGGAAGAATGCAGAAGAATGGTGTTGAGGGGGATAATAAATCGAACATGATGGAATGGTGGAACAGACTCGATGGACCAAATGGCCTAATTCTGCTCCTATGTGTTATAGGCACTAAGCAAAAATATAAATTGCCCTTTTAAAGCAACTATTTTGAAACACGGAGAGTGAAGCTTAGGATGATGGTGCCTAACGGCGACTCCTTTGCTTGCAACTTCTGAAACAACTCTACTTCCATCTTTAGTATCTTTTTTTTTAATCTTTTCAGGGTTCCTTTGAAGACTCTGACCTGGAGTTTCACGTCGACTTCAGTTCTTTGCGGAAATGGGACCTGCTCTCGGGGTCTCACGACCGGCCGCTTTTCAATATGCCAAACACGCGGCCTGGGAGACTAGTGCGCCTTCAGGGTGCCGGATTTTCGTGGCTCTGGAGGCGGACAGATTCGAGGTTGGTACCGCCTGGTGCGTCGAGGGAGACGGAAGATCGAAAGCAGTGAGCTGGCTGTGTATCCAGAGACCCAAGTTCTTTGCGCACTAAGCTCGGAAAAAGCGACGCAACAGACTTTTAACACCATAAATCAGCGAGTTGTTATGTTATGTCTCCCCGCTTGCTGTGAAACGGGGACAACTCTTTTTCCCTTATTAGGGAGAGAGAGAGCCAGTGGTATGTCAAATACCGGGTGAACGAGTAGTCCTTAGGGTACTGCAAGTCTGTGTCTTTACCGATGCTTTGCCGCACACTTGAATGCTCGGTGGAGGGTGCTGATGCTTTTTTGCTGGTGAAGGAGGGGTGGGGTCATTGCTTTGCTACTGCTTATGCATGGGAGTGGGAAGCTGGGGGGTGCTTTGGGGTTCTAACATTTAACTGTCGTTCATTCTTTGTTTTTTGTGGATGTTTGCGAAGAAAAAGAATTTCAGGATGTATATTGTATACATTTCTCTGACATTAAATGTACCTATTGAAACCTATTTGGTCAGTCTTCTCTTTTAACCATGCCACAATTTAATTTTTTAAAATTTGCATTCAAATACTTAATACTGGAGATGCTGAAATAAAGACAGAAATTACTCTGAATGCTTAAGTCAGGCAGCATCTGTGGAGAAAGAAATCGAGTTAACCAGAGCTGACCTCTCATAAAAGCTGGAGGAATCAATAATAGATTTTAAACTAGTACAGAGGTGCAAAGTGAAAATGGTGGTGATGTGATTGGAGAAAGCAAAGTACAAACTGGGGAGGGTGGGACATTGGTAGTGAAACAATATACGCAAGAGATTCTGCAGATGCTAGCAATCCTGAACAACACACACAAAATGCTGGAGAGAGATGGATATACGGCAGAGTGGTATAAATAATTTAGAAATGAGTTAGTTCCTGTTTTACTCCCGACACTGAACTGGGCTTTAAGAAAGGCACAAATGCCACCCAGCTGGAAGGAGGCGATAATCTCAGCTATATCAAAAGCTGTCTCAAACTTCTGCTAATGCCCCACCTCCCCCTCGTACCCCATCCATTACTTATTTATATACACACATTCTTTCTCTCTCTCTCCTTTTTCTCCCTCTGTCCCTCTAACTATACCCCTTGCCCATCCTCTGGGTTCCCCCCCTCCCCCTTTTCCTTCTCCCTAGGCCTCCTGTCCCATGATCCTCTCGTATCCCTTTTGCCAATCACCTGTCCAGCTCTTGGCTCCATCCCTCCCCCTCCTGTCTTCTCCTATCATTTTGGATCTCCCCCTCCCCCTCCCACTTTCCAATCTCTTACTAACTCTTCCTTCAGTTAGTCCTGACGAAGGGGCTCAGCCCGAAACGTCGACTGTACCTCTTCCTAGAGATGCTGCCTGGCCTGCTGCGTTCACCAGCAACTTTGATGTGTGTTGCTTGAAATTCCAGCATCTGAAGAATTCCTCATGTTTGCAATACCAAAAGAAGGCAAGGATAAAATGGAACGTGGGTCATTTAGACCAATATTTGTTCTTAATGTGGATTATAGAATATTTACCTCCATCATGGCCAAATGCTTAGAAGAGTTTCTACCCACACTGATACATAATGATCAGACAGGTTTTATACAACAACGCCAAACACAAGACAATATACGAAGGACACTTCACATTATGGATCATATTAAAAAAATGAAATTGAAGCAATAGTGATAAGCATGGACGCTGAAAAGGCATTTGATTCGGTTAATTGGAATTTTCTTTACAGAGTTTTAGATAGATTTGGTCTACATGACACAATTATTAAAACTATACAGGCACTATATGACAATTCTACTGCTAGGATTAAAATCAATGGATATTTATCTAATAGTTTTACCCTAGAAAGGGGCACGAGACAGGGTTGTGCATGGTCACCACTATTCTTCGCATTATATCTGGCACCATTAGCTCAATACATCAGACAAAATGAAGATATTAGGGGAATTACTATTAGAGGGACAGAGCATAAATTGGCCTGTTACGTGGATGACATTTTGATCTATCTAGGACAACCAACCACCAACATACTCTTTACCTAAATTCATGCAATCCTTTGAACAATATGGTCAATTATCAGGATGCAAGATCAACATAGATAAAACCCAATTACTTTCATATAACTATAGCCCACCAAGAGAAATTGAAAGTAGATATCCCTGGGCATGGCAAACAGAGTCTTTCAAATATTTGGGCATCATTATGCCAAAAGATTTGGCAAAATTATCAGAATGCAATTATCAGCCTATATATAAAAAAAAATTAAGGAAGCTGTAACAAGATGGAACCTAATTCCTTTTCTTGGTCTTAGTTCAAGGATTGAATCTATTAAAATGAATATATTGCCCAGACTACTATATCTCTTTCAGACCCTACCAATAGAGATTAACCAAAATCAATTCAATGAATGGAATAAGATGCTATCAAGATATATATGGCAAGGTAAAAGGCCTAGGGTTCGTCTCAAAACTTTGCAATTAGCCAAGGAAAAGAGGGGATGGGGCCTACCTTCTCTTAGAGATTATTATTTTACAGCACAATTGAGAGCCGTGATATACTGGTGCAACCCATCATGCGGCACTCAATGGAAAAACATTGAAGAAAGGATACTTTCCATCCCCATACAGGCAATTTTGGCTGATAACAATCTACGAAGTTACATAAATACTATTGATAACCTGTGGGTGAAATGGACTCTTAAAATATGGAAAACTATTATAAAGGAATATAAACTTAGAGAGAGACATTGCAATTCTTAAATGGTGTGCGTATGACGCCGATTTTATGCCGAATAAACTGGATGCTAGATTTAAGGACTGGACAGCTAAAGGAATAACAGCTATTTGCAATATAATGAA
Source organism: Mobula hypostoma (assembly GCF_963921235.1). Lineage (NCBI taxonomy): Eukaryota > Metazoa > Chordata > Chondrichthyes > Myliobatiformes > Myliobatidae > Mobula > Mobula hypostoma. Next base: position 46,052,417 of record NC_086129.1, read on the forward strand.
AGAAGGAACACTGTTCAGTTTTGAAATGCTCAAAGAGAAACACTTATTAGAAAAACAAGACTTTTATCGGTATTTACAGATGCGACAGTATATTAATAGGATGGTTAAAAATGTAACCAAGGCAAGTGCATGTCTGATAGAGTTATTTAGAAAAGCATATAATTCAGATAACGGTAGTAGAATCATTTCAAGCGTGTTTAAGGGTTTGTCAAATCTTAAGACACATTCGACTTCATACATTAAAACAAAATGGGAGAAGGAAGGAGGGATAATAATATCTGAGGAAGACTGGACAATAATATGGAAGTGTACCAGTTCACAGAAATGGAGGGAGTTCGGGTGGAAAAAGGTATTTTATTACACCCTCTCAGGAATCCCATTATGATTCCAGCCTTGAACTCCAGGCTTGGTCTTCACGTGCTGCTATTGTGACTCCCGTCTCCCCTTCCCCCACCACCACTCTGCAAACCCGTCTCTCTCACATTCCATCATCAGCTCCTGGGCCCTCAGAGGCTCCATCTTCCTCTCACCCCAACCCTCCCCTCTCCACTGACACCCCCAGCCTCCCCCCTCCCCCCTCTGATCCCACTTCTCATCTGTGCCGGGTCTTTACCATCCCCTCCGACCTTCAACTGTCGGAGGCAGAACGCTCTGTTCTCAGTAAGGGCCTCACGTTTGTCCCCCTTCGCCCACACCTCAGCGAGTTCCGTGTTCGCCATGATGCGGAACTTTTCTTCCGTCGTCTCCGTCTCCGAGCCTACTTCTTCGGCAAGGACTCTTCCACCCCCACCGATGACCCCTTCTCCCGTCTTCAACCCTCCTCTTCTTCATGGACACCCCGCTCTGGTCTTCTACCTGCTCTGGATCTCTTTATTGATAACTGCCGACGGGACATCAACCGTCTCGACTTCACCGCACCTTGTTCCCATTCCAACCTCACTCCTCCCGAACGCTGTGCTCTCCACTCCCTCCACACTAATCCTAACCCTACTATAAAACCCGCCGATAAGGGGGGTGCTGTTGTAGTCTGGCGTACTGACCTCTACCTTGCCGAGGCACAGCGACAACTCGCGGATACCTCTCTTATTTACCCCTCGATTGTGACCCCACTAAGGAGCACCAGGCCATTGTCTCCCACACCATCACCGACTTTATCCGTTCAGGGGATCTCCCATCCATTGCTACCAACCTTATAGTTCCCACACCCCGCACTTCCTGTTTCTACCTCCTACCCAAGATCCACAAACCTGCCTGTCCTGGCCGACCTATTGTCTCAGCTTGCTCCTGCCCCACCGAACTCGTTTCTGCATACCTCGACACTGTTTTATCCCCCCTTGTTCAATCCCTTCCCACCTATGTTCGTGACACTTCTCACGCTCTTAAACTTTTCGATGATGTTAAGTTCCCTGGCCCCCACCACTTTATTTTCAACATGGATGTCCAGTCCCTATATACTTCCATCCCCCATCAGGAAGGTCTCAAAGCTCTCCACTTCTTTTTGGATTCCAGACCTAACCAGTTCCCCTCTACCACCACTCTGTTCCATCTAGCGGAATTAGTCCTTATTCTTAATAATTTCTCCTTTGGCTCCTCCCACTTCCTCCAAACTAAAGGTGTAGCTATGGGCACCCGTATGGGTCCCAGCTATGCCTGCCTTTTTGTTGGCTTTGTGGAACAATCTATGTTCCATGCCTATTCTAGTATCTGTCCCCCACTTTTCCTTCGCTACATTGACGACTGCATTGGCCCTGCTTCCTGCACGCATGCTGAGCTCGTTGACTTCATTAACTTTGCCTCCAACATTCACCCTGCCCTCAAGTTTACCTGGTCCATTTCCGACACCTCCCTCCCCTTTCTAGATCTTTCTGTCTCTATCTCTGGAGACAGCTTATCTACTGATGTCTACTATAAGCCTACTGACTCTCACTGGACTGTTCCTCTTCTCACCCTGTCTCTTGCAAAAATGCTATCCCCTTCTCGCAATTCCTCCGTCTCCGCCGCATCTGCTCTCAGGATGAGGCTTTTCATTCCAAGACGAAGGAGATGTCCTCCTTATTTAAAGAATGGGGCTTCCCTTCCTCCACTATCAACTCTGCTGTCAAACGCATCTCTCCCATTTCACGCACATCTGCTCTCACACCATCCTCCCGCCACCCCACTAGGAATAGAGTTCCCCTTGTCCTCACCTACCACCCCACCAGCCTCTGGGTCCAACATATAATTCTCCGTAACTTCCGCCACCTCCAACGGGATCCCACCACTAAGCACATCTTTCCCTCCCCGCCTCTCTCTGCTTTCCGCAGGGATCGCTCCCTACGCGACTCCCTTGTTCATTCATTCCCCCCCCCCCCGATCCCTCTCCACTGATCTCCTTCCTGGCACTTATCCTTGTAAGAGGAACAAGTGCTACACCTGCCTTTACACTTCCTCCCTTACCACCATTCAGGGCCCCAAACAGTCCTTCCAGGTGAGGTGACACTTCACCTGTGAGTTGGCTGGGGTGATATACTGCGTCCGGTGCTCCCGATGTGGCCTTCTATATATTGGCGAGACCTGACACAGACTGGGAGACCGTTTCGCTGAACACCTACGCTCTGTCCGCCAGAGAAAGCAGGATCTCCCAGTGGCCACACATTTTAATTCCACATCCCATTCCCATTCTGACATGTCTATCTACGGCCTCCTCTACTGTCAAGATGAGGCCACACTCAGGTTGGAGGAACAACACCTTATATTCCGTCTGGGTAGCCTCCAACCTGATGGCATGAACATTGACTTCTCAAACTTCCACTAATGCCCCACCTCCGCCTCGTACCCCATCTGTTATTTATTTATTTATATACACATATTCTTTTTCTCTCTCTCCTTTTTCTCCTTCTGTTCCTCTGACTATACCCCTTGCCCATCCTCTGGGCTTCCCTCCTCCCTTTTTCTTTCTCCCCGGACCTCCTGTCCCATGATCCTCTCATATCCCTTTTGCCAATCACCTGTCCAGCTCTTGGCTCCATCCTTCCCACTCCTGTCTTCTCTTATCATTTCGGATCTCCCCTCCCCCTCCCACTTTCAAATCTCTTACTAACTCTTCCTTCAGTTAGTCCTGACGAAGGGTCTCGGCCTGAAACGTCGACTGCACCTCTTCCTAGAGATGCTGCCTGGCCTGCTGCGTTCACCAGCAACTTTGATGTGTGTTGCTTGAATTTCCAGCATCTGCAGATTTCCTCGTGTTTACGATGACAGTAACCCCCCTCCCCCCCGTTTGCTGGAGAAATTGTGGAAATCAAAATGCAATCCATTATCATATTTTCTGGGAATGCTCCGTTATCACAGACTATTGGAGTGGGATACACAATACCCTACAAGACATCTTTAAATGTGAAATACCCTTCGAGAGTAAGACCATATATTTTGGGTATGTACCTCAAGAATGGTTGAAAAGAGATAAATATTTAATGAATGTACTGCTAGTGGCTGGTAAAAAGACTCTTACCAGGAAATGGTTATCACAGGAGAGCCCAACTCTAAATGTATGGATGGAAATTACAATGGACATTTACAAAATGGAGAAGATAACAGCATCTGTTAATCATGAGTTGGAACAATTTGATTCATACTGGGAAAAATGGTTTAGCTATATGACACCTCATCGGCCTGATTTTATTCTTACTATCAATGAATATGTTGTAAAAAAAATCACTCCCTACTCTGTACGTAGTTTTCTTCTTTCAATTGTTCTTTCTTTCCTCTCCTTTCTATAAGTGTATACCTCAGATAAATATTATGTAGAGATTTGTGACAAATATGATTATATGATATATATGTACAGTATCTGAAATACATCTGATGGAAATGTTTGTTTGACGATGAAATTCAATAAAAAATAAATTACAAAAAAAACAAAATGCTGGAGAAACTCAGCATGTCAAGCAGCATCTCTGGAAAAGAATAAGCAGTCGCCATTTGTTCTGCATATATTCATAAATGGCAGGTACCCCTGTCAGATTGGTAGTCCCTCCAACATAGAAAACATGGGCACAAGCACAGAGTCTGAGTATATTTATATGGGTTAAGAGAATATCTTGCACCATTAATAAACTACTCTAACATTTATTGCACTTTGAAAGGATTACTGTGCAAGAAATTTTAAAATATAGGCTGATTTAGATCACCCTTAACAGAATGGGTGGAATGGTGGCGCAGACTCGATGGGCTGAATAGCCTAATTCTGCTCCTATGTCTTCTGGTCTAAGGGTAAAAAATCTTTCTTCAATGTCTTTTTTGGTCAAAATCAATTCTTAATAAATAAGCAAAATCTCACAGATTTTTACAAAGAGTTTTCCAAATACGCAAGACACTCCACTTGTGCCAATCAGTGCCAATGCTGTTCTGACATTCTGGCAATGAAGCATTAAGATTGTGCTTCCATTTATTCAACCTCAGCCAGGGTTCGGCGAGTCTGGAGGTCGAGGCCTGAAGGTCGTAGCCACTGGGTTAGCATGTCCAAAGGTCGGAGGTCAGGCTGCCCCCAGCACATCCTTCAGTTGTGTTGGTTGTTAACCAACTTAAGAGTCAGTGATCATAATATGATAGAATTCACCCTGCAGTTTGAGAGGGTGAAGATAAAGTCAAATATTTCAGTATTACAGTGGAATAAAGGAAATTGTAGAGGCATGAGAGAGAAACCGGGCAAAGTTGATTGGAAGGGGACACTTGCAGGGATGACGGTTGAGCAGCAATGACTGGAGTTTCTGGGTGCAATTTGGAAGGCACAGGATAGATACATCTTAAAGAAGAAGTATTCTAAAGGCAGGCTGAACCAATTGTGGGTGACCAGGGAACTCAAAGACAGTAGAAAAGCAAAAGAGAGGGCATATAATATAGCAAAAATTAGTGATAAGTTAAAGTATTAGGAAGCTTTTAAAAACCAACAGAAGGCAACTTAAAAACATAAGGAGAGAAAAGATGAAATATGAAGGTAAGCTAGCCAATAATATCAAAGAGGATGCCAAATGTGTTTTTCAGATATATAAAGAGTATAAGAGAGGTGAGAGTAGATATTGGACCGCTAGAAAATGGATAGTAGTAATGGGAGACAAAGAAATGGCTGAACTGAATAAGTATCTTGCATCAGTCTTCACTGTGGAAGCAGTATGCCAGAAATTCAAGAGAGTCAGGGGGTAGAAGTGAGTGTAGTTGCTATTACTAGGGAGAAGGTGCTTGGGAAGCCAAAGATTGATAAAATAAACTTTTCTCAGGGTTCCAGCCAGGTACAGGTATGGATTTTAACTGATGTTTTGATTACAAACTCTGCCATCTTCATCAGGGATGATGCCAACAGGAAACCTTTTATTTCAATGGCTTCCTTCACTAGGCGATCCCTAAAGAAAACCTAACAATGAGGAGGAAACCGTCGTTTTCTGCTTGTCTTCCCTATATTTCCACGGTTCTTGAAAGGATTGCCAGGATTCTGAAGAAATACAGGATTTTTACTATCCACAAACCTTCAAGAAAGCTCAAATTACAGTTTATGCGGGTCAAAGATGGCCTGGGACTCAGGATGGCTGGCTTTTACAGGATTCCCTGTGAATGTGGAGCAGTGTATATCGGCCAGATGGGATGCACGGTGGAAACCAGCAAAAAGGAGCACAGGAGGTGTATCCGTTTGGGTTGTCCAGAGAAATCAGCAGAAGCAGAACATTGCATTCGCAGATTGATCTTGATGGCACAAAACTACTGTACCATTCCAAAGGCTTTTGGGAGCGCCTGGTGAAGGAAGCCATTGAAATAAAACTAAAGGAAAAGAAAAACAAAGGTCTCGATCTACATAAGAACTGGAATTTGATTGTAAACAATCAAGGGAAACCTGACTGGATGAAGACTAACCAATCGTGAGGGGCATGCAACGGGAGTATAAATACCACCGGACTAGACATGCCCAGGCATCATCCCTGATGAAGATGGCAGAGTCTGTCCTTGAAGCATCAGTTAAAAACGATACCTGTACCTGGCTGGAAGCCCGAAAAAAGTTTATTCATCATATATGCCAGGAAAGCACTAGATCATGAAGGTAGATAAGTCACCTGGACCAGACTTACTACACCCCAGTGTTCTGAAAGAGGTAGCTGAAGAGATTGTGGAGGCAGTAATAATGATCTTTCAAGATTCACTAGAATTTGGAATTGTTCTGGAGAACAGGAAAACTGCAAATATCACTCCAATCTTCGGGAAGGGATGGAGGTAGAAGAAAGGAAATTATAGGCCAATTAGCTTGACTTCAGTGGTTGAGAACATGTTGGAGTCCATTATTAAGGACGAGGTCTCAGGGTACTTGGAGGCACATGATAAAATAGGCCATAGTCAGCATAGTTTCCTTAAGGGAAATCTTGCCTGACAAATCTGTTGGAATTCTTTGAGGAGATAACAGGCAGGATGGACAAAAGGCAAGTCAGTGGATGTTGTTGACTTAGATTTTCAGAAGGCCTTTGACAAGGTGCTGCACATTAACAAGATAAGAGACAGGGAGATAGAAAGTCATGCTGAAGGGTCTCAGCCCAAAACATCTACTATACTCTTTTCCATAGATGCTGTTTGGCTTGCTGAGTTCCTCCAGCATTTTGTGTGTGTTGCAGGGAAATAGAAAGCTTTTGGTACATTGGCCTTCATAAATCCAAGTATTGAGTACAGGAGATGGGATGTTACGTTAAAGTTGTATAAGACATTGGTGAGGCCTAATTTGCAGTTTTGGTCACCTACCTACAGGAAAGATGTAAATAATATTGAAAGAGGACAGAGAAAATTTACAAGGATGTTGCCAGGTCTGGAGGACCTGAGTTGTAAGGAAAGATTTGAATAGATTAGGACTTTATTATTAGGACCTTCGAACATAGAAGATTGAGAGGAGATCTGATAGAGGTATACAAAATTATGAGGAGTCTAGATAGAGTAAATGCAAGGAGGATTTTTCCACTGAGGTTGGGTGGCTTCCCGGCTTAAGGGTGAAAGGTGAAAATGTAAGGGGAACATGAGCAGAAACATCTTTACTCAGGGGGTGGTGAGAGTGTGGAACAAGCTGCCAGCACAAGTGGTGCATGCGAACGTGATTTCAACATTGAAGAGAAGTTTTTGGATAGACACATGGATAGTAGAGGTCTGGAAGGCTTTGATCCCGGTGCAGGTCAATGGGAGTCAGCAGTATAAATGGTTTGGCATGGACTGGATGGGCCAAAGGGCCTGTTTCTGTGCTGTACTTTTCTATAACTCGATGCTGTGGATGTCTGTATATAGTAGTTGTATTATATAGCAAATATAAATATTAGAAGAGAAATAGAAAGAATAAAAAAAAAGTTACCTCAAACAATCTAACGAGGGGGACATCACTTCCCTGGCTACAGGTTGACTCATTATACAGCCTAATGGCCGAGGGTAAGAATGACCTCATATAGCTCTCTTTGGAGCAGTGCAGTTGTCTTCGTCTATCACTAATAGTGCTCCTCTGTTCAGCCAAGGTGGCATGCAGAGAGCGAGAAACGTTGTCCAGAATTGCCAGGATTTTCCCTGAGGGTCCTTTGTTTTACCACAGCCTCCAGTGTGTCCAATTTGACTCCCTAATTGGCATGCTGGCCTTTCTAATCAGTTTATTGAGCCTGTTGGCATCACCTGTGTTGATACCATTGCCCCAGCACACCACCGCATAGAAGATTGTACTGGCGACAACAGACTGGTAGAACAGATGTGCAGGAGAGGCCTGCATACTCCAAAGGACCTCAGTCTCCTCAGGAAGTAGAGGTGACTCTGGCCCTTCTTGTACACAGCCTCTGTGTCGGTGCTCCACTGTCATCCAGGTACACCCCCAGGTACTTGTAGGTCCCCATCACATCCACATTCTCACCATCACCAGTACCAGGGAACTGTGCAGGATTAGTCTTCCCAAAGTCTGTCACCATCTCCTTCGTCTTACTGATGATCAGCTGCAGATAATTCAGCTTGCACTATTTGACACAGTCCTCCACCAGGGCCCTGTATTCATCCTCCCGTCCTCCCTTTATACACCCAACTATTGCTGAGTCATCAGAGAATTTCTGCAGATGACATGACTCAGTCTCGCTTTAGGTAACCTTGAAGTTAGACCTGTAATTCCTACTCCCATGTCTTCCTCTGAATTAGAATTTACAAAACATAACAAGCATGGATGGGGAGAGGACATTTCCTCTACTGGCTGTGTCTGGAACCAGAGCGCACAGCCTCAGAATAGAGGAAATAGAGAGATGTCCATTTAGAACAGAACTGAGAAGGTATTTAATTTACTAGAGGGTGGTCAATCTGTGGAATTCATTTAAAGCAGAGTTTGATAGATTCTTGGTTAGTCAGGGCAACAAAGATTATGAGGAGAAAGCAGAAGAATGGGGTTGAGAGGGATAATAAATCAGCCATGATAGAATGGTGGAGCAGACTTGATGGGCCGAATAGTTTATGTCTAGTCCTATGTCTTGTGGTCCTAACACAAACAATGTATAGCAGTGTATGTTCTGACAAATGTAATAAATAAATGAATCTGAGTCTGACACAACAGAATCCTTTCAACCCACAGGGAGAAAGGCAAGAAAAGAGCCAAATCTCCCATCCACAAGTTTCCTAGGATGGTATAAGGCAGTATGGAGGCAACTTGATCAGCTCACACTCAACTTGATCGAAGAACAACAGAGAAGCAAGGTGTTGGGAGAATCAATCAAAGAGGCATGGGGATATACAGCATGAACACAGGCCTATCGGCCTTCTCAGCCCTCACGGACTATCCACTTACATTAATCTATATTAATTCCAATTTTTAATATCTATCCATATTCTCATCAGCTCCTCCCCACCCCCAGATTCCACCACTCACCTACACCCCAGAAGGAATTTACAGTGGCCAATTGGCCTGCCAACCGACATTATCTTTGGGATGTGGAGGGAGCGCAAACCCATGCAGTCTCAGGGAGAGCATACATACTGCACACAGTCAGTCAGCAGCCACAGTCACTGAATCTACCAACTGCAGAAAAACTTCCAAAAATCTATTTCACTATGTATGGTTGCTGGAGTATGGAGACTATTACAATATGAACATGGTTTTGTGAAGAACAGGGACTTTTTTTCATTACTGTATGTCACAATGGCAGTTTCAGAATTACGCAGGCAAATGAGCATCTTCAAAACAACAGTTTATAAACGACCACCAATCAGTTCATCCTTAATGCTTGATCTGCATGCTTCTCCTCATTGCTGCTAGTGCTCATTTTCCAAAATGCTTTGCTTGCCATAAAATTAAAAAAATGTGATATTGGCCCCTGAGGTGGAATTTCATTTTCAAAACTCATTTTTTTACAGTAATGAGCTAATTCTATCATTTAAAAAGCAAGGATATCTTGCATTGCCTTGTGTAACCATGAATTCTAAACCCAAGAATGTCTGTTACCGCTTTATCACATCTGGATGATATAATATCCAGCAGCAACATCATTTTTGTTTCTAACAGTCAAAACAATCACAGTAAATTATGAATTTTAAGCATTTATCTTTCTGATTCTGTTGAAGTTGTGTATTTGTTTTAATTTCCTGTTGGGGTAGATTAGGAAATTGAGGCTTGGCAGATTCTCGAAGCCATGCTGTATCAAGGAGCTGGTTTTAATAATGCAGTTGAAACGGGGTCAAGTGCCAGTTTGATCTCCATTGGTGGGATTTTGATTTGTTTGCATATTCAGAGACAATTCCAGAAGGATTAAGCATAAATTATGCAGTCTAATCCAACTCTCCACTGTTTGCATTCCCCCTTTCTTATATTAACCACTTTTCAATGTGCTTCTGAAGTGTATCAACAACCCAAGACCAACACATTCTAACCTGGAATAAAAGCAAGAAAAAATAAAAACAAGTTTGTGGACGATACAAAGATAAATGGAGGGGCAGGTGGTGTTGAGGAAGCAGAAAGTCTGCAGAAGGACTTCGATTGGGGGAATGGGCAAAGAAGTGACAGATAGAATATAGTGTAGGGAGGTGTCTGTTCATGCACTTTGGAAGAATATTCAAAATTCTGAGGTGCAAAGGGACTTTGAAGTCTTCATGCAGGATTCCCTAAAGGTTCACTTGCAGGTTGAGTTGGTAGCGAGGAAGGCAAATGCAATGTTAGCATTCATTTGAAAAAAAAATTGATTAGACTGCACTTCGAGTACTGTGAGCAGTTTTGGGCCCCTTTTCCAAGAAAATGTGTTGACATTAGAGAGGGTCCTGAGGAAGTTCACAAGAATGATTCTAGGAATGAAAGGGCTAACGTATGAGAAGCATTTGATGGCTCTGGGTCTATACTCACTGGAGTTGAGAAGAATAAGGAGGATCCCATTGAAACCTGTTGAATATTGAAAGGTCTAGATAGAGATAATGTGGAGAGGATATTTCCTTTAGTGGGGGAGTATAGGATCAGAGGGCACAGCCTCAGAATAGAGGGATGTCCATTTAGAACAGAGATAAGGAGGAATTTCTTTAGCCAGAAGGTAGTGGATCTGTGGAATTCATTGCCACAGACAGCTGTGGAGGCCAAGTCACTGGGTGTATTTAAAACGGAGATTGATAGGCTCTTGATTAGTAAAGGTGTCAAAGGTTACAGGGAGAAGGCAGGAGAATGGGATTGAGAGGGATAATAAATCAGTCGTGATGGAACGGGGGAGCAGACACAATGGGCCAAATAGCCTAACTCCACTCTTACATCTTACATCTTATGGTCCAAGAAAATCCTGGAAATACTCAGACAGACTCAGAGTTGCCATTTCAAGTTAATGCTTGAAGCAGATTTTGTGAAAAGAGCAACACAATGCTGGAGGAACTCAGCAGGTGAGACAGCATTTAAATAGTCACTTTAACTCAGCAACAATGAATATTAACAGCCGCTTCATAGGAGCATTTTCAAAATAAAATTGATGTCAGACCCATTATCACACACAGGAGACGAAGGGTCTTGCCCCGAAACATCGACTGTTTACTCTTTTCCATAGATGCTGCCTGACCTGCTGAGTTCCTCCAGCATTTTATGCGAGTTGCTCTGGATTTCCAGCACCTGCAGATATTCTCTTGTTTGTGATCAGACCCATTATGTTGTATTACTAGATGTTGAGGCACTAGAATTGAAGGATCATCGTAAAGGGATGAGAAAGGTGAAGACAGTCAAAGGTAGGAGAATTGCAGTTGTCAGGAGTTTGAGACTAAAGACTCAGAACTGGTGATGGGAATGAATAAATGTATAGGAAAGAAGAAGATCAAAGTTAGAGAAGCAAAGATATTTCTAAGGGAACTTTGTGTGCATAATTATGCCAACCTGTACACAATATCTCTCTAGATTCAAGAAGACTCAAGACTCAAGACTGTTTAATGCCCCTTTCAGTACACAAGTGTAAAGGAGAATGCAATAATTGTTACTCTGGGTCTGATGCAGCACAAAAAAACAACACAGTAAGATAAAATACACAATAATAATAATAAAACACAATAAATATAGATACATAAGATAACTTGTGTATATATAGATTGATCGCATGATGATAGGCACAGGAGTATCTGTACACAAGGTGACCCTGACAAGAAATGATAAAGTAGTGGTGGTTGGGGATGTGGAGGGGTGGGTTAGTGGGTGGAGGTGTTGATCCACTTTACTGTTTCAAAAAAGTAACTGTTTCTGAGTCCGGTGGTCCTGGTGTGGACACTACGTAGCCTCCTCCCTGATGGGAGTGGGACAAACAATCCATGAGCAGGGTGGGTGGGTTCCTTCATGACGTTATTGGTCCTTTTCTGATACCTTTCTGTATATATGTCATTGATGGCAGATAGGCATCAAGAACATACATACAGTTTGATTTACACCTTAAGTGTTTATGTATTTCTTTGGGATCAATTATGAACTGGAGGAAGAACTGGTGGAGATTTCAAACATAATCAAGAATGATATAATAGAAAATCTTTAAAATAATGAGTATTTCAAAGCTCAGGTAGATAGGACTGTAAAGAGAGCTTTTGGCACACTAGATTTCAAAAATCTGGGCAGAGTACAGGATTTGGGATGTTATGTTGAACATAGAGTATTAAAGCACAGTACAGGCCCTTTTAACTTACTCTAGGATCAATCCAACCATTCCCTCCTAAGTAACCCTCCATTTATCTATCATCCATGTGCCTATCTAAGAGTTTCGTTCATGCCCCTAATGGATCTGCCTCTAGCAAGCATTCCACACACCTAGGTAAAGAACATACCTCTGACATCCTCCCCCCGCCCCCCATTATATGTGCAGGTTGGTATGTTAACAGGTTCACTGTAAATTGGCCTGCTGTGTAGATAAATGGTAGGAGTTGATGAAAATGTGAGGGGAAATACAAAATGGAATTTATGTACGATTACTGTAAATGGGCTGTTAATGGCTGGCATGAACCCAATGGGCTGAAGGATCTATTTCCCTGCTGTTTCTCTCAAAGTCTGTAAAATTGGGTGGAGGTATTTTGCAGGGTGAACAACACCATTGAAGTTGAGGTTTGTTCAAAATAAAACCATCTGAGAAATCATAGTAGGGTGTCAGCCCTGCCCAGGCAGGCACCTCCCAGTCTCCACCCAGCTAACAGGAGTTAGGAGTTGCCACTCATTTCTAACCCATCACTTGCAGCCAGCCTCAAGCAGTTGCTCCCAGTCTTCAGTTATCTTGTTGCCTGTGGTGCTTATTACCTGCTCTCTCTTGTTTTGTTGCCCTTTGTGGCTTATTATTTTTGCAGTCTGTTATTAAAGTTATCATTCATTGCTAAATTATCTCTGCTGCTCTGCTTTTGGGTCAAGGCTCCTCTGCATTTCCTGACAGAGGGTAGTCTCAAATAGAGTAGGGTAGGGTAATAAAGGTATGCCTCCCTGGGAGACCTCCTAGCGCCAAGCAAGACGAAACATATTTAATGAGTTGGTAGAGATTGTAGAATCACTTTAACACAGCCTCTTCAGACATTGTTGAAAGTTAAAAATTCATGACCAAAAACCTGAGATCATATAGTGATATTGAAGAATTTGTCATGACCTTTAATTTCCACGTCCTTCTCCACCAAGTGCTGTGAGATAGGTTTGTGTGCAGCTTAACAGTTGAGCAATTTCAACCTAATTTATTGAATGCATACGATTTAATGTTTGAGCATGTATGTAAATAGCAATGGAGATGGCTTCTAAAAACACCAGAATCTCTGTCAAAAACACAAGAGATTCTGCAGACGCTGGAAATCTTGAGCAACACACACAAAATGCTGGAGGAACTCAGCAGGTCAGGCAGCGTCTATGGAGGGAAATAAACAGTTGATGTTTTGGGCTGAGACCCTTCTTCAGGAGTTTCTGTCAGTACCTGATGCAGTATTAGTGCAAATATTGGACAAATTGAAACGGCAAAGACAACGACTGTAACAAGAATTCCTCACTTGCAGAACCCAGTCAGTTCAGATTGGCAACATCTCCTCCGTGTATAAGGTGATGAGAGGCATTGATCGTGTGGATCGTCAGAGGCTTTTTCCCAGGGCTGAAATGGCTAACACGAGAGGGCACAGTTTTAAGGTGCTTGGAAGTAGGTACAGAGGAGATGTCAGGGGTAAGTTTTTTACGCAGAGAGTGGTGAGTGCGTGGAATGGGCTGCCGGCGGCTGTGGTGGAGTGGGATACAATAGGGTCTTTTAAGAAACTCCTGGATGGCTACATGGAGCTGAGAAAAACAGAGGCTATGGGTAACCAGAGGTGATTTCTAAAGTAAGTACATGTTTGCACAGTATTGTGGGCCAAAGGGCCTGTATTGTGCTGCAGGTTTTCTATGTTTCTATTAATTACCATCAGCACACTTGCTTTATGCTTATGTCTGTGTGGCTAAGCACATCTCCAATGCCATATTTAAGTTTGCTGACAACACCATTGTTGTAGGCTGAATCAAAGGTGGTGAGTAATCAGCATTTAGGAGGGAGATTGAAAATCTGACTGAAGGTGCAACAACACCGATCTCTCACTCAATGGCAGCAAAACCAAAGAGCTGGAGACTTCAGGAGGAGGAAACTGGAGGTCCATGAGCCAGTCCACAATGAGGAATCAAAGGTAGAGAAGATCAGTAACTTAAATTCCTTGGCATTATCACTTCAGAGGATCTGTCCTGGGTCAAGCAGCACATAAGTGACATTACAGAGAAGGCAAGGCAGTACCTCTACTTTCTTAGAAGTTTGCAAAGATTCAGCATGTCATCGAAAACTTTGACAAACTTCTATACCGTAGATGCGCAGTGGAGATTATATTGACTAGTTTCATCATGGTCTGGTATAGAAACACCAAGGTCCTTGAACAGAAAAGCCAACAAAAAGCAATGGATACGGCCCAGTCCATCACAGGTAAGGGCCTCCCCAACATCTACATGGAACATTGCCACAGGGAAGCAGCATCCATCATCAGGAACCCCCAGCATCCAGACCATGCTTTCTTCTCGCTGCTGCCATCGAGAAGGAGGTTCAGGAGCCTCAGGACCCACACCACCAGGTTCACAAACAGTTGGTACCATCTGGGATAACTTCTACTACTAATACGTCAAGGCAAGGCATAACTTCACTCACCCCAACACTGAACTGATTTCACAACCTATAGACTCACTTTGAAGGACTCTGCAACTTAGGCTCTCAATATATATTACTTATTTATTTACTATTGTTATTTTGTTTTTTTTTTCTTTTTTGTACTTGTAGTTTGTTGTCTTTTGCACATTGGTTGTTCGTCCATCTTGTACAGTTGTTCATCGATTCTATTGAGATTCTTTTCATTGTCTGTGAAGGCCCACAAGAAAAATCTCAGAGTTGTGTATGGTGACTTGGTATGTACTTTGATAACACTGGACAACAAATTTTTTCAAAAGTGTTGCTTCCGCAGATTTTTTTTTTTGTCTTTGATAGACCACTTGAAGCTGAACAGAAATATAATTACAGACTACTTGTATCACATAGGAATTTGGAGAAAAAAGAAATCAACTTTTATTGAATATTTTAACTGCATAATGGTGCTGACATTTTGCAACAGTTCAACTAAGCTAAAAGTATTTTGTTAATGATTTTTATTTGTACTCAGTGTCTGAGGCTTCTCGCTTAAGCGTCCAACAATAATCAGCCAGCATTGATGGATTCCAGTTGCCCTGATACCGTTTCTCTATGACGGCAATATCTTGGTGAAAGCTTTCAGCATGCTTGTCACTGACAGCGCCAAGATTTGCAGGGAAGAGGTCTAAATAGGAATGCAGAAATTTAATCTTTAGTGACATGTTTCACTCCATGGTTTTGTGTGCTTGAAGCATGTTGTCAACCAGCTACACGTAGTTTAGTGCTCTGTAGGTGGCAAGAAAATTTTCAACAACATTCTTGAATGCCTTCCATGTGATTTTCTCCAGTCCCACTAGAGGTTCTTCCAATTGCCTGTCATTAATGACCTGTTTGTTTTGTGGATCAACAAGAATGCCTTCCTTAATCTTGACATCAGTTGTTTGGGGAAACATTTATCTCAAATATCGAAATCCTCATGGATTTCATGTAGGTCTTTCCTGTCCTGGAATAAACATACAATCCTATAAAAAGTATTGACCCTCCTTGGAAGTTTCTATGTTTTACTATTTTACAACATTGAATCACAGTGGATTTAATTTGGCCTTTTTTGACATTGATCAACAGAAAAAAAGACCTTTGTGTCAAAGTAAAAACAAATCCTTACAAAGTGATTTAAAATAATTACAATTATAAAACACAAAATAATTGATTACATAAGTATTCACCCTCTTTAATATGATACACCATATCATCACTGGTGCAGCCTATTGGTTTTAGAAGTCACATAATTGGTTAAATGGAAATCTGCTTTTGGAGACCTATATGCAGCTAAAGTGTTTCAATTGATAGTAGTAAAAATACACCTGTATCTGGAAGGTCCAATTGCTGGTGAGTCAGTATCCTGGCAAAAACTACACCATGAAGACAAAAGAACACTCCAAGCAACTCCGTAAAAAGCACAAGTCAGGGGACAGATACAAGAAAATTTCCAAGTCACTGAATGTCCCTTGGAGTACAGTTAAAATTCAATCATCAAGAAATGGAAAGAATATGGCACAGCTGTAAATCTGCCTAGAGCAGGCTGTCCTCAAAAACTGAGTGACCGTGCAAGAAGGGGACTACCGAGGGAGGCCACTATGACAACTCTGGAGGAGTTCCAAGCTTCAGTGGCTGAGCTGGGAGAGACTGCACATACAACTGTTGCCTGGGTACTTCACCAGTCACAGCTTTATGAGAGAGTGGCAAAGAGAAGGACAAAGCTGAAAAATCTCACATGAAATCTCGGCTGGAGTGTGCCAGAAGCATGTGAGGGACTCTGAAGTCAGTTGGAAGAAGGCTCCATGGACTGATTAAACCAAAATTGGGCATTTTTGCCATCAGACTAAAGACCGCACATCATCAAAAACACACCATCCCTACCGTGAAGCATGGTGGTCCATGCATCATGCTGTGAGGATACTTCACTACAGCAGCTTGAGCAGTTTTGTAAAGAGAAATGGGGGAAAATTGCAATGTCCAGATGTGCAAAGCTGAGAGAGACCTATCCACACAGACTCAAGGCTGTAATTGCTACCAAAGGTGTATCTACTAAATACTGACTTGAAGGAGGTGAATACTTATGCAATCAATTATTTTGTGTTTTTATATTTGTACTTAATTAAGATCACTTTGTAGAAATCTGTTTTCACTTTGACACGAAAGAATTTTTTTCTATTGATCCATGTGAGAAAAGCCAAATTAAATCCATTGTGATTCAATGTTGTAAAACAATACAACATGAAAACTTCCAAAGGGGGTGGGTACTTTTTACAGGCACCTGGCCCTGGAGCAACACCGTTCCTTTGGCTTTATTCAATGTATGGATGAATGACAATTAAACTTGAACTTGAAATGTACACTGCACAAAAATTTTGCAACATGCAGAAGCAGGCTGAACTGGAACTCTGGTGAGAATCTGATGTTTTTTGCCATGTTAGATCTGCCTTGTGCTTTTTCATAGTTAAATGTGAAAAGAAGAAAGTCAAATCTATGCAATATTCAGCATCCTCAAGAGGCTTTATTTGGACACTAACTTTCTTACAGCATTAGTTATTTGAGCCATTAAGGGGAAGATGCTACAGGACTCTGAGTAAGTCTTTTACACAGAAAGGGTTGTGTGGGCGGAATGCCCTGCCAGAGGAGGTGGTAGAGGCAGATACATTAGGGATATTTAGGAAACTCTTGGAAAGGTACATGGATATTAGAAAAAGTGAGGACTGTGTAGGAGGGGAAGCATTAGAGTAATCTTAAAATAGATTACGAGGATGGCACTTAATGACTTTGGGATGTGGGCGAAAACAAGTGCAGTCTCAGGAGAGGGTGCAAACTCAATGCCAGGACTAACCTGGGTCACTGGAGCTGTGAAGCAGTGGCAGTACCAGCGGAACCACTCTGCTTCCTCACAGCAGAATTATCTAATTCTATTATAAACAAAGAAAGTAAATTATCTAAAATAGCTGAAACCAGTATTGAGTCCTGAAGGCAACAAGGTGCCCATGCAGAAGATATGGGCCTTGACAGCTCCCCATTTCCTGGTCCAAACTGGCTCTATAAGCCCTCTACACACCTATTCCACACCAGGATGTTTGCAGGGTTCATCACTTCTTGCTTCATTGCAGGCCCAACTAGCTCACCTTCACCCATTCATCTCACTGAATTCATTCTTGCACTGAACAACTTCTTCAGCTTCACTCATTCTCTCCATGTCACTGTTAAAGTCAAGATGCCAAGTCACAGGGTGTATTTATGGCAGAGATTAATCAGTTCTTGATTGGTCTGGACATTAAGGGAAAAGGCAGGAGAATCGGGTTGAAAAAGAACTGAGCCATAGGCAAGTGTCAGGGCAAACTCAATTGGCTACATAGCCTAATTCTGCCACAATATCTTATGATTATTACCCAGCATCAATATCAAAGATGTGTGAGTTATAACATTGGGGAGGACACAGCAAAGAAGATGAGACTACTGCAACAGGAGTCTCAATGGATTAGTCTCTTCTTGTGCACCACAACACCAGCTGTACACTGAAACACTGTGCAGTGATATCTCCAGTTAGGAGTTGGGGGTAAACGAAAAACCATGGCCATTGTTGGTGTGCATCAGCTCAGCAAACAAAAGGATCTGAAAATCAGCAAGTGCATATCTGGCAAGGCTGCAACAAAGGCAGTGTGTGTCCATCAGGACTATCACAAAAGAAGGTGCAGAGAACATGCTGGTGTTGGTGGGCAGGCAGCCAATCACAATGGGGTGCATGCCCCACTTATGTAAAAGAACTGAGACCCACTGTCATGATGCTTGGTTTTCCTGAGGAGATTGTATGAGACAAATGATCCACACTTTCAGTTTGTCCAAGATGATATCAGAGATTACTTTACACCTCCTTACCATCTCGCCCCAAAGAGAGAAGCTGAGGGAAATGTGCACAAGTTTAAGGAAGCTAGGTGTAATTCAGATTTTCCTCTAAGCCACAGAGCAAGACCTTACACCACTGCGGGATACATCCCTGCAGAAATGCTGATACCAAGAAGGCATGGAATGTGCTAAAATCTGTTCCAGCTTAACCTGGAAGGAAAGTTAAAGAGAAGTAGTTGAAACAAAGTAAATATCAAGCTACTTGCTATAAACCGAACGGCTCAGGCAAATGTTAATGCTCACATGCTGAGAACTCCATTTGGGTCAGAGCTGAGAAGATGGGAAATAGAACATAGAATATTACTGCACAGTACAGGCCCTTCAACACACAATGTTGTGCCAATCTTTAAACCAACTCTGAGAACAATCTAACCCTTCCTCCCTCCGTAGCCCTCCATTTTTCTTTCATCCATGTGTCAATCTCATGCTTTCTTAAATGTCCCTAATGTATCCTCTTCTACCACCACCCCTGCCAGGCCATTCCACACACTCACCAGTCTCTGTGTAAAAATCTTACCATAGGAAAGATTGCGGAGAAATGTTGGGCCAAGAGTTCACTGGCAATTCATAAAGATTCATGGAGATTACTTGATCTCAGTCGGTACCAGATACCAAGGACGACTGCAAGGAAGCTAAAAGCAACCTGCTGGAGGAACTCAGTGAGTCAGGCAACATCTGTGAAGGCAAAGGGGTAGCCAATGTATTGGGTTGAGACCCTGTTTTGGAACTGAAGAATAGTAAGGATGATTGTGAGTTTGAATGGGTTCCAGAAGAGTCTGTGAATCTCTGCTGGGGAGTTTGAAGCCTGGTGTCTGCAGGCCTGAGTCTGTGTCCACTGGAGGCCAGTCCAGGGGTTAAAGGATTGTGTATGTACAATGGTAGGAGGGAGGAACGGTGTTTGTTTTTGTTGTTGTTGTTTTGTTGCTTGTGTTCTGGTTTGTTCCACCAAACATTGTGGGTGCTGGAATGTGTGGTGACACTTGCAGGCTGCCTCCAGTGCATCATCAGTTGTGTTGGTTGTTAATGCAAATGGTGCATTTCACTGTATGTTTCCATGTACACCTGATAAATAAACATGAATATTGAATTTTGAAGAGCCCTACAGCGGTTGAAGAGGAGAGAACATAGAACGTGACTGAAAAGAGTCAAGAAATTAAACCTTTTATGCTCAGAGATGGATGCTCCACCAACAACAAGTTATTCATAAAGATTCATCATGAATAACACAAGGTTAAAGAAGGGTGAAACACCTCCTGGCAGGTACCTCGGGAAGCATCATCTCTAGACCTGTGCCACCCAGTAGGGAACTGAGAGCTGGCCCTGGTTGTTCTACCACTTGCCTGAAGACGCACATCTATCTGTGTTTTCTGCCTTTCCTTCTCCAGTGCTTGATGGGTCTATAATGTGTGGACTCACTTTCAAGGACTCTACAGTTCATATTCCCAGTATTGTTTATTTACTTTTTTATTATTTGTATGATTTGCTGCTTTTGCACATTGTTGGTTGTTTGTCTTTCTTGTGTACAGTTTTTCACGTGTTCTATTGTTTTTATTTTGCTGTGAATACCCACAAGAAAATGAATCTCAGGGTAGTATACGGTGACGTATACGTACTTTGATAATAAATTCACAGTCTGGTCCATCGACCCTTGCTCCAGGTTTTCCTATCTACCCTGTTTCTGTTCTTGTTGAGCTCTAATTGAGGCAGCTGATGCTCATTGGGGCTGGCTGCATAAATACCTCCAGAGACCAGGGCATGGCTGCTGGATTGTTCTTGTCCTTACTCCTTGTATCCCCTCCTCTGCCTTCTGTTTCCTCACCTGAAGCCCTGCCTTGTCTTGCCAAAGCCCTGTCTTGTCTTGCCGGTAACTCTTGCCTCGACTGAAGTTCTTGTCTTGCCTTGCTTTGCCTGTAGTCTTGCCTTGTCTTGCTGTCAGGTCCTGGAGCCACCCTGTACCTAGCCCCCTTCCTGTCCCTTGCCTCTGCCCAGGTAAGCCAGGCCGTCTTGCCGTTACCTGGGGTTGGTTCTGTCCCTTGCCTCTGTTGGGTGGTGATCCGTGCCCTGCCCAGGAGGAGCCTGCCAAGCCTCGCCTCAAGTCTCCAGCCTCCAGCCTCACCTCAAGTCTCCAGCCTCCAGCCTCGCCTCAAGTCTCCAGCCTCCAGCCTCGCCTCACCTCAAGTCTCCAGTCTCCAGCCTTGCCTCGCCTCAAGTCTCCAGCCTCCAGCCTCGTCTCGCCTCAAGTCTCCAGCCTCCAGCCTCGCCTCAAGTCTCCAGCCTCCAGCCTCGTCTCAAGTCTCCAGCCTCCAGCCTTGCCTCGCCTCGTCTCTTGCCCAGCCCCCAGCCCCCAGCCTCTAGCCGCTTGCCAAGCCAAGTCTCTAGCCTCTAGCCTGAAGACTCCAGCCTCGTCCTGCCTGCCTGCCAAGCCTCGTCCTTGCCTAGTTCTGGGGTCCAAGCCAGAGGCAAGACCCAGGTACTGGGTCCTTGTCCAGTCTCTGGCTCGGAGTCCAAGCCCGGGCTCCTAGCTGTCTTGTTCAGTCCTGATCCAGGTTCTCGGTTTTCGTGTCCATGTCCTTGCCATCACCCTGTATCCTAGTCCTGTCCCTAGTACTTCAGTGTCTGTGTCTTGCACTTGGGTTCATTCCCAACCGTGCCCTTATGACAGGCTCAGACTTTGGAAAGCTTAAAGGGGATGTGTGAAGTAATTTCTTACATAGAGAGTGGCAGGTGCTTAGAATGGGCTGCCAGGGGTAGTGGTGGAATGTTTGATAACAACATTTAAGGGGCATTTCAGCAGACACATGAGCAGGCAAATGGTATTGTCTAGATTAGCATCATGGTTGGCACAGATATGGTGGGTTGAAGGGCCTGTTTCTCTGTTGTACAGGTTCTTGATTAGTCAGGGTGTCAAAGGTTACAGGGAGAAGGCCGGAGAATGGGGTTGAGAGGGATAATAAATCAGTCATGATGGAATGGCAGAGCTGACTCGATGGACAGAATGACCTCATTCTGCTCATATGTCTTAAGGTCTTATGGAATCACTGGGACCTCAGCTATTCAGAAGGTTCCTTCTGACACCACATTTTAACCCTTCCAATCCATCAACTCTCAGCTGCATGGGCATCCGCCCTATGCTACAAAAATATTTTACACAAAGGGTAACAGAGCTCACTTCAACTCAGGTGAGCTTAGCAACATTCTCTCTAAACGCTCATGGGAAAAGCCAGTGAAAATTCGATCCGAGCTTGCTTTAATTGTTGGAGCACTCCCTCTTCTGGTAATTTTATACACTTTAGTTTATCATACAAAATCTAATCTTACAGCTAATAATGCCTCTCTCTCATTTTCCCTTCCCAAAGAGAGAGCCAGATGGCCCAGTAGAAGGCCCTCACCAGCTGTTGCAGATTTGATTTTCCACACTGGACACGCAGCTGCAGTACGTCCACCGGATGATTTTCAAAGCACCAGGTTACTCAACCCAAGATTGCTTAATATTACAAGCATTTTATTGATGCTTCTTAACTATTAGAAGAAACTACAGTAAACCTGATTTTAGTTAACCTCCCCATCCTCCTCTATTACCCCGGTCACTGCACTGTAAACACTTTAAACCACTGTTTATAAAGCTGTTTACATTGTAAATACATGTTGATATTTATGTATTTATGCACATTTTACCCATATCCATACTTTAGCTACTAGCTTATTTTTATATAATTCTTTATTCTTATAATTGTTGAATGATTTTTGTTGCATGTCACACCCTGAACAACACACCACAGCAAATTTTTAATACATCTAAATGTATATGGCGAATAAAGTTGATCTTTAATCCTTAGAAGTCTGACACAAAAGTTTCAATGGCTGTTCCAATCAGAACTACCAAGTCCAACCACCAAGGTTTGCCTTGATTTCAAGATTAGATGTTAAACTAAAAGTGTCTGATTTTGACATAGAATATTCTTAAGCAGAGTATTGCAACTCTGTGTTCCCCTCCATCAGATTATCTGGTCATTTTAGGTTCTTGATTAGTCAGGGCATCAAAGGTGACAGGGGGAAGGCAGGGGAATGGGGTTCAGAGAGAAAATATATCAGCCATGATGGAATGGTGGAGCAGACTCGATGGGCTGAATGGCCTAATTCTGCTCCTACGTCTGATGGTCATGGTTATCAAATTGCTGTTTGTTGGCGCTTGCTGTGCATGAATAGGCTGCTGCACTTTCTACACTAACTCATTTTGAAAATAATTGATTGGGTCGGAATATTATTGGGATGAGCTGAAAATGACATGCAAATTTTTTTTTTTGTCTCATGACTTCATGGCCACTAGTCTTCCAAAGGGTCTGAGTGGATAGTTAAGCTGTTTAGTTTCCATTAGACATAGGAGCAGAATGAGGCCATTCAGTCTGTCGAGTCTGCCCTACCTTTCCATCATGGCTGATTTATTATCCCATTCAACCCCATTCTCCTGCCATCTCCCTTAACCCTAGACACCCTGACTAATCAAAATCTATCAACCTCCGCTTTAAATATACCCAATGACCTGGCCTTCACAGCCATCTGTGGCAATGAATTCCACAGATTCACCATCCTCTGGCTAAAGAAATTCCTCTTTATCTCTGTTCGAAAGGGATGTCCCTCTATTCTGAGGTTGTGCCCTCTGGTCCTAGACTCTCCCACCATAGGAAACATCCTCTCCACATCGACTCTATCTAAGCCTTTCAATATTCGCTAGGTTTCAGTGAGATACCCCCACCCCTTCATTCTTCTGGGAATCATTGTAGTAAATCTCCTCTGGACCCTCTCTAATGCTAGCACATCTTTTAGAATTCTTAGCTGACCAGAAAAGGACCCCTTTATTCCCACTCTTTGCTTCCTGCCAGTCAGCCAATCTTCTATCCATGCCAGTCGTGTGGGCATTTGGAGACAGGCCACCGAAGCATGAGCAGATGGCTTCAGTTTCAGTTCTGAATAGTGGCCAGATGGAAATTGGAGACCTACCTCTTGCTGTGCTGGCCTTTGAGCTATTAACACTGCTTCGACGAGAGCCACTGTCCTTCTGAAAGAACAAGAAGAATCTGTATCATTGGCCATTGTAGTCACCACTATCTTGATCAACTATCAATATGATATTCTCATTATCACGTCCAAGGAGGATGTTTCTTATATCAATAAAGTTCCTCTAATCCAGTTTAGTTTTTTTTAAAAAGGGATTGCAAGATAAAATAAACCTGGAATCTCTTTTAGTTTTGATTTATATTTTCAGCCAAATAAATTCTGTTTTTAAAAGAAAAAAAGCTGCAACACAAATTCTTAACTATTGTGCCTTGATTTGAAGAGCTTCTGCTATAACCTAATCCTTTGCAATTTTTGGACCAATCTTCTGTAGCAGTTTGTGTGAATAAGATTGGATACATTTCATTCTCTCCCATACTGGCAAACAGCTGCAGCAGAAATAACTTGGTGAAGAACATAGACCATGGAACAGCACAGCACAGGAGCAGGCCCTTCAGCCTGAGATCTCTGTGTCAAACTAAACTGATCCCTTCTGCCTGCACATCCCTCCAGCCCTTGCATACTCATGAGCCTGTCTAAATGCCTCTTGAACACCACTGTCATATCTGCTTCCACTATCATCCCTGGCAGCACACCACTCTCCACGTAAAAGAGACTTACCCTGTTCATTGAACATAGAACCCTACAGCACAGTACAGAACCTTCAGCCCACAGTGTTGTGCTTTCCCTTTAACCTACTCTATGCTCAATCTAATCTTTCCCTCCCACATAGCCCATTTTTACATCTCCTCTAAACTTCACTCCTCTCGCTTTAGATGTATGTAGTAGTTGTCAGGTCACTCGTCTGAGTGCTACTGGTACCATGTAACCCAGTACTACCTGTCGCATAGTCGGGTGGTCGGCGACTAAACTGGCTCCCCCATCAGGCTTGCCTGGTGAGGAGGATGGCTAGACACCCTGCAGGATGAAAAACAAGACCTGTCAAAGGCCGGATGAACCCTCTCGTAGGGTCAACGGCCATCTAGTAAACACGTGCCGTGAAGCGCGGAAAGGGCATCCCCTTTCCCCTGAAGCGTGGTCTGGCCGTTCACTGCAACAGAACTTCCCCCAGCCATCTTGGACCCCACCATGCCACTGGATCCGGGAGGGGATGTCGAGGGGGTGGGTCTGGACCTGTGCAACCCCCTACTCACCTAAAATCCATTCACCCACACGCTGTTCCTTTCTGGGGAGTGGGGTACCACCCCACTAACTGACTGAAAGGAACCATCATCATCCTATGGGATGGATAGCCAGAGAGAGAGTTGACATTTCTACCCAAGAAAAAAGATTCTGACTGTCTATCCTATTTAATACCTCTCAAAATTTTACAAACATCTGTCAGGTCAGGTAAACTATTAGGTAAACTTCTATTAAGATTCAAGTTAGTTAAATCAGATTAATCATATGGTATGGTACTGTTCTATGAAATAGTGAGGTCTCCATGACAATCTTGTCTAATGGAAAGATTTAGTCTGCATTTTAGACACTATAATTCTTTGGAATTAAATATATTCAACTTCAAGTGCCAGGCTTTAATTGTTTCAGAAAGGACAGGGAGGGAGACAAAAGAGGTGGGGGCGTGGCACTGTTGATCAGAGATAGTGTCACGGCTGCAGAAAAGGAGGAAGACATGGAGGGATTGTTTACTGAGTCTCTGTGGGTGGAAGTTAGGAACAGGAAGGGGTCAATAACTCTACCAGGTGTTTTTTATAGACCACCCAATAGTAACAGGGACATTGAGGAGCAGATAGGGAGACAGATTCTGGAAAGGTGTAATAATAACAGGGTTGTCGTGATGGGAGATTTTAATTTTCCAAATATTGTCTGGCCCTGGAGCGAGGGGTTTAGATGGGATGGAGTTTGTTAGGTGTGTTCAGGAAGGTTCCCTGACACAATATGTAGATAAGTCTACAAGAGGAGAGGCTGTACTTGATCTGGTATTGGGAAATGAACCTGGTCAGGTGTCAGATCTCTCAGTGGGAGAGCGTTTTGGAGATGGTGATCACAATTCCAGCTCCTTTACCATAGCATTGGAGAGGGATAGGAACAGAAAAGTTAGGAAAGCATTTAATTGGAGTAAGGGAAATATGGAGCTATCAGGCAGGAATTTGGAAGCATAAACTGGGAACAGATGTTCTCAAGGAAATGTATGGCAGAAATATGGCAAATGTTCAGAGGATATTTGCATGGAGTTCTGCATAGGTATGTTCCAATGAGACAGGGAAAAGATGGTAGGGTACAGGAACTGTGGTGTACAAAGGCTGTTGGAAATCTAGTCAAGAAGAAAAGAAAAGCTTATGAAAGGTTCAAAAAAATAGGTAATGATAGAAATCTAGAAGATTATAAGGCTAGCAGGAAGGAGCTTAAAAAGGAAATTAAGAGAGCCAGAAGGGACCATGAGAAGGCCTTGGCAAGCAGGATTAAGGAAAACCCCAAGGCATTCTACAAGTATGTGAAGAGCAGGAGGATAAGACGTGAGAGGATAGGACCAATCAAGTGTGACAGTGGAAAAGTGTGTATGGAACCGGAGGAGATAACAGAGATACTTAATGAATACTTTGCTTCAGTATTTAATACGGAAAAGGATCTTGGTGATTGTAGGGATGACTTACAGTGGATTGAAAAGCTTGACAAACATTGAGAAAGAGGATGTGCTGGAGCTTTTGGAAAGCATCAAGTTGGATAAGTCACCGGGACCGGATGAGACCTACCCCAGGCTACTGTGGGAGGCGAGGGAGGGGATTGCAGAGCCTCTGGCGATGATCTTTGCATCATCACTGGGGATGGGAGAGGTTCCAGAGGATTGGAAGATTGCAGATGTTGTTCCCTTATTCAAGAAAGGGATTAGAGATAGCCTAGGAAACTATAGACCAGTGAGTCTTACTTCAGTGGTTGGTAAGTTGATGGAGAAGATCCTGAGAGGCAGGATTTATGAACATTTGGAGAGGTATAATATGATTAGGAATAGTCAGCATGGCTTTGTCAAAGGCGGGTTGTGCCTTACGAGCCTGATTGAATTTTTTGAGGATGTGATTAACACATTGATGAAGGTAGAGCAGTAGATGTCGTGTATATGGATTTCAGCAAGGCATTTGACAAGGTACCCCATGCAAGGCTTATTGAGAAAGTAAGGAGGCATGGGATCCAA
This sequence comes from Mobula hypostoma, assembly GCF_963921235.1. Lineage (NCBI taxonomy): Eukaryota > Metazoa > Chordata > Chondrichthyes > Myliobatiformes > Myliobatidae > Mobula > Mobula hypostoma. The sequence goes on from NC_086129.1 coordinate 46,079,165, forward strand.
GGGAACATTGCTTTGTGGATCCAGAACTGGCTTGCCCACAGAAGGCAAAGAGTGGTTGTAGACGGGTCATATTCTGCATGGAGGTCGGTGACCAGTGGTGTGCCTCAGGGATCTATTCTGGGGCCCTTACTCTTCGCGATTTTTATAAATGACCTGGATGAAGAAGTGGAGGGATGGGTTAGTAAATTTGCTGATGACACAAAGGTTGGGGTGTTGTGGATAGTGTGGAGGGCTGTCAGAAGTTACAGCGGGACATTGATAGGATGCAAAACTGGGCTGAGAAGTGGCAGATGGAGTTCAACCCAGATAAGTGTGAGGTGGTTCATTTTGGTAGGTCAAATATGATGGCAGAATATAGTATTAATGGTAAGACTCTTGGCAGTGTGGAGGATCAGAGGGATCTTGGGGTCCGAGTCCATCGGACACTCAAAGCTGCTGCACAGGTTGACTCTGTGGTTAAGAAGGCATATGGTGCATTGGCCTTCATCAACCATGGGATTGAGTTTAAGAGCTGAGAGGTAATGTTACAGCTATATAGGACCCTGGTCAGACCCCACTTGGAGTACTGTGCTCAGTTCTGGTCGCCTCACTACAGGAAGGATGTGGAAACCATAGAAAGGGTGCAGAGGAGATTTACAAGGATGTTGTCTGGATTGGACTCAGCCTTTTCTCCTTGGAGCGACGGAGGATGAGAGGTGACCTGATCGAGGTGTATAAGATGATGAGAGGCATTGATCGTGTGGATAGAGGCTTTTCCCCAGGGCTGAAATAGCTAACACGAGAGGGCACAGTTTTAAGGTGCTTAGAAGTACGTACAGAGGACATATCAGGGGTAAGTTTTTTACGTAGAGAGTGGTGAGTGGGTGGAATGGGCTGCCGGTGATGGTGGTGGAGGTGGATATGATAGGGTCTTTTAAAAGACTCCTGGACGGGTACATGGAGTTTAGAAAAATAGAGGGCTATGGGTAACCCTAGGTAATTTCTAAAGTAAGTATATGTTCGGCACAGCATTGTGGGCCGAAGGGCCTGTATTGTGCTGTAGGTTTTCTATGTTGCTATGTGTCATGGAGTTACTTGTGTTACATGCCTAGATTTCGGGGTCCTGTCATTGGCAAGTCCTGGGGTCAATACCAGAGGTGAAAGACGGAAGTCGGTATGTTTGGAACTTGAGGCCCGATGGCCGACGCCCTGTGTCTGCGAGTCTGCCAGTCCACTGGGGAAGTCGGGCAGCTGATGTCCACTAGGGACAGGAGGCTCAGAGGCAGCCTGTTCGGGGTTGAAGGCCTGTGTATGTGGGTGGGAGGGACAAAGGGGTCTTGTTTTGTTGATTTTTTTTGCTGTAGTTTTGTTGTTGTTGGTACTGCTTATGCTGTTCTGCTGAACATTGTGGGCATGGTATGTTGCTGTCGAAATACGTGGCTTCACTTGCGGGCTGCCCTCAGCATATCTTTAGGTTGTGCTGGTTGTTAACGTTTCACTGTGTGTTATAATGTACCTGTGAAACTGAATCTGAATCTGATAGTTCACCACAGCAGAGGTCATCTTATATCTCTTACCTCTTTGTATCCCTGTTGATGTTATAATGTTGGTAATAGAAGAGTACTGTAACTAGAAAGGGGTGGATCCTGCAGGTAGAATCCACAGCTCCACAGCCTGCTCCCCTCCCACACAACTGCTCACCTGTCTGGACACAGCAGGCGATCCCACTGGGCCTCCACACCCTCAAATCAGGCAATTAAGCCTTGGGCAGCAGAGGGCAGAACTCCTGAACACAGAGCACCTTGACGAGCTTTGATGGAGGGCAAAACCATGAACCTCTGTCTAACTGGCAAGGAATTTTAACAGATTAAGTGCCTCTGACTATTAAAATTTCAAAATAACAAGAACATTAAACCAAATTGAAAAATATTCTTACCTCTTGCCTTTTTTAATGAATGGAGCTTCCAATCCTATTTGTATTTCAATACAAGGAGTATTGTAGGAAAGGCAGATGAGCTTAAGGCATGGATCAGCATGTGAAATTATGACATTGTAGACATTAGTGAGACTTGGTTGCAGGAGGGGCAGGACTGGCAGCTGAATATTCTGGGGTTCCATTGTTTTAGATGTGAAAGAGCAGGAGGGATTAAAGGAGGAGGGGTGGCGTTACTAGTCAGGGAAAATGTCACGGCAGTGCTCTGTCAGGACAGACTGGAGAACTTGACTAATGAGGTATTATGGGTGGAACTGAGAAAGAACAAAAGTACGACCACGTTTATGGGGCCATATCACAGAGCACCCAACAGTCCGAGGGCGTAAACAGAACACATTTGTAAAGAAATTGCAGACTGTTGCAAGAAACATGAGGTTGTTATAGTAGGTGATTGTAACTTTCCACATATTGACTGGGAATCCCATACTGTAAAAAGACTAGACGGGATAGAGTTTGTCAAATGTGTTCAGGAAAGTTTCCTTAATCAGTAGGTCGAAGTCTCAGCGAAAGAGAGAGTGTGATACTGAATCTGTGATTAGGGAATGAGACTGGGCAGGTGATGTGTAGGGGAACACTAAAACCAGCGACCACAATGCCATTGGTTTCAAAGCCAATATGCAAAAAAGATAGGTCTGGTCCACAGGCTGAGATTCTAAATTGGAGAAAGGCCACTTTTGATGGTATCAGAAATAACCTGGCAGGTGTGAATTGGGAAAGGCTATCTTCTGACAAAAGTGTACTTGGTAAGTGGGAGGCCTACAAAGATGAAATGTTGACAGTACAAAGCTTGTATGTGCCTGTCGGTATCAAAGGTAAAGATAACAAGTGTAGGGAACCTTGGTTTTCAAGAGATATTGAGACCCTGGTTAAGAGAAAGGAGATACATAGCAGGTATAGGCAGGTAGGAACAAATTAGGTGTTTATGGAGTATAAGAAATGTAAAATAACACTTAACAAAGAAATCAGGAGGGCTAAAAGAAAGCACGAAGTTGCCTTAGCAGACAAGGTGAAGGAGAATCCTAAGAGATTCTACAGGTAGAACAAAAGGATAACAAGGAACAAAATGGTCCTCTGGAAGATCAGAATGGTAATCCATGCACAGAGCCAGAAGAGATGGGGAAGATCTTAAATGCATTCTTTGCATCTGTATTTACCTGGGAGATGGACACAGAGTCTACACAAGTGAGGCAAAGTGGCACCAATTTCATGGACCCCATACAGATAGAGGAGGAAGTGTTTGCTACACTGAGGCAAATCAGAGTGGATAAATCCCCAGGGCCTGACAAGGTGTTTCCTCAAAGCTTACGGGAGGCAAGTGCAGAAATTACTGGGCCTCTAGCAGAGATATTTCAATCGTTCTTAGCAACAGGAGAGGTACCAGAGGATTGGAGGACAGCCAATGTTGTTCCACTGTTTAAAAAAGGCTCTAAACATAAAACAGGAAATTATAGGCAGGTGAGTCTGACATCAGTTGTGGGAAAGTTATTAGAAGGTATTCTAAGGGACTGGATATATAAGTTTTTATAAGTATGGACTGATTAAGGATAGTCAACATGGCTTTGTGCATGGTGGGTCATGATTAACCAATCTCATATAGTTTTTCAAGGAAGTTACCAGGAAAATGGATGAAGTGAAGGCAGTGGATGTTGTCTACATGGACTTTAGTAAGGTACTTGACAAGGTCCCGCATGGGAGGCTGGTCAAGAAGGTTCAGTCGCTCAGCATTCAGGATGATGTAATAAATTGGATTAGGATTTGGTTTTGCGGGAGAAGCCAGGGCATGGTGGTAGAGGGTTTGCCTCTGACTGGAGGCCTGTGACGAGTGGAGTGTCACAGGGATCAGTGCTGGGTCCATTGTAGTTTGTCATCTGTATCAATGATCTGGTTAATAATGTGCTTAACTGGATCAGTAAATTTGCAGATGACACGAAGATTAGAGATGTAGTGGACAGTGAGGAAGGCTTTCATGACTTGCAGAGGGATCTGGATCAGCTGGAAAATTGGGCTGAAAAATGGCAGATGGAATTTAATGCAGGGAAGGGTGAGGCTTTCCATTTTGGTAGGACCAACCAGGGTAGGTGATACACAGTGAACGGTAGGGCACTGAGGAGTGTGGTGGAACATAGGGATCTGGGAATACAGGTCCATAATTCATTGAAAGTGGCATCACAGGTAGATAGGATTGTAAAGGAAGCTTTTGGTACAATGGCCTTCATAAATCAATGGATTGAGTACAGGAGATGGGATGTTATGTTGAAGTTGTATAAGACGTTGGTGAGGCCTAATTGGGGTATTGTGTGCAGTTCTGGTCACCTAACTACAGGAAAGATGTAAACAAGGTTGAAAGAGTACAGAGAAAATTTCCATGGCTGTTGCTGGGTCTGGAGGACCCGAGTTATAATGAAAGAATGAATAGGTTAGGACTGTATTGTTTAGAACATAGAAGATTGAGAGGAGTTTTGATAGAGGTATACAGAATTATGAGGGGTATAGATAGCGTTAATGCAAGCAGGCTTTTTCCACTGAGGTTGGGTGAGACTACAACCAGAGGTCATGTGTTAAGGGTGAAAGGTGAGAAGTTTAAGGAGAACATGAGGGGAAACATCTTCACTCAGAGGGTTGTGAGAGTGTGGACTGAGCTCCCAGCACAAGTGGTCTATTCAAGTTCAATTTCAATGTTGAAGAGAAGTTTGGATAAGTACATGGATAGTAGGGGTATGGAGGGCTATTGCCCCGGTGCAGGTTGTTGGGAGTAGGCAGTTTAAATGGTTTCAGCATGGACTAGATGGGCCAAAGGGCCTGTTTCTGTGCTGTACTTCTCTATGACTCTATTCTTATTTCAGACACCCACAACAAGGAAACAAAAAGATTCTTACTACCTACTCTATCTTTTACCCTCATCACTTTGCATATTTCTGTCCGCTCGCCTCTCAGCTTCCTTTACCACAGGAGAAACAAACATTGCCTATCTAATCGCTCCTCATAATTAAAATGTTCTAATTCAGGCAACATCCTGGTGAATCTCCTCAGCACTCTCTCCAGCGCAATGACATCCTTGGCAACGAGGACTCCCACAATTCCAAGTCACTGTTCTACATGATGCCCTTGTTCTGATCATCTATGAATTCTACATTTTGTTAATGTTACTGGCAACACTAAATTAAGAAGGGCAGTAAGAAGTAGGGGATATGGCAAAAGATTTATTGAAAGATTTATTTCTATTAAGCAATTGGCAAATGAAGACAAAAAAGGGATAATATTTGCCACATGAGACAGCCAGAGGTATTTGCGAAAATTAAATCAAACATTTGGAAGATTAAAACAGTATTTCTTCATAAGATGCCAAGAATATTCAATGATAACTTGTTTATACGGGATCTATTAACACTCTAAAAACGTCCCAGACTGTTTCACAGGTGTGGCATCAAATCATACATAATAGTAGAAAAGCAGATCAAATTTCCCTAAAGAGGAAAGGTTAAGAGAAACAAGGAATTCTGTATATGCTGGCAATCTTGAGCAATACACTCAAAAAGCTGGAGGAACTCAGCAGGTCAGGCAGCATCTATGGAGGAGAATAAAGAGTTGAAGCTTTGGGATTGTTAATTTCTCTCAATAAGCATTTGGTATGTATTACTAAGGAAAGGTTAAGGTTCCTTAAAGAAAGGCATAGAATCAAAGAGGTTTGGGGAGGGAATTCCAGAGATTAGGGCTGTGGCATCTGAAGATGAAGCCACCAGTGAACAGTGGTACACAAAAGGCCAGCACAAACCTTGATTTAATCTTTACCGCAGTGGTGGGAATACATTTTATAATCTGACAGATAGGTGATGGCAGGGTTCCGTTACTGTGAACCGATTGCAACTTGAACAGTTCACCAGTCAGAAATGTGGCTGTGATCCCAGGTGGTAAAAGATTCTTGCAGTCCCTTGGCAGCTGGTGAATTCATCCCAATCTCCCAAACAGTCATTTGTATGTTGTACCCAAGACAGGGGTTTGTAAGGTGGCGAGCACCTGTATTAAGTTTCCATATCCTAGGCACCCGGAGGAGATGTTGGTTCAGATTATATTAGAAGAATACCTTGGACTGAGGAATAATGGATTTCAGAGAAAGTTCTTACTTAAGTAAGAATAAATCAGAACAGAAAATTTCTTAAACACGAGATTTTGCAGATGTTGGAAATCTTGAGCAACACACACAAAATGCTGGAGGAACTCAGCAGGTCAGGCAGCATCTATGGAGAGGAATAAACAGTCGATATTTTGGGCCAAGACCCTTCATCGGGACTTCACCAGGCGGGTTTCATAAGTCTTCATTGGAAAGGGTGAAAGGAGTCCAAGCCATTTGGTTGGGAATATAAATAGTACAATACAGACTATATCATTACAAATTTATACTTATTCTTAAATACCAATCAAAAATTGTTTCTGAATAATCTTAGATCTGGTTTACCTGAGAGGCACCAAAAGGTACCTCAGACATTACGTCAAGCTTACTGATCTTTGAAGAGAGTGATAGATGAAGATTTTACACAGGAATGTCCTCCTCGGGTCTGGTTCCCAGACCTGAGGAGACTCTTAGCTCAAACCTCAAAAGCAGAATGACCTTTAGTCATTATCTGCAAACAGAGGAAGAACCCATCTGTTCTGATTCAGCTAATTCAGCTGCACCAAGGATTGTCACCTTGTCATGGTGGAGAGGCTTGTGAGTTCCTGATATCCTGAGAGTGATGCTGTCTGAACTCTGACCCTGATCTGTCAACACCCATGCAGTAGCTGCCCGTGCATCAGCCTCCCCATGTTAAACGAAGGGAATCAACGCTAAAGTTGCGGTTATGTCGATCTCGGATCAGCATCTTCAGCCACCTAAGGACCCCCAATGGATCAACCCCATTTGAGAATATCATACTCGAGTGATCTTACTATTACTAATGCCATCAAAAAGGAGAATGAATGACGTCTTGTTGCTCTGTGGATAAGACAAAGGTTTCTGACCACTGACTCCAAGGCACTCCAAATATGAAGCGGGTGGTCTCCTTGTCACCAAATCAAATCAAATCAAGTTTAATTATCATTCAGACCATACATGGATACAGTCGAATGACACAGTATTCCTCTGGGGCCAAGGTGCAAAACATACATTCAAAATAGCAAGAGAGAAAAAAAGCACACATATCGTTACGCAAAAAAACACATGTATAATCTGAGTGTTTTGGACTATAAATGACTTGCAAATTGATGGTACAGCTCCTGACAATCCAGCCTGTCATTCTGCCGGTCAAACACTGGAGGGCAGCACTGATGGGAGCTGAGCACAGACTCCATGCTACACCACCTCCAGAGTCCTCTCATCTGGGCTGCAGCAGCAGGCAAGCCCACATGAGGCCTAATCCTTGCTACAACCAAGGCCACGCAGTTGTATATCAGAATACCAACAATATTCTCCCCTATTAATTACTGCTTTCAAAAGGGAACTGGACAGACATTTTGAAGAGAAAAATGTGAAGGAGAATGGTCATTAGCAAATTAGTTTATTATGGTCATGTGCACCAAGATACAGTGAAAAGGCATTCAGACAGATCATTCCTCAAGGCAATCCATACAGAACTGGCTGAATGGCCTCCTTCTGTCCCTAAACGATTCCATGGTTACAAAACTCATTCCACCAAGATGCAGCACAGAGCGTCATAGGAAGTCATTCCTGCCTGTGGCCATCAAACTTTACAACTCCTCCCTTGGAGGGTCAGACACCCTGAGCCGATAGACTGGTCCTGGACTTATTTCATAATTTACTGGCATAATTTACATATTACTATTTAACTATTTATGGTTGCATTACTATTTAATTATTTATGGTGCAACTGTAACGAAAACCAATTTCCCCCGAGATCAATAAAGTATGACTATGACTATGACTACTATAAAACTGTTCTTCTGTTAGGTTTGGCTGATGTCAAGCTGCTAGGTGGGGGCATGTTCACCACACAAACTGTAGCAGTTCACAAAGGCAAAGCTCAAAGGTAATCAGTGTTGGATAATACTGTAAATTCTGGCCTTGCCAATGTTCTCAATATTATTTATTACTTATCAATCTATTATCATCATTTTGTTTTTCTTTTTATTTTTGCAGAATATGATGTCTTTTATTTGTCTGCCTTTGTTTGTGTGGAGTTTTTCATTGATTCTATTGTGTTTCTTTGTATTTACTGTGAAGGCCCATAAGAAAATTAAGCTCCAGATGACATATATGTACTATGGTAATAAATTTACTTTGAATTTAGAATTATGTTAATTCCCTTGAATAAATATGTCTGAAGAAAAGAAATTGCACTTTCAAACAAAAGATTATCTTGAATTACTGGGTTACTGATACCAATCAGTACTAATACGAATTACCAGTCCTTCCAGGTGAGGCTACACTTCACCTGCGAGTCTGTGGGGGTCATCTATTGTGTCCGGTGCTCTTGATGTGGCCTCCTGTACGTCGGTGAGACCCATCGTAAATTGGCGGACTGCTTTGTCGAGCACCTCCACTCCATCTGCCAAAAGCGGAACTTCCCGGTGGCCAAACTTTTTAACTCCCATTCCCGTTCCAACATGTTGATCCATGATCTCCTCTTATGTCAAGATGAGGCCACCCTCAGGGTGGAGGAGCAACACCTGATATTCTATCTGGGTAGCCTCCAACCTGATGGCATGAATATCGACTTCTCCTTCCAATAAACATTTCCCCCTCCCCCTCCCCTCTTCTTCTACTCCCCATTCTGACCTTTTACCTCCTCTCACCTGCCTATCACTTCCTCCTGGGTCCCCTCCTTCATTCCTTTCTCCTATGGTCCACTCTCCTCTCTTATCAGATTCCTTCCTTTCCAGCCCTTCATCTTTCCCACCCACCTGGCTTCACCTATCATCTTCTAGCTATCCTCCTTTCCCTCCCCCACTTTTTTATTCCGGCGTCTTCTCCCTTCCTTTTCAGTCCTGAAGGAATGTCAACTGTTCATTCATTTTCATTAGTGCTGTCTGACCTGCTGAGTTACTCCAGCGTTTTGTGCGTGTTGTTACTGATACCAATACACAACGACTAACCACAGCTGCTACTTACTTGTGTCCATGCTACACTGGAATATGTGGATCCTGGATCGGCTTCTACGACCATCTGAGGACCCACCAATAGATAACTTACTCATCTCGAGTTAACCCTATTGATACCAACTACTACTTACCTATCAGAATGCTTTCGCTCTCTTGGAAAAGCTTCTTGTGGGAAAACATGATTAATTTACATAAAATTTAAATAGTTAAGATAGCAAGAAGGAGTTTGATTTTTGAAGCACAAATTATGTTGTTGATTCGTGATTCTGGGGAGTGAGATCACTCTCTCTTGGAACCGATGGTCTGAACATCCATCAGCTGTCAAGTTTTGACTTGGCAACCTATATTATGAGACAGCAAATTCTTGACTCCCTTTTCCCCCGACTCCGCCGTTTTCCCTTGGCACTGGAAGGTCACATTCCTTCTACTGGAGATGCACAGATGGTGGAAGTCACAGCAGGGATTAAGGAATTATAAATATGTCAACGCTGCCTGGAAACAGTATCAGTCAAGCAACAAGCTCACACTCCACACTGGGGCTCGCTCAATTGTTTATTGGCCTGGGAGAGGTATCTTTTTTTATTACTCTGTATTTTTGTTATGGAATATCAGCAAGATGGTTTCCATGTTCTCTGTGTTTTATTTGTCCAAAACGCCTTAATCTCTCTACTCACATCTTGCAAATCTTGGTGTGTGTGCAGTTTGTGGGTGGTTTATGCAATGAGAAGGTTTGTTTTAAAGAAAGTAATTTTTAATTAAATCCAGCGCATTAGTTGGACGCTCCATTTCCTTCCATTTACTTGCACAAGAATTCTCAATTTTAATGTTTTTCCAGAGACGTCTCTTAAATAAAACAGAGCATTTTGCTCAGATGGAAATGGTACACAGTGATTATGTTTTTTGGATTGAAGTTTCAAACACTCGAGTTCAAATCCCATCCAGAAACATATGCGGAGTTTTTAATTCAATGAATTAAGGAAATCTGTTAATAAAAAGCTAGCATCAATAATGGTGACCATGAAGTTATTAAATGTTATAAAAATCTGATTTGCTTCAGGGAAGGCAATCTGCTGTACCTGTTTGGTCTCCCCAAACATAACTTCATGTTCACAGTTACATTGCCCTGTAAGTGCCCACAACCTGTGAATGAATACACTGGAGAGATGGATTATTGACTGCAATGAATTGTGTGGTAATACAACATGCTCCTTTCTACTATGTTTGAAATAAACAATGAATCTGCAAGCCACTTATCTTACATCATGCACCTTTTAGAGCATGGAACATCAAATAGTACAGCACAGAACTGGCCCTTCAGCCCACGATGTTGTGCTATCCATTTAACTTACTCTAAGATTATTCTAAACCTTCCCTCCCTTTAGCCCTCCATTTTTCTTTCATCCATATGCCTATCTCAAAGCCTCTTAGATGATCCTAACGTATCTGTCTCTACTACCAACACTGGCAGGACATTCCACGCACCCACCACTCACTGTGTGTCTTATATATCAATGGTCACTTATTATGGCCACTTTATTAAGTACAGGAGTGGAACCCGAGCTGGTCTCTTGCTGCTGTAACCCATCCACTTCAAGGTTCAACATGTTGTGTGTTCAGAGATGCTCTACTGCACACCACTGTTGTAACGTGTGGTTATTTCATTTACTGTCAGCTTGAACCAGTCTGGCCATTCTCCTCCGACCTCTCTCATTAACAAGGTGTTTTCACCCACAGAACTGTTGCTCACTGGATATTTTTTGTTTTTCACACCATCCACTGTAGATTTTAGAGACAGTTATGTGTGAAAATCCCAGGAGGTCAGCAGTTTCTGAGATACTCAAATCACCCTGTTTGGCACCAACAATCATTCCACGGTCAAAATCACTTAAGTCACATTTCTTCCTCATTCTGATGTTTGGTCTGAACAACAAGTAAATCTCTTGACCACAAATACATGCTTTTATGTATTGAGTTGCTGACACTTGATTGGCTGATATTTGCATTGATAAGCCCCTTCACAGGTGTGCCCGATGGAGTGTCCACAGAGTGTATATCAATAATATATTTAATTGCACATTACAGCAGCATCGAGTATTCCCACCAGTCAGGCCTGCCATTTTTTGTAACTTCCATCGGACAGGACGTACAGTTTATCGACTGTGACTACTTTGCATTAAAATTGACTTTGCTTTATTGTTCTAATTGCTTTGTCTTGTAAAAATTGTGCGTAATTTATGTTTAATGTAGACTTATCTTGTGAATGTTACTTATGTTTCTTATGCTGCTGCAACAAAGTTTCTTGTTTCACCTGCACTTGTGCACATGACATTAAATTGTAGCATCCCAGAGGAATATTGCTTTGTTTGGTTCATGTGGGCAATGGATGACAATAAACAGGAACTAGAACTTTGACTGTGAGCTAATGTGTGATACAGGAACAGAACATCAAATCCAGGTAAAGGGTCTTGACTACCTATTTCCCTCCACAGATGCTGCCTGATCCGTTGTTTTTCTACCTTACCAGCAACATTTATTTGCTCCAGATTCTAGAACCTGCAATCCCTTGTGTCATCCACGGATGTTTTTAAGACTCTAGATCATGACATATGCGAATTCTGGCTGTGAAGATACGAATAGAAAATAAATTATCACAGCCATAAAGTCAGGGCAACTACAACTCCACCCTGAAGTTGTATAAAACATTGGTGAGACCGAATATGGAGTGTTCTGTACAGTCCTGAACACCTACTACCAAAAGATATCAATATGCAACCTTTGTCCCCTCAGATCATAGTTTAAGGGTGAAACTTACGGGAAACCTGAAGATGAACTTCTTCACTCAGGGTTGGTGTGATTGCAATGTTTAAGAGAAGTTTGGACAGGTACGTGGATGGGAGGGGTATGGTGGGCTATGGTTTGGGTGCAGACTGATGGGACTGGCAGAGTAATAGTTTGGCATGGACTAGATAGAAACATAGAAACATAGAAAATAGGTGCAGGAGTAGGCCATTCAGCCCTTCGAGCCTGCACCGCCATTTATTATGATCATGGCTGATCATCCAACTCAGAACCCCGCCCCAGCCTTCCCTCCATACCCCCTGACCTCTGTAGCCACAAGGGCCATATCTAGCTCCCTCTTAAATATAGCCAATGAACTGGCCTCAACTGTTTCCTGTGGCAGAGAATTCCACAGATTCACCACTCTCTGTGTGAAGAAGTTTTTCCTAATCTCGGTCCTAAAAGGCTTCCCCTCTATCCTCAAACTGTGGCCCCTCGTTCTGGACTTCCCTAACATCGGGAACAATCTTCCTGCATCTAGCCTGTCCAATCCCTTTAGGATCTTATACGTTTCAATCAGATCCCCCCTCAATCTTCTAAATTCCAACAAGTACAAGCCCAGTTCATCCAGTCTTTCTTCATATGAAAGTCCTGCCATCCCAGGAATCAATCTGGTGAACCTTCTTTGTACTCCCTCTATGGCAAGGATGTCTTTCCTCAGATTAGGGGACCAAAACTGCACACAATACTCCAGGTGTGGTCTCACCAAGGCCTTGTACAACTGCAGTTATCCTCCCTGCTCCTGTACTCGAATCCTCTCGCTATAAATGCCAGCATACCATTCGCCTTTTTCACCACCTGCTGTACCTGCATGCCCACTTTCAATGACTGGTGTATAATGACACCCAGGTCTCGTTGCACCTCCCCTTTTCCTAATCGGCCACCATTCAGATAATAATCTGTTTTCCTATTTTTGCCACCAAAGTGGATAACTTCACATTTATCCACATTAAATTGCATCTGCCATGAATTTGCCCACTCACCTAACCTATCCAAGTCACCCTGCATCCTCTTAGCATCCTCCTCACTGCTAACACTGCCACCCAGCTTCGTGTCATCCGCAAACTTGGAGATGCTGCATTTAATTCCCTCATCCAAGTCATTAATATATATTGTAAACAACTGAGGTCCCAGCACTGAGCCTTGCGGTACCCCACTAGTCACCGCCTGCCATTCTGAAAAGGTCCCGTTTATTCCCACTCTTTGCTTCCTGTCTGCTAACCAATTCTCCATCCACATCAATACCTTACCCCCAATACCGTGTGCTTTAAGTTTGCACACTAATCTCCTGTGTGGGACCTTGTCAAAAGTCTTTTGAAAATCCAAATATACCACATCCACTGGTTCTCCCCTATCCACTCTACTAGTTACATCCTCACAAAATTCTATGAGATTCGTCAGACATGATTCGTCAGATATAGATGTGCGGTAGTCTGCTATGACTCTAACAGTAATATAGCAGGGAACTGGTGAAACATCTCAGCACGTTCTCTGTATTGCAATGGTGAGTCTGTTGGAGCATGACAGTACAGACAAGCATTCAGATTTTCTCTTCTGAAGACTGTGGCACAGTAGCATAGATGCACTATTTTACAGCATGGACCCAGGTTCAATCCTCACCTCAGATGCTGTCTATGTGGAGTTTGTGTGTTCTCCATGTGACCATGTGGACTTTCTCCAGGTGCTCCACTTTCAAGTTCAAGTTTAATTTTCATTCAACCTTACATGAATACCTATGAATAGAGCTGAATGAAGTGTTCCTCTGGAGCCAAGGTGCAAAACATATACCAACAGTCATACACAGTACAAGGCACATATAACACATACAGTATAAGATCACAGTAAAGGTTCAAAGGTTCATTTATCGTCAAAGTATACAACTCTGAAATTCGTCTCCACGAAATCAAGAAGGGAAAAGAATGGCAGAACGATCACCAAACCCTAATTCCTTCCTTCCCACACAAAAAAACGGACAGGCACATCAACCCCAAATCCTCCTCCCCCGCAGACCTGAAAGAGCGGGCAAAAAACACAGAATAGTCACATAAAATAATATAGTCCAAAACCCTGACTCCATGAACAAATTTAACTCTAATTCTAATCCTGATTATGGTAGGATGGCAAACACAACCAGCTGGTATAAGTGCCCAAATGGTAATTCTCCTTCAAAGGAGTGTCACGGTTTCTTTCAGTAAGCAAACAGAACCTCTGCTGGGAGGCATCACAGCCCTCCCTCAGAACTGCACCAGTCTATCTTAGAAGATAGCACAGTACAGCTCAGGAAAAGGCCCTTCAGCCCACAATGTTGTGCTGAACTAATTAAATTAGTAATCAAATGGCCAACTAAACTAATCCCTTCTGCCTACACAATATCCATATCCTTCCATTTTCCTCGCTTTCATGTGCCTATCTAAATATCTCTTAAAAGTCCCTAATCTTTCTGCCTCTTCCATCACCCCAGGCAGTAGATTCCAGGCACCCACTGTGTCTAGGTCACTCTAGATCACTGCATTTAGTCTCTGCAGGCAGCTCTACGTCCAGAGTCTTCTGAATCAGATGCAGCCATAACTCTCAGCTCCAAATCAGAGATGATGGAGCACTTATACAAGCAGAACTTGGACTCTGAAATCAAAGCACATTAGCCATCTCATCTCATGGTCATTATAATTAAAATATAAAAATGCTGACAGAAATCAATACATCATCTAATAACAAGTGGCTTTTACCTTGTCAGCTCGACTGGACTTGCGATTGCGACTGACGTTATGCAGCTGCCAGGGCAGTGGCTGAAACACCTGGTAGCGTCGAGGCTCCTGCCGCTGGTGCACGCCGATCTCAAACTTTGAATTGACACCAGGTTGTAATTGGAAAGTGTTGAAGATTGAAATAGAAAATAACAAGGAAGAGATGAGAATCACCTACTTAGTCTTAGAACATAGCACAGCACCAGAAGAGGCCCTTCGTCCTTCGTCCCACAATATCTGTACAGAACATGATACCTAATTTAACTAAACTTCTTCTGCTTGTGCATGATATATAGTTCTCCATTCCCCAAATATTCATGTGTCTAACGTGCCATTATCATATCTGCTTCCACCACTATCCCTAGCAGCCTGCTCCATACTACCTGGTGTTTTAAAAAAGCCTGCCCTGCACATCTCCTTTAAACTTTTCCCCTCTTTCCTTAAACGCATGTCCTCTATAATTTGACATCTCTATCCTTGGCAGGAGAGTAGTATAGTGATTATTGTAATGCCTTATAGTGCTAGCTGTAAGATTAGGGTTCAATTCCTGCCGCCGTCTCACTGGGCTGCGACATAACTTCCTTGCTCTCATACTCAATGACCAAACCAATGAAGTACATGGTATGTCATCTTTCCCACTCCGTGTTCTTGTGCGACCATTTTCAGGGAGCTACAAACTTGGACCCCAAGATCCTTCTGTACATTCATTGACTGCTTACGTTCTCCTGATATTGCTTATATCCTTCCCCTTAATACATCTTTTAAAGCATTGATCGTGTGGATAGTCAGAGGCTTTTTCCCAGGGCTGAAATGGCTAACACGAGAGGGCACAGTTTTAAGGTGCTTGGAAGTAGGTACAGAGGAGATGTCAGGGGTAAGCTTTTTTAAGCAGAGTGTGGTGAGTGTGTGGAATGGGCTACTGGCGACGGTGGTGGAGGCGGATACGATAAGAGACTCCTGGATAGGTACATGGAGCTTAGAAAATAGAGGGCTATGGGTAACCCTAGGTAATTTCTAAAGTAAGGATGTGTTCGGGGAAACTGCTGGAGTCAGTTATCAAGGATGTGATAACAGCACATTTGGAAAGCGGTGAAATGATCGGACAAAGTCAGCATGGATTTGTGAAAGGAAAATCATGTCTGACGAATCTCATAGAATTTTTTGAGGATGTAACTAGTAGAGTGGATAGGGGAGAACCAGTGGATGTGGTATATTTGGATTTTCAAAAGGCTTTTGACAAGGTCCCACACAGGAGATTAGTGTGCAAACTTAAAGCACACGGTATTGGGGGTAAGGTTTTGGTGTGGGTGGAGAATTGGTTAGCAGACAGGAAGCAAAGAGTGGGAATAAACGGGACCTTTTCAGAATGGCAGGCAGTGACTAGTGGGGTACCGCAAGGCTCAGTGCTGGGACCCCAGTTGTTTACAATATATATTAATGACTTGGATGAGGGAATTAAATGCAGCATCTCCAAGTTTGCGGATGACACGAAGCTGGGTGGCAGTGTTAGCAGTGAGGAGGATGCTAAGAGGATGCAGGGTGACTTGGATAGGTTGGGTGAGTGGGCAAACTCATGGCAGATGCAATTTAATGTGGATAAATGTGAAGTTATCCACTTTGGTGGCAAAAATAGGAAAACAGATTATTATCTGAATGGTGGCCGATTAGGAAAAGGGGAGGTGCAACGAGACCTGGGTGTCATTATACACCAGTCATTGAAAGTGGGCATGCAGGTACAGCAGGCGGTGAAAAAGGCGAACGGTATGCTGGCATTTATAGCGAGAGGATTCGAGTACAGGAGCAGGGAGGTACTACTGCAGTTGTACAAGGCCTTGGTGAGACCACACCTGGAGTATTGTGTGCAGTTTTGGTCCCCTAATCTGAGGAAAGACATCTTTGCCATAGAGGGAGTACAAAGAAGGTTCACCAGATTGATTCCTGGGATGGCAGGTCTTTCATATGAAGAAAGACTGGATGAACTGGGCTTGTACTCGTTGGAATTTAGAAGATTGAGGGGGGATCTGATTGAAACGTATAAGATCCTAAAGGGATTGGACAGGCTAGATGCGGGAAGATTGTTCCCGATGTTGGGGAGGTCTAGAACGAGGGGTCACAGTTTGAGGATAGAGGGGAAGCCTTTTAGGACCGAGGTTAGGAAAAACTTCTTCACACAGAGAGTGGTGAATCTGTGGAATTCTCTGCCACAGCAAACTGTTGAGGCCAGTTCATTAGCTATGTTTAAAAGGAAGTTAGATATGGCCCTTGTGGCTACAGGGGTCAGGGGGTATGGAGGGAAGGCTGGGTTCTGAGTTGGATGATCAGCCATGATCATAATAAATGGCGGTGCAGGCTCGAAGGGCCGAATGGCCTACTCCTGCACCTATTTTCTATGTTTCTATGTTTCTATGTTTCTATCATTGTGGGCCGAAGGGCCTGTATTGTGCTGTAAGCTTTTCCGTGTTTCTACATACCAGACATCCCACCTCTCCTGGAAGTTCCGGGAGTCTCCCGCATATTAATAGTTGCTCCCTGATGCCCGCAAATCAAATTTTTTGAGAGCGAGCAAGTGAGAGAGACCACGAGAGAGAGCGAGTGTGCGAACGACCACGAGAGAGAGAGAGAGAGAGAGAGAGAGTGTACGCGCACGCCATGGCAGAGTGTTCCAAAAAAAGAAAATATAAAACGCTCTTCACCCCAGACTACCCCTGCCTAATAGGGGTCAAAATAATGACAGTGTTGCTCGCTGTGCTGTTTGCAACAGTGACTTTTCTATTGCCCATGGTGGGTTAAGGCTGTAAAAGACATGTTGAGGTGAGTTTAACAGGTGTCATTTGTTCATTAGCATAGCTAACGTTATTTAAACTAGCTGGCTGGCTGCTAAGGAGCTACTCTATTGCAGACATCCCACCGCTCCCGGAAGTCTCCCGCAAATTGATGGTGCTACCTCCCTGAAATGAGCTTTTGCAGGGTGGGACGTCTGACATACTGTCTTAAATATGTTAAAAATCTACAGCAATCAAAAGAGCAAATTTGCCTGTTAATGATGTATTCATGCTCAGACAGGGCTAGACATTTTGTTTGCCCTCTTATTTTATTTAGTGATACAGTGTGGAGTAGGCCCTTCCAGCCCTTTGAGCCGCACCGCCAGCAGCCCCCAACAAATCCTAGCCTAATTATGGGACAATTTGCAATGACCAATTAACCTATCAATTGGTAGGTCTTTGGACTGTGGGAGAAAACCAGCACACCCAGAAGAAACCCATGCACTCCACAGGGAGAACGTATAGACTCCTTACAGATGACTTTGGAATAAAACTCTGGCACCCTGAGCTGCAGTAGCATCATGCTAACCACTATGCTTGTTCAGCTGAGACGCCAGCACTCTGAAGGCTGGAAGAAGAAGCCTCATTCTAAATCTTCAGTAGATTGGCTGTGTGGAAGTTTCAGAGCAGCACTGTAGGAATATCATACTTTTAGAAGTGCTTTCAATCAGATGGAAAGGTAAAATAAGTTCTGCCTAACAATTCCAGTGATTCGGGTATGCAGTGCTAATCAAAGCAGATCTGGGACATCGTCCCGCTTAAATAAGTGGGTGCAATCCCCTACACAGTCCAGAAAGGTAAATCATTGCACATGAAATCATCACCACAGCAAATTCCTAACACATGTAAATTGATATATAGTGAATAAAGTTGATTGTTAATAAAAAAAAAGAGGTGAGATAAGCTGGTATAAAATAACTGTGGCTCTATTTTTGAATGTGCTCATTCATGCTGGGCTAACGTATTCACCAGCTCTAATAAATCTGTTACCTCAGCCTGGTGATAATTGAAAACACTTTAAGCTGTTACTGAAACTATTTTACTAAGTGTTTAATTATCTGCCCTGATTTTTGGTGGTGCCACAATTATTATTACTGAGACAAAGTTTTCTTTTAGATTCCATAATGATCTAATGAGCCCCACTATTTTATGTGAGGTACCCTATACCTCTACTGGCCTAAACTTCAAAACACACTTAAAGGAAAATTTCCATATCTTATGTTTAAACCTTGGGAAATAGGAGGTTGAAGCATACCTGCAAATTCTTTTGAATCTCAAGTCTAAATTGTCTGAAGAATACTCAAAGATAATAGGTCAATTGTCAATATATCAAAGAGTGTTTTGTGACACAGTGTATGAGTAATTGGAAACATGGGAAGTGATAAGTATACCCTTGTGGTTAGGAATAGCTGACTTGAACCTATGTGGACACACGGTAGATAAACAACCGACGGAAAGATATCATTAAGATTGAAAGAATACAGAGAAAAATTACAATTAAATTGTCAGGACTTAAGGACTTGAGTTACAGGGAAAGCTGATTAAGTTACAAATTTATTCCCTGGAGCATAGGAGAATTAGGTGAGATTTGATAGTGGTAGTGGTTCTAGATAGAGTAAATACAAGCAAGTCTTTTTCATAGAAACATAGAAAACATGCAGCACAATACAGGCCCTTCAACCCACAAAGCTGTGCTAAACATTTCCTTACCTTAGAAATACCTAGGGTTACCCATAGCCCTCTATTTCCTAAGCTCCATGTACCTATCCAGGAGTCTCTTAACAGACCCTATTCTATCCACCTCCATCACCATCGCCGGCAGCCCATTCCACACACTCACCACTCTCTGAGTAAAAAAACTTACCCCTGACATCTCCTCTGTACCTACTTCCAAGCACCTTAAAACTCTCATGCTAGCCATTCCAGCCCTGGGAAAAAGCCTCTGACTATCCACACAATCAATGCCTCTCATTATCTTGTACACCTCTATCAGGTCACCTGTCATCCTCCGTTGCTCCAAGGAGAAAAGGCCGAGTTCACTCAACCTGTTTTCATAAGGCATGCTCCCCACTCCAGCCAACATCCTTGTAAATCTCTTCTGCACCCTTTCTATGGTTTCCACATCCTTCCTGTAGTGAGGTGACCAGAATTGAGCACAGTACTCCAAGTGGGGTCTGACCAGGGTCGTATATAGCAGCAACATTACCTCTCGGCTCTTAAACTTAATCCCATGATTGATGAAGGCCAATGCACTGTATGCCTTCTTAACCAGAGAGTCAACCTGCGCAGCTGTTTTGAGCGTCCTATGGACTCGGACCCCAAGATCCCTCTGATCCTCCAGACTGCCAAGAATGCTGTATTAATGCCATTAATGTTGTATTCTGCCATCATATTTGACCTACTAAAATGAACCACCTCACACTTATCTGGGTTGAATTCCATCTGCCACTTCTCAGCCCAGTTTTGCATCCTATCAATGTCCCGCTGTAACCTTTGACAGCTCTCCACACTATCCACAACACCCCCAACCTTTGTGTCATCAGCAAATTTACTAACCCATCCCTACACTTCCTCATCCACATCATTTATAAAAATCACAAAGAGGAGGGGTCCCAGAACAGATCACTGAGGCACACCACTGGTGTCCGACCTCCATGCAGAATATGACCCGTCTACAACCACTCTTTGCCTTTCTGTGAGCAAGCCAGTTCTGGATCCACAATGCAATGTCCCCTTGGATCCCATGCCTCCTTACTTTCTCAATAAGCCTTGCATGGGTTACCTTATCAAATGCCTTGCTGAAATCCATATACACTACATCTACGGCTCTACCTTCATCGATGTGTTTAGTCACATCCTCAAAAAATTGCCTTTGACAAAGCCATGCTGACTATTCCTAATCATATTATGCCTCTCCAAATGTTCATAAATCCTGTGTTTCAGGATCTTCTCCATCAACTTACCAAACACTGAAGTGAGACTCAATGGTCTATAATTTCCTGGGCTATCCCTACTCCCTTTCTTGAATAAGGGAACAACATCCGCAACCCTCCAATCCTCCAGAACCTCTCCTGTCCTCATTGATGATGCAAAGATCATTGGCAGAGGCTCAGCAACTACTGAAGACTGGAACTAGAGGTCACAGGTTAAGGGTAAAAGATGAAATATTTAAGGGGACCTTAAGGGGGAACTTCTTCACTCAAAGGTTGTTGCAATTGTGGAACAAGCTGTCAGTGGAAGTGGTGGATCTGGCTTTGATTTCCAAACTTAAGTGTGGATAGGTACATGGATAGGAGGGGTGTGGAGGGCTGTGGTCCAGGTGCAGTCAATGGGAATAGGCAGAATAACAGATCGCATGGAATAGATGGGCTGAATGGCTTGTTTTGGTGCTGTAGTGCTCTATGACTCTACGACTTTTACCGCGAGACCGACCTGTTGTAAATTAATACCTAGAGATTGATTATTCTGATTTGTCAACAGCCACAGTATCAGACAAGATTCTAACTGTCAATGTGGCAGTATGGTCTTTCTCCTCCTGTGTCCATCCACCAAAGTATAGTCTTTCTGGTGTGGTGTACAATGCAAAATGCAAAGTGGCCTCAACAAGATCATGACTTAGAGGTGCTTGTGAGCATGAGCCAAGCTAAAGGTGTGGGACCGATTGCCTCTCCATATAACGATATAACCATATAACAATTACAGCACAGAAACAGGCCATCTCGGCCCTTCTAGTCCGTGCTGAACGCTTACTCTCACCAACTCTCAATGGAACAACATGAGCAATACGCCAATCCTCCGGCACCATCATTGTTTCTAATGACATTTGAACGATTTCTGTCAGAGCCCCTGCTATTTCCACACTAACTTCCCTCAAGGTCCTAGGGAATATCCTGTCAGGACCCGGAGACTTATCCACTTTTATATTCCTTAAAAGCGCTAGTACTTCCTCTTCTTTAATCATCATAGTTTCCATAACTTCCCTACCTGTTTCCCTTATCTTACACAATTCAATATCCTTCTCCTTCGTGAATACCGAAGAAAAGAAATTGTTCAAAATCTCCCCCATCTCTTTTGGCTCCACACATAGCTGTCCACTCTGATTCTCTAAGGGACCAATTTTATCCTTTTACCCACCACTTTATCACTAAATTATCACTATCCTTTTGCTACTAATATAACTGCAGAAATCCTTTGGATTTATTTTCACCTTCTTTTGGCTTTTCTAATTTCTTTCTTAAGATTCTTTTTACATTCTTTATATTCCTCGAGCACCTCATTTACTGCATGCTGCCTATATTTATTGTAGATCCTCTCTTTTTCCGAACCAAGTTTCCAATATCCCTTGAAAACCATGGCTCTCTCAAACTTTTCACCTTTCCTTTCAACCTAACAGGAACATAAAGATTCTGTACCCTCAGAATTTCACCTTTAAATGATCTCCATTTCTCTATTACATCCTTCCCATGAAACAAATTGTCCCAATCCACTCCTTCTAAATTCTTTCGCATCTCCTCAAAGTTAGTCTTTCTCCAATTAAAAATCTCAACCCTGGGTCCAGACCTATCCTTCTCCATAATTATATTGAAACTAATGGCATTGTGATCACTGGACCCGAAGTGCTCCCCAACACATACCTCCGTCACCTGACCTATCTCATTCCCTAACAGGAGATCCAACACTGCCCCTTCTCTAGTTGGTACCTCTATGTATTGC
This sequence comes from Mobula hypostoma, assembly GCF_963921235.1. Lineage (NCBI taxonomy): Eukaryota > Metazoa > Chordata > Chondrichthyes > Myliobatiformes > Myliobatidae > Mobula > Mobula hypostoma. Next base: position 46,101,346 of record NC_086129.1, read on the forward strand.
TGCAAAAACCTATCTTGCACACATTTTACAAACTCCAAACCATCCAGCCCTTTTACAGTATGGGCTTCCCAGTCTATGTGTGGAAAATTAAAATCTCCCACAATCACAACCTTGTGATTACTACAAATATCTGCTATCTCCTTATAAATTTGCTCCTCCAATTTTTGCTCCTCATTTGGTGGTCTATAATACACCCCTCTAAGTGTTACTACACCTTTCTTATTCCTCAATTCCACCCAAATAGCCTCTCTAGACGAGCCCTCTAATCTATCCTGCCAGAGCACCGCTGTAATATTTTCTCTGACAAACAATGCAACACCTCTCCCTCTTGTCCCTCCGATTCTATCACACCTGAAGCAACGAAATCCAGGAATATTTAGTTGCCAATCACACCCCTCCTGCAACCATGTTTTACTAATAGCTACAACATCATACTTCCAGGTATCAATCCTTGCTTTAAGCTCATCCACCTTTCTTATAATGCTCCTCGCATTAAAATAAATGCATTTAAGAAATTTTCCACCTCTTACTCTCTGTTTATCACTAATAGTGCAAACAACTTTACGATTTTCTTTTTTTTCCTTCTCCCCTACATCTGTTCCTACACTCTGGTTCCTCTCCCCCCTTGTATCTAGTTTAATTCCACTGGAGCCTCTCTAGCAAACCTACCTGCAAGGATATTTGTCCCCCTCCAGTTCAGATGTAAACCGTCCCGCCGGAACAGGTCCCACCTTCCCTGGAAAACTGCCTAATTATCTATAAATCTGAAGCCCTCCCTCCTGCACCATGTCTTCAGCCACGTGTTGATCTGCACTATCTTACTATTTCTAAACCCGCCTGCACATGGCACTGGTAGCAATCCTGAGATTGCTATCCTGGAGGTCCTGTCCTTTAACTTGGTGCCTAACTCCTTAAACTCACCTTTCCGGACCTCCTCACTCTTCCTACCCACGTCATTGGTCCCTACACGGACCTCGACATCTGGCTGCTCACCCTCCCTCTTGAGAATACTGAGAACTCGATCCGAGATATCGCGGACCTTGGCACCAGGGAGGCAACAGACCATCTGAGACTCATGATCTCTCCCACAGAACCTCTTATCTGTCCCCCTTACTATCAAATCCTCTATCACTACTGCTCTCCTCTTTTCCCTCCTTCGCTTCTGAGCTGAGGGTCCAGTCTCGGTGCCAGAGACGCAACCACTGCAACTTGTCCCTGGTAGGTCGTCCTCATCAACAGTATCAAAAACGGTGTACTTATTATTGCTGGGAACGGCCACAGGGGTGCTCTGCTCATTCTGCCTATTCCCCTTCCCTCTCCTGACAGTCACCCAGCTACCTGTCTCTCATCACAGTCATGGGTCTGATGTATTTATTACTGCGTCCTTTTGTGTCAGCTCTTGACCAGTTGACTTTGGTATGGGCAAGATTCAGAGATTTCTAGATGATGTGTACAATAGGAATTGAATATAAAGATCCTTCTAAGTCCTGAGCAATTCATTGAAACACCATTACATTCACACCTGACGCCACCTACAATTTGAAGTCTGCATTCACAATTTTCAGAAGTCACAGGACAACAATACAAAGTGTGAGTCACAACAGGTTATCCATTGACCCCAATATATCTTGTAATCCATGTTAACTTGGCTGAGATCACCTCATACAGCATTGGTTCACAATTAAACTAAGGCCTTATCAGTCAGTAAGGCTGAACACGACAATACATTTAATTAATTGGGTTGTAGGGAGGAGTTAAGAGTGTATTTGGAGAAAGAGGACAATAATTTCTTTGAAACAAATCATATTAATATAATGATATTTGTTTGCACCGCAATTGTTACTTATGCTGTTAGAATCTTCCTGTCAGGCTCACCTGTCCAACTGCTCTGCTGATAAGGAACAACATTGTCATCAGGGTCCCCAGCATTTTCTATCCTTTTTGTGCAATCTTTTTCCTCCTGAAGTGATTTTCCCAGCCGAGTGCTTCGTGGAGTGGATGGGGTAGTCTGATGAATCTCAGCAAGATTTTCATAAGACCACTAATGAGCTTACTTGGCCTGATTTAGAGACTCTGTGTAATCTTTAACTGCCTGTCAGTGCCCTTGCAATCACCCTTGGACAGCGCTAATGCAAACAACTCCGTTTTTGAATCAGTCTGGAAAATGTTCAAAGGCTGAGAGCAAAGACAAAGAGCATCGGTTCACTGATTATATGATTATGGAAGAAAGGACTATGTCCTCAAAGTCAACATGACATACTGAGAGGAACACAATACCACTGGATCACCAAGATTGTCCTTTGTATTATCCCCCAACTCTGCCTTTATATGTGCATTCGTTACATTAGATCTGAACAATCCAACGTACTATTTGTTGTCCTCCCATTCTCCACACTCCAGAAAAACTCAGCTTCCCTTAATTTAAGCCCCATTGAACCATCACTTCTTTGATCTCTTCCTGTCTGTCTCTCCTCCTTTGAGAAGTTACTTAAAAACCTTGCATTAGAACTATGTATCATTGGTCCTAAAATTTTCTTAACTAATTTCTAGTTGGACATTTTGACAGTGCTCCAGTGGCAGCATCCACATTAAGGACCCACACCATCCAAGACAGGTCCTACCAACATCCAGGGAGGCGGTACAGGAGCCTGAAGTCCCACAATTAACATCTTAGCAACAGCTTCTTCCTTTCCATCACCAGATCTCTGAATAGCCCATGAAACCATGCACACTACCACATTACACTATTCCTCTTGCTTTATATTATTTGTAACTTAAAAACAATTTTTATGTCTTGCACTGCACTGTTGTCACAAAACAAGAAATTTCATGAAATATGTCAGTGATAATAAACCTGATTCTAATTAGAATGGCTGTTGACACCTTAATAAACGAAGTTGCATTTGTGATATTATTTATGCTTGCTCCTAGATCACAGAAAAAGGCCCCTTTGGCCCACCACTCCATGTTATCTGTGCATATCCGATTTGCTTGCATTTCGTCTGTAGCCCTCTTCACCAGGGGTTCCCAACCTTTTTTATGCCATTGACCCCTATCATTAACTGAGGAGTCTGTGGATCACAGGTTGGGAACCCCTGGTCTGCACCATTCCTGTCTAAGTGTCTGCCCAAATGTTTTTTTAAAACATTGCATCTGTCTCTAACACCTCCTCTGGCAGCTCGTGACGTGGATCATTCCTTTGACATTGTCGTTCCATCTTGCTTCTGTAATTTCAATACACAATGGGAGGAAGCAGCTCAATAGAGGATGCACAATAATATGGACATTTCTTCATTTCAGTGTTGAGAATTTCCTCACTCTGAAAGTACTGGGTGATGTCAGTCTATGGGACACTGGAAACTCAGTAATAAGTTTACTTGAAATAATAGAAGCAGACAATTTTGTGGTGTTTAAGAGGCTTAAGATAGACACATGAATGTGCAGGAAATGGAGGGATATGGATGATACACATGAGAACATTTCATATAAATTGGCATCATGATCAGCACAATGCGGTGGGCTGAATAGCCTATCCAGTGCTTTACTATGCTCTATTTTATTTTTTTCAAAGCAAATTTATTATCAAAGTACATACTGTGCTGTGCAAAGCTATTAGGCACATATATATAGCTAGGGTGCCTAAGACTTTTACACAATACTGTATTTGTCAACGTAGAGTGGGGAGCGAGTTGGAACAAAAGATGTTAGGAATGGCGAGGGTGGAGTGCCACAGGACGGGTGCAAACACACCTGGCCCCAAGACACCAGGCAAGGTCATTTAATTCCAAACAATTACAGAATATCTTTCTGGTACTTCCCGTTCCCTGCCCTCTCCCTGACCCCTTCCCACTCTCAGTCCCCTTATCAGAATTAGGTTTATCATCACTCACCGACCTGTCATGATTTTTTTGCAGCAGCAGTATAGTACAATACATAAAATTACTACAGTACTGTGCAAAAGTCTTAGGCACTCTAGCTAGCACTGGTGAGGCTGAAAGGGAGATTTTGACAACTGGGCATCCTGAAATCTCCATTCTTTCCACCCAGGCTTAAAACTTAGAGAGGTCACTCCAGTGTCGATTCTATTGTCCTTTGAGACAGACAGATGTATCATCATTATTTTATATGTATATATACATACACACACACTGTATGTACCTAAGACTTTTGCACAGTACTGTATATGTCACCATATACAAGTCTGAGATTCAATTTTTTGTGGGCATACTCGATAAATCCAATAACCATAACAGAACCAATGAAAGACCACACCAGTGGGGCAGACAACCAGTGTGCAAAACCAAACAAGCTGAACAAATGCAAAAAGAAAGAAAAAAAAAGAAATCATCATAATAAATAAATATACAATAAATATTGCAAGCATGAGATGAAGAGTCCTTGAAAGTGAGTCCATAGGTTGTGGGAACAGTTCAGTGATGGGGTGAGTGAAGTTACCCCCTCTGGTTCAGGAGCCCGATAGGTGAGAGGTAGTAACTGTTCCTGAACCTAGCGGTACGAGTCCTGAGGTACTTTCCTTATGGAAACAGCAAGAAAAAAGCGTGACCTGGATGGTGGGGGTACCTGATGATGGATGGATATTGCTTTCCTGTGACAATGCTCCTCAGAGATGGAGGGGAAGGATTTATGTGTGATGGCCTGGGCTGTTTCCACTATTTTTTTGCGGGATTTGCCATTCAAGGGCATCGGTGTTTCCACACCGGCCTGTGACGATACACTTGCCTCCGATGAGGACGGGCTCGCGGACTTCTAGTCTCCTTCTCCTGAAGTCAATAATCATTTCCTTGGTCTTGCTGATATTGAGTAAGACGTTGTTGTTGTGGCACCAATCAGACCTCCTATTTGCTGATTTGTCGCCGCCTTTGATTCAGCCTATGACATTGGTGTCGTCAGCAAAGTGAAATATAGTATTGGAGCTGTGTTTAGCCACACAGTCATAAGTGTAAAGCGAGTAGAGCAGGGGACTAAGCACACAGCCTTTTGGTACAAGTTGCTTCTCAAGCAAGAATTGATATGTTTCGTCAACAACCTCTCAAAACATTTCATCACTGTAGATAGGTTGGGTGAGTGGGCAAATTCATGGCAGATGCAATTTAATGTGGATAAATGTGAGGTTATCCACTTTGGTGGCAAGAACAGGAAAACAGATTATTATCTGAATGGTGGCCGATTAGGAAAAGGGGAGGTGCAACGAGACCTGGGTGTCATTATACACCAGTCATTGAAAGTGGGCATGCAGGTACAGCAGGCGGTGAAAAAGGCAAATGGTATGCTGGCATTTATAGCGAGAGGATTCGAGTACAGGAGCAGGAAGGTACTACTGCAGTTGTACAAGGCCTTGGTGAGACCACACCTGGAGTATTGTGTGCAGTTTTGGTCCCCTAATCTGAGGAAAGACATCCTTGCCATAGAGGGAGTACAAAGAAGGTTCACCAGATTGATTCCTGGGATGGCAGGACTTTCATATGATGAAAGACTGGATGAACTAGGCTTATACTTGTTGGAATTTAGAAGATTGAGGGGGGATCTTATTGAAACATATAAAATCCTAAAGGGATTGGACAGGCTAGATGCAGGAAGATTGTTCCCGATGTTGGGGAAGTCCAAAACAAGGGGTCACAGTTTGAGGAGAAAGGGGAAGCCTTTTAGGACCGAGATAAGGAAAAACTTCTTCACACAGAGAGTGGTGATCTGTGGAATTCTCTGCTACAGGAAACAGTTGAGGCCAGTTCATTGGCTATATTTAAGAGGGAGTTAGATATGGCCCTTGTGGCTACAGGGATCAGGGGGTATGGAGGGAAGGCTGGTGCAGGGTTCTGAGTTGGAAGATCAGCCATGATCATACTGAATGGCGGTGCAGGCTCGAAGGGCCGAATGGCCTACTCCTGCACCTATTTTCTATGTTTCTATGCCAATGAACGACAGCCACTGAGGCAGGTTACCATATTCTTAGGCACTAGTGTCATTGAAGGCTGCCTGAAGCAGGTGGCTACCTCAGACTGCTGCCAGGAGAGGTTAACCATCTCAGTGAACACCCCAGACAGGTGATCGACACAAGACTTTACTACTCAGCCAGCTACCCCATCTGGGCTGGACGTGTTTTGTGGGTTCACCCCCCACTCCCCAGCCCCCGAAGGCTGCTTGCACTTTAGCCTCAGAGACTGAAAACTCAGGGTCATCAGGGGCTGTGGGAGCTTGTGAAGTTTCCTCCATGTTTCACCGATCAAAGCAAACACAGAAGGCATTGAGCTCATTTGGAAGTGAAGCCCTGTTGTCACCTATGTCACTTGATTTCACTTTTTCTAAGAGGTGATAGCATTCAAGCCCTGCCACAACTGCCAATCATCCTTTATTAATTCAAGTTTAGTCCAGAATTCCGACTCCACCCATGAAATGGCTTTCCATAGATTGAACATGGACCACTTGCAACTTTCTTGGTCCCCAGACTTGAATGCCTCTGATCTGGCCCTCAGCAGATTGTGAATCTTATGGTTCATCCAGGGCTTCTGGTTGGGGAAGGCTGAATTTTGTATGATCTTAGTCGTTTATTCTAATTTTAGTTATAATTATTTCAAAGATTAAAATGTGTAAATCGTTTTTAAGTTTTCCAGATAGAACCAAAAATTGCCTTTGAACATACGACACAAGTTAGGATGAAATACCAACTAGTGGTGATTGGGATGTGGGCAACTTGAGATTTCATCAGAATGCAGCACCATCTAGTGAAACAATTATCCCTTGGAACACTGAACCTGGGAATGGACAGTACTCTATTTCAAAATGAATGTGCTATGGTAAGTTTTATGACTTACAAGAAAATCTTGTGGGAAATAGCTAATCTTCTGGAAAGAATCTCAGAGGAAAAAAGTAGGCTATCTAAAAGAAACTACAAGTATTAATACAGAAAATGTTGGGCACACAGCAGGCTTGGCAGCATCAGTGGGGTTAAAAAAACCCCACAGTTAATGTTTCAGGTCTGGACCCTTCATCAAAATTGGGGAAGTCAATTAGCTTTCGCACCACACAAGGTGCTGGAGGAACTTAGTGGGTCAGACAACATCAATGGAGAGATATGGCCAGTTGACATTTTATATTGAGACCCTTGATCCGGACTCCAATGATCCAGCATCTACTGTCTCATGGCTCCACTTAGTATTAGGTCACACAGAAGGTAGCATTTGGGTTATTTAAAGTAGATAGAACAAATGCATTATCATTGATAGGGTAAAACCAGATGAGTAAATGCTCAAATTATGTCACCAGGTTCGGATATGGCCCAAGTGTGGGGTGAGAGACACTGAAGCAGGTCGACATTTCACAGACTTTTATGCGAATAGTCTTAAAGGGAAAAGAAAACAATAAACACTAGGCCAAACAGGGCCGTTAACTAAGCTCTTGAATGGAAAATGAAGCCTACACTGCGGCTGAAAAGAACAACTAAGAATAAAACGAATACCGCTAATCTAAAGGGTCAGTTGACTTGACAGTCCAATTTCTCAGGCAAGGCCGAATGCAAACAGGCAGTGAAACATTACTGTGCTGTGTCCTAGTCTCAACAAATACTATAACAGAATTAAATACTATCACAATGAAATAATTAGCTGACACATGCATATTCACGAGCGCAATTGCCGTATCTGCTGCACTGGTTGTGACAAATTATGCTCTTCTTCTGTGTAATATAAGACATAGGAGCAGAATTAGGCCATTTGGCCCATTAAGTCAGCTCTGCCATTCAATCATGGCTGATATTTTTTTCCCCTCCTCAGCCCCACTCCCCAGCCTTCTCCCCGTAACCTTTGATGCCGTGTCCGATCAAGAACCTATCAAGCTTTGCCTTAAATACACCCAACAACATGGCCTCCACAACTGCCTGTGGTAACAAATTCACCACTCCCTAGCTAAAGAAGTTTCTCCACATCTCTATTTTAAATGGACACACCTCTTTCCTGAGGCTGTGCCCTCTTGTCCAAGACTCACGCACCATGGGAAACGTCCTTACCACATCTACTCTGTCTAGGCATTTCAGCATTCAAAAGGTTTCAATAAGATTCCCCTCAACCTTCTGAATTCCAGCGAGTACAGACCCAGAGCCGCCAAACATTCGTCATATGATAACCCTTTCATTCCTGGAATCATCCTTGTGGACCTCCTCTGAACCCTCTCCAATGCCAGCACATCTTTTCTTAGATGAGGGGCCCAAAACTGTTCACAATACTCAAGGTAGGGTCTCGCTCGTGCCTTATAAAGCCTCAGCATCATATCTTGCTCTTGTATTCTAGACCTCTTGAAATGAATATTAACATGACATTTGCCAATGTAATACGTTGTTAATGTTAAGACTGTGGGGGAAGTTCAGCAGGGCAGACTATACAATTAGATGAAAAGCTAACCAACAATGAAAGCAAGCAGAAATGATCAGTTGTGACACAGAAAGAAAGATTGATTTACCTAAAGTTGGAGAATTTAATACTATGTCCCAAATGTTGCAGTATGTCAAATGTTGTTTCTCAACATTACTTTTGGCCTCATGGTAACAGTAAAGGAGGCCGCAGACATAAATGTAAGAGTAGGAGTGAAATGAAGAATTGAAGTTACAAGTAACTAGCTCAGGGTCACTCCTGCAGAATGAACACAAGTGCTCTGCAAAGCAATCACAAAATTTGTGTTTGGTTTCTCCAATATAAACAAATAGACTAAATTAGAACGTAGGACATAGAAAACCTACAGCACAATACAGGCCCTTCAGCCCACAAAGCTGTGCCAAACATGTCCTTACCTTAGAACTACCTAGGCTTTACCCATAGCCCTCTATTTTTCTAAGCTCCATGTCACCATCCAAGAGTCTCTTCAAAGACCCTGTCATTTCTGCTGGCAGCCCATTCCATGCACTCACCACTCTCTGTGTAAAAAACTTGCCCCTGACATCTCCTCTGTACCAAGCACCTAAAAGCTGTGCCCTCTCGTGCTAGCCATTTCAGTCCTGGGAAAAAGCCTCTGACTATCCACATGATCAATGCCTCTCATTATCTTGTACACCTCTATCAGGTCACCCCTCATCCTCCATCGCTCCAAGAAGAAAAGGCCAAGATCACTCAACCTATTCTCATAAGGCATGCTCCCCAATCCAGCCAACATCCTCGTAAATCTCCTCTGCACCCTTTCTATGGTTTCCACGTCCTTCTTGGAGTGAGGCGTCAAGGATTGAGCACAATACTCCAAGTGGGGTCTGACCAGGGTCCTATATAGCTGCAACATTACCTCTCAGCTCTTAAACTCAATTCCACGATTGATGAAGGCCAATGCACCGTATGCCTTCTTAACCACAGAGTCAACCTGCGCAGCAACTTTGAGTGTCCTATGGACTCGGACTCCAAGATCCCTCTGATCCTCCACACTGCCAAGAGTCTTACCATTAATACTATATTCTGCCATCATATTTGACCTACCAAAATGAACCACCTCACACTTACCTGGGTTGAACTCCATCTGCCACTCCCTAGCCCAGTTTTGCATCCTGTCAATGTCCCGCTGTAACCTCTGACAGCCCTCCACACTATGACAACACCCCACCCTTTGTGTCATCAGCAAATTTACTAACCCATCCCTCCACTTCCTCATCCAGGTCATTTATAAAAATCATGAAGAGGAAGGGTCCCAGAACAGATCCCTGAGGCACACCACAGTTCACCTGCCTCCATGCAGAATATGACCCGTCTACAACCACTCTTTGCCTTCTGTGGGCAAGTCAGTTCTGGATCTACAAAGCAATGTCCCCTGCCTCCTTACATTCTCAATAAGCCTTGCATGGGGTACCTTATCTAATGCCTTGCTAAAATCCATATACACTACATCTACGGCTCTACCTTCATCAATGTGTTTCATCACAAACTGAAAAATTCAATCAGGCTCGTAAGGCACGACCTGCCTTTGACAAAGCCATGCTGACTATTCCTAATCATATTATGCCTCTCCAAATGCTCATAAACCCTGCCTCTCAGGATCTTCTCCATTAACTTACCAACCACTGAAGTAAGACTCACTGGCCTATAATTTCCTGGGCTATCTCTACTCCCTTTCCTGAATAAGGGAACAACATCCGCAACCCTCCAATCCTCCAGAACCTCTATCTCTGATCAATAGCGCCATGCCCCCACCTCTTTTGCCTCCCTCCCTATCCTTTCTGGAACATCTAAAGCCAGGCACTTGAAGTAGCCATTCCTGCCCCTGCACCATCCAAGTCTCTGTAATGACCATAACATCATAGCTTCAAGTGCTGATCCATTAGAAGGGCAAGTCATTCACTGCTTCATCTGGAAAGATTTTGTGTCCTGAGGATGGGAAAGGAAGAAATTAAAGGACAGGTACTTACAGTGGACTGAAAAGCTTGAGCATGTAGATATTAAGGAAGAGGATGTGCTGGAGCTTTTGGAAAGCATCAAGTTGGATAAGTCACCAGGACCGGATAAGATGTACCCCAGACTACTGTGGATGGCGATGGAGATTGCTGAGCCTCTGGCGATGATCTTTGTATGATCAATGGGGATGGGAGAGGTTCCGGAGGATTGGAGGGTTGCGGATGTTGTTCCCTTATTCAGGAAAGGGAGTAGAGATAGCCCAGGAAATTATAGACCAGTGAGTCTTACTTCAGTGGTTGGTAAGTTGATGGAGAAGATCCTGAGAGGCAGTATTTATGAACATTTGGAGAGGCATAATATGATTAGGAATAGTCAGCATGGCTTTGCCAAAGGCCATTTTTTGAGGATGTGACTAAACACATTGATGAAGTTAGAGCCGTAGATGTTGATGTACATGGATTTTAGCAAGGCATTTGATAAGGTACCCCATACAAGGCTTACTGAGAAAATAATGAGGCATGGGATCCAAGGGGACCTTGCCTTGTGGATTGAGAACTGGCTTGCCCACAGAAGGCAAAAACAATAGACAATAGGTGCAGGAGTAGTCCATTCAGCCCTTCGAGCCAGCACCGCTATTCACTGGGATCATGGCTGATCATCCACAATCAGTACCCTGTTCCTTCCTTCTCCCCATATCCCTTGACTCCGCTATCTTTGAGAGCTCTATCTAACTCTTTCATCCAGAGAATTGGCCTCCACTGCCTTCTGAGGCAGAACATTCCACAGAACCACAACCCTCTGTGTGAAAAGATTTTTCCTCAAGAGTGGTTGTAGATGGGTCATATTCTGCAAGGTGGTCGGTGACCAGTGGTGTGCCTCAGGGATCTGTTCTGGGACCCTTACTCCACATGCAATGGCTGGTGTGGTGGAAGGGAAGGACCAAAAGAAGTCTGTTCTTGCTCTGTCAAGGAGAAGCAATGATGAGGAAGGACAGAGTTGTGGGAAAGAAATAGAATGTAGTAGAGTTGAAGTCATAACTCAGGAAGAAATTTCTGTGGCAGTTGCACAAAATCTCATCAACACGCACAATTGTATTCTAAGGCGTGCTTGGTGTTTTTTTTAAACAGTACTAGTACAGATCTCAGCAATTGCAATTCTTCCCATCATGTTTAAATATTAAACATTCAGTGATTGTCAAGGCATAAAGTTGTAGTCAAAGTTTCCTTTGGATTCACATCCTAGACAGTTTAAGTTGTCACAATTTCCAGTGTCTGTGTAATAAGGCAATGCAAATGATCAATCAGAAATGGACACTTTATTCTAGATGAGAATGAGCTTAACCTTAGCCCAGAGATTTGTACACTGAGAACAAAGAAACTGGCATCAGCACACAGCACTGAATGTTTTTGTATGGTTAATTCCTTTTCAGTCCTGGCTTCTAACCCAGAATCAGACCAAGCATCCAGTCAGTATGGTTGCACTGAGTTAAATATAACACAGCAGAGAAAACTTGAGTCTATTGCACTTACGATCAGTTACCATTCTTGCGTAAAACTGCCCAATGCAGATGATACTGAGCTGAGGTCCTGTTTGTGCTTTCATGCATATATGAAATATCTTGTGATGATGTACTGCAATCTCCCGAGTGACTTTCCTATTTCTAGAAGTTAATCATTCAACCAACATTCACATTGCTATTTACAGATATATACAAACCTCGCGCTGCAACTCATTCACACTACTTCACACTAGAGTAAACCGCTGGGTAATCAACATGGGATTTCAAATGAACAGCACTTTATTTGGTTTGGACAACTTTAATAAATAAGCAAGTGGCGGTTAGTTATGTTATATGCTTTACTTAAATTTTCAACAATAAACATGTGAAGCACGACATCAGTTGAAAGTGTGATGTATTTAACATTACTTATTCTGATATGAAAGGAGACAAAATTGTACTTTTAAAGAAACATGCATTTTACATTTTGTCAAGTAAAGAAACCTGCACTTATATAAGGTCTTTCACAATCTCGGAATGCTGCAGTTTTTCTAGAAAGAAGCATTTTTGTGGATAAATGTAGGAACCACAGCAGCCATTTTGCACACAGTAAGCAGAAATGTGATGATTATCAAGTAATCTGTTTCAGTGACATAGATAAAGGTAGAAGCCAGGACACCAAGGATAATTCATCTCCTCATTTTGAAGTAATCCTATGAGACCCTCTATTCACATGCAAAACAAGATGATAAGCAGAGTTAGAATCTGCATTGAGAGTAATAAGGCTTACAATGCTCACTGTTTTAATGGAGAAACTACATGTGCAATTATTAAATAGGAACTCAAGAGTCTGCACTAACTGCTTATCTACACAATGCATTGTTGCTGGGTTTTCCAGTGTAATCAGAAATTTTATATCATCTTTAAATGTTTGCCAACAAAAATAGACACTGTTGACTAAGATGTAAGTCTTAAATTGCACTCTAAGTCATAATTACTATTTACTCCATTACTTTTAGGTGAACTCTCATTTCTTCAGCCACTAATTTTGCAATTCTATTCTTCTGACTTTTTAAATATAATTTAGCAGCTATCTTAGTCTAATGTCCAAAGTCAAAGTAAATTTTAATCAAAATATGCATATGTAACCATATACTAACTTGAGATTCATTTTCTTGCAGGTATTCACAGGAAAGTAAATACAATAGAATTTATGAAAAACAATGCATAAAGACTGACAAACAACTAACTGAAGATGTGTTCAGAAGCATCAGTAGATGTGTGTACACAGCTTACACCCTGAGTTCATCAGTGACAACCACGAAAAGAGTGGTGACGACTGGAGAGTCAGTGACAGCCCGGAGAGACGGCAACTGGGGCAGAACGGGCTGGCAACCCAATCTGCGTCCTCTGAGAGGAGGACCCCCACAAAAGCTACAATGAATCTAAGGGAAGATACCCCCAGGGGTGCCCGAGAGGGGGGGAGGATGAGCACCCCAGTCGGATGGACACAACAACATCAGACCCAGGCAATGAACAAACGACGATGAGGAAGCAGTGTGCATGTGGCAAAATCTGCAAGAACGATCGCTGCTTGAAGATCCACCAAGCGAGGATGAAGTGTTTGGCGGGAGCAGGAGCAGCACAACGTGCAGGTATCCAACCTGGTGAGATGAAGGAGGGGCCAGGCCCGGAGTCACCCCATAGTGCCCGGAACCTCCAAGAGTTGCAAACTAATCCCTCGAACATGAAGTCTAACAGGAGGTGGATCAAATGGCCTGCAGCTAACATGACTTCACTGTGGAAGCAGTTTGATGACGATGTTAACCAAATTCTGGAGGCAACGGCGAAGGGAGGGGTTGACAGGAAGCTGCAAACCATGACAACAATTCAGCAGGCTGGATGGAGAGCGAGGTGTCTCCCAGGGGAGGTTGGTTGTAGGGGATTCGTAGCCCGTTCCTTAGTTAGAGCCTTCAGCAGTTTGGGCATCGAGGGAGAGAGGAAGAGGAGAGCCATTCGCAGTACCACCGATGTGGCAGAGAGGGCCTCAAGATGGCTGTGGCTCAAAAGAGGGGAGCCATGGAGTCATAAGTAGCTAGCCATCTGGACACAAGCTGGGGTCTGATCAGCCCCGGCTGGGTCACCAGGAGGAGGTGGTATGATGTTGAAAGACCCGAAACACCCGATGATTCCAGGAACATCACTGAAGATTTGTCCAGAAGCATCAATAGATGTATCTACACAGCAGTAACAAATGGACTATAGAAAAATATATATATATTTGAATAATATTGACAACATGAGTTGCATAGTCTGTAGGTTGTGGAATCAGAGTCCATGTCCTAATCATTATGCTTTCTGCAAAATGTTTAAAGTGAGTTAAAAATTAGTTACCTGTGCAAGTTCCCAAAGTTACTGAATGCCTGAAGCTCAGTGCAGCATAGGACAAGACCTTCCTGCTGTAAACCGCAAAGCTCCTGCCAACTGGCTATTCCCATTTGTCAGTCCATGGCCTTCTCTACTGCCACAATGAGGCCACACTCAGTTTGGAGGTACAATACCTCATATTCTGTCTGGATAGTCTCCAACCTGATGGCATGAATATCAATTTCTCATACTTATGGTAATTGCCTCACCCTTCACCATTCCTGTTTCTCTCTCTTACCTTATCTCCTTACCTGCCCATCATCTCCCTCTGGTGCTCCTCCCCTTCCCTTTCTTCCATGGTTTTCTGTCCTCTCCTATCAGGTTCGCCCTTCTCCAGTCCTTGATTTTTTTCACCAATCAAGTTCCCAGCTCTTCACTTCAAATCCAAGCAACACACATATAATGTGGAGGAACCCAGCAGGCCAGGCAGCACCTAGGGAAAGGGTACAGTTGACGTTTCAGGCTGAGACCCTTCGTTAGGACTGGAGAGAAAAAGCTGAGGAGATTTAAAAGGTGGGGGAGGTGAGAGAGAAACAGAAGGTGACAGGTGAAACCTGGAGGGGGAGGGATGAAGTAAAGAGCTGGGAGGTTGATTGGTGAAAGAGACAGAAGACCATGTAAGAAAAAAAAGGGGGAGGAGCACCAGAGGGAGGTGATAGGCAGGCAAGTAGATAAGGTGAGAGATGGAAAAGGGGTTGGGAAATGGTAAAGGAGAAGGAGGGAGGGGTGGGGCATTCCCAGAAGTTTGAGAAATCGATCTTCATGCCATCGGGTTGGAGGCTACCCAAATGGATTATAAAGTGTTGTTACTCCAAGCATGACGTCATCATGACAATTCCAACATGGGAAAACACAAATTTTCATTTTCATCGAAACCAAATAAAGGGAAGGGAAAGTCAACAAATCACAGAAATCACAGAGGATTGCAGGTCTGGAGGAAATTAGAGAATGCAGGCATAATAAAGTCATACAAAAATCTCAACATAAAGTATAAAATACTGTACTCAAGACTTACTTCTCACCCCACAGCAGTCTCCTGCCCTTGAAATGAATGGAGTCAGTACCAGGTTTAATTTGGCCCAGACTCACCAACAAACTTCTCAACGTAACCTGTGAGATACTGCAGGAAGCTGGTACTCTGCTTCACATAGAATCTAGAAAATAGCTGCAATTACAGCAAGAGGTTTGGGTCTTCTTCAATGCTATGAGTAGCCCTCAGAGGTTTTATCAGATTGGACTTCTGTGTACTATTGTTATATTTGTATTGAAAGGTGGAATAAACACTGACACCAATTGAGGGAAATGGCAATCTACAGTATTTTAATGAGATTCAACTGATACCTGGAGCATTGTGGTGATGTGAATGGATCTTCCTAAAAATTGAATCAACAGGAACCAATTATCAGTGGCTGTTATTCATAGTACATAATCACATCAAGTTTTGATTAATTTAACTTTTTTGATAATGTTTCAGTGAAGAGTCTTTTGTAAGCTAATTTTGGAGAGTGGGACTGTAGCAATATCAAGTTGTGTGCAGAGATAACACCAGCTTTCATTATGTCCATCTGATACTAATGTCAAAGGTTCAAAGGTGCATTTATTATCAAAGTATGTATCCAGTATAGAACTCTCAAATTCATCTAATGCAGATAGCTGCAAAACAAAGAAAACCATGGAGGTTTTATCAGGCATAATGTACTTGTGTATTTATTTTTCTTTTTTTTTCACAATCTACTGGGAAAGTCTCAAAGATCGACTGGTTGGCGACCACTATCTTAAAGAGAAGCCAAATAAGCAACGGAAGGAAAAAGATAAAGAATGTGGTTAAATGAAGAGAAGGGAGAGGCTTACTTGGAACATGCACAGACCTGTTAGGCACATAAGCCTGTTATGTGTTACCAGTATGTTGATAATATAAACCATCACGAAGACTTGACAGTTAAGAGACAGATCTGTGAAAAGACTATGCCAAAGACAGGGCACAAGTAGGAATAAAATGGAGGCACAGTAATTTAAAATGTCACTGACCATGCAGACCAAGAGGATGTTTCCAATAGTGCAAGAGTTTAAGACCAGAGAGCACAGCCTCAGAAGTCAAGGATATCCCTTTAGAAAAGAGGTGAGGAGGAATTGTTTTAGCCTGAAGGTGAATTTGTGCAATTCGTTGCTACAGATAGCTGCTGAGGCCAAGTCATTGGAGGATATTTAAACATGATAGGTTCTTGATTAGTAAGTGTCAATTATTACAGGGAAAAGGCAGGAGAATGGGTTTGAGAGAAATAAATCAGCCATGATAAAATGGTAGAGCAGACGTGATGGGCTGAATGGCCTAATTCTGCTCACATGTCCTAAAGTCTTATTGTAAAAGAGAACAAGTGTCCTGAGAATAGACACTCACTGCCTTCACCCAGAACTCAAGATACAAAACACCCTCTGTTCGTCATTCACAACAATCAAGTATGAGGAGCTGGAAATTTTGGATTTCAAGACCAAGAAATTGATTTTTAAAAAAGTAAAAACAGAATAATGACAAATTGCAAAATAAGAAGTTTTATAAATAAAAAAAGAAAATAAATAGTAACACAAAAAAGACTGGAGGAAATCAGCAAGTCAGACAGTATCTATAGAAGTGAACAAGCAGTCGATACTTTTTGCTGAGACCCTTCATCAGAACAGTGAAGGCAGGGAGAAGATGCCAGAATAAAAAGTTGGGGGAGGGAAAAGAGGTCAGCTGGAAGGTGAAAGGTCAAGGGCTGGAGAGGAAGGAATCTGATAGGTACACTGCTGGGTTTCAGTGTCTGTATTTTTGGCTTCTGTTATTAGTTCTTCCATGGTTTCCCTTGCCAGGTCTAGGCAGATTGAGGAAAACAGCAGTGACATCAAAAGAAACCATGATTTTGTCTTCTATCTACATGTCTTTTATCTTGTTTAAGAATTATTGTGTACTCTTGATGGAATGTTGGGAGCCACGTACCAGGTGCTTTTTCTATGTTGTTCTTGATCGTGATACAATGGGACATCCGGCTTGTGAACTTTAGGTAGTCCGTACAATTGAGATATTGGCATCATCTGCTTTCATTTGGAAGCAGTCTTGTTTGATAATTTCTACCAACAAATGGGAAAGCATAGATGTATTAGGGATTGTCAGCATGGTTTGGTGGAAGGGACATCAGGTCAAAAAACTTGCATTTTTATTAATGATAAAGCATCGCAGCCTGATACAGTGCCTCTAATGCACGGGATCTTATGAGGATGCAGACGGCTGTAGACTCAATCAGTGCCATTATGTACACAACCCAGCCCATCATTAAGGTGGCAGCATCATTAAAGAGCCCCACCATTCAGGACCTGCTGTTGTTGCATTCAGGGAGAAGGCACAGGAGCCTGAAGACCCATAATGAAGGTTTTAAGAGCAGCATGTCATCTTCTGCCATCAGATTTCAAAATGGTCCATGAACACTACCTCATTGTTTGGCTTTAGTCATTTACTTGTTATCAACTATAGCTCAGCAATTAATACCATCATTCCTACAATCCTGATTGAGAATTTGCAGAACCCAAGTCTCTGTACCTCCTTCTGCAACTGGATCCTCAACTTCCTAACCAGAAGACCACAGTCTGTGCAGATTGGTGATAACATCCTTCTCGCTGGCGATCAACACTGACACACCTCAGGGGTGTGTGCTTAGCCCACTGCTCTACTCTCTGTATGCACATGACTGTGTGGCTAGGCATAGCTCAAATACCATCTACAAATTTGCTGATGATACAACCATTGTTGGTAGAATCTCAGATAGAGGTGATGAAGGCGTACAGGAGTGAGATATGCCAACTAGAGGTGTGGTGCCACAGCAACAACCCCGCATTCAAAGTCATTAAGGCAAAAGAGCTGATTGTGGACATCAGGAATGGCAACACAAAGGAACACATACCAATCCTCAGAGGGAGGTGGGGGGGGGAAGAGGAAGGAAGGAGAGAGAAAGCTACTGCACAGGACCGAAAGCTACAGAGGATTGTAAATCTAGTCAGCTCCATCTTGGGTACTAACCTACAAAGTACCCAGAACATCTTTAGGGAGCAGTGTCTCAGAAAGGTAGCATCCATTATTAAGGACCTTCAGCACCGAGGGTATGCCCTTTTCTCACTGTTACCATCAGGAAGAAGCTTGAAAGGAATACATTCAGCAATTCAGGAACAGCTTCTTTCCCTCTGCCATCCAATTCCTAAATGGACATTGAATCTTTGGACACTACCTCACTTTAAATATACTATTTATTTTTCCACATTTTTAATCTATTCAATATGTATAATGTAATTGATTTACTTGTTTATTTTTGTTTTATTATTTCTCTTCTATATTATGTATTGCATTGAACACATCGCAGTGATAATAAACCAGATTGTGATTCACTTTTGTCTTGCACTATTCTGCGGCCACACAATAACAAATTTCCTGTCAGTGAATGACTGATGGGCAGGGTGATGGATGGCACACTAGATTGGTTTGACCTCAGGAGACAGTGCAAGTCTATGATCAAGATTACAGCTGAGATTTAGTTTAGCACAATGTGGGCTTAAGGACCTGCCCATGTTCTAAATCCATAGGTCTCTGGAAGCAGCAACAAAACTAGACAGGCTGGTAATGGCAATACAGTGCAACACAAACTTGCATCCATCAGAAGTCTCAGCAGTACAAAATTGGTTAAATGACTTCTGCCACCTCCAACGGGATCCCACCACTAAGCACATCTTTTCCTCCCCACCTCTCTCTGCATTCCGCAGGGATCGCTCCCTACGCAACTCCCTTGTCCATTCGTCCCCCCATCCCATCCCTCCCCACCAATCTCCCTCCTGGCACTTATCCGTGTAAGCGGAACAAGTGCTACACATGCTCTTACACTTCCTCCCTTACCACCATTCAGGGCCCCAGACAGTCCTTCCAGGTGAGGCGAAACTTCACATGGGAGTCAGCTGGGGTGATATACTGCATCCGGTGCGGCCTTTTATATATTGGCAAGACCCGACACAGACTGGGAGACCGCTTTGCTGAACATCTATGCTCTGTCCACCAGAGAAAGCAGGATCTCCCAGTGGCCACACATTTTAATTCCACATCCCATTCCCATTCTGACATGTCTATCTACAGCCTCCTCTGCTGTAAAGATGAAGCCACACTCAGGTTGGAGGAACACCTTATATTCTGTTTGGGTAGCCTCCAACCTGATGGCACGAACACTGACTTCTCTATCTTCCGCTAATACCCCACCTCCCCCTCGATTATTTATTTATATACACACATTCTTTCTCGCTCTCCTTGATAGCAGGCAGATAAAGTTCCACAAATGGTTGGTGGAATTTCCCACTGCCAAAAAGATAACAAGAATGAACAGGTCTTCGTAGCATCTGTAGACCAGTGGAGAGGTGGGGTACATCTAATTGATAATTTTGAGCAAAAAGTTTAACATTAATAATAGATTTAAATCAGTGAAGCCTGCACCACAAACTGGAAATGCAAATATCTTGAGTAGATAGAGAACCTAATGGAGCAGGTGGGGGAGAAATAAAGGTAACCAGTTCAGTAAAAACAGGCACAGAAGGAAACAAAAGTGTTTCATGGATGTTTCCTGGACCATTATTGTAATTGCCATCTTAATTTACAGGGCCACACAATAAAACCTTGTGTATAATTTTAGTTCCCTTGACCAAAGGAGGCATCTGAGAGGCAGATTTCATGCTCCTGGTTTTTTTTCTATCACCCATTAAAAATTTCACAGCAGATTCAAACTTCGCCCCCACTTCATGTTACTTCGATGTTATCTGGTCATTAACTAAGAGCCATCTTAAACAACCACATCTGGTCACTGGTTTCAAATGGGCAAACATTTTATCTAGTACCTGTTTCAGATGTCCAAGTCATTTTCCCTTGTGTTGCTCTGTGGATTTTGCAGGGATCAGAGGAATGGCCTAGACCCCAGTTTGTCACATGTCACGCTAATTCAATAGCACAAAGCAAAAATCAAAAACCATAAAGAATGGCTGTAGAAATTCTAGTTTTATGTAAACAGGAAAATCTTTATTCTGAACCAGCAGTGTACATTTATTCAAAGGTCTTCATAGGTTGAACAATTCGTCTTGCCGGTGTACTGCAGATTTTGATGTCAGTTAAGGTACAGAATTCTACATTAGAACACATCCTAGTTGAAACAGGATGGGCTGATCACGTAACAAAGGTTGCTTAACGGTTATCAAAAAACTAATTCGAATTTTCAGTAAATTTTTTTAAACGAGCAAAAGCCCTTAAACATTTTATTACAGGTTTACGAACAACATGAAGAAGGCACTCGAGGAATTGCTTGTGCAAGCCAACTCTAAAGAAACTTGAATAAACCATTAACAGCTTTTGAACTCCAAAACAAAATTCACAAAACGAACCACGTGCGGCGATGCAAAAGAGGGCCGCCACGATTCAATAACAGAAACAATAACAATTTCATTCAATTGCAAACCAGAAAACTCAATAAAAGTCCAAGAAACGAGAACATAGAACTTCATAAAAATTGGAACTTAAATTTGGTAACAAAACAGCATAAAATTCATGAAAGGGCAGGAGCCTCACAGCCTCTCGTCCATGAGAGGTCCCGAGAAAGGTCTTATTGGACTCAAAGCTTTTTAAAAGTCCATTTCTCTTACGAGTCCTCCAGCCGGTGCACGTCCTCCAGTCCGCTACGGGGCGCCCTAATAATCCTGCGACTGCTGCGAGCTCTTCTTGCTGCTGGACTTGCTTCCGCCGCTACTCCCGGCTGTGGAAGGGCCCGAACTCGACTTCTTAGGCAGCAGGACGGCCTGTATATTAGGAAGCACGCCGCCTTGGGCGATGGTGACACCGCCCAGCAGCTTGTTGAGCTCCTCATCATTGCGGATGGCGAGCTGCAGGTGGCGGGGGATGATGCGCGACTTCTTGTTGTCGCGGGCCGCGTTTCCCGCCAGCTCCAGGATTTCGGCGGTCAGGTACTCGAGCACAGCCGCCAGGTAAACAGGGGCGCCAGCCCCCACTCGATCGGCATAGTTCCCCTTGCGTAGCAGCCGGTGCACTCGACCGACTGGAAACTGCAGTCCAGCCCGGGATGATCGTGTTTTAGCTTTAGCCCGGACTTTCCCGCCACTGCTTTTGCCTCTTCCCGACATATTCTGCTCCCCTTCAATAACCTGTAAAATGGCGATGGACGGTTGGCGGGTCTGCTTATTTATAGTCATCCCGCCCGTCTACGTCAAGGTCCCGCCCCCAAACCGTTCGCCCATTGGAGAATCGGACCCATCCCACTCTTCTATTGGTGATCTATCAGATCAATCAGAATAATCAGTGGGCCGGCCAGAATTTGTTCGCGCGCCATTCTCCGTTTGGCTGTGATTGGGCAAACCTCTCAGTCATAGACCAATGATTAATGTTCCCGCCTCAAAACATGATTTAAATTTTTTGCCATGGTAAAGGCGCGCTAATTAAAGCGGGTTTACAGTGAAGCCAGCGCAAAAATATTTGTTTTTAAACGTACGTGTATTTTAATTGCGTTATATTCAATTGTAATATCTGCCCTTTTTAATCGAAAAGAAAATGAAGAACTCTTGGCCAACGAGGCCCAGCACCCAAAATTAAACATAGCGTGTACTTTCTGCAATTTTTTGTTAAACGTTTGTAAGATCCAGAGAGATCAACATTGTGCAATGAGAAGTGCCTCAAAGAATGAACGGGAGATAACCGCGAGAACCCCGCGCGCAAGCGGCAGCGAACAACGATCCCCCTCCCCCCACCCACACCTGCAGAAAAAGCAGAACATTCCAGGTCGCTCAACGAACTAAACCGTCTTTCCTGACGCAGTTATAATATTCAACATACACGCCGTGGATGTTATTTCCTGCAACTCGACCAAGTTGCAATTATAAAATATTATTTATAAATTATTAATTATTATTTTATAATTGCAACTTGGATATTATATTATAACTGCGTCAGTGGGGGGAGGGGGATCGTTGTTCGCTGCCGCTTGCGCGCGGGGTTTTGCGGTTATCTCCCGTTCATTCTTTGAGGCACTTCTCTGTTTTCGTGTATGTTTGCAAAGAAAAAGCATTTCAGAATGTATATTGCATACATTACTCTGACATTAAATTCGACTTTTGAACCTTAATTGCGCGATTTTGCGGGCTCTCCTCTTGTTTAACGGGAAAGCACTTGGTTCCAATTCAGTGTCACCTTTCCAACAACAATACACCCTGGGTTTCGGCGAGGAGGGGCAGTGCAAACTCTCAGCGCTGTTTCTCTTTCGATAACACAAGCCCTCTGTTAACAGATAACACGCTCTTTCTTCCTGTTATATGAGAAACATTTCCTCCCGCAAATCATTTTTTCTTCCCTGTGTGTAGTCGGGCCTGAGCATGTCCTTCTGTGCCAAAACCATTATCAACCACAAATTAGGCTACCCGTAATGTGGGAGTATTTTATCCTGTCTCCATATGCGTTCATTGTAACAAAAATGTTGTTTTCTCGCACATTTCCCGCGCTCAGTCTTCTCATTTCTCAAGTCTAATGAATAAGTTCCCCATCTGCCATATTTACTCCCCCCCCCCACAGATGCCACCTGGCCAGCATTTTCCATTTATTTCAAAGTACAAAGTAAATTTATTATCAAAATATACATACAGTATGTCACCATATTCAAACCTGAGATTCATTGTCTTGTGGGTATTCACAGTAAATATGAATAAACTAAAAGCACAAACAAAATAATAAATAAATAAGCAATAAATACCTAGAACATGAGATGAAGAGTCCTTCAAAGTGAGTCTATTGATTGTGGAAACATTTCAGTGATGGGGTGAGTGAAGTTATCCCCTCTGGTTCAAGTGGCTGATGATTGAGGGGTGATAACTGTTCCTGTACCTGGTGGTTTTGATTATTATACACACACACACACACACACATATGTCTAGTCTGTCAGGCATTACCAACTCCTTACACAGGCCTGGTAGCTCAAGCCTTCTTTGCTGATCCAGTGTGAGATGAGGTGCTAGGTGCTTCTTGCAGAAACATAGCTTCAGGACCACATCCCATATACTATCAAACTTCAGGCTATGTCACTCAGGGATCTGTGCTAATATTATTTTGTGACTGTATGTGCTCGATCGTAACTATATGTGCTGTGTGTGACAGGTATAGTGAGAGGGACAGAGGGAGAAAAAGGAGAGTGAGAGAAAGAATGTGTGTATATAAATAAATAACAGATAGGGTACGAGGGGGAGGTGGGGCACTAGCATAAGTTTGAGACAGCTTTTGATATAGCTGAGATTATCGCCTCCTTCCAGCTGGGTGGCATTTGTGCCTTTCTTAGAGCCCAGTTCAGTGTCGGGAGTAAAACAGGAACTAACTCATTTCTAAATTATTTATACCACTCTGCCGTATATCCATCTCTCTCCAGCATTTTGTGTGTGTTGTTCAGGATTGCTAGCATCTGCAGAATCTCTTGTGTATATTGTTTCACTACCAATGTCCCACCCTCCCCAGTTTGTACTTTGCTTTCTCCAATCACATCACCACCATTTTCACTTTGCACCTCTGTACTAGTTTAAAATCTATTATTGATTCCTCCAGCTTTTATGAGAGGTCAGCTCTGGTTAACTCGATTTCTTTCTCCACAGATGCTGCCTGACTTAAGCATTCAGAGTAATTTCTGTCTTTATTTCAGCATCTCCAGTATTAAGTATTTGAATGCAAATTTTTAAAAATTAAATTGTGACATGGTTAAAAGAGAAGACTGACCAAATAGGTTACAATAGGTACATGTAATGTCAGAGAAATGTATACAATTTTTCTCTCTCTCTCCTTTTTCTCCCTCTGACTATACCCCTTGCCCATCCTCTGGGTTTCCCCCCTGCCCCTTTTCCTTCTCCCTAGACCTCCTGTCCCATGATCCTCTGATACCCCTTTTGCCAATCACCTGTCCAGCTCTTGGCTCCATCCCTCCCCCTCCTGTCTTCTCCTATCATTTTGGATCTCCCCCTCCCACTTTCAAATCTCTTACTAGCTCTTCCTTCAGTTAGTCCTGACGAAGGGTCTCGGCCCAAAACGTCGACTGTACCTCTTCCTAGAGATGCTGCCTGGCCTGCTGCATTCACCAGCAACTTTTATATGTGTTGCTTGAATTTCCAGCATCTGCAGATTTCCTCGTGTGTACTGGCTTTTTGTGCCTTTGATTGGTGAGTAACTTCTAATTACATATCAAATAGTTATAGTCATTCAACACCTTTTGATTGATTGTCCACAGTAGCCATCAATCATTTTTTTGAATTTTCATTTTCCTATTGACTCCCTCATATTCTGCCACTAATCAATTCAAAAGGACAGCCAAATAATCTACCAACCTACATGTCTTTGGGATGTAGGAGGAAATTAGTATTAGTATTATTATTTGTACAGTTTTCTCAAACAATATGTAGATGACCCTACTAGAGAGGAAGAAGGGTGTGCAGTTCTGGTCACTCAGCTATAGGATGGATGTCATTAAGCTTGAAAGGGCACAGAAAAGATTCATTAGGATGTAACTAGGACTGGAGGACTTGAGTTAAAGGGACAGGCTGGCTAGGAAATGCAGGAGGCTGAAGGGCGACCTTATAGATATAAGGCAGAAGAAATGGAGGAGTACAAATACTTGGTGCTCACCTCGACAACAGACTTGACAGGAAATCCAGCACCAAGCCTGTTTACAAGAAGGGGATGGATTGAGCTGACTCTATTTTCTAAGGAAGCTGAGATACGCCAATGTGTGCAGCAGGACGTTGGAGATCTTTTACCAGTCTGTTGTAGCGAGTGCAGTCTTCTTTGCTTCTTTATGTTGTGGGAGCAGCATTGGTGCTGGTGATGCAAAAAGACTAAATAAACTCATCAGAAAGACTGGATCCATCCTTGACTACAATCCGGACTGTTTTGAGTTAGAGGTGAAGAGGAGGTCACTAAACAAACTGTTATCCATTATGGACAATCTGGCACATCCTCTCCATGACCTACTGAATAGGCAGTGGAGCATCCTTTCAAACAGACTCATTCAGCTCTGCTGTTACAAGGATCGTGACAGAAAATCTTTCCTTCCAAATGCAATAAGCATTTCATCTCTGTGTGACAGGAGAGCACACATCATAGTACAATAGTCTCTGTTTCAGCATTTCGTACATTATTGCAAATGATTGCACATTGATAAATTATTGTGTATATTATTCTGTACTTTATTATTAGTTATTATTGCTAAGTGTGTTTTTAAATGTTGCTGCTGTAACAAAAGAATTTCCCACTCGGGATCAAAAAAGTGCGTGCTTATTATAATACGTACACACACACACACACGAGGGGTGATTGATAAATTCGTGGCCTTGGGTAAAAGGAGAAGAGTAATTAAGTTCAAACTTTCTGCATAGTCACTCAGAGTTGAACTGCACATGCATGTAACAAGAGCTGAATAACTCATCTCCTTCTATCTTATGCCACAAACTTATCAATCACCCCTCGTATGTGTGTGTATATATAAATATAATAAAAGGTACTTACTTTATTGATCCTGAGTGGGAAATTCTTATATATGTATATATAGACATACACATACATACACGAGATGGATTGTCACAGTCATTTTCCCAGGGCAAGGGAGTTTAAAAGCAGAGGGCAGAGATTTAAGGTGAGAGAAAAAAGATTTAGGAGTGTCCTGAGAGCAATTCTTTCACACAAGAGATGGTTAGTTTATCGAATGAGCTGCTAGAGGAAGCTGTAGGTGTGCATACAATTTCAATGTTTAACAGACATTTGGTCAGATACATGGATCGAAAAGGCCTAGAAAGATGCAGGCACATGGGACTAGCTCAACACACACAAAATGCCAGAGGCACTCAGTAAGTCAGGCAGCATCTGTGGAGGGGAATAAATAGTCAGAGTTTTGGGCCAAGACCCTTCATCAGGACTTGTTGGTCAAGATCTCCAGCACCTGCAGAATCTCTTGTGTTTGGGACCAGCTTAGATAGATGTCTGGATCACCATGCACAAGTTGGGCTGGAGGCTCTGTTTCAGTGCTAGATGACGATTAAGAATACAGGTGAAAAGGTGCAATATTAATTGGGAGTTAGGTCACAGAATAAAGAGGAAGACCTATAAAATGGTCATCTCTGTATTTTTGTTTGGATCTCTGGATTTGTAATCTCTAATTTCACTGCCAAGTGGTGACGTGTATAGGAAATGTAAGATAGGATGATCGGGTTAATGTGTGGCTAAAAGGAAAGTGTAGGAAGGAGGGTATCAGAATTCTTTGATCACTGGAACCTGGACAAGTGGAATCAGTTCAGAATGGTTGGGGTGCACTTGAACCACAGAATGTCCAACCTCCATGCTCTTTTATGTCAAGATTCTTTAATGTAATTTCCAGAACAAAATAAAACACAAGAACACAATAATAATAAAAACGCTATCAATATAAGTACATCAGACAGCTTATTAACTTAAGGTGACTGACAAGCAAATGATATAATGATGGTGGTGGGAGGTGTGGAGGGGTGGGTTAGTGGGTGGAGGTGTTGATCAGCTTTACTGCTTGGAGAAAGTAACTGTTTTTGAGTCCGGTGGTCCTGGCGTGGATGCTACGTAGCCTCCTCCCTGATGGGAGTGGGACAAACAGTCCATGAGCAGGGTGGTTAGGATCCTTCATGATGTTACTGGTCTTTATTCCAGCACTTTTCTGTATATACTGGTCCTTGATTGCTGTGCTGGTGATGTCCTGGGTGTTTTGACTACCCGTTGTAGAGACTTTCCTGTCTGTCGCAGTGCAGTTTCAATACCATGCAGCGACACAGCTTGTTAGATGTTAGTAGCAAGCTTTCAGCTTTCCCAATTTTAACTGGGATCATCCTAGCATATAATTCAAGAGGGAGTGGAGTTTCCAAAGTAAATCCAGCAGAGTTTTGACCCACTGTGTAGATAGTCCTCATCTGAGGACCGTATGTAATCTGAGATTAGCTTTATTTGTCACAGGAACATCAAAACATGCCGGGAAATGCACTGTTTTTCGTCAATGACCAACACAGTCTGAGGATTACACCCACAAGTGTCACCATGCTTAAGGCACCAACAGAACATGGCCACTGATGATAGAGAGCATAACTGGACCATCAGGTGGCATGTCAGTGGCAGAATTTTTCGGACACTATAGCTGTCAAGGAAATCATGGAAAAGAATAAGGATGCTGCATATCCTACATTACAAAAGTATCTACAATTTACTAGTTGTTCACTTCAATTGTTTGCATGATTTGTATTTTTTTCTATCTCTTGCACATCAAGTGTTGATCTTTTATATTTATTTCTTATTCCTTTTTTCTTTAATTGGGTTCTTTTGCGTTTCTTGCTTTGTGGCTACATGTGAGCAAACAAATCTCAAGGTTGTATAATTCATACATTCTTTGCTAATAAATTGATCTTGACTAGTATCATGTTGAGTATAAAACCATTTCAGATAACAGAATATTTTTGATAGATAATACTAAGTATTTTTTCATTGATGATCAGGTGAGTTATGTACAGAGGCAGTTAACTTTTGAGGATTAGAAATAAATGACCTGTAGGGGTGGCACTGGGCCAAACTCATTCCTAATGTGCGAACCTAACAGTGGAACTTGTGGAATTGCTGCTAAAACAAGATTGATTTTGCCATAATAATCAATCAGGCAAACATAACCTTTTACTATTGACTGCTCCACAGGTGCACTTTTGAGCTTCTAGCTGTTCACCACTACTTTATCAGTTCCTTGTCAGTCATCTTATGTACAGACACTCCTGTGCCTAGCATCACTTTACGATATACAAGCAATGTACAGTTTGTATATAAGCTATCTTATGTACTTTTTTTTTTATTATTGTATTCTTTATCTTGTGTGTTTTTTGTGTGCCGCATCAGATCCAGAGTAACAATTTCATTCTCCTTCACACTTGTGTGCAGGAAACGACATTAAACAATCTTGAAATTACAGAACTAATTTAGAGCTAAAGTTAAATGTGTTCATTCTCTGTAACTGTAACACTTTATTCTGCATTCTGTTATTGCTTTTCCTTGTGCCCTCAGTACCTCGATGTACTGATCCATATGGTTGGCATTGCTTCACTGTACATGTGGCAATAATAAAACCTGTCTCACAATACAGCATTTCTTTGCTCGTGTCATGAAAAACTTCTCCTGTGCCTTTCACAGATACTGAACAGGTGGTGTGTGTGTGTGTGTGTGTGTGTGTGTGTGTGTGTGTCTTTCTCTCTCTCTCTCTCTCCCTCCATCCACAGATTATTGCCTATGTGGAATGGACAATCACTTTTCAAAGTTGCATTGTATAATATTACTTTGTACACAATGCAGGGAGTAGACACTCTCTTGTACATAGATCATGATCATGGATATATGAAATTGGGATGAATGGAGAACTATATAAGAGAATCTTCACAAAGACCATCTAACAGAGAGGCACTCAAAGCTTATCCAACAGATCTATTGGAAAATCCAAACTCTTCCCGAATAGAACTATTTTCAATGTGAATATCACTTAGTTTACCTTATATGCAAATCTTTAACGCAAATCCATTAAAATTTGAAGGAGAAGCAAAAAGTAGTGGGTTGAAAACAAATGCTTTGCCCTTTATTCATAAGAGCATGATAATTGACAATATAAGCAAGGAAGGCAAATGCAATGTTAACATTTGTTTTATGAGGACTAGAACGCAGAAGCAAGGATGTAATGCTGAGACTTTATAGGCACCCGCTAGTCTTGCAAGACCATGGATTTGCGCCTTGAAAGGTTTCCAGGGCGCAGGCCTGGGCAAGGTTGTATGGAAGACCGGCAGTTGCCCATGCTGCAAGTCTCCCCTCTCCATGCCACCGATGTTGTCCAAGGGAAGGGCACTAGGACCCATACAGCTTGGCACCAGCGTCGTCGCAGAGCAATGTGTGGTTAAGTGCCTTGCTCAAGGACACAACACGCTGCCTCAGCCAAGGCTCGAACTAGCGACCTTCAAATCACTAGACGAATGCCTTAACCACTTGGCCACACGCCAACATGCTGAGACTTTATAACGCATTCATCAGATCACATTTGGAGTATCGTGAGCCGTTTTGGGTCCCATATCTAAAGAAAGATGTGTTGGCATTGGAGAGGGTCTGGAGGAGGTTTACGAGAATGAAAGGGTTAACATATGAGGAGCATTTAATGACTCTGGGCTCATTCTCACTTGAGATTCAAAAGATGTGGGGGAATCTCATTGAAACCTACCGAATACTGAAAGGCCAGGATAACATGGAGAGGATGTTTCCTATAGTGGGGGAATCTAAGACCAGAGTGAACAGCCTCAGAATACACTGACAAGGAGGAATTTCCGTAACCAGTGGGTGGTGAATCTGTGGAATTTATTGCCATGGACAGCTGTGGAGGCCAAGTCATTGAGTATATTTAAAACGGAGGTTGATAGGTTTTGGATTAGTAAGGGTGTCAAATGTTACAGGGAGGAGGAAGATAATAAATCAGCCATGATGGAATGGCAAAGTATAATCAGTTGGATAAGTTGAAGTGTAACATGGAGGCAAAATCGAAAAGAGTAATGAATGCAGTACCAAAGGTGTTACAGTATATTTGAATGCATACAGTATACAAACTAAAGTAGCTTGTGGTGCAGTTAGAGATTGGCAGGTGTGATGTTGTGGGCATCTCTGAATCATGATCGAAAGAAGATCACAGCTGGGAGCTTAGCATCCAAGAATACACAGGCAGGTAGGCAAAGGGGGTGGGTGGTTCTGTTGTTAAAAATAAAATAAAATCCTTAGAAAGAGGTGACATGGGATTAGAGCATGTAGAATTCTTGTTCAGAAACTGTAAGAGTAAAAAGACCCTGATGACAGGCCTCTGGACGGTAGCCAGGATGTGGACTACAGATTACAATGGGAGACAGAAAAGGCATGTCATAAGGGCAATGTTATGGTAGTCAGGGGGATTTCAAAATGCAGATAAATTGGGAAAATCAAAATGGTGCTGGATCCCAAGACAGGGAATAGGTAGAACACATATTAGAAGGCTTTTTAGAGCAACTTGCGGTTGAACCCACGAGGGAAAAGAAAATTCTGGATTGGGTGTTGTGTAATGAATCAGATTTGATGAGGGAGTTTAAGATAAAGGAACCCTTATGAGACATTGATCATAATATGACAGACTTCACCCTGCAATTTGAGAGGGAGAAGTCAAATATATCAGTATTACTGTAGAGTAAAGGGAATTACAGAGTGGCATGAGAGAGGTGTTGGCCCAAAGTTGATTGGAAGGGGATACTAGCAGGGATGAAAGCAGAATAGTAAAGGCTAGAGTTTCTGGGAGCAATTTGGAAGGGGCAGGATAGATACATCCCAAAGATGAAATACTTTAAAGGCAGAATGACACAACCGTGACTATCAAGGGAAGTAAAAGCCAACATAAAAGCAGAAGAGAGGGAATGTAATAGAGCAAAAATTAGTGGGAAGTTAGAGGATTCGGAACCTTTTAAAAACCATCAGAAGGCAACTAAAACAGCAATCAGGAGAGAAAAGATGAAACATGAAGAGAAGCTAGCCAATAATATCAAGGAGAATACCAAAAGTTTTTTCAAATATATGAAGAGTAAAACAGAGGCAACAGTAGGTACAGTATTGGACTGCTGGAAAATGATGCTGGAGAGGTAGTAATGAGGGCAAAAAAATGGCAGATAAACTTAAGTATTTTGTATTATTCTTCTCTGTGGAAGATACAGTAGTATGCTGGATGTTCAAGAGTGCCAGGGGGCAGAAGTGAGTGTAGTTGCTGTTACTAAGGAGAAGATACATGGGAAGCTTAAAGATTTTAAGGTAGATAAGTCAATCTGGATGAGATAGACCACACCCCAAGGTTCTGAAAGAGGTAGCTGAAGAGATTGTGGATGCATTAGTAATGATCTTTTAAGAATCACTAGGGGAGCAGAACAAAAGAAATTCTAGGTCAGTTAACCTGACCTCAGTGGTTGGGAAGATGTTGGAGTCGATTGTTAAGCATGTGGTTTCAGGGTACCTTGAGGCACACGATAAAATAGGCCACAGTCAGCATGGCTCCTTTAAGTGGAAATCTTGCCTGATAAATCTGTAGTTTGGTTCCCACGTACTTCCTGCTCTTGTCATTCTTGATGAAGAAATGACGGGATTGGAAAGTGTTGCCTTTGGAAGAAACCTTGTCAAGATGGTGCACCACAGTCATAGAGGGCCAGAGGGTGGTGAATAGAATGTCAATGCTTTGTCCAGGATGGAGCCAACCTTTTTCAAATCATACACTTAAAAACAATCAAAATCTTTATTAAAACATGCAGTTGCTGTGTGAACAATACATTTTTAAAACATTTATTTCCAAGAAACTTCAGGAAATGAGTTTGGGTTTAAAGTAGCATTCAGGACAGTGCAGCCCACAGTAATCTATGGGAAAGTACCTACAGATATGTACCTCCTAAAATGGTGTTTGCTTCCTGGGGTTTGACCAGCCCCCATCTTAACAGATTGTACCACTCTGTAAACCAGTAGCAAATAATGATGACCAGTGACCTTCCAAACCCAACACACATCTCCATCTTGGTAATCTGGGCTTTATGTCAGCTGACTGGTTATTCTTAAGAGGTAATCTTTCCACTTGTCTCTAGGAGGATTATTTTTTGAGGTTTTTAAGGTTTTTGATATATTTTTCATTCTTAACGAAAACTAATTTCAGAACAGAGTCCACTCTGCAAGAAGTGGAAGCCAACTGGCTGGCTGTGATTTCCAAAGCGTTACCTGCCGCTACAAAGTGACTGTCGGAGCTAAGATGATGTCACATCGTAATTATATTCATTCACCATCCTTCACCTGGCTGCAGAAAAGACATGATTAAGGTTTATTGTGGACAATCCTTTTTACATGTGTATCTCATAAGGAGCTACGTGCAAGAAGTCTTGGAATAATCACCAATCTCGGTGAGGTGGCAACTGAGATGCCTTAGTATTTATCGATAGAACAAAAACTAAAACAAATTAATTGGAGTGGAGATCTAATCCATAAAGTCAGCGTGGCTCAAGAAACTGGGCACAAATCATCTTTTATAGGCAGTCTCACCAAGCACTGCAGGATAGACTTGCACTAGTATAAATTTCTCTATATACAAAGTTTATCATGAACATGCCTCGGGCATCTTAGTAACTATCTTATTGTGGCTATGCCAAAGGCTACGCATCCACTGGGTATCGTGATAATGGTTACTGTATGGTCTCACGTCAGTTCCTTCACATGGGGGTAAATATTATCTTCATATTAAATTATAGCCCACCACCCATTGTGAACGTGATTTTCTTTGACAAGCACAAAAATAGTGACAATTGCCAAAAATTCTAAAATAAAATCTGAAGGTAGATTAAAAACACTCTTCAGGTCAGGAAGATTGTTGGAGAGGTAACAGCTAATATTACAGGGAACATTTGTCATCTGAAATGGTTTGTTGGGAATCTGAATTCATCAGCCTGAAACAGTAACTCTTTTTGTCTCTCCACCGATGCACCCTGACCTGTGGAGTGTTTTCCAGCATTTTCTAATGACATTTATTTAAGTTACACTCAGTCACTATTGGGCCAATGGGATATTTATAAAACCAAAGAACGATACATTATGGAAGACACTGCAGTCCATTGTGCCTAGGTAAACTTTTCGATAGAGCCACTTCCTTACTCTTCCTCTGTATCCCTGCAAATTTTCTCTCTTTGATGTCCACTTTGAGACTTACAATTGAACCTATTCCTACTCTTTTTAGGAGAAGCACTTCACATCAAATAACTCACTGCATTAAAAAAAACTTATCTGTCATCAATTCCCAAAGCTTGTACCATTAGAAACTGTTTATTGCCCAGTTGCTTTTACCAAATATCTTCAAAATTTGGAACAAGGCCTTAAGACCATAAGATACAGAAGCAGAATTCGGCTGTTCAAGTCCGCTCCGCCATTCAATCATGGCTGATTTTCAAATCTTTCCCTATATCCATGCTCCAAAGACATGGCCTCTCTCTGAAAATGAAGATTCACATTCCTCACAAATATTCTCCGTGCCTTCACCAGGCCTTGGCCAGAATGAGATTCAACATCCTGGTCTACAGGGAAAGCAGGATGTGATCTGCCAGTAAACCTGGTGAATGCAAGAAAGTGCAACAAATGCAACAGACTAATGTTATCTCAATTTCCCAAAGCAAGTACATTCTCCCCCTGTATAAATAACCCATCTCATCATGCCTTGTTTTGGATGTCTTTCAGGATCTAAGGAGAACAGAGAGCTGGTTTTCCTTTCTGAGAAAGAATTAAATTTTGTCTCTACATTTACATTTTCAAAATATCAATAAATCAGTAAATGCAAGAATAGGCAGCAATCAATAATAATTCATTCCTCCCAATTAAAACATTACAACAGTATTTCTAATAAAATATCTTGTACAGCTGCCAAAGCTTGGCAAAGTTATAGACTTTCAATAAATAAAGTTGGGGAAAGGTTAAATCTGGTTGTTAATTTACATTCAAAGCTAGTGTCACCAAACAAATGCATTTGTGTCTTAGTCTTTATCTCAGGATTTCCTTGGCTTCAGGCTGTTGAAAGGTCCATTTTATTTCCCATCAACACAACATTGTCAGACTTGGGAGAAATGTTACTGCAAAGTGGCTTTCACAAGCGATGGCAGATGAATGATGATAGCACTCTTATCATTTCACAGAAAGTCACTGAAAAGAAACCCAGGATAGAAATTACTGCAACAATCTCAGATGGGCCCCTTAGTGCTTTGCCTCTTGTTGTCAGTTGAACCTCCAAGTACCCAATCTAACAATGCTGTCTGGGCATTCCAGCACATTCAGTTCCCACTTGCCCCAGAATTGCCGTTTGTGTTGGCCTTTGACTTGGACTTGGACTTGAAAGAGAAGCGCTTAATAAGCTTCCGAGAGAAGCTTCCTGATTTCTTCCGTGTAGATGAAGGGCTGTCACTCACATTGGATAGGTCATCGTGGGAGTGACTAAAGCCTGACTCCTTCTGCTTGTGTTTCTTTCTGAACAAAAGCTTGGTTCCACTTCGTAGGAAGCCAACTACAAGAAAATATGAGAACAATCTAGCAATGATAATTCATCATGGGATAAAGGAATGAAACAGTATTATATAAAGAAGAAGATGGTGCTGGAAATAGCATTGGCCTAGAATATTAACACACAACCATGGAAAGGTACATCTGCCGTTGACAAAGATATTAAAAGATTAGCTTTATCTGTCACATGCACATCAAAACACTGAAACGTATAGTGAAATTAATTGATCGTGTCAAATCACAGTCTGAGGATGCGCTGGGGGCAGCATGCAAGTGTTGCCATGCTTCTGGCGCCAACATAGCATACTCATGACTTACGAACTCTAACCCATACGCATTTGGAACGTGGGAGGAAACTGGAGCACCAGGAGGAAACCCATGCAGTCGTGGGGAGAACTCCTTACTGACAGCAATGGGAATTGAACCCTGATCAGTAATTGCTCACTCAGGAAGGTAATTGTGCTAACCACTATGTGACCGTGCTGAACAGGTGTAAGGAATTACATGGCCTGCATGTGACCTACAGCCGTGGGGTTGCCTCTTAAATGCCCTCTGAAATAGTTTAGCAAGCCACTCAGCTGCAATAAACCACAATGAAATAAAACTAAATGTAGATACTCTCTCCTTAACAGCATAGTGAGCATACCCACATCTCAAGGTGTGTAGCAGTTCAGAAAGGCAGCTCACTACCACCTTTTTGAGGACAACTAGAGGTGGCAATTAAATACTTCGTCAGTCGGCAAAGCCCACTTCCCTTGAAGAAAAATACAAAACGAAGGAACTATAGCTCACTGACTACTATTTTCTCCACAGATAATTATTATTAATGCATTATTTAGCATTTAATATAACTTAAACTGTAGTGCCTGGAAGATTTACGAAGTGATACAATTCATTGGGCGGGGGGGGGGAAGATACTTAAAAACGTCATGATGGACTCCTTTGTGTTTACCTTTGTGATCCTTCAAGCTTCTTGTTTCCAGTGCTCCCGTTGACCCTGTTTCAGATTCTACATCATCCACTGATGGCCGCTCTGAAATATCAGATGCAACGGCTTCGTCCGGGTCTTGGCTGGCTGGTTGCCGCTGGTTCAGAGAATCAGTGGATTTGGGCGACTCTAGTGCAGCCTGAGCACTGCAGTGGGGGAGGGCGGGCAACCCCGGCTCGGACTGCAGAGAGGCATCCATAGCTGCTGCATAGCCCACAGACAGAGCCATTTCTTCCTGATCAATGGGAGACTGGATCAAAAAAAGGACAGGACATCAGCCTATATAGTGCAGACAATTCTAGTCACTTTTCCCCCCCATCTCCTTCTCTATAACTTCCTTTAACCCTAAAGCACTCTATAATACTTCTGTTCCTCTGATGAAGGGTCTTGGTCTGAAACATTAACTGTTTGTTCCTCTCCATAGATGGTGCCTGACCTGTTGAGTTCCTCTAGCACTTTTTGTGTGTAGAACTCCTTTCATATTCTCTCTCCCACTTCTGGCTGCCATGGGCATCAGCTTCCAAATTTCTTCCCTAAATCTCTCCAGTTCTCTCTTACCTCCTTTAAGATGCTTCTAAAATCAACCGCTTTGGCTTGGTGTCTTCTTTTATTTGATCATTCTCTGCCATGTACCATGGGTGTTTTAAGCCATGCATTTCTAGTGAGGGGGAAGTCCAAAGAAGATCTGCGAGGCCATTCCCTTCCCCCCCCCCCCACAGAGCGGTGGCTGCCTGGATCTGCTGCCAGGAGTGGTGGTGAAGGGATATGATAAAAATGTTTAAGAAGCTCTCAGATAGATACATTAATATGCAAAGAATTGAGGGAATTGGGCCACATGCTGGCAGAATGGATTAGGAGTCACTGGCTTAACTAGCTTGGCACCACACTGTGGGCCGTAGGGCCCGTTCCTGTGCTGCCCTGTTCTGTTTTAGTGCTAATTAATCCATGTTGACTAGCTGGCTGGTGGTGTAGTGGCATCAGTGCCGGACTTTGGAGCAAAGGCTCCCGAGTTCGAATCCAGACGGCTCCCTTGCACGCTTTCCATCCATGCTGAGTTGAGCGTCGAGCTAGCGACTCGGCCTCGTAAAAATGAGAAAGCCTGCTAAAAAAACACCGTCATGACGGCGTCCCAATGACTCCACTCAGAGTTAAGGGCTTTCTTCTTTCTCCAATCCATGTTGACATTGATAGTGAATGTGTACTTTTATGTACCTTGAATCAAATGGAGAAACCTTGTTGTGCAAATGAGATACAGGTGCATGATTAAAATAGTAATAACATTTTAAGGAAAAAAATAACTTGAATTTATGTAGAATCTCAATGTTCTAAGCTCAATACCAGCTTATATCTTAATGCTATAAGCTGAAGTTTATCTTAATGTTACAAGCTCAGTATCAGATAAACTTTGACACCAAGTTAAGCAAGGAGAATTTGGGACAGTTAAGGGTCAGTCAAAAAGGTAGGTTTTTAAATTAAAGAGATAAAGATTAGCTGTATTTGCCACATGTACATCAAAACATACAGTGAAATGTGTCTTCTGTGTCATATCAAATCAATGAGGATTGTGCCAGGGAGCAGCTTACAAGTGTCACCATGTTTCCAGCGTCAATGTGGCATGCCCACAACTTACTAAACCTAACCACACGTCTTTGGAATGTGGGAGGAAACTGGAGCAATAAAGGGGGACAGAAGATTCCTACACAGCCCCTACAGAAATAGAAGCAGAAGATAGCTATCTAATAATTCACACTTCATACCATCTGGCTTTCATTTTTATCCAGTAGATTCAAGAACAATCTTCTAGCTCCTTTCTGCAAGGATGTAGCCTGATAGAACAAATCAACAAAGATCACCTTGGTCTGCGAGTGAACTCTCAGATTAACCCCACTCTCCTGCCTTTTTTTCTCCCAGACATATCTGAAAACTCTGAATAGACCTGTCAATCAAACATATCCAAGCAGCAATTTGAACTTTTCATTGTTCCTATGGCCTTGAGGATTGCACATCACTGGTTTATCACCTGTGGCAATAAAACTCTTGTGTATCACAACAAACAATTGATTATGCAAAACTTAAGCAATAGCCTTGAGTTTTTGGACTGGTATTGACCATTAAGTTTTAATAGTTAACATTTTCTTCGAAAGCTTCTGCTTACATTTCTGCCTCTCAAATTGCTGATATTGAGAAACCATTAAATGAACAACCCCACAAGCTGCTGAAACCAGTGCACATTGCTCATTAGTGGAGTAAGTTTACCTTTGAAACTCCTGAAATAATCAGTGTGCTGCGCTTGGTCGGTGTCTTTTTGCTAGGCTTGTTAGCAGATTCTGTCAGCTGCCGAATCGCAGTCTGTACGACCGGATCCAAACCATTAGCGAGGTGGTTGTCCACTACTGTCCAAACGTACAACGTTATCATTAGCATGAAAGCACGTGAGAGGGAGAAATGGACTGGAGGAAGTGTGGGGGGGGGAGAGGGAAGTATGGTGGAGAGAGCTGGGGTGGAGGTAGGTGTAAAGAGAGAGTGGGAGGAGAAGGAAAGAAGGTGCGAAAGAATGAAGGGGTAGTCAAAGACAGAAACACATGGGGAAGCAGAGAGACAGCTTGGAGGCTATAGGTGAATTCACCTTTAACCACCCATTCACACTGAAGGCATGAGTTCAATTAATAGCAAAGGAAGTGTAGACACTGTACAACTAAATCAAAAAGAAAAACTGCTGGAAAATCTCAACATGTCAGGTAGTATCTGAAGGGAGAGAAACAGAAACACAAGAGATTCTGTAGATGTTGGAACTCCAGAGCTGTTTCTCTATACATATATTACCTGATATGTTGAGACTTTACAGTATTTCTTAACAACAACAGCTATTCTGGCTCCCCTCTTGTCCCCTTTCTCTTCTCCTCACCTGCCCATCGCCTCCCTCTGATGCCCTTCCTCCTTCCTTTTATTCCATGGTCCACACTGCTTTCCTATCCACCTATCAGCTTCTAGTTTGTACTTCTTCCCCTAACCTCACCTTCTTATTCTGGCTTCTTCCTCCTTCCTTTCCAGTCCCGATGAAAGGTCTCAGCCCAAAACATTGACTGTTTATTCATAACCATAAATGCTGCCTGACCTGCTGAGTTCCTCCAGCATTTTGTGTGTGTAGGTTACTCCTGATTTCCAGCATTTTATTTTCTCATTTTGTTCCAGTTCTATAGCATCTACACTTCCTTTGCTTTTTTATTTAAGCTTTTGGTGCTTTGCTTTGGCTAAAATGAGCAAAATTGGACTGGCAGTCTAACATGTGCTCTTTTCCACTTTTCTTTTCTATTGGAATAAATTAACATGTTTTAGGTGGTAAATCCAATATTGATCATTTTGTAAAAGTTAGAATTGTCTCAAAAGAGGCTATAATCCCAGAGGCTTTCATCCCTGAACTTGGGTTCTCAGTGTGACA
Organism: Mobula hypostoma; assembly: GCF_963921235.1. Classification (NCBI taxonomy): domain Eukaryota; kingdom Metazoa; phylum Chordata; class Chondrichthyes; order Myliobatiformes; family Myliobatidae; genus Mobula; species Mobula hypostoma. Next base: position 46,140,259 of record NC_086129.1, read on the forward strand.
CAATTTACCGTTATTGGGAGGCTGACTCATGGGGCTATCATCCAGCTTGATGTTTCTCTTCTCCGTTACTTCCACCTTGGAGGGTGACCTTGTTGGAGAATCTGAGGGCAAGGAGCACAGAAGTTAACAGACCGTTAGTTGAAAGGCTCTGATTCTGAATACACAGCTGCAGCTGTGTTTGAACATAAGTAGTAAGTGACTGCCATTGGTACAATGTATCTTGATAACATTAAAAAAAGAGGTGGATTCCTTAACAAAAAAGTATTTGGAACTACCAGAAAGAAAAGGCACATTCAGCCAGCCAGCTCTAGAAATACAACAACTAGATGAGCTATTTCAATATGAAGACAATGGTAAATAGCAGCCTCACCTATTTTGCTATCCAATTTAGGCCTGGATTGGATGGTCGTTACTGTTGTCACTATGGTTCCATCAGGCATTACTGTTCGATCCATTTCAACCTTTTTCGTAGGGGTGACAGTTGTCCGCAGAGGGAGCAGTGACTGGGCTGGCTTGGGATCTGTTGGCTCCACGTAGATCAACTATGGGGAATAAACACAATGAGTGAAAAACACTGAATGATCTGTCTCTACTACCTCTCTATCTGTGCCTTTATTTTCCCAAGAGTAGTGATCAGTTAATGTTTCTTGGTTGCCATAATGTCCTGTCAATGGTCCCATCACCAGCTGGTCCTGAGGTCGATCAGAAGCCCGGAAGTTGAAGCCCAATGATCGAAGCCTTTGGCCTATGAGTCTGAAGTCCACTGGGGAAGTCCTGAGGCCTGTCCTGGAATTGCAGGACTCTGAGTTAAGGGGGGGGGGGGAGGGCTTATTTTGCTGCTGTTGTTTTGTTGTGTTGTGTTTTGCTCTCCTGAGCGCTGTGGGCATGCTTTGTTGGTGCTGGAATGTGGCCACACTTGCAGCCGGTCCACAGCACATCCTTGGGTTATGTTGGTCGTTAATGCCAATGATGCACTTCAGTCTGTTTTCATGTACATGTGATAAATAAATCTGAATTAAATTTACGCTATCTGCTCAAGAGCTATTCTTTGCATACAAACTTAGGCAGTGGAGATCAGTAGACTGTTAAGATAGGCAGGAACCATTACAGCTGAGATGCAGTTATTCTTTAGAGAAGGTCTTCAACTTGAAACACTAACATTCTGGCTCCAGTTACATTGCCTACCTTGAAGAGTTTTCAGTATTTATTGTTTTGATTTCAGATTTCTCACATCAGCAGTTTCTTGCTTTCACAGTGAAAACTCAAGAGACTGCAGATGCTGGAATTTGATGCAACAAATCTGACTGCTGGGGGACCTCAACAGGTCGAGCAGCATCTGTGGAGGCAGAGAGACGGTTGACATCTCAGTTTGAGACTCTGCATCAGGACTGAGAGTGTAGAGAAAAGAAAGACAGAAAGATTTGGCTTTATTTGTCACATGTACATCAAAACATACAGTGAAATGTGTTGGTTGCGTTAAATCAAATCAGCGAGAATTGTGCTGGACAGCCAGCATGTCGCCATACATCCAAATGCCCACAATTCACTAACCCTAACCATACTCCTTTGGAGGAAACCAGAGCACCCAGAGGAAACCCACAAGGTCATGGGCAGAGCATACAAACTCCTTTCAGAAAGCAGCGGAAACAAAGCCCAGTAAGGTGATTGCTGACGCTGTAATAGCATTACGCTAACCGCTACACTGCCATGCCATGGAGAAATAGCTAGAGTGAAGACTCAGACTTCTCCCTCTCACTTCTTTACGCTATCTGCCCTGTACAACCTCCCGTTTGATCTCCACCTGAAATATCAATGCTTTGCCTCCTCAGATGTTGCCTGACCCATTGAGTAACTCCAGAAGCTTATCTTTTGCTGTCCCAATTCTTTGGTATCTGCAGAGGCTGAGGTTTGAATATGAAGCCCATCAGGCCCTTGGATGTTGGCTATTCACTAGTTGAATCAGAGGTTAGAAATTACTGGTTTCTGTGTGAAATGTACAATATAGAGCGGCATTGGAAGTCAGTGAAAATCAAATTCCGGAAGGTGACTATAGCATGCAGCCATTAATTTGTTTGCACAATTGCTGCAAGTGACTATGGATAATTTTCCACCTCAAGGCATTTTGAGCGCCACAGTAGTGTAGTGGTTAGTGCAATGCTATTATTACAGCTTGAGGTGTTCCAGAATTTGGACTTCAATTCTGGCGCTATCTTCCCCATGGAATGTGTGGGTTTTCTCTGGGTGCTCTGGTTTCCTCCTACAGTCCAAAGACCGACTGGTCAGGTCCATTAATCATTGTAAATTGTTCCGGGATTAGGTTAGGGTTAATCAGGATTGTCAGAGGTTACTGGGGCAGTGTGGCTCAAAGGACAGGAAGAGGCTACAACACACCGTATCACTGAGCAACCAAACAAATAAAACGTCATTGTTCTCAGCCTCACTCTTTATCAGTGCTGAGGGCAAGATGTTTGTGGACAACATATCACAGCAACTATTTGCAAATATGTGCCACAAATGCAAATGAAAGCAAATAATTGGATCTTTTGATTTAGGTTTACTGCAGGGTCTTCTCGAGCATAGCAGAGCCTCCTCATTTCAGAATCAGAATCAGGTTTATTGTCACTGACACATATAAAATTTGTTAGTCTACAGCAACAGTACATTAGAATATAAAAATTTACCATAGATCACCATAATAAATAAATAAACAGACAGCGCAGAAAGAGAGCATCTCCTTTCACTTCTTTTTATTTCAGATGTGGTTCTGCTACTGTTGGAGCCTGTTATCTGCCTTCTGCTGTGTTTTTGGGCTGATTGGGCAACCTGGCGCTTTGCTGTCTCCGAGAGGGTACCACGATGCCACGAGCAAAGTGTGTGGCATGAAGCCTGGAGACGGGGTGGTGGGTGGGGGTGATGGCGAGCCCATGATCAACTCCATCTCTCGCTGATCAAAGCACCAAGGGAGACTAAAACCATCGAGGTGGGTGCAGAGGTGAGCGGGTGTTCAGCGCCGTCTACCAGCCTCTCCTCGCTGCTGGTGAAGGAAGTGTCTGTGTGTGACTGTCTCTGTCTCCCTCTCACTCGCTGCTCCCAAGGGAAGGACCTTGCATTCGAATGATCTCTCTCTCTCTCTCTCGATGCCGTCGGAGGATGGTGCCAGAGCAGAAGTTTAATCGACACAGTTTGTGGATCGGACCCTAGTTCACGTTCATGATGAGTTCTAGTTTTTCTGGTTGTTCCTTTTTTTGTGGCAAGTTTGGAAGATTTTGAATCAGGGCATTCTGCAGAAAATGAACACTGTGCTGAACTGAAGTTTGCCTTTTGATTTTGTGTTTTCGCTAGCTTTTTTGCCGTTTGCGCGATTTGTTTATTTGCGCGTGGGGGGTGGGGTTTGAAGTTTTTTCCATTGTTCTTCTTTGTTTTGTGGCTGTCTGTGAGAAGATGAATCTCAGAGTTGTGTACTGTATACATACTTTGATAAGAAATGTATTTTGACTTTGAATCCTTTGAATTATCCATTCAGAAATCTGATAATGGAGAGGAGGAAGTTGTTCCTGAAACATAGAGTGTAGGTCTTTAGGTTCCTGTTCCTGGTAGTAATGAGAAGAGCGCATGTCCTAGGTGGAGGATGTCCTGGGTAATGATGGATGCTGCCTTTTGAAAATGCCCTCGATGGTGGGGAGAGTTGAGCCCGTGATGCAACTGGCTGAGTCTACAACCCTCTGCGTCCTCTTTTGATCCTGTGCATTGGAGCCTCCAGAGCAGGGGGTGAAACAACCAGTTGGAATGCTTTGTACATCAATAGAAGTTGCTCGAGTCTTTTGTAACATAGCAAATCTCTTCAAAATTCTAATGAAGTATAGCCGCTGGTGTGGCTTCTTCCTGACTGAATCGATGTGTTGGGCCCAGGATAGATCCTTGGAGATGTTCCTCATTTAAGGAGGAACAGACACCCAGCAACATAGGAGAAATGAGGAAAATGAAATCAAATAACAAAGATGAAAGGCAGGAAAGTTAGACTACCTCCAGTGAGACTGATCCAGCGGAAGTACTCGACATTTCTGGAGAGGCTGCTAAGGGAAAGCTCTGGCATCCAGAAGGTGATCTCCGAGATAAATCCAGTGGGATCACACTCTGTCCCAATAATACATCTGGAAAAGAATAAACACGCATTTTGATGTATGACTGCCACCCACCCATGTCAGAAGATGCCTCAATACACTGGGGATCTTCACTCCCAACAGATGGCTTGTGATCTGCCTGCAATGGTCCAAGTTGGACTGCGACCAATCATCAAGAGGGAGTGCGTAAATAGAGCTACCTTTTCAATCAGGTCCGCGATCAAGATTTAAAAGGCAGAGCTTTGCGACAGTTTCTCTGAGTTGGACTGCGACCAATCAACGAGAGGGAGTGCGTAAATAGAGCTACCTTTTCAATCAGGTCCGCGATCAAGATTTAAAAGGCAGAGCTTTGCGGCAGTTTCTCTGAATTGGGCTGCGACCAATCAACAAGAGGGATTCATTAGAAAGGGCGAATAAAAGTAACGCAAGTGCGAGCGGAGCAGCCATTCTTTTGAGTGTGGCAGTGTTTGGAGTGGCTTTGGCAAGATCAGGCTTGGGTGAGGTAAAGTATTTGGTAAGTTTCTCTACTTTTGCTCTTATTTGTTCATTCTTCGTTAGGACATTGTAGATTAGTGAGAATGGCTCCAGGGGAAGTGTTTCGTACTGTATGTGGGAAATCTGGGAGACCTGCAGTTTCCTGGACAACCACATCTGTACCAAGTGTACCGAGCTCCAGCTCCTCAGAGAACGTGTATAAGGAACTGGAGCTGCAGCTCGATGACCTTCGACTCATACGGGAGAATGAGGATGTGATAGACAAGAGCTACAGGGAGGTTGTCACCCCTAGGGTGCAGGAGACAGATGACTGGGTGACGGTCAGTAAAAAGAGGGAAAAGGGACAGCCAGTGCAGAGTGACTCCTGTGGCTGATCCCCTCAACTATAAGTACACCACTTTAGATACTATTGAGGTGGATGACCTACCGTGGGGGGGGGGGGGGCGGGGGCAGCTAGCCACAGTGACCGGGTCACTTGTACTGAGTCCGGTGCTGTGGCTCAGTAGAGCAGGGAGGTGAAGAGGACTGTACTGTTGATAGGAGATTCCTTAGTCAGAGGAACAGGTTCTGTAGGCGCGATACAGACACCTGGATGGTATGTTGCCTCCCTGGTGCCAGGGTCAGGGGTGTCTTGGATAGGGCATTCTCGAGGGTGAAGGGGAGCAGCCAGAAGTCTTGGTACATATTGGCACCAATGACATAGGTAGACAAGGTGAGGAGGTCCTGAAGAGAGATTTTAAGGAGCTAGGTAGAAAGGTGAAAAACAGGACCTCCAGGGTAGTAATCTCTGGATTGCTGCCTGAGCCATGTGCCAGTGAGGGTAAGAATAGGATGATTTGGCAGGTGACTGTGTGGCTGAGGAACTGGTGCAGAGGACCCAAAGAGAGGGCACATAATAGAGCAAAAATTAGTGGGAAGTTAGAGGATTGGGAAGTTTTTAAAATCCAACAGAAGGCAACTAAAAAGTCATTAAGAAAGATAAAGATAGAATATGAAAGTAAGGTAGCCAATAATATTAAAGAGAATACCAAAAGTTTCTTCAGATACATAAAGTGTAAAAGAGGTGAGAATGGATATCGGACCACTGGAAAACGATGCTAGAGAGGTAGTAATGGGGAACATGGGAGTGGTAGTCAAATGAATTAGTATTTTGCATCAGTCTTCACTATGAAAGACACTAGCAATGTGGTGGAAGTTCCTGAGTGTCAGGGGTCAAAAGTGTATAAACTTGTTGTTACTAGGGAGAAAGAACTTGGGAAACTGAAAGGTCTGAAGGTACAGTGCCTATAGAAAGTATACCCTCCCCCCCCCAGAAATTTTCATGTTCTATTGTTTTACAACATTAAATCACATTGGATTTAATTTGGCTTTTTTTATATAATGATTAACAGAAAAGACACTTTCGTGTGAAAGTGAAAACAATTTTCTACAAATTGGTTTAAGTTTATTACAATTATTAAGCACAAAATTATTTATTTATTTATTGCATAATTACTCATCCCTTCAAGTCAGTATTTAGTAGGTGTACCTTTGGCAACAAAGTCTGTGTGGATAGGTCTCTATCAGCTTTGCACATCTGGACACTGTAATTTTTCCCCATTCTTTACAAAACTGCTCAAGCTCTGTCAGATTGCACGGAGATCATGAAGGAACAACCCTTTTCAAGTCCAACCACAAATTCTCAATTGGATTGAGGTCTGGACTCTGACTTGGCCACTCCAGGACATTAACTTTGTTGTTTTTGAGCCATTCCTGTGTAGCTTTGGCTTTATGCTTGGGGTCATTGTCTTGCTGGAAAACAGATCTTCTCCCAAGTCACAGCTCTCTTGCAGACTACATCAGGTTTTCCTCCAGAATTTTCTTGTTTTTTTTTCGCTGCATTCATTTTACCCTCTACCTTCACAAGCCTTCCAGGGCCTGCTGCAGTGAAGCATCCCCACAGCATGATACATGGACCACCATGCTTCACGGTAGGGATAGTGTGTTTTTGATGATGTGCAGTGTTTAGTCTGATGGCCAAAAAGCCCAATTTTTATTTCATCAAACCATAGAACCTTCTTCCAGCTGATTTCAAAGTCTCCCACTTGCCTTCTGGCAAACTGTAGCCGAGATTTCATGTGAGTTTTTTCAACAGTGGCATTCTCTTTGTCACTCTCCCATAAAGCTGCGACTGGTGGAACACCTGGGCAACAGTTGTATGTGCAGTCTCTCCCATCCCAGGCACTGAAGCTCGTAACTCCTCCAGAGTTGTCATAGTGGCCTCCCTCGGTAGACCCCTTCATGCACGGTCACACAGTTTTTGAGGACAGCCTGCAGCCTGCTCTGGGCAGATTTACAGCTGTGCCATATTCTTTCCATTTTTGATGATTGACTTAACTGTACTCCAAGGGATATTCAGTGACTTGGAAATGTTCTTGTGTCTATCTCCTGACTTGTGCTGTTCAATAACCTTTTCACAGAGTTGCTTAAAGTGTTCTTTTGTCTTCATGGTGTAGTTTTTGCCAGGATACTGACTCACCAGCAATTGGACCTTCCAGATGCAGGTCTACCTTTACTACAATCAATTAAAGCACCTTGAATGCACACGATGATCTCCATTTAACTAATTACGTGACTTCTAAAATCAATCGGCTGAACCAGTGATGATTTGGTGTGTTATATTAAAGGGGGTGAATACTTATGTAATCAATTATATTTTGTTTTATATTTTAATTAATTTAGAATACTTTGTAGAGATCTGTTTTCACTTTGACATGAAAGTGTCTTTTTCTGTTGATCAGTGTCAAAAAAAAGCCAAATTAAATCCACTGTGATTCAGTTATAAAATAATAGAACATGTAAACTTCCAAGACAGGGCTGAATACTTTTTATAGGCACTGTAGATAAATCACCTGGACCAGATGTTGTATACCCCAGTATTCCAAAAGAGGTGACTGAAGAGATTGTGGAGGCATTAGTAATGATCTTTCAAGATTCTCTAGATTCTGGCATAGTTCTGGAAGATTGTAAAATTGCAAGTGTCACCACACTCTTCAAGAAGGGAGAGAGAAGAAGAAAGGAAACTATAGGCCAGTTAGTCTGACCTCAGTGGTTGGGAAGATGTTGAAGCTGATTATTAAGGATATGATTTCGGGATACTTGATAAAATAGGCCATAGTCAGCATGGTGGCATTCTTTGAAGAAGTCACAAGCAGGATGGACAAGGGAGAATTGGTAATCTTGTGTTTTTCAGAAAGCCTTTGACAAGGTGCCACAGATGAGGCTGCTTCACAAGTTAAGAGCCCATGGTATTACAGGAAAAGGTACTAACATGGATAAAGCAGTGGCTGATTGGCAGGAGGCAAAGAGTAGGAATAAAGGGAACTTTTTTCTGTTTGGCTGCCAGTGACTAGTGTTGTTCCACAGGGGTCTATGTTGGGACCGCTTCTTTTTACGTTATATGCCAATGATTTGGATGACAGAATTGTTGAGTTTGTTGCAAAATTTGCAGACAATATGAAGATAGGTGAAGGGGCAGGTAGTGTTGAGGAAGTAGAGAGGCTATATAAGGACTTAGACAGAGTAGGAGAATGGGCAAAGAAATGGCAGATGGAATTGTATGGTCATGCACTTTGGTAGAAGAAATGAAAGGGTTGACTATTTTCTAAATGGGGAGAAGATACAAAAATCTGAGGTACAAAGAGTCCTTGTGCAGGATTCACTAAAAGTTCATTTGCAGGTTGAGCCTGTGGTGAGGAAGGCAAATGCAATGTTAGCAGTCATTTCAAGAGGACTAGAATACAAAAGCAAGGATGAAATGTTGAGGCTTTATAAAGCACTGGTGAGGCCTCACTTGGAGTATTGTGAGCAGGTTTGGGCCTCTCATCTTAGAAAGGATGTGCTGAAAGTGGAGACTGTTCAAAGGACGTTCACAAAACTGACTCCAGGATTGAACGTCTTGTCATATAAAGAGTGTTTGATGACTCTGGGCCTGTATTCACAAGAACTCAGAAGAATGAGGTGTAATTTCATCGAAACCTATTGAATGTTGAAAGGTTTTGATAGCGTGGATGTACAGAAGATGTTTCCTATGGTGGAAGAATCTAGCACCAGAGGATACAGCCTCAGAATAGAAGTGTGTCCTTTTAGAATGGAGACAAGAAGGAATTTCTTTAGCCAGAGAGTGGTGAATCTGTGGAATTCCTGCCACAGGCAGGTCTGGAGGCCAAGTCTTTATGTATATTTAAGGCAGTGGTTGATTGATTCTTGAGTAGTCAGGGCATCAAAGGTTATGGGGAGAAGGCAGGAGATTGGGGCTGAGGAAAAATGGATCAACCATGATGAAATGGTGGAGCAGACTCAATGGGCCAAATGGCCTAATTCTGCCACTATATCTTATGGTCACGTAGTCTTCTTCCGTCATAGCGTGGCACAGCTTATCAGCGTATTGCGTTACTGCATCACCCAGTTCTATCACCTTACAATTTCAGTATATTCCTGTGACCTGGGATACAATCTGACAGATACAGCATTCCTGATTCCTGAAGTTTTTCATTCCCTACAACCCCATTTGTGTGTGTTCTTCAAGATTTCTAGCATGTACAGAATCTCCTATGTTTATAACCCCACTAGTAATTCACATTTCCACCTCCCTGCCCCCAATCATTCACAACCTTCTTACAGAGCAGTGCCAAGAGAATCAGACACAATATTCTAGTTGGGATGAAAGAGATTCAACCTAGCTTCTTCGCTTACCATAAGGAAAGAAAATGGTAGAAAAACAACATTGTCAGATTACAGTCACTTTATATACAAGCAAAATTCTGCAATATCTACAGTCCACTGTAAGGGAGCTCATTATTAATGGTTGGATTGCTGCATTTCAGATTTAATTGAAGTGACATTGAGTTAGAACTGGGGTGAAAATCCTTTGCTATAAATATTTTTTTTCATGGAAGAGACTCAAGGGCGGTAGAGAAGTTCAGCAGTTAATGCTGCTGCACCACTGGGCAGACCCAGGATCAATCTTCCTCTCAGGTGCTCTCTGCTTGAATTTGGTACATTCTCACTGTGATTACATAGGCTTCTTCTAAGACAAGCGCTCAATTTCCTCACACATCCCAAAGATATGGTGATAGATTAGACCATAAGACAAAGGAGCAGAATTAGCCATCTGGCTCATTGAGTCTGCTCCACCATTCAATCATGGCTGATCCTTTTTTTTAAATCTCCTCCTCATTCCCAGTTCTTGGCCTTCTCCCTGTAACCTTTGATGCCATGTCCATTCAAGAATTATCAATTTCTGCCTTAAATACACCTAATGACCTGGCCTCCACAGCTGCAAGTGGCAACAACTTCACCACCCTTTGGCTAAAGAAATTTCTCCACATCTCTGTTTTAACTGGACACCCTCCTATCCCGAGGCTGTGCCCTCTTGTCCTAGACTCCCCCACCATGGGAAACATCCTTTCCACATCTACTCTGTCTAGGCCTTTCAACATTCAAAAGCTTTCAATGAGATTCCCCCTCATCCTTCTGAATTCCAGTGAGTACAGACCCAGAGCCAAACGTTCCTCGTATGATAACCCTTTCATTCCTGGAATCATCCTTGTGAACCTCCTCTCTACCCTCTCCAATGCCAGCACATCTTTTCTAAGATGAGGGGCCCAAAACTGTTCACAATACTCAAGGTGAGGCGTCACCAGTGCCTTATAAAGACTCAGCATCACATCCTTGCTCTTGTATTCTAGACCTCTTGAAATTAATGCTAACATTGCATTTGCCTTCTTCACCACCGACTCAACCTGCAAGTTAACCTTCAGGATGTTCTACACAAGGACTCCCAAGTCCCTTTGCTTCTCAGATTTTTGGATTTCCTCCCCGTTCAGAAAATAGTCTGCACATTTATTTCTACTACCAAAGTGCATGACCATGCATTTTCCAAGATTGTATTTCATTTGCCACTTTCTTGCCCATTCTCCTAATCTGTCCAAGTCCTTCTGCATCCTACCTGTTTCCACAACACTACCTACCTCTCCACCAATCTTCGTAGATTAATTGGCTACTGTAAATTACTTCAGTGTTGTGGACTTTTGGAGAATTACAGGGGAATTGGCGGGTGTGAGAGGGAAAATAGTTTACAGGGAAATGACAGAGAGAATGGCACTGATGGAAAGCTGGCAGAAACTTCCCTTATGTTGTGAGAACAACATTAAATAAGGGAACCATGAGGAATAAACAATGGGTATAAGTAAATGTACAATAGTAACTCAATCACGAATACCAACTCTTGTATACCTACTAGTCCTGCACTTCCTAAAATCAAATCAACTTGTCCTTCAATTGGCTCACAAGCTGCACAAAATCTAGTCTGACACCACTCAGCAGCATCTGAAATGTGACTAAACTGGGGCTAATACTGAACTTTCAGGTACATGTAAAAATCCTTAAGAAGAGAAAGTCTGCGGTTTCTGGAAATCCAAAGCAACACACACAAAATGCTGGAGGAACTCAGCAGGCCAGGCAACATCCATGGAAAAGAATACAATGGGCGTTTCGGGCCGAGACTTTTCATCAGGACTGGAAAGGAAGAGGAGAAGTCGGAGTAAGAAGGTGGGGGGGAGGAGGAAGTACAAGGTGGTAGGTGATAGGTGAATCTGGGAGGTCGGGGAGGGGGAGGGGTGAAGTAAAGAGCTGGGAAGTTGATTGGTGAAGGAGATACAGGGCTAGAAAGGGGAGAATCTGATAGGAGAGGACAGAAGGCCATGGAAGAAAGAAGAACAGGGAGGAGCATCAGAGGGAGGTATTGGGCAGGCACGGAGATAAGGTGAGAGAGGCAAAGGGGGATGGGGAATGGTGGGGGGGGCGGTGGAGTTCAGGAAATTGATGTTTATGCCATCAGGTTGGAGGCTACCTAGATGGAATACAAGGTGTTGTTCCTCCAACCTAAGTGTGGCCTCATCTCAACAGTAGAGAAGGCCATGGATTGACATATTGGAATGGGAATGGGAAGTGGAATTAAAATGGGTGGCCACTGGGAGATCCCACCTCTTCTGGCCAAACAGAGTAAATGACTCCAACAGACTCAAAGGTGAAGTGTCGCCTCACCTGGAAGGATTATTTGGGGCCTTGAATGGTGGTAAGGGAAGAGGTCTAGGGGCAAATGTAGCACTTGTTCCACTTGTAAGGATAGGTGCCAGGAGGGAGATCAGTGGGGAGGGATGTGGGGGGGGGGGGAACGAATGGACAAGGGAGTCACACAGGGAGGGATCCCTGCAGAAAGCAGAAAGTGATTGGGGGAGGGTGGGGGTGGGAAAGATGTGCTTGGTGGTGGGATCCCGTTGGAGATGGCGGATGTTCCAGAGAGTTAAGTGCTGGACGTGGAGGTTTGCATGCCTCAATGACCGATAGAGCTACGTTGGCTGGAGCCAGGGCAAAGGCTAGATACCAGACTAAGAGTGGTCCTCTGGTCCTCTGGGTTCAGAGGTTCAGCTTAGGGCTAACAACCTTGACTGGTAAAACAAATCTATAACAAAAACATCAATGACAAATCTTTCTACATCTGAGTGCAATTCTATTCCACCCAGGACTTGCATGACTGACAGTAGTGAATACCAAGAAGAAGCAACTGGCATGATGAAGGAAGCCCTGAATACTGCCAAGACCAAGACCAAAACTGGTTGGCCAAGGACAGGTTGAAATGGAGGACCTCCATTGTTTCCCTAAATGCCAGTGGCGTGACAGGCAGAAAGTAAATAAATAAATTAATCTACTAACCGGTACATCTTTGGATTGTGGGTGGAAACCGGAGCACCCAGAGGAAACTTACACGTGCACAGGAAGGAATGTACAAGCTTGCTTACAGAGGACTTGGAACTGAACTGCAACACCTCAAGCTGTAATAGCGTCACGCTAACCGTGATACTACTGTGGCAGCCCAAGTTGTTGTTGAGGACCTTCTTGCTTAAATGCATACTTACTCTCACTTTGTTCTGTCTTCTCCAGGACTTTCACTTTCATCTCCTTGGTTTCTGCTCCCAACTCACTAGCAAAGAACATGAAATACATCAGGAAATTAGTCAAGACATAACAGAGAAGTGTTTAATTCCAGGAACTATTGTGGTGGTGGGTGGGGCAGAGAATAGCAATAGGTCATACCAATTAGACATCTCTTTCAAACCACCAGCACAGGTGCCATGCGGTGAAAGACCTCTTTGTGTGCCACCTGTTTCCATGACCTAAGGTGACTCCACTTCACTTGGAGGTGTAATATTAACTGCACTGAATGTTCACCAAAATGAGAATGAATATACTAGGTAATGCCTAGATTCAGCACTTGTTTTTAAAAATGTATTCACAAGATGTGGTGAGAGACAATGCCAACATTTATCGTTCAACCCTAATTGCCCCTGAACTGAGTAGATATTTGGATCAGTTAGAAATCAACTGCACTGCAGTGAATCCTGAGTCAGGCCAGGTAAGGACAGCAAACAATCTTTCCAGAAGAAAGGTAGTTAACTAAATGTGGTTTTTTAAAAAAAACAGTTTAATAGTCTTATGGCCACCATTAAGTTACAAGCTCGTAGTAAATATATTCAGACATAGGAGCAGAATCAGGCCACTTGGTCCATTGAGACTGCTCTACCATTTGATCATGGCTGATTTATTTTCCCTCACAAACCCCATTCTCATGCCTTCCCTCTGTAAGCTTTGATGCTACTACTAGTCAAGAACCCATCAATCTCTGCTTTAAGTATACCCAATGACCCAATTTTAATTGTTGAATTTAAAAACCCCAGATATCACACAGGGATTTGAACTCATGTTTCCAGATTAATAGGGCATGTCCCTCGGTGTTAGTCTATCAAGTCAATGGAAGACAATTCTCACCTGTGACGTTCCTGACCACAATGTTTTGCCTAATTTTGTTTTGCGTAGACTGTCTCAGTACACTTAACTGGTTCTCGTCATTTATTGCCTATCTCTCAATGCTCAGGGAACAGAATGATAAATCATCAAAAAGGTGTTTTATCTACTAGAATGAGGGTGATATAAGAAGTATTGGTAACACTGGACTGGAGTTGAATTTTTTTGACAGTTTACCTTTGTTGCTGAATGGAGCTGGGTGTTCATAAGTTTGGTACAATGACTTGCACTGTAGGAGGGAACATAATAAGATGACCAGAGTAATGGCAGGATTTAAAGACCCACCAAGCCACCAAGAACATAATAGTAGTTTTCTGAAAAGAAAGCCTTTTGATTTTTGATGATTCTTCTGCATTTAACCACCTCTCTCACCACAAATACCTGACGGGACCAGGTCTTCTCCAAGATACTCCTTCCCTTTCATTCTTGTTTCCCTGAATTATTTTTCACTCAAATAATCAAAGGAATTTGTTAATAACTACATGTTGACTGTTCCTCCAGTACTGGGTGCTTCCAGTCCCATTTCACATCCCAGACCTTACTCTACCATCATAGGCAAATCAGATGTTGACTTTACTCAGTTTCTATATGCTGTGGGTTATTGGGCAGTGATGAGGACCAGCAGATCCCACTCAATCCTAGGTAATATTACAAATGCTACATTATCTTTCTCAGATGCTATTTTTCTCCTCCTCTCCCCCCCCCCACCTATAACCTTGGTTGATTTGGAACTCCCCAATCCAAATACTTCTCTCTCATTGTACCATTGGCTTTTTCTCTTCATTGCCTTGTTTATGTATAATTTACATACAACTTACATTTTCTGTGCTGCTGTCCAACTCTACATGCTGCAAGCAAGTTTTTCATTGTACCTGTAACCTTGCTGTGCTCATCTATTTGACAATAAATTCGACTCAACGTGACTTGAACTAATGGTCAGAACATGAAGGTCTTCTCATCTTAGATACACATTTCAGAATTTTTAGATGGTTAATACATTCTGTGATCGATATGCTGAAGTTCTTCACGGAAATCCAAAACTTTCTCTGCCCTATAGCTATCCATATATGGGAAGATTCTGGAAGTTGAGATTCTTTGTCTTGCAGTAAGATATACAAGATGAATGTGTAAAAATTGCTTACAAGGTTAGTTCATCGTTCCACTTCAGATCAGTGCTTGGGCTCTGAGATGTGGGTGTCACAGATCTGGTTCTTTTCAGCTGTGCAGGCCTATCAAGCTCCATCACACAGCACAGTTCTCCACCACCTGCAAATGAGGAGATAATGACATCAGAATAGTATACCTGTAATCCGTGACTATCACACAGCAGAACTGTACAGCCATAATCTATGACTACAACAATATTCTAACTGTAATTAAGATGTTTGATGTTGGCCAGTGATTAGAAGTTTGAAGATTCTCGGTGCAAGTCCCACTACAGTTGGTGCACATGATCTGTTCCGAAATTTTAGTATAAATGGAGTGGGTGCTGCAATGTTGGAGATGATGCCTTTTCAATGAATTCTCCAGGAAAGCTCTGAGAATGTCCTAATATTTTGTTTTGAAGAAATGTGGACATCTTATCCAGGATCAAACAATTTTCTCCAACTAAGACTGCAAAAATAGCTCATTGATTTTGGTGTCCAAAAAGTACTTCCGTTAACTGTAAGGTTGTGTTTGGAAGTATTTGATTGGATGTGAAGCAATTTCATTCACACCAAGCATGTGAAAGAAAATTGACAATATAGTTTATTTCTGTAACTGTCTACTTCTTATGGATTTAATACCTGTTACAATTTCCCACATCACTGCCTCTACCATCATTCAACAGTCAACAGTTAATGGGAATCCATTCAACAACCTCCTGCCAATTTCTCTACTGGAAGGGAAAGGCTTGGCCTGTTATTTACCAGTTAACTTTGATTACGACTAAAGCAAAATGGATGATGAACACATTGCCTCTCCTCCAACTCAAAGCTGATATTTTCTTAATATTTTCTTTGATGTCATTCTCTTCTCTGTTTTGTCACTATAGGTGTCAGATGTCCTGTAAAAGGCCATTTAAATTGTCAAGGTTACCTGACCTTTGACACCTAGTGTCACCAAGGTGTTAAGCCACCTGTGGCTAGTTTGACTGCACACTTGTGCCATATTCTTGCACAGATGCATGGTGACACCAGGAACAGGGACTCAAGAAGATTTTCAGTACTGACGAGATGGTGATGTGATAAAGGTCTTCTGAATAATGAAGAGCTACGTTGTGGTAAATAACCATAGATTGTTCAGGAACAAAACAAGAACAATCTTAAAAGGATTTTATTTGTTTTGATAATTCTTTGTCAGATGCAGAATTCCTAGATTGCTCAGAAAGAATCATTGTTTAAAGTTACAGAATAATAATGGAGAGAAGAACAGAACAGGGAATGAGACTAAACAAATAACAGCACAGGTTTGTGGACAGCATCTCTTTATGCACGCCATTCTGTAGGGATCTAATCCAGGAACACTAAGTGATCTAATTCTTTCCATCAATAATTGTGAGGCACTCCAAGAACCACCAAATTATGGGATGAATTGTTTCATGTAATCCAAAAGCCTTACCCACTTCTTCCACTCTGCTGATATTGGCCTTCAGCTGTCTGACCACCAGTTTACCCGCAGCATTAAGTGTGATCTTTGATGGAGGAGTCGAGGCTTTACCAGGTTTCTCCCCTGCCACCTAAGTGGAAGGAGAAAAGCAGTTACTTGGACAAATTTGAAGTGTGGCACAGTAGCACGACGGCTAGCACAACGCTCCTCAGTGGCAATGATCACCAACTGGGCTTCAATTTAAGGGCATCCCTTTAGAACAGAGATGAGAAGGGATTCCTTTAGCCAGAGGGTAGTGAATCTATGGGATTCATTGCCACAGATGGCTGTGGAGGGCTAGTCATTGGGTATATTTAAAATGGAGGTTGATAGGTTCTTGATTAGTAAGAATGTCAAAGGTTACGGGGAGAAAGCAATAGAATGGGGTTGACAGAGATAATAAATTAGCTATGATGGAATGGCAGAGCAGAATCCATGGGCTGAATGGCCTAATTCTGCTCCTATGTCTTATGGTCTAATTCACACCACTGTCTGTAAAGAGTTTGTATGTTTTTTCCTGTGACCACAAGGGTTTCCTCCCACATTCCAAAGACATACAATTTAGGTTTAATGAGTTGTGGCCATGCTATGTTGGTGCCAGAAGCATGGCGACACTTGCGGGCTGCCTCGGCACACTCTTGGACTGTGTTAGTCTTTGACACAAACAACTCATTTCACTGTATGTTTTAATGTTTCAATGTACCTATGACAAATAACGTGTATCTCTTTAAATTTGCCCAAATTCTACTGTGGCAATGACAAGGTTTCATGGTCCCCATTATAGATACCAACCTCAGTGGGAATGGGAACTCTGAAAATTCGTTCAAATCACTAGATTTCCAGCAACACGCTGTTGTATTAATATAGAGTCATACAGCACTACAGCACAGGCACAGGCCTTTTGTTCCATCCAGTCTGTGTCAAACTGTTATTCTACCTAGCTCCATTGACCCACACCTGGATCATAGCCCTCACATTTACGTACTTATCCAAACTTCTCTTAACGTTTGCAATTGAACCCACATCCACCACTTCCACTGGCAGATCACACCGTCTGAGTGAAGATGTTCCTCCTCAGCTTCCCATTTCACCCTTAACCATGTCCTCCAGTTCTAGTCTCACCCAACCTCAGTGGAAAAAGAATGCTTGCAATTACCCTATGTATATCTCTCATAATTTTGTATTATCTCCCTAAGATCATCCTCCTATGCTCCAGGGAATAAATTCCTAACATGTTGAACCTTTCCCTATAACTCAGATCCTCAAATCCTAGCAACATCCTTGTAAATGTTCTCTGTATGAATATCAGCCGCATAATCACCACCGAGGGAGCAGTGGAGGCAGCAATGTCCTCAAAATTCTAAACACAAAGAAGACAAGAGAAAACAGTGCAGGGACTAACACAAACTAAACTGCAAACCTTCTGCAGATCATTAAGAACTGTAAGGATTCTAAATATTCAATCTCACAATGGTTTCCTGCCATAAGCCCTTTGCAATATTCAACACTACCGACCTCAACAGGGCTCAACATTGGCAGAGTGGTACAATGGCCAGCAAATGCAATTCTGCCTATTGATGCCCTATTATATCCAATTTAACACTTGCATTACTCTAAGAAATGCTTTTCAGCAATATCTATGAGGCTCCATCTTCTGAAGTAGTTAGAAAGGGTATAAAGAACTCAACCCTATTGAAGGAGATATCTCCAATACACAGATACTACCTACCAATGTGTTTGTGATGTGTGCCTCGAGATTGATCAACATGGCTGGATTGGTGCTGACGATTGTATCCTCAATCAATTCTTTGATGGTGGAGATGTCTGCTTTCCCATCATTCTCCTGCCCAGACAAAAGTTCAGGTAAATAATCCAGCATTTCCCTTGGAAAATCAGCATGCTAGTAGAAGATGAAACACAAACCCTCCCTACACAGTCAACAGAATTGATATCAATCATAATTTGTATTATAACATAGAACATTACAATACAGTACAGGCCCGTCAGCCCATGATGTTGTGCTGACCTTTTAACCAACTCCAAGATCAATCTCATGTCACATGCCGGTGATAATAAACCTGATTCTGATCTAACCCTTACCTCCCGCATAACCTTTCAATTTTCTTTCATCCATGTGCCTATCTCTTATATGTTCCTAATGTATCTGTCTCTACCACCACCCCTGGCAGGGTGTTTCACGCGCTCACCCCTATCTGTGTAAAAAAAAAACACTACCTCTGACATCCTCCCTCTATTTTCCTCCAATCACCTTAAAATTATGACTTCTCATATTAGTTATTTCAACCCTGGGAAATAGTCTCTGGCTGTCCACTCTATCTATACTCCTTATCATCTTGTACATCTCTAATCCTCCTTTGATCCAGATAGAAAAGCCCTAGCTTGCACAACCTATCCTCACAAAACATGCTCTCTAATCCAGACAGCATCCTGATAAATTTCCTCTGCACCCTCTCTAAAGCTTCCACATTCTTCCTATAAATTATGTGACCAGAAATGAAACACAATACTCCAAGTATGCTCTAACCAGGATTTTACAGAGCTGCAACATAACCTCATGGCTCTTGAACTCAGTCCCCTGACTCATGAAGGTCAAAACATCAAATGCCTTCTTAACCACCCTATCAACTTGTGCGGCAACTTTGTGGGATCTGTAGACATGGACCCCAGTATCTCTCTGTTTCTCCACAGTGCTGAGAATTCTGCCAGTAACCCTGTACCCTGCCTTCCAGTTTAACCTTCCAAAGTGAATCACTTCACACTTTTCTGGATTGAACTTCAGAAATCGGTTGAGACATCTGCTGAATAGAAGTCTGGTAAAGGAAGAAACAAGGCAACATGAACCAACATAATTAAATACATACCTAAAGAAATACCAGTTTGCACTACACCTGGCTACAAATTTTGTGAATGTGATATATGCATAACTGCAATGCATTGTCTTACAAATGTAAAACCTGGAAGATCAATTTCCACACAGTAATACCTTTAAAATGCATGGTGTACCAATAACGTTCAAGTAACATGAAACACAATGTTGCTGGTACTTTATAGATTAATGAGGTTTTATTGCTATCATTTTTAAATACACAATCCAGAGAATAGGGAAGCCACTTTTATGCCAATTGATCATTAATTTAATATGTACATACAGAGGGGGAAAGTCGTTTTCCAAAGTAAATGCCCAAATTGTATAGGGATTCACTTTCAAATACTCAAGCAAGTACAATTGAAGTCAGAAGTTTACGTACACCTTAGCCAAATACATTTAAACTCGGTTTTTCACATTTCCTGACATTTAATCCTAGAAAACATTCCCTGTCTTAGGTCAGTTAGGATCACTACTTTAATTTAAGAATGTGAAATGTCAGAATAATAGTAGAGAGAATGATTTATTTCAGCTTTTATTTCTTTCATCACTTTCTCAGTGGGTCAGAAGTTTACATACACTTTGTTAGTATTTGGTAGCATTGCCTTTAAATTGTTCAACTTGGGTCAAATGTTTTGGGTTGCCTTCCACAAGCTTCTCACAGTAAGTTGCTGGAATTTTGTTCCATTCCTCCAGACAGAACTGATGCAACTGAGTCAGGTTTGTAGGCCTCCTTGCTCGCACATGCTTTTTCAGTTCTGCCTACAAATTTTCTATCGGATTGAGGTCAGAAAATGATGTCGAGTCTGGTTCATCCTTGGGAGCAATTTCCAAACGCCTGAAGGTATCATGTTCATCTGTACAAACAATAGTACGCAAGTATAAACACCATGGGACCACGCAGCCGTCATACCGCTCAGGAAGGAGATGCATTCTGTCTCCTAGAGATGAACGTACTTTGGCGCGAAAAGTGCAAATCAATCCCAGAACAACAGCAAAGGACCTTGTGAAGATGCTGGAGGAAACAGGTAGACAAGTATCTATATCCACAGTAAAATGAGTCCTATATCGACATAACCTGAAAGGCTGCTTAGCAAGGAAGAAGCCACTGCCCCAAAACCGCCATAAAATAGCCAGACTACAGTTTGCAAGTGAGCTTTAACTTCCTGGCTGATGTCTTGAGATGTTGCTTCAATATATCCACATAATTTTTCTTCCTCATGATGCCATCTATTTTGTGAAGTGCACCAGTCCCTCCTGCAGCAAAGCACCCCCACAACATGATGCTGCCACCTCTATGCCTCACGGCTGGGATGGTGTTCTTTGGCTTGCAAGCCCCCCCCCCCTTCCCTCCAAACAAGCAGAAGCTTGTGGAAGGCTACCCAAAACGTTTGACCCAAGTTAAACAATTTAAAGACAATGCTACCAAATACTAACAAAGTGTATGTAAACTTCTGACCCACTGAGAAAGTGATGAAAGAAATAAAAGCTGAAATAAATCATTCTCTCTACTATTATTCTGACATTTCGCATTCTTAAAATAAAGTAGTGATCCTAACTGACCTAAGACAGGGAATGTTTTCTAGGATTAAATGTCAGGAATTGTGAAAAACCGAGTTTAAATGTATTTGGCTAAGATGTATGTAAACTTCTGACTTTATCTGTATAATTAGCTTCTGACCATCTCAAACTGAGCTGTCTGTAAGGAGTTTGTACATTCTCCCTGTGACCACATGGGTTCCCTTAAGGTGCTCCAGTTTCTTCCCACATTCCCAAGACAAAAGATTTAGAGTTAGTAAATTGGGGCATGAGCAGAGAACGTTTGCTGACTTCTGTAATGAATTCCATTCAATACATTCCTCATAATGACATTTGTTTCAAAATACGCACCTTTCCTGATATATTCTCATTGCTCCTTGTGCCTCACTGGAACACTGCTCAAGTTGTTATGTGTTTGAGAACCAACACAGATGATCGCACTAGCAAGTAGCAGAGATTTTCTGTATTCAACAGGGACTGGTGGTCGGCAAGCCATTGAACAGCATTGTCTTTAAGTCCAAGTCTCATACCTCCATTTACATACCATCACTTGATTACAATTCTTGATCAAGTCAAATTAAATTTCTAGAATATTTTTCATTCTCTTACCCCTCGCTGTAGTTTAGGAGTAACTGTGAGGGACAGAGCAGGGGGCTCCTTGAATGACCAAGTAACCAGCAGGCCTTTCATCTCTGCTTCTTCCAAACAGATCTCCATCTGTAGTAACAAAAGAAAACAGTTCACAAAGTACCCACCCACCTTCTCCTCATCTGGTATCATCTATCACCTCCTAGCTTATACTTCTTCTCCTGCCCCTACCTTCTTACTCTGGTTTCTTCCCTCTTCCTTTCCAATCCTGATGAGGGGTCTTGGCCTGAAACGTCAGCTCTTTATTCCTTTCTACAGAGGCTGCCTGACCCGCGGAGTTCCTCCGGCATTCTGTCTGTGTGACTTCATAAAGTGATAGAGTGCTTGTCATGTGTACATCATCTTTGATGACAGTTCACGTATACTCCTCTAGATGGCCCTAGAGTTCAGCACATTCACATCTGTAAGCAGTGTCACGTGATGCAATCAGACAGCCTGACAGCTGTGAAACTTCAAAGAGTCAGCAATATATATGAAGCTAAGACCCCACTGATTCTTGCTGGGGTGCAATTTCATGGCCATATTCCAACACCTCAGCCAGGTGATAATGGGCTCACTTTCAAGGACTCTCATTTTATCAATATTTATCACTTATTTATTATTATTATTTCCTCTTTTTTCTTTTTGTACTTGCAATTTGTTGCCTTTTGCACATTGGTTGTTTGTCCATACTTCATTGATTCTATTGTGTTTCTTGTATTTACTGTGATTAACCACAAGAAAATAAATATCAGGGTTGTATATGGTGACATATATGTATTTTGATAATAAATTTATTTTGCACTTTGAACTTTTGAATCTCAATGCAGAAAATTGGGAGGAAGCATAGATCTTCTTGCTGTAAACCCAGTGCTGGTTCTTCTCATTTCCTCTACTCTCAGTAGCTACTCCAGTTTCTAGTCAGATAGGCTCCATCTGAACTTGCGCCTAACTCCCTACTTTGCTGTCAATTCAAATTGGTCAGTTTGAACACCTAGGGTCCTGAACTTTTTGAAAACTTTCAAGCAAAAAGCTTGGCAGCATGGTAGTACAGCAGTTAGTGTAATACTTTACAGCACCAGTGATTAGAAGTTCAATTCCCGCTGTACATATTGCCTATGACCACATGGTCCAATTTCCTCCCAAATTCCAAAAACGTATGGGTTCGGGTTAGTAAGTTGTGGGCATGCTATGTTGGTGCCAGAAGTGTGTCAACATGTGTGTGACATCCTTGGGCTGTGTTAGTTGTTGATGCAAAATATTGCATTTCACTGTATGTTTTGATATTTTGATGTACATGTGATATCTGAAATTTTTGATCAATAAGATAATGGCTGATCATCTATCTTGACACCAATTTCCAGCACTACCCCTTCACTCCTAGACTTCTTTAATCTACAGATCCCAAACAATTCTCCTCGTTTCTGCACAAATGGCCTTCTTCTTGAAATTCTTTATGTGCTGTAACTGCTTTTCTCATTCTGTCCCTCCTGAAAGATTGAATAGGTTAGGACTTTATTCCTTGGAACATAGAAGGTTCAGAGGAGATTTGATAGTGGCATACAAATTTATGAAGGGTATAAATAGGGTAAATTCAAGCAGGCTTTTTCCATTGAGGTTGGATGGGACTACAACCAGAGGTCATGGGTTAAGGGTGAAAGGTACAAACTTTAAAGGGACCATGCAGGGAGAATAGGAACCAGAGTGCCAGGACAGTTAGTGGAGAGGCTGTGGAGGCAGATGTAGGTAAGACCTCTAAGTCAGGAATCAAAAGGTTGAGCATAGTATGATAAGTGTCCTGAGCTCTGTATACTTCAGTGCATGGAATATTCTAGGAAAGGCAGATGAGCTCAGGGTATGGATCAACACTTGGAATTATGATATTGTAGCCATCAGTGAGACTTGGTTGCAGGAGGGGCATAATATCCCAGGGTTCTGTTGTTTTAGACATGACAGAACGGGAGGGATTAAAGGAGGAGGGGTGGTGTTACTAGTCAGGGAAAATGTCATGGCAGTGCTCAGTCAGGACAGACTGGAGTGAGGCATTCGGGGTGTAACTTAGAAACAAGAAAGTTATAACCATACTAATGGAACTACATTACACACCACCCAACAGTCCATCAGATTTAGAGAAACAAATTTGTGGAGAGATCGCAGAATGCTGCAAAAAAGCATAAGGTTGTTAAATAGTAGGTGATTTTTAACTTTCCACATATTGACAGGAATTCACATTCTCTAAAAGGGCCAGATGGGATAGAGTTTGTCAAATCTGTTCCCAGTGAGATAGTGTGTGATACTGGATCTGCTATTAGCGAATGAGACAGGGCAGGTGACAGAAGTTTGTGTAGGGGAACATTTTGTATTTAATGATAATGCCAGTAGTTTCACAGTAAATATGCAAGAAGAGGTAGGTCTGGTTCACGGGTTGAGATTCTAAATTGGAGAAAGGCCAGTTTTGATGGTATCAGATATGATCTGGTAAGTGTGGATTGGGATAGACTGTTTTCTGGCAAAGGTGTACTTGGTAAGTGAGAGGCTTTAAAAGTGAAAATTTTGAGAGTACAACATTTGTAAGTGCCTGTCAGGATACAGGTGGCTCCCGTTTTCTGAACATTCGCTTTACAACACCTCGCTGTTACGAAAGACCTACATTAGTTACCTGTTTTCACTAACAGAAGGTGTTTTCACTGTTACGAAAAAAGGCAGCGCGTGAAAAAAGCAGCGCACGCCCAAACGGCCAAGCTCCTTCCCCGGAATGGCATTCTAGCCGGCATTGCTTAAACACGTGCTTTATCTCGATTTATTTTGTGCATCCATTAGCAAGATGAGTTCTAAGGTATCGGAAAAGCCTAAAAGAGCTCATAAGGGTGTTACACTTAGCGTAAAACTAGACATAATTAAGTGTTTTGATCGTGGTGAACGAAGTAAGGACATTGTCTGCGCGTTGAACTTGCCACTTGCCTGCATCCACCATTCGCATTATTTATACGCAGAGAGAAAGAATTTTGAAAGCTGCCGATGTTACTGTTGGTTCTGCTCGTAGCAAAGTGGTCTCTCTTAGTCAGCATCCAATAATGGATAAAATGGATTGATGGGTGTACAAAGCGTGGTGTTCCGTTAAGTTTCCTTATACTTAAGGAGAAATCAGTCAGTCTTTTTAATAAGCTGAAACAGAAAGCCCTGGACGATGGTGACGGAAGTGGAATTTAAAAGTAGTCATGGGTAGTTTGATCGGTTTCTGAGGCGAGGGCAGCTTCATAGTTTAAGCAGTGGTCCCCAACCTCCGGGCCACGGACCGATACATTGCCGCGATGAATGCAGTGGTGCAGCGGTAGTCAGAACGCACCCAGCACATCTTTAAGAAAAAAGCCGAAATAAACAAGCTAATTAATTAGGTGCCGCCCGGCACGTAAATGTCGGCCCAGATCAGAGGCGATTGCCGATTGCATCAGGTGGTTATTCGCATATAAGCAAGAGTTTAACTGTGATGAAATTGCAATTTATTGGAATCTTCCTGATTCCAGTAAGTGAAACTACACTGTACATACATTATTTCTACTTTATATAGGCTGTGTATTTTTATGTGTTATTTGGTATGATTTGGCAGCTTCATAGCTTAAGAGTTACTGGAGAGAGTGTTTCTGCCGAGAGCACTTCCGCGAGATTTTCGCTGCGCTAGACGGTGCTGCAGAAAAGTATTTCTACTTTATATAGGCTGTGTATTTATCATATCATTCCTGCTTTTACTATATGTTACTGTTATTTTAGGTCTTGTGTGTTATTTGGCATGATTTTGGTAGGTTATTTTTTGGGTCTGGGAACGCTCACAAATTTTTCCCTTATTAATAAATGGTAATTGCTTATTCACTTTACGACATTCCGGCTTACGAACCGTTTCATAGGAACGCTCTACCCTTGGATAGCGGGAGAAATCTGTAAAAGATAAAGATAACAAGTGTAGGGAACCTTGGTTTTCAAGAGATATTGAGGTCCTGGTTGAGAGAAAAAAAGGAGGTGTATAGCAGGTTTCGGCAGGTAGGAAGAAATGAGGTGCTTATGGAGTACAAGAAATGCAAGAGAACACTTAAGAAAGAAATCAGGAAGGCTGAAAGAAGGCATGAGGTTGCCCTAGCAGACAAGGTGAAGAAGAATCCCAAGAGATTCTGCAGATATGTTAAGAGCTAAAGGATTACAAGGGACAAATCCATGTGTGGAGCCAAAACCGATGGATGGAAATCTTAAATTTTTTTTGTATCTGTATTTACTTGGGAGATGGACACAGAATCTACAGAACTGAGGCACAGCGGCATCAACTTCATGGACCCTCTACAGATTACAGAGAAGGAGGTGTTTGCTATGCTGAGGCAAGCCAGGGTGGATAAATCCCCAGGGCCTGACAAAGTGTTCCCTCAGACCCTATGGAAGGCAAGTGCAGAAATATTTAAATCACCCTCAGTGACAGGTGAGGTACTGGAGGATTAGGGGATAGTCAATGTTGTTCTAAACATAAACCAGGAAATTGAAGGGTGGTGAGCTTGGCATCAGCAGTAGTAAAGTTATTGGGAGGTATTCCAAGGGACTAGATTTATAAGTACAGGTGCACATTCCTTTATCCGAAATTCTGAAATCCAAAAAGCTCCGAAAACAGAAGTTTTTTTTCGCCAACAGCTGACGTCACTCAGGTGTGATGTGGCAGCACTAGCAGAGGCCGTCAGACGTCAGATGTGGCTCAGCGCTCGTACTGGTTACACGTGCATTTGTTGTTCGCTGATATTTTGTGTTCACTGTTGACTTTGTGTTTAATTTCACTGTGAAAATGTCAAAAAGAGCTGCAGATACCCCTATGGGTAACAATGAGAAAAAAAGAGAAGGAATCTTCTCTATCAATAACGCAGAAAGTGGAGTTATTGCAGAAGCTTGATGGTGGTGTGTCTGTGCGGCGTCTTACTGAAGAAAATAGTGTCGGAACTACCACTGTATATGATTTAAATAAACAGAAAAACAAGTTACTGAAGTTTTATAGTGACGGTGACGTTCTACATTTATTCCAATAAGTCATTTACCATGCGTTTAATTCGGTTCGTTTGAAGCTGTATATCTTTATGTTTTATTGAATGTTTTTGTTGGAAATAAAATTTCTTCTTGTCATTATTCCCTAAAGAATACAGTATAACAATTATTTACATAGCATGAGGGAGGTGAACGAGCTGGCAGGTGAAAAAGGGAATGATGTGAAAATCTGGGAGGTGATAGGTGGAAGAGTCAAAGGGCTGAACAAGATGAAATCTGATAGGAGATATTAAATGGAAGGAGGTGGGGAATAAGAGAGAGACTTGCCCATTAACAATAGTGGTGTTTAACAGACTCAGACAAGTCATACAGGTGTGCAGAGACTGGGGGTTGAGGGGGGGATAGGACCATTGTGTAGGCAGAAGGGATTTGATTAGTGAGGTGTTTGATTACTACTTGTTTAAATCAGCACAACATCACGGGTCAACCCTGTGCTATGGATCGGTGACCACACTGGATGCAGGTCAGTGAGCATCTTTCACAATGGGAAAAGGTAGAAAATTCCCTGAAAATAATCATTCTCGTTGTATCAGCTGTCGGTTGGACGATAGGTTATTCTGTAGCTGAATTTTGCAGGAGGAAAATGGCCACTAGCACAGAAGGGGAGTTGAGACCTGGCTGAGGGGACATAAGGAAATCCTTGCACCAGTGGGTGGTGAATTTGTGGAATTCATTGCCACAGACAGCTGTGGAGGTCAACTTATTGGGTATATTTAAAGGAGAGCTTGATAGATCCATGATCAGTTGGGACATCAAAGGATAGAAGGAGAAGACCAGGACAATGAGGCTGAGAGGGATAATAAGTCACCATGATGGAATGGTGGAACAGACTCGATGGACCAAATGGCCTACTTTTGCTTCTATGTCTTATATAGTCTTATATAGTCTTGTGATCATTTACATTGTATTAGGTATTATAAGTAATCTGGAGATGTTTTAAAGCAGTGGTCCCCAACCGCAAAGTATGTGCTACCGGGCCACGAGGAAACGATATGATTTGGCGATACGAGTCAGCTGCACCTTTCTTCAATCCCTGTCACATCCATTGTTGAACTTGAACACATGCGAGGTCATCAGTCGGACATTAACCTACAACTACTCAATGAGTAAAAAACAAACGTCGTTTGAGAATTTCTTTGGAAGAGATGGTAGGGGACATAAAAGGCCTAACACAGAGACAGCTGAGGCCGAGACTGCAAAAGAAAAGAAAGCTTCCTTCAACAGAAAATACGACGAGTCGTACATAAAATATGGCTTTATTGCAAACGGTGACTCGCACGCTCCAAGCCCCCTGTGTGTGATATGTGGAGACAAGCTGTCTAATGAAGCAATGAAGCCCTCAAAACTACTTCATAACCTTGAGTCCAAGCACCCTGCACTTAAAGACAAACCCGTTGAGTTTTTTGAGCAGAAAAAACGTGAGCAAGTGGAACAGAAGCAAGTGCTGAGAATCACCACCTCCACAAATGCTGCTGCTCTGAGAGCGTCTACTTAGTGGCTAGCCGTATTGCTATGACTAAGCCTTTCACTGTTGGTGAAAAATTGATTCTGCCTGCTGCCAAGGACATGTGCCGTGAACTGTTGGGAGAAACTGCAGCTAACAAGATGGCACAGATTTCTCTTTCGGCTACAACAGTTTCACGGAGAATCGATGACATAGCGGAGGATATCGACGCACAGCTGTTGGAACAGCTTAACGAGTCTGGTTTCAATACCCGAGTCAAAGAGGTTGTTCCTGAATGCCAGTCTACACACTGTGTCACACACAGGAAAATGCCGGCTAGCCGAAAAATGTCACCTGATCTTAACAGCGTATTGAGTGACATTGCTGAAGTTATCAATCACATCAAAGCAAAAGCCCTTAACTCACATCTGTTTGAGCAGCTTTGCGAGGAAATGGATGCAGAGCACAAACGCCTTCTCTTACACACTGAAATCAGGTGGCTATCAAGGGGGAGGGCCCTGGCCAGGGTTTTTGAGTTAACAGAAGCTACAGAGATTTCTTTCAGGAAAAAAGTCACCACTGGCAGCACACTTCAGTGACAAGGAGTGGACAGCAAAACTACTGACATACAAAACTATGTGACATCTTCAACCTGCTCAATGAACTCAATTTGTCACTTCAGGGGAGAATGACAACTGTCTTCAAGTTGGCAGATAAAGTGTCTGCTTTCACAGCCAAACTGGAACTGTGGGGATGGCGAGTGGACAGGGGCATATCTGACATGTCCCAACATTAGCTGGGAATTTGGGAGAGACTGAGGCTGCACCGTCCTTCTCACAGCTGGGGTGCGATCACCTATCTTCGCTGCCGACAGAATTCGAGTGTTACTTCCCAACCGCAAATGACCCAAGACATGCAAAGGAATGGGTCCGTGACCCGTTTGTGAATGTCTACGGTGAATCATGCATGTCAGCGCGGGAAGATCAACTCCTCAAGCTTGCAAATGACGGTGGGCTGAAAAGTATGTTTGACATAGCATCTCTGCAGGCATTCTGGATCAAAGTCAAGGCTAAATATCCTGAGATAGCCACAAGAGCACTGAAAACGTTGCTTCCATTTCCAACATCATATCTCCGCAAAGCGGAGTTTTCTCCGATGAATGCAATGAAAACTAAATTGCGGAATAGACTGGACATGAGGAACCCCCCTATAATTGACTTATCACAACATTCATGCGAGGAAAATATGCACTGTGTGTTTAATATTAAATTCGTTGAGATACACCCTTTTAGAAATGAAATTGAGTGTATTAGCCACTGATAAGTGACTTATAGTTGACTTATCCACTATATTCCGGTCGTGATTAACACCACTCTCCCTCCCCTCCCCGTCGGCCGGTCCGCAAGAATATTGTCAATATTAAACCGGTCCGCGGTGCAAAAAAGGTTGGGGACCCCTGATTTAAAATATACGGGAGGATGTGCGTAGGTTTGGTGTGCCACTGGGTCTTAAAGTTCACCGCACTGAGACAGGTTAAAAAAGAGACTTGAGCATACATGTTTTTTGGTATGGGGGGGGGCGGAGTCTGAAATCCAAAAATTCTGAATTCTGAAATGCAACTGGCCCTAAGGATTTCAGATTTTCGGATAAGGGATTGTGGACCTATATTTGTATAGACATGGACTGATTAAGGATAGTCAGCATGGCTTCATGCATGATAGAGCATGTCTAACCAATCTTATAGATTCTTTTGAGGAAGTTACCAGGAAAGTAGATGAAGGCAAGGCAGTGGATGTTGTCTACATGGACTTTAGTAAAGCATTTGACAAGGTCCTGCATGGGAGGCTGGTCAAGAAGGTTCAGTCGCTCGGTATTCAAGATGAGGTAGTAAACTGGATTAGACATTGGCTTTGTGGGAGAAGCCAGAGAGTGGTAGTAGTGGGTTTGCCTCCCTGACTGGAGGCCTGTGACTAGTGGAGTGTCACAGGGATCAGTGCTGGGTCCGTTGTTGTTTGTCATCTGTATCAATGATCTGGATAATAATGTGGTTAACTGGATCAGCAAATTTGTGGATGACACCAAGATTGGGGATGTAGTGGACTGTGAGGAAGGCCATCAGGGCTTGCAGAGGGATCTGGACCAGCTAGAAAATGGGCTGAAAAATGGCAGAGAGAATTTAATGCAGACAAGTGCGATGTGTTGCATTTTAGTAGTACCAACCAGGGTAGGTCTTACACAGTGAATGGCAGAACACTGAGAAGTGTGGTAGAGCAAAAGGATCTGGGAATACAGGTCCATAATTTATTGAAAGTGGTGTCCGAGGTACAGGTCCCCCGCTTTTCGAACGTTCGCTTTACGAAACCTCACTGTTACGAAAGACCTACATTAGCTACCTGTTTTCGCTAACAGAAGGTATTTTCACTGTTACGAGAAAAGGCAACGCACGAAAAAAGCCGCACGCAATAAAAGGCAGCGCACACCCCGAGCAGCCAAGCTCCTCCCTCGGAACTGCATTCCAGTCGGCATTGCTTAAACACGTGCCTGTGAGCATCCATTAGCAAGATGAGTTCTAAGGTATTGGAAAAGCCTGAAAGAGCTCGTAAGGGTGTTACACTTCGCGTAAAACTAGACATAATTAAGTGTTTCGATCGTGGTGAACGAAGCAAGGACAAAGTGAGTTTGGCTTGTGGAAGTTGAGGAAGATGATGTTGAAGAGGTTTTGGCATCCCATGACCAAGAACTGATAGATGAAGAGCTGATGCAAATGGAAGAGGAAAGGATAACAATCGAAACCGAATGCAGTAGCGAACGGACCGAAAGTGAAGTCGTCCAGGAACTGAACGTGAAGCAACTGTGAGATTTTCGCTGCAATGATAAAGTACGACTTTAATTTTGAAAGGGTAGGTAGGTTTAGGGCATATTTGCAGGATGGTTTGAGTGCTTACAAATAACTGTATGATAGAAAAATGAGCAAGGATAAGCAGTAAAGCATACTGTCGTTTTTCAAGCCTTCCACATCAGCCACAGCAGACGATGAACCTCGACCTTCAACATCGAGGCAGGCAGACATAGAAGATGACCTGCCTGCCCTGATGGAAACAGACGACGATGAGATGACACCCCAGTGTCCCACCACCCCAACCCCCGGGCCACGGACCGATACATTGCCGTGGAGAATGCAGCGGTAGCCGGGGTGCACCCAGCACATCTTTAAGAAAAAAAACGAAATAAACAAGCTAATTAATTAGGTGCAGGCAGGTCATCTTCTATGTCTGCCTGCCTCGATGTCGAAGGTCGAGGTTCATCGTCTGCTGTGGCTGATGTGAGTGCTGGGTGCGTCCCAGCCACCACTGTACCACTGCATTCTTCGCGGATCGGTATCGGTTGGCGGCCCGGAGGGTGGGGACCACTGCACCACCCCACCCTGCGACAACTCAGCCTAACACACCATCATCAGTGTGCTTGGCACTGTCTTCCCAATTCCAGTAAGTGATACTACACTGTACATACATTATTTCTACTTTATATAGGTTGTGTATTTTTAGGTGTTATTTGGTATGATTTGGCAGCTTCATAGCTTAAAGGTTACTGGAGAGAGTGTTTCTGCCGAGAGCGCTTGCGTGAGATTTTCGCTACGGAGAACAATGCGGCAATGATTGTGGAAAAGTATTTCTGCTTTATATATGCTGTGTATTTATCATATCATTCCTGCTTTTACTATATGTTACTGTTATTTTAGGTTTTATGTGTTATTTGGCATGATTTGGTAAGTTATTTTTGGGTCTGCGAACGCTCACAAAATTTTCCCATATAAATAAACGGTAATTGCTTCTTCACTTTACGACATTCCGGCTTACGAACCGTTTCATAGGAACGCTCTACCTTCGGATGGCGGGGGAAACCTGGAGCTTGTGCGTGAATCACGAAAGGTTGCTTTGCAGGTACAGCAGGCTAGAGGGATTGAATTGAGGAGCAGGGAAGTCATGCTGCAACTGTACAGGGTACTGGTGAGGCTGCACCTGGAGTACTGTGTGCAGTTCTGCTCTCCTTAACTTGAGGAAGGAAATACTGGCTTTAGAGGCGGTGCGGAGGAGGTTCACCAGGTTGATTCCCGAGATGAGGGGGTTAGACTATGAGGGGAGATTGAGTCGCCTGGGACCGTACTCACTGGTGTTCAGAAGAATGAGAGGAGATCTTATAGAAACATATAAAATTATGAAGGGGATAGATAAGAGAGGCAGGAAAGTTGTTTCCACTGGTAGGTGAGACTAGAACTAGGGGACATAGCTTCAGGATTCAGGGGAGTAGATTTAGGATGGAGATGAGGAGGAATTGCTTTTCCCAGAGGATGGTGAATCTGTGGAATTCTCTGCCCATTGAAACAGTGGAGGCAAACTCAGTAAATATATTTAAGACACGGTTGGATAGATTTTTGCGTAGTAGGGGAATTAGAGGTTACGGGGGAAAGGCAGGTAGGTGGAGATAGTCCATGGTCAGATCTGCCATGATCTTATTGAATGGCAGAACAAGCTCGATAGGCCAGATGGCCTACTCCGGCTCTTATTTCTTATGTTCTTATAGGGTCATAAGGAAAGCTTTTGGCACATTAACCTTCATAAATCAAAATACTGAACACAGGAGATGGGATGTTATGTTGAAGTTATATAAGACGTTGGTGAGGCCTTTGGAGTGTTGTGTGCAGTTTTGGTTACCTACCTACAGGAAAGATGTAAATAAGGTTTAAGAGTACAGAGAAAATTTACAAGGATGTTGCCGGGTCAGGAGGACCTGAGTTATATGGAAAGACTGAATAATCTAGGACTTTATTCCTCAGAATTTAGAAGATTGAGAGGAGATTTGATAGAGGTATAGACACAGTAAATGCAAGCAGCCTTTTTCCACTGAGGTTGGGTGGGACTACATGCAGAGGTTATGAGTTAAGGGTGAAAGGTGAAATGTTTAAGGGTAGCATAAGGGGAAACCTCTTCACTCAGAGGCTCGTGAGAGTGTGGAATGAGCTGGCAGGAGAAGTGGTGTGTGCAAGCTTGATTTCAATGTTTAAGAGGTTTGGATAGGTACATGGATGGTAGGGGTATGGAGGGAAATGGTCCCTGTGGAGGTCTATTTGAGTAGGCAATTTAAATGATTGGGCACAGACTAGATGGGCTGAGAGGCCTGTTTCTGTGCTGTTGTTTTCTATGACTCTATGAGGAGAAACATTTTGCATCAATATCCCAACCACCAGATTAAGGTTAATTCATTTATTTATCACATGTACATCGACACATACAGTGAAATGTGCTATTTGTGTTAACAACCAGCACAACTTAAGGATGTGCTGGGGGCAGCCTGCAAGTGTTGCCACACATTCCAGCGCCAACATAGCACACCCATAATGTTTGGCAGAACAGCACAAGCAACAACAACAAAACAACAGCAGCAAAACAAGTCCTGTTCCTCTCTACGCGCACACACACAGGTAGTGTTCCAGCCCTAGGACAGGCCATCTCCAGCCTCCAGTGGACTTGCAGACTCTGATCTGCCAAGTGTTACACAGCATTTTCTGTTCTTATTTGACAGTACACATTAAACTTGGCATCAGGTAGGACTGTGGCACACTGAACAATGAAATCAGCACCTACTTAATGGGCATTTTCTCCAAAACCAACAGGTCCTCGTAGTTGGTATGTGATAAATGGAAAATATTTTTTAAAAACTCCTTAATTTCTACCTTGTATTAAATTTCAAAATTCAAACTGTGCTATCAGATGGCAGATTGCCATGGTAAATGTCTGCAGCAACACCCTAATTTATGATTAATACCTTTACAATGCAGCTCTGGTGTCCCTTCTTTAGTGCAGATTCATAATCTCATGTCAGCATTTGAAAGACTGAAGGATATACAGGCGAGAAAAAGGAAATGTTGACCGTACGCCATCTTAGCAATAAATTCACCGGCAGCTCTCAGTGGCCATTACAGCTTCTTGCTATTAATACAGTTTCAAAGAATCTGAAAGGTTTTTTTGCAAATTAACATAATATTAATTGCTTTGATTTCTTGATTTAAGGTTTTGCCTACTTGCCTACAGCAGCTGGGAGGCAGGTGGTGGCATGACAGTAACTCACAGCAGTAGCTGCTCTTCTGTTCTACATTCCTTTTTCAATTAAAAGCATCTCGTTAACATGAGATGGGAATGTCTGACTTGCTCTGCATTTAAATGGCTTTGTGATAGAACTGTGAAAGGGGAGGATAGAAGGAGGGAGAGAGGGAGACAGAAGGGGGGAGGGAGGGACAGATGAGGGAGAGGGAGGGGAGGGAGGGAGGGGGAAGAGAAAGGGAGAGAGGGAGAAAAAGCAAAAGAGATACAAAGGGAGAGAAAGAAACAGAAAGAGTGAGTGAGAGAGTAAGAGAGACAGACAGAGAGTGACCGAGAGACAGGGTGAGGGGATACGTAGAGAGTGAAGGCAAGGAGAGTTTTGAGGGTGGAGGGTTTAGAGGGTGAGGGGGTTATCAGCTGAAGAGGGTTAAAGGATAATGGAGGGATTAAAGAGTGGTGTGATGGAAGGTGAGGGAAAAGAGGGTGAGAATGAGAAAAAGAGAGGGAGATAGATTCTCTGTTCATGTCTCATCCTACGTGGAAAATCCAAGAACTGATCCATTCTAATCACTTTGTCTATTCCAGCCAAACCATTCTGGCTGCACACTGTAGCTGTGATGTCCAAAACTCACTGCACTTACTTGTTCAGGGTACCCAGGCACTTCTCCCAAACTCACAACCTCTACCCTTTAGAAGGAGAAGGGTAGCAAGTCCACAGCACTATCTTGACCTACAGGTTCTGCTCCAAGCTGCTCACCAACTTGATCTGGAAACATTACCATTCCTTCAAAGTTCAAAGTAAATTTATTATCAAAGTACATATCTGTCACCATATACAACCCCGAGATTCATTTTCTTGCAGGCATACTCAATAAATCCAGTAACCATAATACAATCAATGAAAGACCACTCCAACAGGGCAGACAACAAACGTGCAAAAGACAGCAAACTGGGCAAATACACAAAAAGAAAGAAAGAAAAGGTAAAAACAATAAAAAATAATCATGCAATAAATATTGAGGATATGAGATGAAGAGTCCTTGAAAGTGAGTCCATTGGTTATGGGAACAGTTCAGTGATGGTCCTGTCCTCCCATCACTCCTGAACAGTTCAGTTCATCTATCATAGTCTCAGGATAAATCATTTAAGACTGAAATGAAAAATTAATTGTACAGATCCTTTATCAATATTTCAAAGAGGGTATCAAAATTTTCTGTACTGTTTGAGAGCTTTCTTCTGGAAGGGAGAGAAAATTATATAATGAAACTCGTACATTTTACATTGATTTATATTAAAGTCAGACAACAGTTATTCACACAAGAGTTTCTGCACTTACTGGAAATCCAAGGCAAAACACACACAAAATGCTGGAGGAACTCAGCAGGTCAGGCAGCATCAATAAACAATCATCATACATTCCTCTCCATAGATGCTGTCTGAGCTGCTGAGTTCCTCCAATATTTTGTGTGTGTTACTCAGGATTTTCCAGCATCTGCAGAATCTCTTGGGTTTGTGAAGGTCACGCAAGATCATATTGATTTTGGCCAGCCATACTTAAAAGTCTAATCCTGCTCTTATGTCTTTATGTCAGGCCAAGTACATACAAACTGGGCAGCAGTCCAGTGAAATTTCAGTTTAAGGCACAAATCTAAACAGCAGGTGTCAGTTAGACAGTCATCAAACAGCAGGAAAGGAACAATAAGCAAGGCTCATTTATTAATAATTCCTTTTTACAACATTACAACTACCTTTAGCAAGTTCCTAAAGTACTTTGGGAGTAGGAAGAAGCTTGGCTTGTCAAACAGCATCTTATATTTCCATTTTCCACTCCATCAAAACCCTCTCCTGCTGATCATCTGCTGATCTTGCTCTTAAAACCAATATATGAAGCAACATCCACACTGTTTTGATGAGGTTATAAATTTCTATCAACATTGCTTCCCCAGCATTTAACTCCAATTTTAGGACTGTGAAAGGTGACAGTTCCCCCAAATCTACTCTGTCAAACCTTTTCAATACTTTAATCACCTCAAGCAATCCAAGTTCATTTGAGTTACCTTAATAATGTAACCATTTCAGCACTGGTAGTACACTGACAAATCAGTACTATTTCCACTCTTGGGCCAGTCCCTCCTCTTTGACTACCATGGCTTTAACTTACTGCAGTGTTCCAGGTGAGGTCTGACTGAGAGCTTTACAAGAGAACCACAACTTCCTCAAACTTGTACTCCAACCTCTTGAATTAAGCAAACATTTACCTAGCTATTTTGTATCAGGCTCCTGAACCAGTGTGGATAACTTCACTCACCTTAACTCTAAACTGATTCCACAACCTACGAACTCACTTTCAAGGCCTCTACAACTTGTGCTCTCATATTATTTATTTTTATATTGATTCCCTTAAATTGAAGCCTGGAGTATTTATCTCAGACTTATATATAGTCTTAGTCATAGTCATACTTTATTGATCCTGGGGGAAATTTTCGTTACAGTTGCACCATAAATAATAAATAGTAATAGAACCATAAATAGTTAAATAGTAATATGTAAATTATGTCAGGAAATAAGTCCAGGACCAGCCTATCGGCTCAGGGTGTCTGACCCTCCAAGGGAGGAGTTGTAAAGTTTGATGGCCACAGGCAGGAATGACTTCCTATGACGCTCTGTGCTGCATCTCGGTGGAATGAGTCTCTGGCTGAATGTACTCCTGTGCCCACCCAGTACATTATGTAGTAGATGGGAGACATTGTCCAAGATGGCATGCAACTTAGACAGCATCCTCTTTTCAGACACCCCCGTCAGAGAGTCCAGTTCCATCCCCACAACATCACTGGTCTTACAAATGAGTTTGTTGATTCTGTTGGTGTCTGTTACCCTCAGCCTGCTGCCCCAGCACACAACAGCAAACATGATAGCACTGGCCACCACACTCGGTGAACATTTTATTAGATACTTTCTGTACCTAATAAAGTGGCCACTGAGTGTATGTTCATGGTCTTCTGCTGCTGTACCCATCCACTTCAAGATTTGACATGTTGTGGGTTCAGAGATGCTCCTCTGTACACCACTGTAGTAATGTGTGGTTATTTGAGTTACTGTCACCTTGAACCAGTCTGGCCATTCTCTTCTGACCTCTCTCATTAACAATGTTTTTTTGCCCACAGAATTGCCGCTCACTGGATTTTTTTTTTGTTTTTCACACCGTTCTCTGTAAATTTTAGAGACTGTTGTGCGTGATAATCCCAGGAGATCAGCAGTTTTTAAGACACTCAAACCAGCCCGTCTGGCACCAACAATCATTCCATGGTCAATGTCACTTAGATCACATTTCTTCCCCATTCTGATGTTTTGGTCTGAACAACAACTGAACCTCTTGACCATGTCTGCATACTTTTATGCAATGAGTTGCTGCCACATGATTGGCTGATTAGATATTTGTATTAACGAACAGGTGTACCTAATATAGTGGCTTGTGAGTATAGGTGCAGAGACAGGTGGAGTTTATGAGGATACCAGAGGGAAAATGGAAGTTGCATAGGACTGATAGTGTGGGCATGATGGGCCAAAGGGCCTGCCCCCCTGTTGTTTAACTCAATAATGTAACAAACTAATTACCTGAGCCTGAAGTGGTGCCAAGGTGACTTGGTAAGAATCCATAGATACGGCTGCTGGAGACTGCTGAGTAACGGACACAGGGAACTGAATTGCATCCACCGCTATATTGCAACAAAGCACCTACAGCAAACAAATGGTTAACAATTAAACTCTTCATTAACTAAACATATTTCAATCTCCATCATGCTTTTCCTGAACATTCCACAGGCTGCTTACAATTCCAACTATTTGCTGAATGTTGAAACTAAGTGTTGAGTGAACAGGAGCTGGCTCATCAGACCGGTGATGTGTGGGAAAGTGCATTGATGGATACGTTCCCTTACATCAGTGCTTCATAACAGTTTGTCACATTTATAACAATGGCAATATCCTGAAAAATAACATTCCTTCAGTCCCAACAGGTCAATTGTAGGACTGAATAAGAGGATTCTGAGTTCAAGCTCTGCTCTAAAAACCCAAATGCAGAGTGTCTCCTCAGTGCAAAGCTGAGGGAGTGCTGTACCGTCAGAGCTGGCTTTTAATTGAGATGTTAAACAATAGGCTTGTCTATATGACGTGGAAACAGGCCCTTCAGCCCAACCTGTCCATGTCAAATACTGTGCCCAGCAAGCTCATCCTATTTGCCAGAGTTTGGCCCATATCCCTCTAAACCTCTCCTACCTATCCAAATATCTTCTAAATGTTGTTATTGTATCTGCCTCAACCACTTCATCTGGCAGCTTGCTCCATATACCCATCACCCTTTGTGTGAAGAAATTGCCCCTCAGATCCCTTTTAAATCTTTACTCTCTCACTTTAAACCTATGCCCTCTAGTTTTTCGTTCCCCAGAGAAAATAGATATGTTCATACATCCTTTCTATAGCCCTCACAATTTTAAAAACTTCAAAAAGGTTACCCTTGAGTCTCCTATGCTCCAAGAAATAAAGTCCTAGGCCAGCCAACCTCTCCCTACAACTCAGGCCTTCAAATCTGGAAGGCATCCTTGCAAATCCTCTCTCCACCTTTTCCAATTTAATGGTGTCCATTCTGAGCACATGTAAGGAATCCCCCAGCATTACTTCAAAGAAGAACAGTAGAATTCTCCCTAGTAATAAAGCAAGATTCTACAGATGCTGGAAATCCAGAGTAACACCCAAAATGCTGGAGGAGCTCAGCAGGTCAGGCAGCATCCATGGAGGGAAATGAACAGTCAAAATTTCAGCTGAGTCCTGATGAAGGGTCTCGGCCTGAAATGATGACCGTTTATTCCTCTCTATAGATGCTGCGTGATCTGCTGAGTTCCTCTCCTGAATTCTCCCTAGTGCTCTGGTGAACATTTATTCTTCAACTAATATGATTAAGAAGAGGTTAACTAACTATTATATGAAATACAATGTTGGAAAATGCATGGTCATGCACTTTGGTATTAGAAATAAATGTGCAGACTATTTCCTAAATGAGGAGAAAATCCAGGAATCTGAGATGCAAAAGGACTTGGGAGTCCTTGTGCAGAACACCCTAAAGGTTAACTTGCAGGTTGAGTTGGTGGTGAGGAAGGCAAATGCCATGTTAGCATTCATTTCAAGAGGTCTAGAATACAAGAGCAGGGATGTGATGCTGAGGCTTTATAAGGCACTGGTGAGGCCTCACCTTGAGTATTTTGAACAGTTTTGGGCCCCTCATCTTAGAAAAGATGTGCTGGCATTGGAGAGGGTAGAGAGGAGGTTCACAAGGATGATTCCAGGAATGAAAGGGTTATCATACGAGGAACGTTTGGCTCTGGGTCTGTACTCACTGGAATTTAAAAGAATGGGGGGGGGGGCGAATCTCATTGAAACCTTGTGAATATTGAAAGGCTAAATTTCTTTAGCCAGAGGATGGTGAACTTGTGGAATTTACTACCACAGGCAGCTGGGGAAGCCAGGTTGTTGGGTGCATTTAAGGCAGAGCTTGATAGGTTCTTGATGGACACAGCATCAAAGGTTACGGGGAGAAGGCTGGGAAGTGGGGCTGAGGAGGAGAAAAACAGATCAGCCCCGATTGAATGGTGGAGCAGACACAATGGACCAGATGGCTGAATTCTGCTCCTATGTTTTATGGTCTTATCAGTCAGTGAAACACGCACAAAATGCTGGAATAACTTAGCAAGTCAGTCAGCATAATCAGGATCCTGATGAAGGGTCTCGGCCCAAAATGTCGACTGTTTACTCTCTCCACAGATGCTGCCTGACTTGCTGAGTTCCAGCATTTTGTGTGTGTGTTGCTCTAGGTTTCCAACACCTGCAGAATCTCATATGTTTATTAGTCAGTGCTTGCTGTGTGCAGGCTGCGATTATAGGGAAAATGTTATAGATCTACAGGATAGGGAAACACAGTTAACCGGATACCTTTAATAATGAGTCCACGCAGCAGTAGTAGTGCGATCACTTGGGTCAAGTATGATGTTCTAAGGGGTTGTCTATTGGTGGGTCGTCAGGTGACTGTAGAGGCTGATCCGGGATCCACATAACCGAGACGTTAAGGTGCATTCCCTTAATGGAAAACGCCTGTATGTGACTTTGTTTAACATGGGGAGGCTGATACGTGGGCAGCCACCACAGAGTCCTTGACAGATCGGTGTCAGAGTCCAGTGCTCTGGCATGCAAGATGGCTGGGGACCCTCCACTGCTGCAGCCTTCCTCCGCCTTCACTGCCGCTGTGATGTGTCGTCATCTTCCACCATGGCTAAGACCAGAGGACACAGCCTCAGAATAGAGGGGCATCCTTTTAGAATGGAGACGAGGAGAAATTGCTTTAACCAGACAGTGTTGAATCTATATCTTTGTTTAATGTGGGGTGGCACAGACAGATACCACATGGTGTCAGGGTCCAGTGGCATGGAGTGCAAGACGGCTGGGGACCCTTCACTGCCGCTGTGATGTGTCGTCATCTGCCACCAGCCTCACCACTGTTGAGCTCTTTGTCTGGAACCTCCCCCTTGACCTTAACCCAGTGGGTGACCCTATCAGAAGCGAAGTGCTCTCTGGATATCAGGAACTCACAAGCCTCTCGATCACAACATGGCGACAGTCCTCGGAAAAAAAGCAGCAGTAATGAACTGAATATCTTTCTGTGCGTTGGTGTGGTTAGCGCACCGTGTTACAATGTCAGCTGCAACGCTTAGGTTTGATTCCTGCCACTGTTTGTACTTTCTCTCCATGACCACATGGTTTCCCCAGGGTGCTCTGGTTTCCAGCCACATTCCAAAGACATACAGTGCCTATAAAAAGTATTCACCCCCTTGGAAGTTTTCATGTTTTGTTTTACAATACTGAATCACAGTGGATTTAATTTGGTTTTTTTTGACACTGCTCAACAGAAAAAGATTCTTTCATGTCAGAGTGAAAACAGATCTCAACAAAGTGATCTAATTTAATTACAAATAAAATATAAAATAATTTATTGTAAATAAGAGTAAATCTGCAGATGCTGGAAATCCATGGAACACATACAGAATGCTGGAGGAATTCAGCAGGCTTGGCAGCATCTATGGAAAAGAGTACAGTTAACATTTCAGGTCAAGACCCTTCATTAGGACTGGATAAAAAAAGGCGAGGAGTCAAAGTTAGAAGGCGGGGGGAGGAAAGGAAGAAACACAAGGTGATAGGTGAAACGGGAGGGAGGGGGCGGGTGAAGTAAAGAGCTGGGAATTCAATTAGTGAAAGAGATAAAGGGCTGGAGAAGGAGGAATCTAATAGGAGAGGACAGAAGCCCATGGAAGAAAGAAAAGGGGGAAGAGCATCAGAGGGAGGTGATGGGCAGGTATGGAGATGGGGAATGGTGAAGGGGGGGGGGGGGCATTACCGGAAGTTAGAAAAGTCAGTGTTCATGCTATAAGGTTGGAGGCTACCCAGATGGAATATAAGGTGTTGCTTCTCCAACCTGAGTACTCATTGCGACAGTAGAGGAAGCCATGGATTAACATATCGGAATGGGAATGGGAAATGGAATTAAAACGGTGGCCACCGGGAGATCCCACTTTTCTGGCAGATGGAACGTAGATGCTTGGCAAACTAGTCTCCCAATCTAGGTTGGGTCTCACCAATATACAGGAGGCCACACCAGGAGTGCCAGACACAGTATATGACTCCAACAGACTCACAGGTCAAGTGTTGCCTCACCTGGAAGAACTGTTTAGAGCCCTGAATGGTAGCGAGGGAGGAGGTGTAGGGGCAGGCGTAGCACTTGTTCCGATTAGTGGGGAGGGACGAATGGGCAAGGGACTCGCGTGGGAGGGATCCCTGCGGAAAGCAGAAAGTGGAGGGCGGGGGGAAGATGTGCTTAGTAAATGGGATCCCATTGGAAGTGGTGGAAGTTTCGGAAAATTATATGCTGGATGCGGAGGCTGGTGGGGTGGTAGGTGAGGACAAGAGGAACCCTATCCCTGGTAGGGTGGCGACAGGATGGGGTAAGAGCAGACGTGCGCGAAATAGAAGAGATGCGGTCGCTAGCAGCGTTGATGGTGGAGGAAGGGAAGGAGGACGTTTCCTTCGTTCTGGAATGAAAAGCCTCATTTTGAGAGCAGATGTGGTGGAGACGGAGGAATTGAGAGAAGGGGATGTCACTTTTACTAGTAACCAGGCAGAAAGAGGTATAGTTCAGGTAGCTGTGAGAGTCACTGGGTTTATAATAGACATCAGTAGATAAGCTGTCTCCAGAGATAGAGGCAGAGAGATTGAAAAAGGGGAGGGAAGTGTCGGAAATGGACCAGGTAAATTTGAGGGCAGGGTGGAAGCTGGAGGCAAAGTTGATGAAGTCAACAAGCTCGGTATGGGTGCAGGAAGCAGCACCAACGCAGTTGTTGATGTAACGTAGGAAAAGTGGGGATGGACACCATTGTAGGCTTGGAACATAGACTGTTCTACGTAGCCGACAAAAAGGCAGGCATAGCTGGGACCCATGTGAGTGCCCACGGCTACACCTTTTGTCTGAAGGAAGTGGGAGAAGCCAAAGAAGAAATTATTGCGACTGAGGACCAGTCCTGCCAAATGGAGGAGGTTGATGGTGGAAGAGAACTGGTTGGGTCTGGTGTGCAGAAAGAAACTGAGAACTTTGAGGCCTTCCTGGTGGGAAATAGGGATGTATAAGGACTGGACATTCATGGTGAAAATAAGATGCTTGGGGCCTGTGAAATGTCACAGATGTAGGTAGGAGGGGACTGAACCAATACTTGCTTTCACCCCCTTTAATATGACACACCAAATCATCGCTGGTGCATCCAATTGGTTTTATAAATCACATAATTAGTTAAATGGAAACCACCATGTGCAGTCAAGGTGCTTCAATTGATTGTAGTAAAAACACACCTGCATCTGGAAGGTCCAACTGCTGGTGAGTCAGTAACCTGGCAAAAACTACACTATGAAGACAAAAGAACTCTCCAAGCAAATCCACAAAAAGGTTATTGAAAAGCACAGGTCAGGAGACAGATACAAGAACATTTCCAAGTCACCGAATATCCCTTGGAGTACAGTTAAGTCAGTAATCAAGAAATGGAAAGAATATGGCACAACTGTAAATCTGCCTAGAGCAGGCTGTCCTCACAAACTGTGACCCTGCAAGAAGGGGACTAGTGGGGGAGGCCTACGACAACTCTGGAGGAGTTACAAGCTTCAGTGGCTGAGATGGGAGAGATTGCACATACAACTGTTGCTTGGGTGCTTTATGGGAGAGTGGCAAAGAGAAAGCCACTGTTGGGGAAAAAAAACCTCACATGAAATTTTGGCTAGAGTTTGCCAGAAGGCATGTGGGAGACTCTGAAGTCAGCTGGAAGAAGGTTCTGAACTGAAGAAACCAAAGTTAAGCTTTTTGGTCATCAGACTAAACGCTATGTTTGGCATGAGCCGAACACTGCACATCATCAAAGACACACCATTCCTACCGTGAAGCATGGTGGTCCATGCATCATGCTGTGGAGATGCTTCACTGCAGCAGGCCCTGGAAGGCTCGTGAAGATGGAGGGTAAAATGAACGCAGCGAAATACAGGGAAATCCTGGAGGGAAACCTGATGCAGTCTGCAAGAGAACTGTGACTTGGGAGAAGATCTGTCTTCTAGCAAGACAATGACCCCAAGCATAAAGCCAAAGCTACACAGGAATGGCTCAAAAACAACGAAGTTAATGTCCTGGAGTGGCCAAGTCAGAGTCCAGACCTCAATCCAATTGAGAATTTGTGGCTGGACTTGAAAAGAGTTGTTCACTCATGATCCCCATTGAATCTGCCAGAGTTTTGTAAAGAAGGTGATGCATATCATCTTTGTGTATAAGATGATGAGAGGCATTGATCGTGTGGATC
Source organism: Mobula hypostoma (assembly GCF_963921235.1). Taxonomy (NCBI): domain Eukaryota; kingdom Metazoa; phylum Chordata; class Chondrichthyes; order Myliobatiformes; family Myliobatidae; genus Mobula; species Mobula hypostoma. The sequence continues at coordinate 46,184,001 of NC_086129.1, forward strand.
GTCAGAGGCTTTTTCCCAGGGTTGAAATGGCTAACATGAGAGGACACAGTTTTAAGGTGCTTGGAAGTAGGTACAGAGGAGATGTCAGGGGTAAGTTTTTTACGCAGAGAGTGGTGAGTGCGTGGAATGGGCTACTGGCGACGGTGGTGGAGGTGGATACGATAGGGTCTTTTAAGAGACTCCGGGACAGGTACATGGAGCTTAGAAAAATAGAGGGCTATGGGTAACCCTCGGTAATTTCTACAGTAAGTACATGTTCGGCACAGCATTGTGGGCCGAAGGGCCTGTATTGTGCTGTAGGTTTTCTATGTTTCTAAGAATGGGGAAATATTGCAGTGTCCAGATGTGCAAAGCTGATAGAAACATATCCGCATGGACTCAAGGCTGTAATTGCTGCCAAAGGTGCAAATACTAAATACTGACTTGAAGCAGCTGAGTAATTATGCAACCAATTATTTTGTTTAATAATTGTAATTAATTGAGATCACTCCGTAGAGATCTTTTTTCACTTTGACACGGAAGAGTCTTTTTCTGTTGATCAGTATATTAAAAAAAACAAATTAAATGCACTGTGATTCAATGTTGTAAAACAATAGAACATGAAAACTTACAGGTGATGGGGTGAATACTTTTTATAGGCACTGCATGTTTTGGATTACTGAGTTGTGGGCATGCAGGAAGCATGGCAACATTTGCAGGCTGTCCAGCACAATTCTCGCTGATTTGTTTTGATGCAAATAACGCATTTCACTGTATGTTTCAGGTACATGTGACAAATAAAACTAATCTTTCATCTTAAATCTTAAGAGGGCACAAACAGGTCACTGCTTTTAAGTGTCATTATTACACTGCCTGACAATATAAATAACAGAATCACCTATTCATCCCTTCAGGTTTGTTTTACCATTAAATAGACATGGCTATTCTGCACAGGTTTCTTCACTGAACCCACGTCCCTCAATTACCTCAAATACTGAGCCTCCACATTCCTTTTGAGCTAGGACGCAACACGTTGGGTGAAGAAATTTCTACTGATTTCCTGAGTAGAAACAGGCCTGGTCTGGGTACTTTCTCCTCATATGACAAACACTTTGTCGCCTTCTTTGCTGATTCAATCATGAAGATAATTACCAAATATTGAAAGGCCCAGGTAGAGTAGATGAGGAGTGAATAACTAAAATAGTGGGAGAGTCTAGGACCAAAGGGCACAGCTTCAGAATATAGGACATTGCTTTAAAACAGGGATGTGGAGGAATTTCTTTAGTCAGAGTATTGTAGTAATCTGTGGAATTCATTGCCACGTCATTAAAGTTGGAGGTTACTCAGTTCTTAATTAGTAAGAGTGTCAAAGCTTATGGGGGAAGACAGGATATTCAGTTGATAAGGAAAATAAATCAGCTATGTTTGATTGGCAGGGCAGACTCGGTGGGCCAAATGGGCCTTATAATTCTAACCTGGAACACATCAGCCCAGTGCTCAGACTAGTGCCCATCTTCCTACATCCATTAACTTACCATGCTCTGCTCTGACTGTTCGGTACACGTCACATGACTGATGCCTGCTGTTGACGGCAGCTGCGAGCCCTCTTCAAAGCTGATCTGCACGGAACTCTTAAAGAAAAACAGATTCATTAAGACAAGCTTGTTACCAGTTTTAGATTCCCAGAGTTTGCCTGTAGACCAGAGCTATCAACAAAACAGCACACAGCAGAGACGAACAACCATTTTCAAATATAATAGCCATGTGGATTTTCTTTTGCCCCCTTTTACCCAATACATTGGCCTGCACATTGATGCAATCATAAGGAAGGCATACAGGTGTCTTTACTTTCTTAGAAGCCTAAGGAGATTTAGTGTGTCACTGATGGCACAATAGCATAGCAGTTAGTTCCAGACCCAGGTTCAATTTCCGCTGCTGTCCGTAAGCAGTCTGTACTTTCTCCCCATGACTGTATGGGTTTCCTCTAGGTGCTCCAATCTCTCCCCAGATTCCAAAGGTGTAAGGATTAGTGGGTTAATTGGTCACATGGGTGTAATTGAGCAGTCTGAGTTCGTTGAGCCAGAAGGGCCTATCACCATGTTGCATTGCTAAATAAAAAATAAACTACAACAAATGTTGAATCAAGTACCATCCATAATTTTGATGATGATACAACCATTGGTGGTAGTTCTCAGATGGAAATGAGGGGGCATACAGGAGTGAGATATGCCAACTAGTGGAATGGTGCCACAGCAACAACCTGGCACTCAACGTCAGTGAGACGAAAGACCTGATTGTGGACTTCAGGGAGGGTAAGACGAAGGAACACATACCAATCCTCATAGAGGGATCAGAAGGACGAGAGAGTGAGCAGTTTCAAGTTCCTGGGTGTCAAGATCTCTGAGGACCTAACCTGGTCCCAACATATTGATGCAGCTATAAAGAAAGCAAGACAGAGGCTATATTTCATTAGGAGTTTGAAGAAATTTGGTTTGTCCCTGAACCCACTTGAAAACTTCTATCATTGTACCATGGACAGCATTCTGACAGGCTGCATCACTGTCTGGTATGGGGTGGGGGGCTACTGCGCAAGACTGAAAGAAGCTATAAAAAGTTGTAAAATTAGTCAGTTTTCTCTTGGGTACTAGCCTCCATAGTATCTGAGATGTCTACAAAGAGCGATGCCTCAGAAAGATGGCGTCCATTATTAAGGACCTCCAGCACCCAGGATATGCTCTCTTCTCACTGTTACCATCAGGGAGGAGGTACAGAAGCCTGAAGGCACACACTCAGTGATTCAGGAACAGCTTCTTCCCCTCTGCCATCCCATTCCTAAATGGACATTGAACCCATGAACGCTACCTCACTTTTTTAACATACACTACTTCTGTTTTTGCACTACTTTAATCTATTTATACTTACACATATACATACATAATGCCCTGGTTCATATTTTTTACTGTTATGCTGTATGTATTTCATTTTGTGCTGTTCTGTGTGAGCTACTTGTTTTCAGCTTATGTTGGGGTTATTGTTGAAGATAAGAGATGAGGAGAAATATCTGCCATCCAATTAGGATGGCTGAATTGAAGGGGGGGGGGGTTTCTCTGATGAGGGACACTAAGGTTGGGCTTGGAGTTTTTTTTGGGTGGTTCGAGAGAAGATGCCAGAGAGAAAAGGTCATAGGATTCCACCCAGAACGGGACCGTGGTTTGATGAAACCCGGGGTGAGATTGATTGAGGATCGGTGATGGGGAAACCATGAGCTCCAACTTGTGCACATTAGACTGTTTCATTAAAATGGGCCCTTTTCTTTTTTTGTTCTTTTCATTACTAACCTTTCAGTCAAATTAAGAATTACAAAGCTAAATCGTTTAATTGTATGTGGTATACTGTCTGTTATTTTGTGGCACTCACTGTAACGGTAACGGATTACACAGCATCCACACAAACAGGGGGCTTGGGGTGGGCTCGCGTCTCAATCTCACACATTTGGCGGGGCCGGGGATTGTTTTCCCTAGACATATGCAGCCGAGGAAACCAGGGCACCTCACGTATATGAAGTTACTGTAATATATTTACTTTGTTTTCTTTTTATATTATGTATCGCATTGAACTGCTGCTGCTAAGTTAACAAATTTCACGGCACATGTGGTGATAATAAACCTGATTCTGAATCGACCCCTGCAAGCATTGTGAATGATGGCAATTTGAATGTGCAGGAACACAAGAAGTTGCACAGAATAGTGGACTCTGCCCAATATATCACAGTCACATCCTTCACCATTATTGGTGGTACCTACAGGAGGCAATGCCTCAAGAAGGCAACATCCATCAGAAATCCCTACCATTCTGACTATGCCATCTTCTTGTAGCTACCACTGGGCAGAAAGTCAACATGCCTGAAGTCCCACACCACCAGGTTCAAGAACAGCTACTTCCCTTCAACCATTTGGTTTTTGAACCAACCTGCACAAACCTGAACATTGCCTCAGTATAGCAGCACCGTGAGTGCTTTGATCAAGGACTTTTTTAAATTCTAATTTTGTGCTTTGTATAATTTATGCTGTTCTTCTGAACATTGTGCATTTGATCCAATGCGATGCTGCTGCAAGTAAGCTTCTGATTACACCTGTGCTGATATGTAGCTTGAGCTTAAGAAGGGGCTGAGAAGAGCAAGAAGGGGGCATGAGAAGGCCTTGGCGAGTAGGGTAAAGGAAAACCCCAAGGCATTCTTCAATTATGTGAAGAAAAAAAGGATGACAGGAGTGAAGGTAGGACCGATTAGAGATAAAGGTGGGAAGATGTGCCTGGAGGCTGTGGAAGTGAGCGAGGTCCTCAATGAATACTTCTCTTCAGTATTCACCAATGAGAGGAAACTTGACGGTGAGGACAATATGAGTGAGGTTGATGTTCTGGAGCATGTTGATATTAAGGAAGAGGAGGTGTTGGAGTTGTTAAAATACGTTAGGACGGATAACTCCCCGGGGCCTGACGGAATATTCCCCAGGCTGCTCCACGAGGCGAGGGAAGAGATTGCTGAGCCTCTGGCTAGGATCTTTATGTCCTCGTTGTCCACGGGAATGGTACCGGAGGATTGGAGGGAGGCGAATGTTGTCCCCTTGTTCAAAAAAGGTAGTAGAGATAGTCTGGGTAATTATAGACCAGTGAGCCTTACATCTGTGGTGGGAAAGCTGTTGGAAAAGATTCTTAGGGATAGGATCTATGGGTATTTAGAGAATCATGGTCTGATCAGGGTCAGTCAGCATGACTTTGTGAAGGGCAGATCGTGTCTAACAAGCCTGATAGAGTTCTTTGAGGAAGTGACTAGGCATATAGATGAGGGTAGTGCAGTGGATGTGATCTATGTGGATTTTAGTAAGGCATTTGACAAGGTTCTACACAGTAGGCTTATTCAGAAAGTCAGAAGGCATGGGATCCAGGGAAGTTTGGCCAGGTGGATTCAGAATTGGCTTGCCTGCAGAAGGCAGAGGGTGGTGGTGGAGGGAGTACATTCAGATTGGAGGATTGTGACTAGTGGTGTCCCACAAGGATCTGTTCTGGGACCTCTACTTTTCGTGATTTTTATTAACGACCTGGAGGTGGGGTAGAGAGGTGGGGTGGAAGGATGGGTTGGCAAGTTTGCAGACGACACAAAGGCTGGTGGTTTTGTAGATAGTGTAGAGGATTGTCGAAGATTACAGAGAGACACTGATAGGATGCAGGAGTGGGCTGAGAAGTGGCAGATGGAGTTCAACCCGGAGAAGTGTGAGGTGAAGGACAAACTCCAAGGCAGAGTACAAAGTCAATAGCAGGATACTTGGTAGTGTGAAGGAGCAGAGGGATCTGGGGGTACATGTCCACAGATCCCTGAAAGTTGCCTCACAGGTAGATAGGGTAGTTAAGAAAGCTTATGGGGTGTTAGCTTTCATAAGTCGAGGGATAGAGTTTAAGAGTTGCGATGTAATGATGCAACTCTATAAAACTCCGGTTAGGCCACACTTGGAGTACTGTGTCCAGTTCTGGTCGCCTCACTATAGGAAGGATGTAGAAGCAATGGAAAGGGTACAGAGGAGATTTACCAGGATGCTGCCTGGTTTAGAGAGTATGCATTATGATCAGAGATTACGGGAGCTAGGGCTTTACTCTTTGGAGAGAAGGAGGATGAGAGGAGACATGATAAAGGTATACAAGATATTGAGAGGAATAGATGGAGTGGACAGCCAGCGCCTCTTCCCCAGGGCACCACTGCTCAATACAAGAGGACATGGCTTTAAGGTAAGAGGTGGGAAGTTCAAGGGGGATATTAGAGGAAGGTTTTTTACTCAGAGAGTGGTTGGTGCGTGGAATGCACTGCCTGAGTCAGTGGTGGAGGCAGATACACTCGTGAAATTTAAGAGACTACTAGACAGGTATATGGAGGAATTTAAGGTGGGGGGTTATATGGGAGGCAGGGTTTGAGGGTTGGCACAACATTGTGGGCCGAAGGGCCTGTACTGTGCTGTACTATTCTCTGTTCATATGACAATCAACTTGAATTGTTGTTGCAAACTGCACTTTGCTGCCTCCGAACCCTGCATTTGAAGATAATGGTCTCAGTATCACATTCCTCAATGAGTTAAAGATTAAATATTGCTGGAGCATGTCCCCCTTGGCTTAGACAACAAGTTTACTCAATGCACAGCAATGGAAACAAGCCAGATATTAATGACTTGGAGAAAAGAAGGAGATGTATGGCAAATTTGCAGACAACACAAAAATAAGTTGGAAGGGAAGTTGCAAGGAGGATACAAACAGTTTCCAGAGAGCGATTGATAGATTGAGTGGGCAAGAAACTGGCAAATGGAGCATAATGTGGTAAAATGTCATTTATTTTGGAAGGAAGAGCGATTTCTTAATGGAAGAACATAGAAAGCTGCAACTCACAAAGATTGGCGGCCCTTGTGCATGAAACCCTGGAAGCTAGCACACAAGTGTAGCAGACAATAATGAAGGCTAATGAAATATTAGCCTCTACTTCAGAAGAACAGAAAAACAGCACCAAGACAACACTGGAGGACAGCGCCTTCAAGTGCAGTCGCTGCAGCCGAGACTGTCACTCCCGTGTGGGCCTCTACAGCCACAACAGACGCTGCTCTAACACAGACTGAAGCAAGACTTTCCAGGCGCAGATCCATGGTCTCGCGAGACTAACGGATGCCACCACCACCACTTCAGAAGGACCAGAGTATAAAACTGGGGAACTCTCATTACTTCTGCACAAGGCAACGGTGAGACCACATCTAGAGTATAAAACTGGGGAACTCTCATTACTTCTGCACAAGGCAACGGTGAGACCACATCTAGAGTATTGTGAATAGTTCTGTTCCCTTTATTTAAAGGAAGATATTATCTCATTGGAGGCATCTCTGAGAAAGTTCACTGGAATGATTCAGCACATGCAGAGGTTGTCCTAAATGTAAAGATTCAACAGGTTAAGACTCATTGAAGTTTGGAAGAATGATAGACGATCTTATTGAAACCTACAAGGTTCTGCAATTGATGCTAGAACGTACAATCATCACAGCGATATTTGATTCTGTGCTTCCCACTGGAAAACACTGAGAGGAAGTCTCTCATAGGAGAGTCCAGGGCCAAGAAGACAGGGTTTCAGAACAAGAGGGTATCCATTTAAGACTGAGATGAGGAAGAATTTATTTTCTCACAGAGGGTTGCAAGTCTTTGGAACTCTGCCATGGAATGCTGTGGGGACAAGAGCAGAAAAGTGGACTTCAAGAAAGTTGTTGAAGATGAAGCAGACTAGATGGGCTGAGCAGTCTACCATTTTACGCTTTTAGGAATTAAAGGTTTATGCAACACCTTTAATACAGGGAAAAGGCTCAAAATGGTTTCCAAGAGAGTTAAATATTCCCCCCCTCCAAACCCAGCTCAGTAAAAAAGATGGCATGGGGAAAGGAGAGATAATACAGAAAGTGTTTCCATTTACATATCTAGCTCATAGGTGCACTACTGCATCAACAGTACTAAAAGCTTGCACAGTCCCTCAGTGCACTGGTCCATTAATTAATTCTCCTCCAAGGTGCCCTCTTCCTTTAATACAAGTCACTGTACCTCAGTGATTTAAATGTGAATCACATTGAAATATTTTTAAGTAGTACTCAAATTAAAATTCTTCTATTTATTTATTCAAGGGAGGTTGCTATAACAGAAAGTAAGCAGTACACAGTCACCCCTAATTACTCCGGGGGCAGCTCCAAGGTTAGCAAGCTATTTCACAGGATAGTGGGTATCAAGCGAGACTAGAAAAGGGAAGCACGTTTCATTCGTGGAGGCCAAATCATTGGTATATTTAAAGCAGAGGTTGATAAGTTCTTGATTACTAAGTGTGTTAAAGGTTATGGGGAGAAGGCAGGAGAATGGGATTAAGAGGTAAAATGAGTCAGCCATGATTGAATTGTGGAGAGGACTTGATGGTCTGAATGGTCTCATTGTGTTATACTCATATGTGATGGTGGGATGTGAATTCACATTATTATTGCGTGTTTCTGAGTGGCTGGTCCAGTCATACCCATTTAATGGGAGAGTAGAGAAATGGCTGTAAAAGTTAGAGGTTAAACTCCCACCATTGTAAACTGAGAAAGTAATTTGATAATTCTGGTTATCCAAGAATTGGTCTCAGTAAAAACTGAGAAAGCTGCTCCACAAACATATATGGGACAGCAGAGCTCTGGGACTGTGACCTACACGATTCCTAATGACCTCAGGGTAAACTCGGGATAATTACACTGTACGGATACTTTTCAAAAACTTCCCCCATCATATCACCCCATCAAGCACCAGCAAATAACTTGCACAAGTAGCCAAGGCAAGACAAATCCTCTTTCCTCCTAGGCACTCATACATGTACTGTACATTTCCACAGGAGCAAGAATTAGCCCATTATGACCCATTGAGTCTGCTAAACCATTCCATCATGACTGATTTATTATCCCTCTCAACCCCATTCTCCTGCCTTCTCCCCATAACCTTTGATGCCCCAACTAATCAAGAACCTATCAACCTCCTCTTTAAATATACCCAATGACTTGGCCTCCACAGCCGTTTGTGGCACTGAATTGCACAGATTCACCATCATTGGGCTAAAGAAATTTCTCCTCATTTCTGTTCTAAAGGGATGTTCTATTCTGAGGCTATGTCCTCTGGTCCTAAATTCCCTCACTATAGGAAGCATTCAGCAGAAGTCATAGAAGATGGATTATAGAATCATAGAAATACTGTAGATAACACAGGTGCATCAAGCTTATTATGATCATACGGGCTGCTCAAAGGCTAGTTAGGGTAATGATTCTTCCTAAATCTCTGTCCTATGCCATGCACATTTAATAATCCAGCTACTTATTAAATGTAGTGAAGTGTCTGCCCGAATTTCCTACACTTCTGATCTGGTGATAAAATTTTCACCTCTCCTAGTTATTTGCCCTTTTGACTTGCTTAACAGTTACCCTAATCACACACACAGTTGTTAGCAGGCTGGGCAGCATCCACAAAAAGTTCTGTCGGATGGGTCCAGACTGAAAGCATTTACTATTTCTCTTGAGATACTACTTGACTTGCTGAGGATTCCAGCACCTGCAGTCTATTGATAATCATCAACACAGCGATTAAATTTTCCCTTGGCCAGTGATACTCCACAGAAAGAAACAATACTGTAAAATGTTGATAATCTAGTATACCCCCAATTTTAGATCAGCAAACTCTTGAGACTATTGGATGCAACTCCAATTAGCACCAAAACGTTTTTTTCCCACTTTTGTTTCTAGATGATACAATTTTTCCAGTGAAATTAGAGGGAACAGGAAAGATACAACCACTCCAGGCCCTGACTCCGGCTAGAAACTCATCCACGTTCCTGATTCCCGATGGTCCAGTCCCCAATCCTGGTTCCAGATCTGGCCACACACACTGCTTGCATTCTAGATTCCCGGCTCCATTGTGGAATTATGAGCGAGCGTGATGCCAGAATGTCAGCCATTCTGAATAAGATTCAAGTTTCGAGATTGTTTATTGTCGCTCATCAGTACTCAAGTGTAAAGGGGAACAAAATGATTTTTACTCCAGATCTGATGTAGCATAAAAAACACAATAAATCTAAGTACACAAGATTAGCTTTTATATATATACTGAATATTTGTACAGAAGTGACACCAAGTACAGGAGTGTCTGTACATTAAGTGACACTGATAAGAAATGATAAAGTAGTGGTGGTGGAGTGGGTTACTGAGTGGAGGTGTTAATCAGCTTGACAGCTTTGGGGAAGTAACTGTTTTTGAGTCTGATGTTCCTGGCATGGATGCTGTGTAGTCTCTTCAAATAATCCAGATTATCACAGTCTCACTAGACCAGATTGGCAATCCTGGGCACCTCTGCTCCTTAACCCGGAGTGCACATCATTCCATTAAACATTCATAATCAAATCCACCAGGAAAGAAAAATCTCTCTCGACACAAGCTGAGCACACAGTACTTAACAACTTGTATAACGGCTGCCACAGCCTAATTACAATAAGCGATGTGGCTCTGATTGGCACTCAACATCAGGTTCCAACACTAAAGTATTCATAACCATGCCAGGCTGTTGTAACCCCAGTTGTGATTGGGAGAAGGTCACGCATATGAAATGTGTAGGAGTGTGCAGAATGTCCAGAGGGAACACCACAGGAGATGGACAGCTTCTCGGTGCAGAGCTCCTGACATTTACATATTTCAAAATATATATTGCCTTCAAGCATAAAATAAATCGGGAGACATTTCTCTCCATGTTATAAGGTTAGTTTAAATCAGTACATGAAGTTGGTTGATTTGTAAATGATACAAAAATATATAGTGTTCTGTACTGTACAAGACAAGGAAGCATAGTGGTCAGCACAACGCTATTACGGGTGGGTGGGTGGGTGGGGGAGTAGTTTGGAGTTCAATTCAGATGTCACCTGTAAGGGGTTTGTACAGTCTCCCAGTGGAATGCATGGGCTTTCTCCGGGTGCCCCAGTTTCCTCCCACAGTCCAAAGATGTACTGATTTGTTGGTTAATTGGTCATTGTAAATTGTCCTGTGATTAGGGTAGGGATAAATTAGGGGTTACTGTGCAGCGTGGCTCGAAGGGCCGGAAGGATCTACTCCACACTGTATTTCAATAAATACAAATAAAGACAAGATGAAACTCTCCAATGCGTTGAAATGTACTGGCTTAGGAGAGGGTTATTATACCAGCACTTTGGCCAAGTACCAACAGTTCAGTATCACCCAAAGCACAAGGCATTGGTCCATACTAAATGGTACCCTTTGTCACTGTGGATCTCATAAAGGGAAGTCCAAGATAAGATGGGAAGATTGCAGAGAGGGGAGAGCTGGGGGTTAACTTGGTGCTTTAGGTAAGGGTCAAATCAGGGAATCAGAGGGCTAGATCAAGGACAGCAAGTCAAAGATTGGGGGGGACTGATTAGGGGATGGTGAGGGAGGTGGGAAATGAAAGAGAAAAAAATGATAGAGAGCAGGAAGGCTTCCTGAAGGAGAAAAGTTAGTTAAAGGAATCCAATGCAGTTCATTTTCCAGCCTCAGAATGGGACCTGCTCAGGAAGCAGTATTATTATAATCTCAAAAACAAGAGACTGGAGATGCTCAAACCCAGAGCAATAAACAAAATGCTCGAGGAACTCAGCAGGTCAGGCAGTTCCTGGAGATGAATATTCAATTTTTCATGTTGAGACCCTTCATCAAGGACTCATTAAATCGAGTAAAGGACTAGAGTCACCGAAACCACAGCTACACCCAGAAACAAGGGGACTAATTTCAGAAACACTATATAAGGTGTGTTCACTGAAATATCATAATTTCACATTTAACAATGAAAATATCAACGTGATCCACCTAGCTGAATATCCAGAATGACATTAAATAATCCAGAAATTATTGCAATTGCAATCCACACTGTGGCATTGAAAATAAAATAAACTACCTGTACACATTTCTAGGCAACACACACAAAATACTGGAGGAACTCAGCAGGCCAGGCAGCTTCTATGGAAAAGAGTACAGTCAACGTTTTGGGCCAAAACCTTTCAGCAGGACTGGAGGGGAAAAAAATATGAGACAATAGACAATAGGTGCAGGAGTAGGCCATTCAGCCCTTCGAGCCAGCACCGCCATTCACTGTGATCATGGCTGATCATCCACAATCAGTACCCCTTTTCCTGCCTTATCCCCATAACCTTTGATTCCGCTATCTTTAAGAGCTCTATCCATCTCTTTCTAGAAAGCACCCAGAGACTTGGCCTCCACAGCCTTCTGGGGCAGAGCATTCCACAGATCCACAGCTCCCTGGGTGAAAAAGTTTTTCCTCAACTCTGTTCTAAATGGCCTACCCCTTATTCTTAAACTGTGGCCTCTGGTTCTGGACTCACCCATCAGCGGGAACATGCTTCCTGCCCCCAGTGTGTCCAATCTCTTAATAATCTTATATGTTTCAATCAGATCCCCCCTCATCCTTCTAAATTCCAGTGTATACAAGCCCAGTTGCTCCAATCTTTCAACATATGACAGTCCTGCCATCCTGGGAATTAACCTTGTGAACCTATGCTGCACTCCCTCAATAGCAAGAATGTCCTTCCTCAAATTTGGAGACCAAAACTGCACACAATACTCCAGGTGTGGTCTCACCAGGGCCCTGTACACCTGCAGAAAGACCTCTTTGCTCCTATACTCAACTCCCCTTGTTATGAAGGCAAGCATGCCATTAGCTTTCTTCACTGCCTGCTGTACTTGCATGCTTGCTTTCAGTGACTGATGAACAAGGACACCTAGATCTCGTTGTACTTCCCCTTTTCCTAACTTGACACTATTCAAATAGTAATCTCCCTTCCTGTTCTTACCACCAAAGTGGATAACCTCACATTTATCCACATTAAACTGCATCTGCCATGCATCTGCCCACTCATCCAGCCTGTCCAAGTCACCCTGCATTCTCATAAGATCCTCCTCACATTTCACACTGCCTCCCAGCTTTGTGTCATCGGCAAATTTGCTAATGTTACTTTTAATTCCCTCATCTAAATCATTAATATATATTGTAAACAGCTGCGGTCCCAGCACTGAACCCTGCAGTACCCCACTGGTCACCGCCTGCCATTCTGAAAAGGACCTGTTAATCACTACTCTTTGTTTTCTGTCAGCCAGCCAATTTTCAATCCATGTCAGTACTCTGCCCCCAACACCATGTGCCCTAATTTTGCCCACTAATCTCCTATGTGGAACTTTATCAAAGGCTTTCTGAAAGTCCAGGTACACTACATCCACTGGCTCTCCCTTGTCCATTTTCATAGTTACATCTCAAAAAATTCCAGAAGATTAGTCAAGCACCATTTCCCCTTCGTAAATCCATGCTGACTCGGACCAATCCTGTTACTACTATCCAGATGTGTCGTAATTTCATCTTTTATAATTGACTCCAGCATCTTTCCCACCACCGATGTCAGGCTAACCGGTCTATCTCTCTCCCTCCTTTCTTGAAAAATGGGACAACATTAGCCACCCTCCAATTCAAAGGAACTGATCCTGAATCTATAGAACATTGGAAGATGATTACCAAAGCGTCCACGATTTCTAAAGCCATCTCCTTAAGTACCCTGGGATGCAGACCATCAGGTCCCGGGGACTTCTCAGCCTTCAGACCCAACAGCCTATCCAACACCATTTCCTGCCTAATATAAATTTCCTTCAGTTCATCCATTACCCTAGGTCCTTTAGCCACTATTATATGAGGAGTAGGTTTAAAAGGTGGGGGAGGGGAGAGAGAAACACAGGGTGACAGGTGAAACCTGGAGGGGGAGTGGTGAAGTAAAGAACTGGGAAGTTGATTGGTGAAAGAGATACAGGGCTGGAGAAGGAGGAGTCTGATAGGAGGACAGAAGGCCATGGAAGAAAGAAAAGGGGGAGGAGCACCAGAGGGAGGCGATGGGCAGGCAAGGAGATAAGGTGAGAAAGGGAAAAGAGGATTGGGAATGGTGAAGGTGGGCGGGACATTAACAGAAGTTTGAGAAATCGATGTTCATGCTATCAGGTTGCAGGCTACCCAGACGGAATACAAGGTGTTGTTCCTCCAACCTGAGCATGGCTTAATCGCACAGTGGGAGGCCATGGATTGACATAAGACCATAAGCTATAGGAGCAGAAGTAGGCCATTCAGCCCATCAAATCTGCTCCGCTATTCAATCATGGGCTGATCCAATTCTTCCAGTCATCCCCACTCCCCTGCCTTCTCCCCATTCCCTTTGATGCCCTGGCTAATCAAGAACCTATCTATCTCTGCCTCAAATACGCCCAATGACTTGGCCTCCACAGCCGCTCGTGACAACAAATTCCACATACTTACCACCCACTGACTAAAGTAATTGCTCCGCTTCTCTGTTCCAAATGGACATCCTTCAATCCTGAAGTCGTGCCCTCTTGTCCTGGACTCTCCTACCATGGGAAATAACTTTGCCATATCTAATCTGTTCAGGCCTTCTAACATTTGGAAGGTTTCTATGAGATCCCCCCTCATTCTCCTGAACTCCAGGGAATACAGCCCAAGAGCTGCCAGACGTTCCTCATACAGTAACCCTTCCATTCCTGGAATCATTCTCGTGAATCTGCTCTGAACCCTCTCGAATGTCAGTATATCCTTTCTAAAATAAGAAGAGCAAAACTGCACACAATACTCTAAGTGTGGTTTCATATTGGAATGGGACTAAGAAGTGGAATTAAAATGGGTGGCCACTGGGAGATCCTGCTTCTTCTGCCAGACAGAGCGTAGGTGCTTGGTGAAGCAGTTTCCCAATCTTCGCCGGTCTCACCGATATACAAAAGGGCACACTGGGAGCACTGGACACAAAATAGGACCAAAACAGACTCACAGGTAAAGTGCCGCCTCACCTGGAAGGAGTTTGGGGTCCCAACAGACTCTCAGGTGAAGTGTCGCCACACTTAGGTTGGAGGAACAACACAAATATTCCATCTGGGTAGACTCCAACCTGCTAGCATGAACATCAATTTCTCTAACTTCCGGTAATGGCCCCCACTCTCTCCTTCACCATTTCCCATCCCCCTTTCCCCGCTCTCAACTTGTCTCCTTGCCTGCCCATTGCCTCTCTCTGGAACTCCTCCCCCTTTTTCTTTCTTCCATGGCCTTCTGTCCTCTCCTATCAGACTCCCCCTTCTCCAGCCCTGTATCTCCTTCACCAATCAACTTCCCAGCTCGTTACTTCACCCCTCCTCCCTTCAGGTTTCACCTATCACCTTGTGTTTCTCTCTCCCCTCCTCCACCTTTTAAATTTGCTCAACTTTTTTTCTCCAGTCCTGCTGAAGAGTCTCGGCCGGAAACGTCGACTGTACTCTTTTCCATAGGTGCTGCCTGGCCTGCTGAGTTCCTCCAGCATTTTGTGTGTGTTGCTTGGATTTCCAGCATCTGCAGATTTTCTCTTGTTTGTATTTGTACCCATTTCTAGGCCAGTTTGTTTTTTTTAAAAAATCAATATATTTGATTTTAATATGAGTATACAAATGGATCATATTTTTACATCATACGCAATGAAATTCATTTTGAGAGATAAAATGAAAGAATCAGAATCAGGTTTAATATCACTGCCATATGCCATGAAATTTCTTGTTATGTGGCAGCAGTACATAATAAAAATAAGACCCCTCACACCCTCTCCATGAACTGTTTGTTCTTCTGCCACCAGGCAACATTACAGGAGCATCAAAACTAAAACCACAAGGCTACTAAACAGCTTCCTCCCACAGGCAGTCAGACTGCTAAGTAGCTGCTCCACCTGATTCTGTTTTGGACACTTATTACTTGATTTTGACTGACATGTGGCTATTGTGTTTTACTATTTATTGTTATGTTTATTATTTAGTGTTGCGTTTGTTATGTTATGATTGCACTGCTCCTGGGAAACGCTGTCTCATTCTGCCCTGCAGAGCTGATGTATGGTTAGAATGACAATAAAGTTTTTTGAATCTTATAAATCACATTAAAATTATATATATAATATATAAATATATAAATATATAATATATATGATATATAATATAAGTAGGGCAAAAACAGAGCAAATAAAAAGAAAATCGTGAGGTAGTGTACATGGGTTAATTTCTGTTCAGAAATCTGATGGTGCAGGTGAAGAAGCTGTTCCTAAAATATCAAGTGTGTGTCTTCAGGCTTCTGTACCCCTCTTTGGTTTAAAGGATGAATGTTTCGATTCTGGTCCATTCACAATTGCCAATGAGGAGGTGGTAGTTTGATACCCTCTTGATCTCTTGCAGGGTTATGGGAAAAGAGTGTGAAGAGTATGGGATTTCTGTGCAAGGAAACAGCCTAGACTCAATGGGCTGAAAGGCCTCTTCCTGTGTTGTTACAATTCTGCAAGTGAGCGAGAAATATTTAACAGCTGTCGATTAGAGAGCCACGTCTGAGATGTGCCTGTAGGGACAGAGCTGCATATTGTTCTGCATCTGTCATTTTACACCTGACCTCAGAGGGCACCCTGCTGAGAACCGTTTCAGTCCTGTACATGGATCCCACTGCAGCAGAGTAACAGATCACCAATTCAAAGGCATTGAGGACAGATCGGGCATCTTTTAATACATCGAGTATCAACACTTGCAGAACAAGTTTTGTTTTAAGACATTGGAAATTGGAGATCCTCTGAAATCAAACTCATCTACTTATAAACTGGGTGAATCTCATCAGCGATATACTATACTGTAGTGGCGCCATGATAAGGTGCTTCTGGCTCTTGCTGACACACTAGAGCAAGGGAGATGCAAGAAGAGGACGGCTGGCACAGACTTGAGGAAGGCCATCACCTTCATCAAAGAGGGAGCTAGGCCTTTTGTAAACAAACAACCAAAGCCCAATCTGCTGCTAACGGCCAGGGCCTGGGAGATGAGGGTCGATGTGGGAAGGAGGTTGCAGTTCCCGGATGTGGTGCACACAGCCCTACGTCCGGACATTGTACTGTGGTCAACTGAAGACAGGAAAATAATTCTGGTTGAGCTGACTGTGCCGTGGGAGGAGGGATGGGAAGAGGCCCACGAGAGAAAGGCCTTGAAGTATCAGCCCTTAGTGCAGGAGTGTAAAGACAAGGGATGGCAGGCATGGTTGTTCCCTGTGGAGATCGGCTGCAGGGGTTTCCCAGCCAAATCAGCATGGCAGTTGTTGTCAGATCTGGGCCTGGACAAAAGGAGCAAACAACAAGCAGCTCGTAGGACGGGAGAAGAGGCAGAACGAGCCTCTTGTTGGATTTGGAGTAGGTGAGAAGAGGGAAGCTGGAAGCCAGGAGCAGAAGGGCAGTGATTTGGCCACCACTGCCGGCCCACCAACTGGAGAGCGTCATGGTTAAGGGTCGAAACACTCTGTGAAGGTTGGGAACCACCTGATGACATCTGCTCCTGGCTGAAGGCTACAGTTACCTTATAAGGTATCTGGAGAATGCACCCTAACAGGTGTATGTAACAAGGAACAAGTGCAACTTGTACTTTTTCCAAGTAACAATCTATCAGATTTCATGTACCTTTAAATCCCATGAAATGGGGAATCTGGGAACAAAACCTTAAAACATGTAGGCTTCATAGAGATGTCTTTAACCTTGGATAGTTAAATGTAAGCACTATTTTCCCCTTTAACTGTTGAAAATGAAGACACCTGTCAGAGACTACAATAGTAGGCTTAATATTTAAACGGTGTTGCTTCTTTTAGATTTCAATTCAATAGTATTGGTTTCACATCTGGCTCATGCTTGCACCTTGTGAAAGTAACACTGCCAATCACCCAGCAGCACACACAAACTAGTTTTTAAACCCGAGGATTTATTTATTTATTTAGAGATACTGTACAGCACAGAACAGGCCCTTCCTGCTCGACGAGTCGCTTCGCCCATTAACACACCGATTTAACCCTAGCCTAGCCACAGGACAATTTACAATGACCAATTAACCTACTAACCTGTACACTTTGGGACCGTGGGAGGAAACTAGAGCACCCGGAAGAAAGCCACGCATTCCGCAAGGAGGACATATATACTCCTTACAGATGATGTCGGACGTGAACTACAAACTCCGACGCCACGAGCTATAATAGCATCGTGCTAACTGCTATGCTACCGAGGCATTCAGAATGTCGACTGTCCATTTACTTTTGTGAAAGTAAATGGACGATTGACATTTTGGGTCGAGACCCTTCATCTGAACTGATGTCTTTCACCAATCCAGATGAAGGGTCTTGACCTGAAACATCAACTATCCATTTCCCTCTATAGATGCTGTAACAGCCAGGATTTCCTGGTGGTCAGCCATTTTAATTCCATTGCCCATTCCCACACTGATATGTCTGTCCACGGCCTCGTCTACTGCCCTGTTGAGACCAGGCGCAGATTGGAGGAGCAACACCTTATATTTTATCTTGGTAGTCTCCAACCTGCCAGCACCATTATCAATTTCTCTATCTTCCAGTAACCTCTCCCCTCTGTCTCCCCCTTCCCCCTTTATTGTTCTTTATCCTTCTGGCCCTGTTATTCCATTCTCTTTCCCCTACCCTGCTCTCATGACCTGCCCATAATTCCACCTCCTCCTCTTTATTCCATGGTCCACTGTCCTCTCCTATCAGATTCCTCCTTCTTTAGCCCTTTGCATCTTCTACCTATAGTGGTGCTAGACAATTTTTTCAATAAATACATGTAATATTGGATCATTTTTCTCAATAAATAAATGAACAAGTATAATGTTTTGTGTTGTTTATTTAATTGGGTTCTCTATCTAGTTTTAGGATGAGCATGTAAAGCTGATCCCATTTTAGGTCATTTTTATGCAGAAATAGAGAGAATTCCACAGGCTTCACAAATTTTCTAACACCAATGTATCTTCTCCCAGCTTCTACATCATTCCCACTTCCCCCAATCCCACTTCCCTACATTCCCCCTCTCACCTGGATTCACTGATCAACCAGAGCTCAAACTCCTCTGCCCCCTCCTACAGTTTTATTCTGGCTTCTACCCTCCTCCTTTTCAGTCCTGACGAAGGGTGGTGGCCTGAAACATCCACTGTTTATTCCTCCCCTCCATAGATGCTGCCTGGCTTGCTGAGTTCCTCCAGCACTTTGTGTGTGTTGCTCTGGATTTCCACCTCTGAGACATACACTGTGTCTCAGAGATTTCCAAAGTCCAGCTCAACAGCAAGTCTCCGCCTGACACCTTTTACACAACCCCAGCTCACGTAATCTCCTCACACTGAATACCTTAACACAGTAAAGACTTCATTCCATACAAACCTGTGGAGGGGTGTTTATAATGGACAAGGTTAAAATGGTATCCAACAGTGCTATTCAAAATCATGAAAGGATTTGTGTGAAGTTGTGGAAACTGTTTTCAGTGGCAGAGGCTCATTGAGGAGTTAGGATGCCTGGCAAAAGAAAAAACTCCCCCCCCCCCCCCTTCTCTCTGCTTTTCATGATTTTTTTGTACACTTGTTCATTCCCCACCAATCTCCCTCCTGGCACTTATCCCTGCAAGCAGGACAAGTGCCACACCTGCCCCTTCATCTCATCCTTCACCACTATTCAGGGCCTTCAAGGTGAGGCAAAACTTCACTTGCAAGCCTGTTGTATCCAGTGCTCCAAGTGACCCCCTCCTCTACATCGATGAGACCCAACACAGATTTGGTAACTGCTCTGTCTGCCAGAAGATCTCCCAGTAGCTAGCCATTTGAATTTGGCTTCTCGTTCTGATCTGTATGGCATCTTCTATTTCCACGATATGGCTACACTCAGGTTAGAGGAGCAACAGCTCACATTCTGTCTGGGTAGCCTCCAACCTGATGGCATGAACATTGACTTCTCTAACTTTGGGTAATTACTTCCATTTCCACCTTCTCTCTTTTCCCATTCCAATTCTGGTTACCCTCTCACCCTTTCTTTTCTCCTCACCTGCCCATCACCTCTCTCCTCCTTTCCATTCTTTCATAGTCCACTGCCCTCTCCTAGCAGATTCCTTCTTTTTCACCTCCCAGCTTCTGACTTCACCCCACTCCCCACATCCATCCACTTTCCCCCTCACCATGGCTTCACTTGTCATGTCAGCTCGCACTCCTTATTCTGACTTCTTCCCCCTTCCTTTGAAGCCCTGATGAAGGATCTCAGCCCAAAACATCAACTGTTTATTCCCCTCCATAGATGCTGCCTGACCTGCCAAGTTCATCCAGCATTTTGTGTGTGTTTCTCTGGATTTCCAGCGTCTGTAGAATCTCTTGTGTTAAGGAGTCAAGGGGAGTTAGGTTTATGCAATGAGAGGTTCTGATCTGGAATGTTCTGGAAGGACAATGGTCACTCTCTCCTTGCCTCATATTCACCAAAAATACTGACTCTCAAAAATTGAGATGATTTGAGGGAGTAACAAAACTCTACACAAATGCTGGTGCTACCTTTCAAATTCCTGCTGTAAACAGTTGTGCTTCACATCCATTATCACCGGCAGGAAGACACATGATTGACGATGCTATCACAGCATGTTAGGACTTGAAGGAAATAATAAGTGGCAACTTATGCTGAAAGGCACAAATGTTTGACCTTAATATGTGTTTAGTGGCACACTCACAGACCCCCCACCCCCACCAAAACTCCTAAACTCACAGACTGCTGACAAATACTGTCGTAGTCACACAATCCTCACAAATACTGCGACACAGAAACACACACACATAGCCTATTCCTGAGCACTGGCACCCCCAGCTACTCCTGTCCCAAGAACCTAAGAGAATGCCAAAACCCCTATCAGTACGTTAAAACATTTCAAAATAGGCAACAAGAATAATGAGATGTCAAATGAACAAATGCAGGGAATTATATAACACAAATCTGCAAAGACCCCATGCTTCAGATGTGTGATCCCTCAAAGTTCCAGCACAAGTTGATAGGTTGGTTAAGACAGCATATGGTGTGTTGGCCTTCTTCAATCAGGGGATTGAGTTCAAGAGTTCAAGCTGTGCCTCTAAAAAACCTGGTTTGACCACACCAACATTCCTTCTAATATTTTTTTACAACTGTGTGGACCAACCATTGTTGTGAGCAGGAAATTTTTACACGGCCTGAAAACTGTGCAGCACTTTATACTGATGTTATATAAAAGAAAATTCCAGCTATGCAGCAACAAAGGCTATGTGCGCGGGAGCATTTCAGTCACTGAGCAGCTGTGCACCTGCGCAGCTTAGAGCGAATGCTGGACCACTTGGAGTTCTGTATTCAACTTTGGTCGCCTCATCGTAGGAAAGACGTGGAAGCTTTAGAGCAAACAAAGCTCCTGAGACTCACAGGCAAGAGTGTTTTCTTTGCTCCTTTGCCCTTGGATTAGATGACAGGAACACTAGTAGGGCACAGGGGCCTCTGCAGCAAGCTCCTAATCATGGAGAATTCACTGACAGTGAACACCTCTGGCTCATCTCTTTATCTCATGGTAACTCTACCCTCGCCGATATTGAGTTACCATCTGAGCAACAACAACTGGCTCAGTTGCAGGATAACATAGACATCAATTCCCTCTTTGGCAGATGGCTGAAACATGAAGACTCAGCACAAAGCTAATGTGGAATTCGTCAAAAAAACCACAACCACCGAACAGTAATCAATTTCTTTTCTCCCTACAGCTGGGATTTCAAAGCTGCTTCCCCGCCCCCCCCCTCCTCCTTAGCGGGCAACCTTCACCCTCATTTAGTGACGACTGTGTCAGTCATATCTCACTGAACAATGAGGATCTTAATTGCAGCAGCATTTAGTCAGCTGAGCGTCTGTTTACCGTCTGACTACGAGGCAAGAAACAGCAGTCTTGAGGTTGATTTTTGATTTGCTGTCAACGCTTTCCACCAATTAGGCTAGTCCAACATTAAAAGCCTTTCAACCCACTGATTAACGGAGCAAAATTTCCCTGTGATGGTGTTTAAAGGCAACTATGATTTCTGAATAAACAGTATTCATCATTCAAATTATCAAGTGCTCTGTTTTTAAATGCAAAAGCTGATATGTAAATGTATTTGCAGAGGGAGGTTTAAGGAACTTTGATTTTAATTCCAAAATTGAGACCTAGTTTTTAGGCCCTCTGTGAGAGCACATAGTCCATATGCTTGGTCTGCCCCCTCATGATCCGCACGGGTCTGTTGGCCACTCTGCTCGCATGGAAAATCTGATTTGTTTTTTTTTGCAATTGTAAGATCATAAAATAAGGCAGCAAGAAAGTTGTGGGGTCAGGGATGTAGTCAATTGCCATTCCTGCATGGTGACTGCTCTGGCCGATCATCTGCTTTTTATATTTAAAAAAAAACTAAACCACATTGGGAGCTCAGGCCCACAAACATGAGAAAATCTGCAGATGCTGGAAATCCAAAGCAATCCTCCAGCATTTTGTGTGTGTTGCTTGGGAGCTCAGTACATCAGCATGTTCTACTTAAATGAATAATCCCAAGAAAAGGGATCTGGGATATGCTTGTCTTCCTGTAAACTTAAACTAATTGGCACCATTCTTGATTACAGGGTGGCTAGAAAGATGACTTTGATGGTGAAAAATGTCTCCTTTTGAGATCAGACACTAAAGTTTTGGATGATGAGAAGGTTTCAAAGGGCAGAGGTAGACTACAGGGAGCAGTTGAGATGAGCAGCAGAGGTAAATTAAAGTTAAATAAACACAGTATACAAGTAGAAGCTGGGGAAACACAAAGGGAGAAGATTAGATGGTATGGTGACAAAAGTGAGATGGGAAAGGGTTTGGAGGACCTGGTAATATAACATAAACATCAGCAAAAACTAGATGGTCCAAGTGTGGCCCACATCTGTGCTGTACACTCTACATTCAGTGGCCACTTTATTAGATATAGGAGTGGAAACTGACATTAACAAGGTGTTTTCACTCACAGAACTGCCGCTCTCTGGATGTGTTTTTTGTTTTTACACCATTCTCTGTAAATCTTGAGACTGTTGTGGGTAAAAATCCCAGGAGATCAGCGGTTCCTGAAATGCTCAAACCACCCCATCTGTCACCAACAATCGTTCCATGGTCAAAGTCACTTAGATCACATACCTCTTCCCCATTCTGATGTTTGGTCTGAACAACAACTGATCCTCTTGACCATGTCTGCATGCTTTTATGTACTGAGTTGCTGATTAGATATTTGCATTAATGAGCAGGTGTACCTAATGAAATGGCCACTGAGTGTATTTCAGAATAATTATAATTACTTTTTCCATAATCTTCTCTCTTGCACAGTTGAAGCACAGAGAGTTTTACGGAAGTGATTTCAGACCCCAGAGCTTGGCTGGGTGTATCACTGAAACTACAATCATCACTGCCTGTGGTGTTCACATTCCCTGGGAGGCCTGTGGTCAATATGAATGGTGGTTACTCTACTGATAACGTCTGGTGGACAACGGGAACACTTCAGAATCAGCTTGAAGAAATTCAGCTTTACATCTGAACACTGGGAAGACATTGCACTCAATAGATACTCCTGGAGGAAATCTGTCCAAGAGGGAGCTGTACTACATGAGAACAACCTCTGCTGTGTCTCAGAGAACAAGCAGCAGCTGTGAAAGGAGAGATTGAAAAACAAAAAGACCCAACCACTAACCACAACCACCACTTACTCTTACCCACACGGCACCAGAATATGTGGATCCTGGATCGGCCTCTGCAACCACCTGAGGACCTATATTGTAATTTGTCCTCTACTGTGCCTGTTGTCATGTTTATTAATTATTGTACTGTCCTGCACTGTTTTGTGCACTTTATGTAGTCCTGTGCAGGTCTGTAGTCTAGTGTAGTTTTTATGTTGTTTTACATAGTCTAGTGTAGCCTTGTGCTGTCTCACAGAGTCTAACGTAGTTCTGTGTTGTTTCATGTAGCACCAGGGTCCTGGAGGGACGTTGTTTCGTTTTTACTGTGTACTGTTCCAGCAGCTTATGGTCGCAATGACAATAAACTTGACTTGACTTGAGTAGACAACCCCTTAGGAGAACTTCATACTCAACTCGAGTGATCGCACTACTGCTACTACTACAGAGTGTAGTAGTATAATCCGATATAACCTGATTAGGGTTGGCTGTTACAGGACTACATATGAAAGTAGAATGTATATATTTGTAAACACAAAGAGATGCTGGAAATCCAGAGCAACACACACAAAATGCTGGAGGAACTCAGCAGGTCAGGCAGCATCTAAGGAGGGGAATAAACGGTCAATATTTTGGGTCAAGACCCTTGAGTGTATGCTCAATTGCATGTGCCAAGATATCACAGACTGCTTCGATTGAATGGTTCCCTAGGATGAAAAGATGGACTCTTGACCTCACAAGCTACCTCATTATGATCTTGCACCTTATTGTCTACTGCGCTGCACTTTCTCTGTAGCTGCTACACTTTATTCCACATTCAGTTATTGTTCTATCTGGTTCTATCTCAATGCACTGTGCAATGATCTGATCTGTATGAACAGTAAGCAAGACAAGTTTTTCTCTGTCTCTCAGTCCATGTAAAAATAATTGACAAATCTAACAGGCAAATATATTTGATCAAGAATGGATGGATAACAGTGTAACAGCTGTACAGACTCCCTCTCACACTTGGCCCACATACTGTACATGGATTTCCCAACACAAGGAAGTCTTCCACACAGTTCCTTCCTTGTGGACAAGAGTTTCTGCAGCCTCTGAGACAGAACTAAAAGCTTCTAAAGCTCATATTCTCTGTATTATTTACTATTTATTTATTATGATTATTATTTTGTATTTGCAGCTTCTCTTCTTTTGCACACTGGTTGCCAGTCTTTGCTTGTGTGTAGTTTTTCATTGATTCTATTATATTTTCTTGTTCTACTGTAAATGTCTGCAAGAAAATGAATCCCAGGGTTGTATATGGTGACATACGTACGTTGGCAATAAATTCACTTTGAAGTGATGGTTCCATTAGCCCACTGTCGCCATGGTGGCTCTTTGAATACTTCCCCAGTTCCCTCCTCCCTGCAATCAACTTTTTATTTATTGAATTTAAAAGCTGCCAGCCCCCCATCCTTTCTGACAGCAAACTCAGAACTATCATGACTTAGTGCTTTCAAGAAAAAAGAAAGATTAGCTTTACTTGTTACATGTACATTGAAACATACAGTGAAATGCATTGCTTACGTCAATGACCAAAATAGTCTGAGGATGTGCTGGGGGCAGTATCACAAGTTTCACTATGCTTCCAGTGCCAACATAGCACAAACACAGTTCACTAACCCTAACCTGTACGTCTTTGGAAATAGGAGGAAACAGCAGCAACCAGAAGAAACGCACACAATCACGGGAAGAACTTACAACCTCCATAAGTGAACCTGTGTCACTGGCGCTGTAATTACACTAACTGCTATGTTAAGGTAAAATTATCCTTCGTCCCTTTTTTGGAAGGAACTGCACAAAACACTTGCTATTATTGCAATCCTCAAAAACCATTAATTAAAGAACAACCAGCCTCACCCACAGATAAGAACCCAGAAACAATTCTATTTCTTGGTAGTAAAGCAGTATCTGTGGAAAGAAAAGGTTAACCTTTCAGGTAAAAAATCAGAACTCTCGTCTCTCCTGAATTTTTTTAAACGATCACACAGATTCTGCTATCTAATGTGACCCATCTGATAATGAGTTCAAAGTTCAAACTTCAAAGTAAATTTATTATCAAAGTATATTAATGCCACCAAATGCAACCTGAGATTCATTTTCCAGCAGGCATTCTCAGCAAATCTACAGAATAGTAATTGTAACAGGATCAATGAAAGATCAGTTAGAGTGCAGAAGACAACAAACATTGCAAATGCAAATATAAATAAATAGCAATAAATAACGAGAGCATGAAATAATGAGATAAAGAGTCCTTGAAAGTGAGATTATTGGTTGCGGGAACGTTTCAATGATAGGGCAAGTGAAGTTGAGTGTAGTTATTCCATTTTATTCAAGGACCTGATGTTTGAAGGGTAGTAAGTGTTCTTGAACCTGGTGGTGTGTGTCCTGAAGAACTGTACCTTCTGCCTGATGGCAGCAGCGAGAAGAGAGCTTGGCCTAGGTGATTGGGTCCCTAATGATGGATGCTGCTTTGCTACAGCAGCATTTCATGCAGTTGCAAGCAAAGGTTTGTGAAGCCTTGGCAATTACCTGGCCTTCTGCATTAATTGCTCATAAAATGTGGTCTGATCACAATAATAGACAAACACAATCAGCCTAAACTAATAACTCACAAACAATTGTTCTTCTCATCAATACTGAGTAGATCAATTAAACAATCACAGTCTAGGTTCAAAAAAGTATGTGAACCTCTGGGGCAGTGCCTGCTACAACAGCTATTTGGAGTCGGGTGTTGCAATCAATGAGATGAGATTGGAGGCGTGGGTTGTAGGGGTGCCCTGCCCTATATGAGAAAAAAGACACTCAAAGTCAGCTTATTGACAAAGCCTGCTCTTCTCAAGAACGATCTGCTTATGTCCACTATGCCTCAATAAAATCAACTTACAGTGGACCTTAGAAGAAGGATTGTAGAGATGCATGAGCTGGAAAAGGCTACAAAAGCATTTCTAAAGACCTGAGTGTTCATCAGTCCACAGTAAGAAATATTGTCTCCAAATGGAGTAAATTCAGTACTGTTGCTAATGTCCCTAGCAGTGGGTGTCCTGCAAAGATCACACCAAGAGCATAACATGCAATGCTGAAGGAGGTGAAAAAGAATCAAAAGGCAACAGTAAAGAACCTGCAGAAATCTCTGGAACTTGCTAAAGTCTCTGTTCATGTATCCACTGAAAAACACTGAATGGTGTTCATGGAAGGATACCATGGAGGAAATCAATGTTCTACAAAAAAAATATTGCTGCAAGTTTGCGAAAGATCACCTGGATGTTCCTCAATGCTTCTGGGACATCGTTCTATGGACAGGTGAGACAAAAGTTGAACTTTTTGGCAGAAATGTTTGGAGAGAAAAGGGCACTGCACACCAACACCAAAACCTCATCCCAGCTGTGAAGCATGGTGGAAGGAGCATCATAGTTTGGGGTTGCTTTACTGCCTCAGGGCTTGGACAACTTGCAGTCATTGAGGAAACAATGAATTCAAAATTGTATCAAGACATTTTACAGGAGAATGTCAGGGTAGCAGTCCGTCACCTGAAGCTTAATAGAAGTTGGACAATGCAACAAGACAATGATCCAAAAGACAAGAGTAAATCAACAACAGAATGGTTTAAAAAGTAAGGAGGTATAGGATCCAAGGGGACATTGCTTTGTGGATCCAGAACTGGCTTGCCCACAGAAGGCAAAGAGTGGTTGTAGACGGGTCATATTGCCTGAATTGGGGACCATGGCTTATGAGAATAGGTTGAGTGAACTTGGCCTTTTCTCCTTGGAGCGCCAGAGGGTGAGAAGTGACCTGATTGAAGTGTACAAGATAATGAGAGGCATTGATCGTGTGGGTAGTCAGATGCATTTTCCCAGGGCTGAAATGGCCAGCACGAGAGGGCACAGTTTTAAGGTGCTTGGAAGCAGGTACAGAGGAGATGTCAGGGGTAAGTTGTTTTTTTTTAAACGCAGAGTGGTGAGTAAGTGGAATGGGCTGCCGGCAGCAGTGGTGGAGGCGGAAACGGTAGGGTCTTTTAAGAGATTCCTGGATAGGTACGTGGACCTTAGAAAATTAGAGGGCTATGGGTAAGCCTAGGTAGTTCTAAGGTAAGAACATGTTCGGCACAGCTTTGTAGGCCGAAGGGCCTGTATTGTGCTGTAGGTTTTCTATGTTCTAAATATTGATGAACAGAAACAGTTTTGTATGGAGGAATGGTCTAAGATTCCTCCTTGTCATAGTACAAGTCTGATCAGCAGCTACAGGAAACATTTGGTGGAGGTTATTGCTGCTAAAGGAGGTTCTACCAGTTATTAAATACAAGGGTTTACATACTTTTTCCCACCTGGACTGTGAATGATTAAATAATGTGTTCAATAAAGACTTGAAAATGCAATTGTTTGTGTGTTATTAGTTTAGGCAGATTTTACTTGTCTATTATTGTGACTTAGATGAAGAGCAGAGTACATTTTTATGAGTAATTCATGCAGAAAAGCAGGTAATTGCAAAGGGTTAACAAATATTTTCTTGCAACTGTAGATGTTCTCAATAGTTCTTTGATGTTTGATCTGAAAGATTAACTAGTTCTCTCTCCGGCGATGTCACCTGTCCTGCAGCGTGCTTCCAACTGTTTCTGATTTTGTTTCAGATTTTCAGCATCTTTAATTTTTTCTTGATTTTCCATTCCATGAAGGGTGCCTGTTTCTTTAAATACACATTGTCATCTACGTCAGTTCTAATCCCTCATAAAATTACTCTACTCTAAAGCAGCTTAAGTTTTGAGTTTAGTACATAGCAATCTCACTTAATCCTGTAGTCTAGGTCGGCGGGCTTCAATGATGTCCCAATGGTCATACTATAACTGATCTTCAAGTCAGAAGCCTGACCAAGTCTTCTGGTAAATTTAGCAAGAAAACAATTAATAATTCAATGTACTAAGCAACCTTTTCATTTTATTTTAATTGTTTCACAGAAAATTTCACAAAACACGAATGACTCAGCAAGTCAGAAAACATCTGTAGGAAGAGAGAGAAAGAGTCAGACTGTCAATTAGTCCCGCTGAGATGTTAACTGCTTCTCTCTGTACAGATGCCGCCTGACCTGCTGAGCATTCTCAGAATTTTTGTCTTCACCTAATATTTCCAGCACCTGTAGTTTCTTGTCTTTGGCTATTAAAATGAAACTCCAGATTTCAACATCAGCATGAAAGGCTGAAGCTCTAAGGAGGCTGATGAAATGTGCCCTTTGATACTGCACCATATAGAAAGCATCCTGTGCAGATACATCACAGCTTCGTGCGGCACCTACTCTACCCATGACAGCAAGAAACTGCACTGAGTTATGGACACAGACCAGTACATCACAGAAATCAGCCTCCCGTCTATGGACTTTGTCTACACTTCTCACTGCTGCGAGTAAAGCAGCCAAAATAATCGAGGACCCCACCCAACCTGGACAACCCCTCTTCTCCCCTCTTCCACTGGGCAGAAACTAGAGAATCATGTGCAACCAGGATCAAGGACAGCCTCTAATGTCCCATTATCACTTCATTTGTCCCACTGTCAAATTTATCTTGCGAAGTACTTTAAAAATAGCTCAAACAGGATAATATCTGCAGGTGCTGGAAATCCAAAGCAGCACACACATGCTGGAGGAATTCAGCAGGCCAGGCAGCATCCATGGAAGATAATAAAACATCGATGCTTTGGATTGAGACACTTCTTCAGGACTCAGAAAAACAGCTTGCTGTGCTACGGGTTATAAACACATGCAAATTATTCGTGAGGGTGCAGCATACAGATCAAAGCATGCTGGCAAATATGATTCAACAGACAGGAAAGCTGCACAGAGATAATCTTCTGAATCTAATTTAAGAAAGAGTGCTTCTTAAATTAGATGAAATTTAATGTTTACTGGTCACAGGCAGGATAATAGATCACTGTTTCATCTGAAGCTGGAGAATATGTACAGACTGCTTGCTAATGAGGGGAGAAAATTATAAGAGAGAAAAGGAATATATTATTAAGATAAGAGGTGGAATAGGTGTTCTGTGGGGGGAGGGAAGTGGGATGGAGGGAGGGGGTGGAGAAGGTGTTGGGGGAGAGAGTGGGGTGCAGAGAGGGGGCAAAGAAGCGGGTCGGGGGGGCCTTTAAAGATTGTAATTGTTGAGGGAGATTTCTTGATTGGTAAAAGGGGTTAACGATTACAGTGGGAGAAGGGCTGAGGGAAAAAGATTAATCAGCCATGACTGAAAGGCGAAGTAAACTCAATGAACCAAATGGCCCACTTCTGTTGCTATACCTTACGGTCCTGTGGTCTAATTGAATCTGATTCTATTGGCAGCTTGTTCCAAACATTCACCACCCTGTATGAAAAACTTTGCCCTTAGTTCCTCAGATCGTGGCAGGTCGCTTGGCCATAGTGGCAACCAGACACCAATGCCAGTCACACAGTTAGTAGAGCTGTTGTCAAAAGCTCCAGTGATCTGGGTTTAATGCTGGCCTCTGGCACTGCGTATCTGGAGGTTATACCTTCCCCTGCTGACTGGGTGGGTATTGTCCAGGCGCACCGGTTCCTACCGTATCCCACAGAGATGCAGGTTGAACGGTTAACTGTAAATCACCTCAATTGGAAGTGAGTAACAGAATTTGGGGGGAATAGATGGGAACATGGGGAGAATAAATAAGGATAAGTGTGGGCTTGGTGGGTGGCACGGTGGCGTAACACTACTACCAGTGCCAGCGACCCAGGTTCAATTCCCGCCGCTGTCTGTAAGGAGTTTGTACATTCTGCCTGTGCCCGCATGGGTTTCCTCCGGGTGCTCGGGTTTCCTCCCACATTCCAAAGTCAAATGGGTTAATAGATTATTGGCCACATGGGTGTAATTGGTTGATGCGAGCTTATTGGGTCTGAAAGGCCTGTTACCAAGCAATTCTCTAAATAAATGGGTGATTGACAGTTGGCGTGGACCTGCTGCAGTGCGTGTAAGTAGCTTAACTTTCTTGCCAGTCAAGTTGCAGCATTAACAGTGCTGACTTAACCTATTTGTACTGTGTCAGCCACGGATGCTTAGTTTTACCTCTGAAGACACGCCGACTTTGCCAGTCTGTGTGGAACCAGGAAACACAAGTTCAAAACAAAGGGATATGGCAAACTAGATCCCTCTCCATGAAGCCTGTAGATACCAGATTTAGATTTATTTATCACATGTTCAGGGAAACATAGAGTGAAATGGGTCATTTACATTAACAACCAACACAACTGAGGATGTGTCACCACACATGCTGGCACCAACATAGCATGTCCGCAATGCTCAGCAGAACAACCATAAACAGCAGTAGCAACAACAGAACAAAACAAGACAACAGCAGCAGCTTAACAAGCCCCTTTCCATCCAATCACACACACAGACTGGCCTCCAATCCCAGAACTGGCCACCTCTGGGCCTCCAGTCCTCAGCCTCAAACTCTTAGACATCAGATCTCCAATTTGCAGTCCCTGGCCCAGACTCAACCTTTTGACCTCGACCTCCGGAGTCACAGACTTCGGTCTTTGACCTTTCAGCTTTCTACCAGACAACTAACACTTGAATATGGGGGAAGAGAAAGCGATAAGAGATACCGTCAAATGGAATAAAGGTAGAAATCAGTCAGAGCTAAATGAACGCTGAATAAATGACCTCCTCCTGTTCCAGGACTTGGAACGAGATTGGCAATAACATTGGGCAGCTTTTGTTTGTAAAGTGCTGATCTCTGCTAATCCCCAAAGAGCAGTCATTAAAGCAAGTGAGCATGTACTTTTTGTGCCAGCGATATCAATTCACCATGAATTTAATAGATCCATTTGCATTTTAGTAGCTCTTTATCTCATCAAAATGGTCCTGTCAAATAATTTCAGATGTTTTAAAGTGAGGTAATGCAGGCAAATGCAAAAGCTATCGTGTCCCAGAAACAGTGATGAACTGTTTGGCTCTGGCTCTGGGTGCTGCTGTTTGACCAAGGAATTCTGGGCTACACTCTTACTCTGTGAATAATATTATGAGACATTCAGAGTGCACTGAACAGGCTTGAGGGCCCCACCATTACCTGCAACAAAGCATCTCAGAGGGTGCAGAAACCCCTCAATATAATAAGATAAATTTAGCTGATTTCACAACCTATGGACTCACTTTCAAGGACTCATGCTCTCCGTATGATTTATTATTATTTGTTTTTTATATTTGTGCAATTTGTTTTCTTTTGTGCATTGTTTGCTTGTCAGTCATTATTTATGGGTAGTTTTTCATTGATTTTATTATATTTCATTGTTCTACTGTGAATGCCTGAAAGAAAGCGAATCTTAGTGTTGTATATGGTGATATGTCCATACTTTGACAATAAATTTACTTTGAACTTTGAGTATACAAGAAATCTAAGAAAATCCTTACTGAGCCAGGTGAGAGTTCACTAGCAATTGCCATTGAAGAAGTGGGTAAGCGGCACTAAGTCTGGCAGTCACACAGGGAATGCTGAGCAGAGAAAGGGAGATTAAAATGGAGTTAAGAGCAATTAATTGGGGAAAACAAGCCTTGTCCCGGTATAAAAACCCATAGATGCTAGAAATATGAAATAAAAACAGAAAATCTTGGTAGCAACTGGGCATGGAAAATTAGTTAATATTTCAGATTTGGGATCCCACTTCAAAACCAGCCGAGGGTTCTGAAACTGAAATGTTGTCTACACTTCACTCCCCACAGATGATGCCTGTCCCACTAAGCACTTCCAGCATCTTAATGGTTTTATCCCCCTCCCACAGTGGCTTCCAAATCAGCAGAGTTGAAATTACTTAAACTCTGGAGGGCCATTTTGACTGCAGGCAATGTACAAAATGGGCATTGCACAGCAATCGCTGACTTCGGGAAAATGTACGCAAGTGGCCAACTCCACATTGCTCATTTTATGCCACAGTTTGAAATCAAAACTGTACATTTGTCAGAGCATGGTCCAGCGCAGCTCGAATTCCATAGTTAAGACTAGATTGTATTGGTGTATCATTGTCACATGTACCGAAGTCCAGTGAAAAGCTTGCCTTACACATTGTTCATACAGAGTGCAATGAGCTGGTATGGGGTAAAACAATGACAGACAAAGAATAAACTGTAGCAGCTACAGAGCAAGTGCAGTGCAGGTAGGCAATATGCAAAATCATAATAAAGGGAACTACTCAATAGTCTTAACACAGTAGGGTAAAAGCTGTCCTTGAGCCTGGTGGTGTGTGGTTGCGTCTTCTGGCCGATGCAAGAGGGGCAAAGAGACAATGGGAAGTATTATTTCCCCTCAGGAGGAGGAATGTAGAAGACCAGAGGTTGAAAGACCCCTGTCAGATGATATTGTTAGCAAGTATGCAACAGCATTGGATGTATCTGTAGTGACCACAGGTATCTTTCTCCTCCCACGCTGAGCTCACACAACAGCAGTGAAAGACCACTCCAAGCATCTACCAGCTGCCACCTTCACACTGCTATTGTTTACCCACACCAGGGGCAAGTTACAGAAATTGATTAACTTATCAGCACACCTTTAAGATGTGGAATGAAATCAGGGCGCATGCAGACTCCACACAGACAGCATCTGATGTCAGGATCAAACCCGGATCACTGAAGCTGTGAGGCAGCAGTGCCAAATAAGCGCACGTGCACACTGTGTTCAATATGCTCCTTAAAAAGTGGAGGAATTTGAATGTCTATGAATGGACCTCCTGTTTTTCAGCACAGCTAATCAAAACACCACTAGTAATCCCCTGGTGCCAACTGCGACCTCTTGTTACAACGTTACTTTCGCTGGTATTCTTGGTAAATTCTGGGAAAATGTCTGGAAGAACTTGGGCCAAATGGGACCAGCATCTTAATCGGCATGGTTAAGGTGGGCTGAAGGGACCTGTTTCCATGTGTATTACTCTTTGAGTCTTTGAACCTTTAAATATACTGAAATGGGTCAAGGAACCTCTGGATCAATATCACCAGATCCAACACTATCCTAATCTATTTCATTCTCCCCACATTCACACCTAGCCCCTAGGACAATTTACAGTGGCCTTTTAATCTACCAAGCTGCGCATATTTGGATTTGGGAGGAAACGCACGCTGTCACAGGGCATAAAGTGCAAGGTCCACTCCAACAGCACCAGAGGTTGGGATTGAACCTGGGTTACTGCAGCTACACCATTGTGCCGCCCTCTATATTCTATCCTCAAGGCTGCTCCACGTAACACGATGGTGCACATGATAGTACAATTGATGACAATCTTTACCCCAAGGATCCCTTAGGTGATGGATTATGACGAGGGGTTAGAAGAAAGATTTGCTGCTATTTTTACATCCCTTGTGCCAGATGTGCCTTACACACCAGGGACAAGGCTTACATTTTTTATCCCAAAGTGTTTAACTCCCATAAATTATAATCCTAACTGACTTGGAAGAACAGAGACAAATAATAAATAGTATATGGACTATGGCTTTCCACAACTGGAACTGGAGTTGATTTATTATTGTCACATGTATCAAGATGCTATTTTCTAAGCAGGATCATGCACTTTTGATAGAAGAAATTAACGCATGGATTATTTTCTAAATGGGGATCAAATTCAGAACTCGGAGGTGCAGAGTGATTTGGGAGTTCCTGTGCAGGATTCCCTGAAGGTGAACTTGCAGGTTGAATTGGTAGTGAGGAAGGCAAATGTGATGTTAGGATTCAGTTTGAGAGGTCCAGAACATAAAAGCAAGGATGTAATGCTGAGGACAGAGCAAGCTTGTTGGGCCAAATAGCCTAATTCCTATCCTATGCCTTATAGAAACATAGAAACATAGAAAATAGGTGCAGGAGTAGGCCATTCGGCCCTTCGAGCCTGCACCGCCATTTATTATGATCATGGCTGATCATCCAACTCAGAACCCAGCCTTCCCTCCATACCCCCTGACCCCTGTAGCCACAAGGGCCATATCTAACTTCCTTTTAAACATAGCTAATGAACTGGCCTCAACAGTTTGCTGTGGCAGAGAATTCCACAGATTCACCACTCTCTGTGTGAAGAAGTTTTTCCTAACCTCGGTCCTAAAAGGCTTCCCCTCTATCCTCAAACTGTGACCCCTCGTTCTAGACCTCCCCAACATCGGGAACAATCTTCCTGCATCTAGCCTGTCCAATCCCTTTAGGATCTTATACGTTTCAATCAGATCCCCCCTCAATCTTCTAAATTCCAACGAGTACAAGCCCAGTTCATCCAGTCTTTCTTCATATGAAAGACCTGCCATCCCAGGAATCAATCTGGTGAACCTTCTTTGTACTCCCTCTATGGCAAAGATGTCTTTCCTCAGATTAGGGGACCAAAACTGCACACAATACTCCAGGTGTGGTCTCACCAAGGCCTTGTACAACTGCAGTAGTACCTCCCTGCTCCTGTACTCGAATCCTCTCGCTATAAATGCCAGCATACCGTTCGCCTTTTTCACCGCCTGCTGTACCTGCATGCCCACTTTCAATGACTGGTGTATAATGACACCCAGGTCTCGTTGCACCTCCCCTTTTCCTAATCGGCCACCATTCAGATAATAATCTGTTTTCCTATTTTTGCCACCAAAGTGGATAACTTCACATTTATCCACATTAAATTGCATCTGCCATGAGTTTGCCCACTCACCCAACCTATCCAAGTCACCCTGCATCCTCTTAGCATCCTCCTCACTGCTAACACTGCCACCCAGCTTCGTGTCATCCGCAAACTTGGAGATGCTGCATTTAATTCCCTCATCCAAGTCATTAATATATATTGTAAACAACTGGGGTCCCAGCACTGAGCCTTGCGGTACCCCACTAGTCACCGCCTGCCATTCTGAAAAGGTCCCGTTTATTCCCACTCTTTGCTTCCTGTCTGCTAACCAATTCTCCACCCACACCAATACCTTACCCCCAATACCGTGTGCTTTAAGTTTGCACACTAATCTCCTATGTGGGACCTTGTCAAAAGCCTTTTGAAAATCCAAATATACCACATCCACTGGTTCTCCCCTATCCACTCTACTAGTTACATCCTCAAAAAATTCTATGAGATTCGTCAGACATGATTTTCCTTTCACAAATCCATGCTGACTTTGTCCGATCATTTCACCGCTTTCCAAATGTGCTGTTATCACATCCTTGATAACTGACTCCAGCAGTTTCCCCACCACCGACGTTAGGCTAACCGGCCTATAATTCCCCGGTTTCTCTCTCCCTCCTTTTTTAAAAAGTGGGGTTACATTAGCCACCCTCCAATCCTCAGGAACTAGTCCAGAATCTAACGAGTTTTGAAAAATTATCACTAATGCATCCACTATTTCTTGGGCCACTTCCTTAAGCACTCTGGGATGCAGACCATCTGGCCCTGGGGATTTATCTGCCTTCAATCCCTTCAATTTACCTAACACCACTTCCCTACTAACATGTATTTCGCTCAGTTCCTCCATCTCACTGGACCCTCTGTCCCTTACTATTTCTGGAAGATTATTTATGTCCTCCTTAGTGAAGACAGAACCAAAGTAATTATTCAATTGGTCTGCCATGTCCTTGCTCCCCATAATCAATTCACCTGTTTCTGTTTGCAGGGGACCTACATTTGTCTTTATCAGTCTTTTCCTTTTTACATATCTATAAAAGCTTTTACAGTCCGTTTTTATGTTCTCTGCCAGTTTTCTCTCATAATCTTTTTTCCCCTTCCTAATTAAGCCCTTTGTCCTCCTCTGCTGAACTCTGAATTTCTCCCAGTCCTCAGGTGAGCCACTTTCTCTGGCTAATTTGTATGCTACTTCTTTGGAATTGATACTATCCCTAATTTCTCTTGTCAGCCACGGGTGCACTACCTTCCTTGATTTATTCTTTTGCCAAACTGGGATGAACAATTGTTGTAGTTCATCCATGCAACCTTTAAATGCCTGCCATTGCATATCCACCGTCAATCCTTGAAGTGTCATTTGCCAGTCTATCTTAGCTAATTCACGTCTCATACCTTCAAAGTTACCCCTCTTTAAGTTCAGAACCTTTGTTTCTGAATTAACTACGTCACTCTCCATGTTAATGAAGAATTCCACCATATTATGGTCACTCTTACCCAAGGGGCCTCTCACGACAAGATCGCTAATTAACCCTTCCTCATTGCTCAAAACCCAGTCCAGAATAGCCTGCTCTCTAGTCGGTTCCTCGACATGTTGGTTCAAAAAACCATCCCGCATACATTCCAAGAAATCCTCTTCCTCAGCACCTTTACCAATTTGGTTCACCCAGTCTACATGTAGATTGAAGTCACCCATTATAACTGCTGTTCCTTTATTGCACACATTTCTAATTTCCTGTTTAATACCATCTCCGACCTCACTACTACTGTTAGGTGGCCTGTACACAACTCCCACCAGCGTCTTCTGCCCCTTAGTGTTACGCAGCTCTACCCATATCGATTCCACATCTTCCCGGCTTATGTCCTTCCTTTCTATTGCGTTAATCTCTTTTTTAACCAGCAACGCCACCCCACCTCCCCTTCCTTCGTGTCTATCCCTCCTGAATATTGAATATCCCTGAACGTTGAGCTCCCATCCCTGGTCACCCTGGAGCCATGTCTCTGTGATCCCAACTATATCATAATCATTAATAACAATCTGCACTTTCAATTCATCCACCTTATTACGAATGCTCCTTGCATTGACACATAAAGCCTTCAGGCACTCTTTTACAACTCTCTTAGCCCTTTTTAATGCTTGCCCTGGATTTGTCGGCCTGCCACTTTTACTTTTCCCCTTTGTACTTTTTGCTTCTACGCTCACTTTACACCCCTCTGTCTCTCTGCACTGGTTCCCATCCCTCTGTTGTGAACTAACCTCCTCACACCTAGCCGCTTTAATTTGATTCCCACCCCCCAACCATTCTAGTTTAAAGTCACCTCAGTAGCCCCCGCTAATCTCCCTGCCAGGATATTGGTCCCCCGAGGATTTAAGTGTAACCCGTCCTTTTTGTACAGGTCACACCTGCGCCAAAAGAGGTCCCAATGATCCAAAAACTTGAATCCCTGCCCCCTGCTCCAATCCCTCAGCCACGCATTTATCCTCCACCTCATCGCATTCCTACTCTCACTGTCGCGTGGCACAGGCAGTAATCCCGAGATTACTACCTTTGCGGTCCTTTTTCTCAACTCCCTTCCTAGCTCCTTATGGTGAAACAGTGCTTATAGAGTAAAAAGCTTGCTTTGTACACTGTTCATACAGATGCACGTCGGTTGCTGATGGGGAATTTCTGTTAGTTTTTGTGCAAGGGAGGGGTTGGGGGCCTTGGGGTTTGTGAGTTTTTGTTTCTCTTTCTTTTTGTGCGGGGGGGGGTGGAGTTGATGTCTTTTCTTTTAACAACCTATGGTTTTTCTGTATTTTATGGCTACCTGGAGAAGACAAATCCCAGAGATGTATTCTGCATATGTACTTTGATAATAAAATGAACCTTTAAAAACCCAGCAAATGAAGAGCCTGAACATGAATCTATTGAATGTTCACTGCAACTGTCTCACTGAACAGGTACATGTTTAAATAATCCCCTGACCTTAAGTGTAAAAACAAGCCCTGGAAATACTCAGCAGGTCAGGGAGCAACTGTGGAAAAAGGAACAGTTATGTTTCAGGTTGAGGAAGAAATGATGAAGGACCTTTAACCTGAGCCATCAAGGTTCCTTCCACAGTTGCTGCCTGATTGCTGACTGCTTCCAAGATTTGTTATAATTTCAGGTTTTCAGAATCTGCAGCTTTTTTTTTAAAACCAAGTATGCATTTAAACACTCTCCTAACTAATTTACCCTAAACTACCACTAACTGGATCATGTTTAATCTTGTGAACCAATGTGACTTTAATAACCTGCCCGATGGGAAAGACACTTAAAAGACCCACTGACAAGGTATGGATTTAAATACTACCTGATCAGGGCTGTGCTTAAATACCTCCCTTACTGACCAAGTGTCTATATACCTCACTAATTGGACATTTAATTAAATACCTTCAAGCTTTGCAAAGTTCCATTAGCTGGTAGTGATCCCAAGAACCTTCAAGCCTTTCAGACAATCAGCTGGGAAGGGCAAAGGTTTTTCTCACCCACTTGATTCCAGACTTCAGGAGATTGCTGCAGGGTCAGAAGCTGACCGACAGACCGATCGAGCAGAAGTGACCACAGAGACTGCTGCCTGCCTGGCACCTGCTCACTTACGAAGCCGCTGAGTGAATGCAAGCCAGGCCGAGTGGGTTTGCCCAGAGAGATCATTGCTGCCTACTGTTGATGTTTACAGTTTTAATCATAAATCGCGCAGGCAATTTATAGGAGGTGCCAACTTTGACTCAGCTGGCTCTTTCTCATCTCTGCATCAGAAGGTGGTGGGTCTGAACTCCTAACACAGAGATGTAAAGAATAACTTTATTTATCACATATGCTTTGACAGTGAAAAGTATCGTTTGCGTCAACGACCAAGACAGTCCGAGGATGTGCTGGGAGCAGCCAGCAAGTACACCGTGCTATCAGTGTCAACATAGCATGCCCACAACTTATTAACCCAAAACTGTACGCTTTTGCAATGTGGGAGGAAAACGACTGTCAACAATGGAGAGTCAGTGGATGTTGTTTATTTGGATTTTCAGAAGGCCTTTGACAAGGTACTAGCATGTATAGAAGATTGGCTGACTGACAGGTGGCAAAGAGTAACCGTTGTGGTTGGCTGCTGGTGACTAGTGGTGTTTTGCAGGAGTCAGTGGGACACCGCTTCTTTTCATGTTATATGTCAATGATTTGGATAATGGAATTGATGGCTTTGTGGCAAAGTTTGTGGATGATACAAAGTGAGGTGGAGGAGCAGGTAGTGTTGAGGAAGCAGAGGCTACAGAAGGACAGACAGATCAGTAGAATGGGCAAAGAAGTGGCAAATGGAATATAGTATAGGGAAGTGTATGGACATGCACTGTGGTAGAAAGAATAAAAGTATAGACTATTTTCTAAATGGAGAGAAAATTCAAAAAATCAGAGGTCCAATGGAACTTGGGAGTCCTCGTGCAGAATTCTCTAAAGGTTAATTTGCATGTTGAATTGGTGGTAAGGAAAGCAAATGCAATGTTAGCATTCATTTCAAGAAGACTAGAGTATAAAAGCAAGGATGTAACGTTGAGGCTTTATAAGGCACTGCTGAGGCCTCACTTGGAGTACTGAGAGCAATTTTGGACTCTGAATAAATTCTGAAAAAAGGTGTGCTGGCATTAGAGAGGATCCAGAGGAGTATGATTCCTGGAATGAAAGGGTTAACATATGAAGAGTGTTTGAGGATTTTAGGCTGTACTCACGGCAGTTCAGAAGAATGAGAGGGAATCTCATTGAAGCCTGTTGAATATTGAAAGGCCAAGACAGGGTGGATGTGGAGAGGATGTTTCCTACAGTGGGTCAGAGATGAGAAGGAATTTCTTTAGCCAGAGGTTGGTGAAACTGTGGAATTCATGGACGGCTGTGGAGGGCAAGTCATTGAGTATATTTAAAGTGGAGGTCGAGATGATTAATGAATCAGCCATGATGGAATGGCGGAGCAGATTCAATGGGCCGAGTGGCCTGTGTCGTATGGTATTATGAAACCACAGCACTTGGAGGAAACCCTCATGGTCACAGGGAGAATGTACAAACTCCTTACAGGCAGCGGTGGGAATTGAGGCAGGGTCGCTGATCGCTATTGTAATAAAGATATGATAACCGCTACACTACCATGCAACCATCAACTCCTTAGTCCAACATTCACCTTGGACTCCTGTCCCCCTACTCCTTTAGTCTTGCTGCCTTCCATCTCCACTCTCAGTCTTGATGCAAGGTTTCAACCGGAAATGTCAGCAATTCCTCTCCTCCCACAGAGTTCCTCCAGCAGACTGTTTGTTGTCCTCAGAGTCTGGAGGAGGATGTTGAAAAAGTATTCAGCCCCGACACCTATTTTCACATTTTACTATCTCATTTTCTAAATTTAAAATATATTGAAGTAGAAATTTTTGAGCTAATCTACAAAACATTGTGCACCATGTCAAATCAAAAGAAAAATTCCAAAACCTGTCAACAATTTACTAAAAATTAAAAACCAAAATTGAGACTGAAAAAAATATTCATCCGCTTTGTAATTACTATGCTAACTTTTCTCGGGTACAATACTGTATATTACCTTACCAGCTTACCCAATTTGTTGATGTAGAAAATTGGAGGATCACCTGTTTTCAATGAATTCATAAGAATAAATACCCCTTCTCTCTGTAAAGTCCAACAGTATGGTAGGTTTTCAACAGACCAAACCAAAATGAAGACAAAGGAGCATTCGAGATAAGTCATGGAAATAATTGAGAAGCACAAATCTGGGGAAGTGTACAAGACCATCTCAAAGGCACTGAACATACCTTGGAGCTCAGTGCAGTCCATTGCAGAAAAGTGGAAAAAATATGAAACCACAGCCACACTGCCTGGGTCAGGCCACCCCTCTAAACTGTGACACCGG
The DNA here is from genome assembly GCF_963921235.1 of Mobula hypostoma. Taxonomy (NCBI): domain Eukaryota; kingdom Metazoa; phylum Chordata; class Chondrichthyes; order Myliobatiformes; family Myliobatidae; genus Mobula; species Mobula hypostoma. The sequence goes on from NC_086129.1 coordinate 46,224,717, forward strand.
GGAAGAATGGCACTTGTACGAGAGGCTACTCAGAGTGAGTGGCCTTCTCCCTGGAACTTATAAAGCCCTGGCTTAATAAAAAGCTTATCCTTGCCCATAAAGTCTTTGCAAACGTCACTTAGAAGATACTGTAAAGATGTGGAAGAAGGTCTTGTGGTCGGATGAGACTAAAGTGGAACTTTAGGCCTCAACACTAAGTGGTACATGTGGCATAAATCTAATACTGCGCATCAGCCAGGTAACACCATCCCTACTGTAAAGCATCATGCTATGGGGATGCTTTTCAGCAGCAAGGACTGGAAATCTGGTCAGGATTGATGGGAAGATGAATGCTGCTAAATACAGAGAGATTCTGGATAGAAACCTGTTAGCCTCTGCTAGAAGGCTAAAACTGGGGAGGAAATGAGTCTTTCAGCAGGACAAAAACCCAAAGCGCACTGCCAGAGGAACCATGCAGTGGCTTCAAATGAAGAAAACTGATGTCCTTCAGTGACCTGTTCTGAGTTCTGTCCTTAGCCAAATCAAACATTTCTGGCAAGACCTCAAGACTGCTGACTACCGCCACTCCCCAACTAACCTGGCACAGCTTGAGCAATTTTGCTCCATCACGTTGTGCAAAGCAAATAGAGACTTATCTAAAAAGATAATATTGGAATAGCTGCGAGAGGTGGTTCAACAAGCTACTGAGCAAAGGGGGATGATCACTGTTGAACTGCTGACATTTCAGTTCTCGAATTTTTAGTGTTCTATGCTTCACAATTTTCCATGTTGTTTGGGCTCGACTAAGAGGGAGAAAAGGAGAGTGTGATTCACAAATAAAAATTCTCAGTTAAATTGATTAAAATATCTGGTTGTAATACTCATTTATATGAGCAAAGTGTTGGGGGTGAATAGTTTTACAAGCACTTACATCATAGACTCCAAAAACCTCTGTACTATGTGCACAATGCAACTTAGAGTATCATACACCTACATAAAAGAGAATTCCCAGAATGTGAATTTCAGCCAATGGAAAGTCAGAACTGTGAGAGGATGTGCAGACGGCCCAGCTTTTTGAAAGAGACTTTTCCCCAACTCCTCCATGTCAGTCAGCCTCAAGTTCTTTTCAACAACTGAACTGCGATAGCACCTGCTTCCACCCCATTTTTCCCCATAGATTTTAGGAATGAAAGGGTTAACAAATGAGAAGTGCTTGATGGCCTTCGGCCTGTATTTGGTGAAGTTTAGAAAACTGTGGGCAATCACATCGAAATCTAAAGGGCTAGACAGAGTGCACATGCAGAAGATGTTTCCAATAATGGCAGAGTCCAGGATCAGAGGGCACAGCCTCAGAATAGAAGGATGTCTCTTTAGGACGGAGATGAGGAATTTCTTCAGCAAGAGGGTGGTGAGCATGTGATGACTGTGGAGGGCAAGTCATTGGGCATATTTAAAGCAGAGGTTGATAGGATCTTGATTAGTCAGGGTGTCAAAGATTACGAGGAGAAGGCAGGAGAATGGGGTTAAGAGGGAAAATATACTCAGTGGCCACTGTACGTTAATGCAAATATCTAATCAGCCAATCATGTGTCAGCAACTCAACATATAAAAGCATGCAGACATGGTCAATAGGTTCAGTTGCTGTTCAGACCAAACATCAGAATGGGGAAGAGATGTGACCTAAGTGACCTTCACCATGGAATGATTGTTGGTGCCAGACGTGGTGGTTTGATCAGAAACTACTGAACTCTTGGGATTTTCGTGCACAACAGTCTGTAGAGTTTACAGAGAATGCTGTGAAAAACAAAACACATCCAGTGGGTAGCAGTCCTGTGGGTGAAAACACCTTGTTAATGAGAGAGGTCAGAGGAGAATGGCCAGACTGGTTCAAGTTGACAGGAAGGTGACAGTAACACAAATAACCACGTGTTACAACAGTGGTGTGCAGAACAGCATCTCTGAACACACATGTTGAACTTTGAACTTCGAAGTGAATTGGCTACAGCAGCAGAAGACCATGAACACACACTCAGTGACCATTTTATTAGGTGCAGAAGGTACTTAATAAAGTGGCCATTGAATGTACATCAGCCATGGTGGAACGGACTCAATGGGCCGAACGGCCTAATCGTACTCCAATGGTGTTATGGATGAAGGAATTGAGTTTGCTGAAGTCATGTTTGCTGATTACACAAAGACAGGCGAGTTAGCAAGTTGTGAGGCAATATGGGGTACCAGCAGAGGGTTACAGAGAGGTTAAGAATATGGCCAAAAAATTGGCAGATGGAGATAAATGATGGTTTTTGAAAAAGGAACATTATTTAAGTGGAGTGACACTAGTTAACTAGATAGATAGATACTTTATTAATCCCAAAGGAAATTACAGTGTCACAGTAGCATTACAAGTGCACAGATATAAAAATATTAGAAGAAAGAATAAAAATAAGTTACCTTAAAAATAAGATGTATAAGATTTACAAGTCAAAGATTACAAGATTTACAAGATTTCCAAATTCACACTTATAAGATGGTAGTACAAGACTTGCCATAATATTAACAGTAATGGGTGCATATTCACACCGTCCAGATAAGTGATGGTAGTATTGCACAGGATGTGGTAAACAGAGCTTAAACAGAGCTCTGGTAAACAGAGGTTAATAACAGTCAAATCTCTTACTATCTCTTCTTTCAGTTAGTCCTGTCTAAGGGTCTTGGCCCGAAACGTCGACTGTTCCTCTTCCTATAGATGCTGCCTGGCCTGCTGCGTTCACCAGCAATTTTTAAGTGTGTTGCTTAATAACAGTCTAACAGGAGAGGATCATCACTTCCCCAGCTATACGCTGACTCATTATAAAACCTAATGGCCGAGGGTAAGACATAGGGCTCTTTGGAGCGGTGCAGTTGCCTTACTGTATTATGGAAATTGTTTCTCTGTTCAGCCAAGGTGGCACGCAGAGGGTGAAAGGCATTGTCCAGAATTGTCAGGATTTTCCGTAGGGTCCTGTGTTCTACCACAGCCTCCAGTGTGTCCAGTTTGACTCCTATATCAGATCCATTCTTTCTAATCAGTTTATCGAGCCTGTTGGCATCACCTGTGTTGATACCATTGTCCCAGCACACTACTGCATAGAAGATTGTACTGGCGACAACAGACTGGTAGAACAGATGTGCAGGAGAGGCCTGCAGACTCCAAAGGACCTCAGTCTCCTCAGGAAGTAGAGGTGACTCTGGCCCTTCTTGTACACAGCCTCTGTGTCGGTGCTCCACTGTCATCCAGGTACACCCCCAGGCACTTGTAGGTCCTCACCACATCCACATTCTCACCATCACCAGTACCAGGGAACTGTGCAGGATTAGTCTTCCCAAAGTCCATCACCATCTCCTTTGTCTTACTGATGATCAGCTGCAGATGATTCAGCTTGCACTATTTGACAAAGTCCTCCACCAGGGCCCTGTATTCATCCTCCTGTCCTCCCTTTATACACCCAACTATTGCTGAGTCATCAGAGAATTTCTGCAGATGACATGACTCAGTGTTGTATCTAAAGCTCGAGGTGTACAGGGTAAACAGGAAGGGAACCAATACAGACCCTGTGGGGCCCCAGTGCTGACACACAGTTCTGAGCTGCACAAACTGTGGTCTGCCAGATAGGTAGTCCATTATCCAGGATACAATGGAAATGCCAACCTGTACTGAACGGAACTTTTATCCCCAGCAACAAGGACTATATAGTATTGAAGGCACTAGAAAAATCAAAAGTATGATCTTCACAGTGCTGCCCTGCTTCATTTGACTCACCTCTGACCCCGGTCAGATCAGCCCTCGATCACCTGCAGTTTGCCTACCAGGAGCAAATTGCAGTCAATGATGCTGTCATTTATCTGCTGAATGAGAGGTGAGTCAGGACCAGCCTCTCTAGGGTCTTCATGATGTGTGAAGTCAGGGCCACTGGACGGTAGTCATTCAAGACTTTCTGTTAGCCCTTCTTGGGTACTGGGACACACATGATGTTTTCCACAGTCAGGACCCTTTCCAGGCTGAGACTCAGATTGAAAATGTGCTGGAGAACTCCACACAGCTGCTCAGCACACTGGGTTCACACCTTCCAGTCCCAATGCTTTGCCGCATCTTTAATGGGGTGACATAACAAATAGGGATCCAAGGTTCCTGGTATAAAATATTAGCATACAAGTGTGTGATTCAGAAGGCTGATGGAATGTTGGCATTTATTGCAAAAGGCGTGGCATATTAAATGAGAGAAGTTCCAATGAAACTTCATAGGGTGTAGCTCAGACCACACCTGGAGAACTGTATATAATGATAATATCGTCCCTAATGAAGGTAGGATTGTACACTCAGTTAATTCCTAGAATGACAATGTCACATTTGCATTTCCTTTTGAAGTTTTCTCCTGACACCACTTGTGTTTCAGTTCACCCCCAGCAGCTGTGTAACAGAGGTCTCTCTGACCTAAGGGCTGTTCTCTGGGGCATATACACAGACAGGCATCGTGCTGCTGGAACGTCATCAACTCAGTGGAAGACGCTCTTCGGTTGGCCCAAAACTTGGTGTGCCAACACATTGAGATGAGCTCGGAGGAAAGCTGCCGAAAGTCACAGCCCAGGCTGCAGGAGTACGTGCTGAGGGACGCATTGAAGCTCAGAGCAGTCACTCCAAGGTCTCAGTGAGGAAGGACTGCAGTGTCCACTACTGGACAGAGAGGGACCGGGCTGGGTGAGAAAACCCTTCAATTATTGTATCATAGTAGTGTACCAACCCAGGGAATCACAAGTGGCAATGGTGCAATTGGGTTTAAACAAAGTAATCGAACACTAAGTACCACACACAGAAATTGCTGGTGAACGCAGCAGGCCAGGCAGCATCTATAGGAAGAGGTACAGTCGATGTTTTGGGCCAGGACCCTTTGTCAGAACACTAAGTACATTGCCTACAAATTTAAGAATTGCACGGTTCATTCTTGTAAATACTTTTTATGAAAAATTAAGTTTAATTGGGTTTATAAACTATCATGAACCACTTCTAAAGGCAGTCCCTCAAGAATGCAGCATTCATCTTTAAAGACCCTGACCATCCAGGACATGCTATCTTCTCATTGCTACCATCAGGGAGGAGGCACAGGAGCCTGAAGACACACTCAATGTTTTAGGAACAGCTTCTTCCCCTCCATTATCAGATTTCTTAACAGTCCACGAATCTATGAACACTACCTTGTTTGTCCTTTGCACTAACCTCTTTGTAGCTTGTCGTGATTTTTATGTCTTACTACCGCAAAACAAAAACTTTCATGACATAAGTTAGTGACAATAAAGCTGATTTCTGATTGATGGGGCAACGCGATTGCGTTAACTTCACCCTGACAACATCCAAGGTCCAGATTCAATCTGTCTCTCTCAAATTGTGAAGGAGCCTCACCACATGGATTAGATTCACTTTATGTGTCACAAGTACCTCGAAACATACAGTGAAATGTGTCACTTCCAACGTGCTGGGGACAGCCAGCTAGTGTCGCCATGCTTTTGGCCCCAACATAGCATGCCCACAACTCACTAAACCTAAATTGTACATCTTTGGAATGTGGGAGGAAACCAGAGCATCCGAAGGAAACCCACAGAGTCACAGGAAGTACATACAAACTTCATACAGACAGCGGCGGGAATCGAACCTCCATCAGTAACCACTGGCACTGTAAAGCGATTGGGATAACCACTGCACTACAGTGTCTTCATTACTTATAGCACCAACGTGCTGCCTACCCGTGACAGAGTGGCTGCAAGTGAACACGGAAAGAAAGCTAAACAGGTGGGCCCTTACACCCAATGGGGTGTAGAAGAGCAAGAGGAGATCTTATTGGAACATAAGGTTCTGAGGAGACGGGGGTTGACTAGATGGATGAGAGACAATATTTCTCCTAGTGGACAACATCTAAAGATAAAGAGCTAAATTCAGAATAAGGGATAATCCCAAGAGATCAACAGTCTCAGAGATACTCAAACCACCCCGTCTGGCACCAACAATCATTCCATGGTCAAAGTTACTTAGATCACATTTCTTCCCCATTCTGATGTTTGGTCTGAACAACAAATGAACCACTTAACTATATCCGCATGCTTTTATGCATCGAGTTGCTGCCACATGATTGGCTGATTAGATATTTGCATTAGTGAACAGGAGTAATGGTGTACCTAATAAAGTGGCCACTGAGAGTGAGCACAGCAGTGAGGTAATGTTCATGGACCATTCAGAAACCTGATGGCGGATGGAAAGAAACTGTTCCTAAAACATTAAGTGTGCGTCTTCAGGCCCCTGTAACCCCTCCCTGACGGTAGTAGTGAGATGTGGGAAGTGATGCACGATGTAGGAATTCATCATTTGGCCCATAGTCAGAGCCATCCTACCAATATCAATGCCTCATTTGTTACCTACTCTCTTATATGACAATCAGCTCGCCACCACCCCCTCCCCCCAGATTCCACTATTCATCTATATGCTCGGGACAACTTACAATGGGCAATTAATTTATCAACCTACATATTGTTGGGATGTGGGGGGAAATTGGAGCACCTGAGGGACATGCACATAGTGACGGGGAATATGCAAACTCTGAACTCCATAACCTTAGCTTTCCCAATAATTAATGACATACTGCAATAAAGCATTATCTGGGTTTGCAAATAGTGTCAGTAAATGTTCAACTGCGAGGTAATTTATTTATTTGGAGATATAGGTGGAACAGGGCCTTCCAGGTCACTGAGTCTCTCTGCCCAGCAACCCACATATTTAACCCTAGCCTAATCACGGGACAATTTACAATGACCAGTTAACCTACTAACCGGTACGTCGTTGGACTGTGGGAAGAAACCAGAGCACCCGGAGGAAACCCACACAGACATAGGACGGAATGTACAAACTTGCTTACAAAGGATGCCGGAAATGAACTTCAAGCTCTGACGGCCCGTGCTACAACAACATCACACTAACCGCTATGCTACCGTGACGCCCCAATCAATGAAATGATACAGTACAATGCTGGTTTGCAAGCACACTGCTGTTTTCTGTGGAGCAGTGCCAAGATCTGTGACTTCTGCATTCACTCATCACTCTCCCCTCAGCACTCACTGCAAAGCTCTGCACATTGGAGCCTTGTAGCAACCCCAATGTGCAACTCTGTCTCCATGGAGACAGGAGGCCTTGGGGAATGGACCAGAATTCAAGCCAAAAGGATGTGCTTATCTGCAGCTGGAGTTTAACGTCTTAGTGAGCTTTCCCTGAACTTGACTCCAGGCTAACCCCTGTGAAAGCATTATCCCTCTCGCCTGCCATTACCCACTCTACTTTTGTAATTTAAATGCCACAACATGATTCAATTAACTATAATTTATTTTATTATTATTTAGAGCTAGAGCATAGTAACAAGCTCTTTCAGCCCAACTATGCACCCGTGTGACCAAGTAACCTACTAACCCGTACATCTTGGGAATGTGGGAGGAAACCAGAGCAACGGGAGGAAAATCACACAGTCACAGGGAGAACATACAGGTTCCTTACAGGCAGCAGTGGAATTGAACCTGGGTCGCTGGCACTGTAATAGTGTTATGCTCATCGCTACACTACCACTAGAGTAGGTGTGCAGTAGAATTCAAGCCAAAACTGTGTCATTAATAAAGGGACATCATGTCTTGACAGAGCAGATGCTGGGAAGTGACTTCCCCAGGCCAAGGAATATTGTACAATGGTAATGGTGCAACACATAAAATGCTGGAGAAACTCAGAACAGCAGAGTGAGCTCAGATTGCAGCGTCAGCCACGTCCAATCACAGGGTCACGTTCAGGCGATCATCTCCGCCAAGCAGCGACTTGCCAATATTTATTCTTCAATCAACATTAGTAACTAGATATTGTGCTATGGTGTCACTTGGCAGGTTTTGAGTTTGTTCTATAAACTTGGATGTCATCTTTCCTACATTACAGCAATGAAGGTACTTAAAATCGCTGAGTCATAGAGCACCACAGAACAAAAACAGGCCCTCTAGTCCATGCCAAATTGTTATTCTGCTTGGTCCCATCAACCCACACCCCGACCATAACCCTCCATACCCCTCCCATCCATGTACTTATCCAAACTTCTCTTAAACGTTGCAATAGAACCTGCATCCAGCACTTCTGCTGGCAGCTCGATCCACACTCATACCACCTTCTGAGTGAAGTAGGTCCCCCTTATGATCCCCTTAAACATCTCACCCTTAACCCATGACCTCTAGTTCTAGTCTCACCCAAACTCAGTGGAAAAATCCTGCTTGTACTTACCCTATCTATACCCACCATAATTTTGGTTCAGAATCAAAATCAGGTTTATCATCACTGGCGTGGTCACCTCTTTCAATCATATTGATGTCCTTCCTGTAGGTAGGTGACCAGAACTGCACACAATACTCCAAATTTGGCCTCACCAACATGACTTTAACATAACATCCCAACTTCTCCTACTCCTGTACTCAATACCTTGATTTATGAAGGCCAACTTGCCAAATGTTTCCTTTATCTACCTGTGATGTCACTTTCAAGGAATTACAGATCTATATTTCCAGATCCCTTTGTGCTACCACAATACCCTGCCGCTCACCCGGTTTGTCCTTTCAAAATGCAACTTCTTGCACTTGTCTGCATTAAATTCCATCTGTCATTTTTCAGCCTATCTTTCCAGCTGATGAAGATCACGCTGCAAGCTCTGACAGTCTTTCTTGCCGTTCACCACACCCTCAATTTTGGTGTAATCCGCATATTTTCTGATCCAGTTTACCATATTATCATCCAGATCATTGATATAGATGACAATCAACAAAGGACCCAGCACCTATCGCTGTGGTACACCACCAGTCAGACAGACAGGTCTCCAGTCAGAGAGACAACCATCTACTACCACTTTCTGGCTTCTCCTGCTAAGCCAGGGGTTCCCAGCCTTTTTTAATACCAATGGCCAAGGTGTCCATGGACTCCAGTTTGGAAACCCCTGCGCTAAGCCAATGTCTAATCCAATTTACTCGTCATCCTGAATGCCAAGCCATTGAAGCTTCTGGACCAGTCCTACCATGTGGGACTTTGACTTATTGGTTGCAAGCTGCTTTGGGTTGGTTGAAGGGCATCATTACAGAAATTCTGATTTGGGACAATACAAGTAATTAAGCTTTTTGCTGGCAGATTCTGACCTTGACCTGACCTCTCCTAACATGACTCTCACTGAAGTAAAGAATGACCTGCTGTGGTTGGATACATTCTTGTAAGATTAATCACAATGATCTGCCTGGACAAGTCAAACCAGCTTTGTTATTGAAAACAGCTTTTGACAGGCTTCCTGAGAGATCCTGGCATTAATGATCTGCAGAGCATTGCCTAAATGGGTGGTTCAAAGTACATATATATTATACAGTACCTTGACATTTATTTTCTTGCAGACATTTACAGGAAAACAAAAGAAATGCATACATAAACAAAGATTGACAAACAGCTTTAACAACCTGGAAGCCTCATTCACTGACAGCCACCAAAGTTCAGTAAATGGAAGATCAATGTCAAAAATTCTAGGCACACCAAAGCCATCAAGAAATTCCGGCATCAGAGATATTACATTACATTTAACATCATAGAAATGAGGAAGAATTTCTTTAACCAGAGGATGATGAATCTGTGGAAGGTCATTGCCACAGATGTTTATGGAGACTAAGTCATTGGGTGTATTTCAAGTTGTAGTTGATAGGTTCTTGATTAGTCAGGCTGTCAAAGGTTACAGGGAGAAGGTAGAGAAAGGAGTTGTAAGGGAAAATAAATTAGCCATGATCAAATGGCAGAGCAGACTCATAAACACAAAATAATCTGCAGATGCTGGGGTCAAAGCAACACTCACAACTTCCACCACCTTCAACAGGACCCCAGCACTAAGCACATCTTTCCCTCTCCACCCATCTCTGCTTTCCGCAGGGATCGGTCCCTCTGCGACTCCCTGGTCCACACGTCCCTCCCCACGGATGTCCCACCTGGCACTTATCCCTGTAAGCGCAAGTGCTACACCTGTCCCTACACCTCCTCTCTTACCACCATTCAGGGCCCCAAACAGTCCTTCCAGGTGAGGCAACACTTCACTTGTGAGTCTGTTGGGGTCACCTATGTCAGCGGTCCCCAACCACCGGGCCGCGGACCGGTACCGGGCCGCAGAGCATGTGCTACCGGGCCGTGAGGAAACGATATGATTTGGTCAGCTGCACCTTTCCTCATTCCCTGTCACGGCCACTGATCATCCATTACGCATGCGAGGTCGTGACCGGCATGTCATCCGTGTCAGGGCGGGAAGAAGATCAACTCCTCGAGCTTGCAAATGACGGTGGGCTGAAAAGTATGTTTGACATAACATCTCTGTCGGCATTCTGGATCAAAGTCAAGGCTAAATATCCTGAGATAGCCACGAAAGTACAGAAAACGTTGCTTTCATTTCCATCATATCTCTGCGAAGCGGGATTTTCTGCAATGAATGCAACGAAAACTAAATTGCGGAATAGACTGAACATAAGGAACCCCCTTCCAGTATCGCTGTCTCCCATCACCCCTCGATGGCACCGTCTTGTTGCAGGGAAACAAGCCCAGGGCTCCCACTGATTCAGCGATATTGGTGTGTTGCAATGATTTTATATGTTCATGCGAGGAAAATATGCGCTGTGTGTTTAATATTAAATTCATTAGATAAACCCTTTTAGAAACAAAATTGAGTGTATTACCCACTTATCACCTATATTCCAGCAGTGATTAACACCCACCCCCACGAACAGAATCGCCAAAACGGATTTGCTGGGGGGGGGCCGAGGTTTGTGGGTGGGCGGGACGGGAATCGTCAGGTCACGACGCGCATGCGCACTGGTGCCCGCGCAAGGCTTTATGGCCATTGTAGTCTTTCTGGGTAAACAACGCATTTGACTGCTACTCTTGACCGTTGGCAACCCTACCCCCAACCCCCTGGTCGGCCGGTCCGCAAGAATATTGTCAATATTAAACTGGTCCGCAATGCAAAAAAGGTTGGGGACACCTGATCTATTGCATCCGGTGCTCCCGGTGCGGCCTCCTCTACATCAGTGAAACCCAATGCAGATTGGGGGACCGCTTCATCGAGCACCTCCGCTCTGTCCGCCAAAACAGACAGGATCTCCCAGTAGCCACCCACTTCAACTCTGCTTCCCACCCCCATTCAGATATGTCCATACATGGCCTCCTCTACTGCCATGATGAAGCTAAACTCAGGTTGGAGGAGCAACACCTCATATACCGTCTAGGTAGTCTCCAGCCCCTTGGTATGAACATAGAATTCTCCAACTTCCGGTAATTCCCTCCCCCTCCCTTCCCCTATCCCTATTTCACTCTGTCCCTCCCCCAGCTGCCTATCACCTCCCTCGTGGTTCTGCCTCCTTCTACTACCCATTGTGTTTTCCCCTATTCCTTCTTCACCTTTCCTGCCTATCACCTCCCCCACCCCTTTATCTTTCCCCTTACTGGTTTTTCACCTGGAACCTACCAGCCTTCTCCTTCCCACCCTCCCCCCACCTTCTTTATAGGGCCTCTGCCCCTTCCCTCTTCAGTTCTGACAAAGGGCTCCGGCCCGAAACGTTGACTGATCGTTTCCACGGATGCTGCCTGACCTGCTGAGTTCCTCCAGCGTGTTGTGAGAGCAGACTCAATCGGCTGAATGGCCTAATTCTGCTCCCATGTCTTATGGCCTTAACATGGCAATTTTAAGACAAATCTCTTCACTGGGAACTCTGAAAGATACAACTCTCAAGGTTGCTACCACTGCATAAACAGAGTTTTGGCAGAGTATGCAACTATGCTCTTCTACCATAGGAACATGGTAGGCCAGGTCTGGATCACAGATGAGACAGCTTACGTATGAACTGGAAGTTGGTGTTAGTACTGCCTATCCACCTTACAGTCCCATTCAGGTGCTGTGTGGAATCCAACCCACTGCTGTGATCACCTGCCCTACACTGCAACTTGCCAGCATCTTCAAGAGCAAACATGAGTAACACACGTTGGTCCTGCCAACATTCATAGATGCCCTCGTGAATGAGTAAACACCTGTGCAAGAAAATAACATTTGTTAAACACTCACCTCCTTCCAGAAGTTTCATGGTTGCAATGTGTCACTATTATAACAAAGCAGTTAGAAATTAAAAGAGGTCATTAATTTGCTGTTTCTTGTGTCTCTTAAATGATCCCAAATATTTTATGTTCAATTAAACACTTCACAAAAGTGCTGGGAGTTCTGTAGATGAATGCAGCAGATATTTTGGGCATGGTAAGATGCCACAGAAATGAGATGGATGACAGGAGGAGATGCCAGTTTGTTTCAAAAGGACTGAATCTAAAACTCTCTGAAGAAACTGTATACCCAGCTTTGGATGCACAAACATGCCCATTTTCTGATTTGTGCCAAAGGCTAAGGTTCCCAGCTAAATATTCCTCTGAAAAATCAGGACAAAGTCAGCATAAGACAGAAATTTAAGCGACTGATTCCAAGTATCGTGAGCAATCACAAATCCAATTACAGTTACCAGAACAGTTAATCTATCTGTTGGTCTGAAATAAGGGGTTCCAAACTAGCCAGTTGTCTACCTATTTAAAATCCTTAGAGAAACATCCATGGAGATGTTCAGAATCATAGAGGCAATTTTGATAGTGGAAATGGGAAGGAACTGTTCATGGTGGTAGGCAGGACAAAAAGCAAGTATGAGGTAACTCACTAAAAAAAGAGAGGAAGTGAGAAGAATATTTTTGAATGCTGTAAGTTGTTATACTAGCTGAGTATTTATTTTTTAAGAGATACAGCACAGTAACAGGCCCTTCCGGCCTAACAAGCCCATGTCACCCAATTGTGCCCATGTGACCAATTAAGCTACTAACCTGTACGTCTTTGGAATGTGGGAGGAAACCCACGTGGTCACGGGATACAAACAGCGGTGGAATTGAAACCAGGTTGCTGGTCCTATAATAGTGTTACACTAATGTGCTGCCCACTTAAAGGGGAGAAACTGCAGATAAAGAGGATAGGCTCTCTCAAAGCAATAAAGGCATTTGGCCATGGTCTTCTAGTATCTGTTAATTCTCATTAGTTCCAAATAGGTAAAACTTCCAGTTTAATAGCACAATCCTTTTGGCTGAGTTTGGAAAATGAAAATTTATTTTTCCCGACGCGGTTGGCTACCATCCTCTTTCCCATCTTCTTATTCTGACTTCTGCCCCCTTCCCTTTCCAGTCCTAATGAAGGGTCTTGGC